>NC_058339.1:91570519-92770519 GCF_905475395.1 Chrysoperla carnea
TAGAACATCCTCCGTTAAATTACCCTTCAAACAAAACCAAAACCCTTGAAAATTAAAATCGGTTGATCCCTTTAGGCGCAACGATGCCATCCCTTTTTTTTAGTATTGACTAAAATCGTTCAAGAACGCAAATGTCCAAAAACAATTTCATCTGTCGTTACCTCAAAAACTTGCGAGAAATTTTTGCGTTTTTGGATTGTATATTTAAGAAAAGCAACTTTCGATCAAAAAATTAAACAACGAAAAATTGAATGAAGCACGTCAAGAATCGTATAGAAAACATAGAACATAGAAAAAGGTTGACTATGACAGACTGGCGATGGATTGTGATGCCTTTTTAGAAAGAAGATACATCGCATCGAATGAGTGAACGAAGAACGAACGACATGTAAATAAACTGAACAAATCTGTTGAACTGTAAATTGGGTAAAAAAAATTGAATAAAATTGGGATAAGAAGAATATGTTTTGTATGTGTGTGTGAATGGGTGTGTGAGTAAGTGTATGAGACTGGTGTTCCTCTGCTAGTCCAAGAATGGTAAATGAAAGACAAAGAGAAAATGTGTATTTATTTTTAAATCATTATTTTATGGTTCAGTTTTCTAATACAGTCATTCAGAAAAATGTGTGTCGTCTTCATTATAAAATAATAATAATAATAATGGGGTTTAACCTCCGTTTCTCTGACATATACGCCTATAACAGAGGCCACTCACATCATTATTTGTTAATCTTTATCTATTTAATTACAAACATATTTACAATTACATTTTGATGTGGGTGGAGTCGGTTACTTCGTTCTTATCCAAGCGACGACAATGTGATCAATTCTGCACTCCCATTAATTATAAGTTGTTCACACTGCCGCTGCCTGGACTCGAAACCGCAACCTAAGTCTAAATGGACAAACAGTCAAAGGCAAACACCTTAGACCGCTCGGCCATTTAGGCTCTCGTCTTCATTATATAGAAGCCAAAAAGTTGAAAAGACGAAACGTGAAAGACACGTCTTTAATTTTAATAAAAGGCAGGTGAATTGAACAAAGAAATGTTCATAAAATCACCTTATTAGTTCATATCCAGTTGTCCGTCCGTCTGTCTGTCTGTCGACACTCAAGAAAGATAACTCAAAAACGAAAAAAAAAAAGATATCAAGCTGAAATTTTTATAGCGGACGTAAAAAGTGAGGTCGAGCTCGTGAATGAGCAACATAGGTCAATTGGGTCTCCTACAGACCTCTTTAGTAAACCGTTAGAGTTAAAACAAAAGTTTAAATGTAAAAGATGCTCCTTATAAAGAATAAACAACTTTTGTTCGAGACACTTTTTCGTAAACATCTCTATTTACCCGTAAGGGTGCAAATTGGACTAGAAACATTTTGTAGTATGTATACAGGTATTGCCTATATTTTAAATTTATATACGTTACATATGTTATGTATGTGTTTGTTTGTTTATAGCATATAGTATAACCTCTGAGGAAATTAAAAGAAAAAAAATCTTATTACTTTGTGTGTCAGAGTGACTATCTTTCTTTACTTACCTGTCCATATAGGGTATTTCAACAACTGACTCTGTCAATTCAATTCTGTCATGGGCTATTCCATCAGAAAACTTTTATGCTTAATTTAACACAGTTGTTGCTAAAAACTATTACAGCATCCTACATTCTACAGCATCCTAATCGGCGAAAAAAAACTAATGGTAAAAAATAATGTTCAAAATGGTATTGAATTGAAAATTGAAAATGATAAGGTTTTTCTCTCTTTTATTTGAAAATGACATTTAAACCGGAAACATCCACATGATCGGCTTGCTTTAGTATAAAAAAAAAAGTTTATCCAACTTAGACCTGTATGTCTTTTGCTTCGACCAATCTCTATGACCATCCCAAATACTATATATGATGTGCATAAAAAAAACAAATCCAATAATATACAGGGAGTTCCAAGGGGAATGGTATTGGTATGCTATTTCTTCATAGTAAATTTAATTTTAAAATCAAATTTTCACTTTTTGATACAAAAAATACAGAATTGTTTCTTGCATTAAATTATATGAGTTCTTATACCATGTATATATGAAATATACATAGTATATTAAGTTTAGTCCCAAGTTTGTAACGCTTAAAAATAATGATGCTAGGAAAAAAATTTTGTCATAGGTATTCATAAAATCACCTAATTAGTCCATTTCCGGCTGTCCGTCCATCCGTCCGTCTGCGGACACGATAACTCAAAAACGAAAAAAGATATCGAGCTGAAATTTTTACAGCGTACTCAGGACGAGTAAAAAGTGAGGTCAAGTTCGTAAATGAGCATCATAGGTCAATTGGGTCTTGGGTCCGTAGGACCCATCTTGTAAACCGCTAGAGATAGAACAAAAGTTGAATGTAAAAAATGTTCCTTATCAAAAATTTAACAACTTTTGTTTGAAACATTTTTTCGTAAACATCACTGTTTACCCGTGAGGGCGCCAATTAGGCAGAAATTTTATAATATGTGTACAAACTATACACTAAATGTCGGTCGGTAATGCAGAAACCTAAAAAGTCCTTTACATATGTACTATACTTTATTAGTTATGTATGTGTCACATGTTTGTATGTGTAATGTGATAAAGAAATCAACACTGACTATGCATGGTATTTCAACAATTAACTCAGTCAATTGTTTGTTTTCACTTGTTTTAGTAGATCATGCATCACTCTGTACAGTGTACAAGACATATACACACAATATCGTAACTAGGGATACGGATGAATACCCCTATATGACCAAACATTATATTATCCACAAATATTATTCGTACTGTTTCTGACGTCTTCAAGAAAGTTATTCTTCTTTTTCTCGAATATATATTTTTTCTATATAAATATTTGTATTGTAAATATAATTCGATTGTGTATAAATATAGTTCGGATCGCTGAAAACTCTCAGAAATTCGAAATTTTTCTCAATGTTATTAATATAAAATATGCTTGTTGTAAAGAACAACTGGATTACGGAACAAGTAAGACCTTTTTTATCAAAAAAATTTTTTTTCGATTTTATTTAAACATAAAATAAAATTTAGATAATTTTCGTATTCTAACATTTCGGAATACATAATAAATAAAATCAGAAAAATCTCGTGGATTGATATGAATCGTACACATTGTATCAAGAAATTCTGAACCAGTCATATAAAAAGTAAATCTAAAAGAAAAATTCTTGATTTTAACGCAGTAGTTTTTTGGACTATGTTGACAATTCATGAACATTTCTTTTTTTTCGAGTTATTTAACAATAAAGACATTTTTTTGTTTTTTTCGAAAAAATTTTTTCTTTTAAATTGCAATATTTTATAATTTTATTTTCTTAACATGTGGCCAGTAACAAAATAAAGGGTGGGAAGTGACAAGCATTATTTTAGTTCCTGTGGTAAATTCATCAGTTTTTGTGCTGAATAAAACATAAAAGAAAGGTACAAGTAACTTTCTCCGTATCTTTCATGCAAATGACTTGAAACTATTTTCATTTTCATGGTTTTTAAGTGTAGGTAAAAAGTGGACAGAATACAATTTTTTAAAAACGCCCAAGTTTGTAGTTATTTAACCAACCGTTAAATACTCCGAGTTTCAATTGCAAATAGCTCGGAAAGCATTGACTTTTCGAAATATAATTAAATGACAATTTTTGCATAGATTTTACCGCTCTATCGATCCCCTCTAGAAGGGGTGGTTACCACCCCTGTGAAAAAGCACCACTAGGCACCATATAACTTTTGATCTGGAGGTTGAACAAACCTTAATATCAATTTTTCATCAAAATCGGTTCTATAACTCAAAATTTAGAAATTTCGTAATTTTTTCTTCTCGTTTATTGGAGTATATAGTTGATTCATTTTATCATGAATATAACAATATAATATATAATATAATATATAATAATTTTAAAATTCATAACTGAAATATTATACATATTATGTATAATATTTCAGTTATGAATTTTAAAATTATTATAAATATAGTTTATTTAAATTAACGAATGCTGGGTAAGTATAATTGTACACAACATAGAAAAATATCAAACTAGAAACAAATAGAAACATATTGCCCTAATTTATATTCTGTTCTAGGTACCTATATCTATCTTTATTTAACTCATACAATAAACAGGGTGTGTTTCATTCACCGAACCAAGCAGAAACTATGAATTCACTCGAAAACACTTTTAATCGGGGATTTTTGAACCCGGTGCAGTACAACATGTTAACGATTGAGGACTACTTTTCTCAACTACGTTTCGATACATTTAATGATCAAATCATCTATGTTTAGAATTTTATAACAAATTGAATAATCCAGCGCACTTACGGATTGACCCAAAAGTTTTGACACTAGATCATTTTATTGATTTATTCGATAGGGAGATGTTTGGAAACCTTAAATCTGATTTTGGGTATTCGGGAAATTAACCTTCTCACTGCCACCTTGGAAAATGACTATTTTTAATTAATTCATCACTTTTTAAAAAAAGTTCTATTGATCAACAGCTACTGTGCACTATTAAAAAACTATTTGCAAAAACCGTTACAAAAAGATACTCACGAAAAAATTTTTGGCTTTGAACACTTATAACTTTTTTTCTATCAGTCGTTACTTTGAGATAAATGTCTTTGAAGATAAAACGCAGGCCAGGCCAACGGCATCAAAATCGTCAAATTTGAATGAATAGAACGCAAGATATAGGCCAAAACGTAAAAAAAAGAAGTTATTTCCAAGATGGTGGCTAAAGGGTTAAAAGTATTGCGTTCATGCTTATACTGACATAGTGATATCGGATAAATTTCTTACTGTGTGCGGTGATTTCTGGACACTCTGTATCGAAGTCTAACCTCACTGCAACATGCAAAATAATATTATGCATAATGAATACTTTATTCATTTCAAAATGTGGTTTTGTATTTCTGTAATCATATTTTATTTCTTTTTTTTTTTTCAATGTTATTCTTTTACTTTTTGTGGTATTCTATAAGAAAAAGTCTAGTTGTTTGTATCACAGAGGTTTATATTAGAGACTTAAGAACTGTTTTGAGAAAATTGTGATTTGAGGGTGACTTTATTCATGATTTCGATTGATTTTTCGATAAACCATTAAATTTTAACTAGCCCCTGAAAATTTATTTCGATGCTAGTAATGTGAGCAATAGTATTTTTGGAATCGATACATAATAATGTCAGACATTGTGTGCTCAAGACATGCCAGTCAATTACTAATAAAATAATAAGCCCATGTTGCTCACTTATATAGTTGCTTTCTGTACGAGCAATAATTCTTAAAATCGGTTAAGTAGTTTTTAAGCTAATCTATTTGAATGTTTCCATAAACTACCGTTTGTAAAACGGTAAGTTTTACAAAAAAATTGTTTAAATAAAAGTTGTAGCTAATTTTGAGTCAAACAACTTTCTCATTTACACTTTTACAAAAACATCATTTTTTCTTAATGAAAATCGTGAAAAACCCTTTTTTTGATACTTTAACGCCACCTACTTTTTGTAATTTAACTCGTATGACGTTGCTCCAATGACATTAAATGTAGCTGACAGTGTCTTCTACATTTCTTATTTGAAAAACTTTTCCCTTAAATCAATAGATTCCGAGAAAAACGCATTCCAAATTTTTTTTCCCCATTTTTTTGGATTTTCTCAAAAACAGCGGAACGAAAAATTCTCTTAATTTTTTTTAAAGTTATTTACATGCCCCCCTAACGATCTATAACCTCAGAGTCACTATTGTAATTTTTTCCAGTCAAAATGCCAGATTTACTGTACCAAAGGGAAAAACTTTTGGGTGAGCTTTCCAATTGAGTATAATAAAAAAAGAGAGAGATATAATTATGAAGAAACCGCAACGATTTTTTTTATTTTTGTATATATGAGCTGCAACTCCCTTAAGAACTGCTCGTTCAGAAAGTTAATAAAGCTTTGAATGTAAAGCTGCTGTTTAGTTTTATATGGTAAAATACACTGTTCATACATTTATCATTTAAAAAGCATTTCAATGTTACAACAGCTTTACAACAAACATATACAAGCTATAATGTTCTTAATAATTAATTTCAATTATGTAATGTTTGTTTATTATACATAATATACTGTTTTTATATCTCTCTTTCTCTCTCATATGTTTTTATAATTATAATTACTCGAATACTTTTCTATCTCTATTTACTTCTGACTAATTGAGATCCAAGCACAAATATAAATTATTATTATTATTATTATTTCAGCAACCTAGTTATATTTATTTTTTTAATAACTTAAATAAATATAATTATTTTCATTTTATTTTGATTAAGGTATAATAAGTTTTGTCTCAAGTTTATAACGCTTTGAAATATCGATGCTACAAACAAAACTTTGCTATATGTATTCATAAACTCACTAAATTGTCTGCCTGTAAATATGATTACTCAAAAACGAGATATCATGCTAAAATGGCGTACTAAGGGCGTAAAAAGTGAAGTTGACTTCTTAAATGAGTACTATAGGTCAATTGGGTCTTTATCGAATCTTGTTAACCGTTACAGATAGAAAAAATGTTTAAATGTAAAAAGTTATTTTTTTGAAATTTTTTTATTAAAAATCACTGTTAACCAATGGGGGAGCAAATTAGGTTAAAAACAATATACAGTATGCAAATAAGTTTTATACAGTATGAATATAGGTATTTTATATGTCTACAGTGTGTTGCGTTTAAGATGAAGACACCCCCAGTCATATAGGGTGATAGATCACATTTTTTGAGAGATTTAACCGATATCTGAACTTTAAACTCAGAATGCTAAAAATTGACTAATAACAAGTGAAAACAAACAATTGACTGACTTGATTGTTGAAATATCATGTATAGTCAGTGTTGATTTCTTTATCACATTACATATACCAACATGTGACACATACATAACTGATAATCAAGTATAGTACATATTATAAAATTTCCGCCCTAATTGTCGCCCTCACGGGTAAACAGTGATGTTTACGAAAAAATGTTTCAAACTAAAGTTGTTTAATTTTTGATAAGGAACATTTTTTACATTTAAACTTTTGTTCTATCTCTAACGGTTTACAAGATGGGTACTACGGACCCATGACCCAATTGACCCATGTTGCTCATTTACGAACTTGGCCTCACTTTTTACATCCTAAGCACGCTGTAAAAATTTCAGCTTGATATCTCTTTTCGTTTTTGAGTAATCGTGTCCACAGACGGACGGACGGACAATCGGAAATGGATTAATTAGGTGATTTTATGAACACCTATACCAATTTTTTTTTGTAGCATCAATATTTTTAGGCGTTAAAAACTTGGGACTAAACTTATAATACTATGTATATTTCATATATACATGGTATAATATATTTCATATATACATGGTATAAAAATTATCTTTGAAATTTGTTGGTAGGACTCTTTTTGTATTTTTTTTAAATTTGCCATGAGTCATTCTTCATTGTAAGTCTACGGATGAGTTGCGGATAAAACTGTAGTTTTTTAATTTAAAAGAAAAACTTGTGTTAAGATAATGATGCTATTAAGGATATATTTTTTTTATGCTTTTATGATACTTTTTAAAGCGTATAAAAACTTGAACATGAGTAAAACATGAGCAAAAATGTATGTAAATACAAGCAACAACAACAAAAAGCCATAAAAAAAAAAAAAAAACTGAAAATAGAATTACAATGTTTTTGATGCTAAGAATATGATGATACTAGCGCTACCAGTACGGAATTTCGTTCCCGTAGTCACCGTAAAAAAATCAAAAGTTCTTTAATTAACCGACTTCAAACGCCAGGCGGAAATTTTATAATATGTACTATACTTGATTAATTATCAGTTATGTATGTGTCACATGTTTGTATGTGTAATGTAATAAAGACTGACTATGCATGGTATTTCAACAATTAACTCAGTCAACTGTTTGTTTTCACTTGTTTTGTAATAATTTTGCATTTTGAGACACTTTGATAAAACACATGCTATGAAAAGGTTGTGTTTTATTAGATTAAATTATGAATAAAACGGTACATTTTTAGACCGTGAGTATATTGTTCGTCAAACCTGGACATACTAAGCTTGAAAATGAAGGGTGAATTATAGAATTTGAAAAGGAGTAAGGAATAGGATCGGACAGAAAACACTTGCTAGAGTAATAATATATAAGATGATGTCTTTGTGTAATAACGTTTCGCCTTAAACATAGAATACTTCATCTTGATGTTCGTTAAACAATGAAATATTTCACATAAAATTTCAACCAATTTCAATGTAAATGAACGTTTTTAAAATAAGATATGTAAAATTGTTGAAGATCGTTTAAAAACCCACCCAATGTAGAGACGAGCAAACTATTTTTATTATATCATTTATAATATACCAACTATTCTTCGTCTCTCTATACAAAATACTTATATAGAAATTTATAGGGTGGCGCTCATAAACAGGGAAATAATTTGTGTAAATTCAGATATAGTGTCGATAAATTGATAATCTCTGGATGATGCTTTAATTGCTCATAAGCCATTAAGTCCAGAAATTCATTTTGGACAGTAAATCAGGCGTCAATTTAACAAAAAAAACACGCTTCCAGGATCCAATATTTAGTAAAATATTTACCTATCCAGAGAAGTCTCAAACTTTCAAAAGTCAATTATAAATGTTTTTAGAATTACGACGCGGGCGTCCAAATTTCTATTAAACGCATAAATAAAAATAGGATGTTTTGACTCTATTCTTCATGCGCATATTTTGACAGACTTACTATTCCAATGACATATATAGTGCTTCATTAGAATCTTTGTTTCCTGACTCGTGGCGGAGCAACAACTTGCAGGACTCGATAATCATTGTCATGAGAATGAACTTGGATTGAAGGTTTAATTTATGAGTTATCGAAAAAATATCAACTCGTAACAACTGAACTAAGTCCAACTATTCATTCAATTCAACCAAGAATTGAGTAACCGAAAAGGCGCGGTACCAGCTGTGCGATATGCTTTGATATTACCGTACAAAAATTCAAACTCAAAACTTAGAACTATATAATCTAGGATATGGCTCGTCAAAAAATCAATGAACCCTAACTTCTGCTGCGTGGTAAATAAGCTCCTGAGTCGATGTGCAGCATTTTCTCTCATAGGACATATATATGGCAGAACGGCCATTTTCGTGATAGAGGGGGTTGTAAAAATTTTAGAGAAAAAGTCGACCCTAACCTCCTGGAAGTATCTGTAAGTCAAAGCATTCATTTTTATAAACCTGGAAAATAGTGGCAGGCAAAACATTTTGGCTATTCGGGGGATGCTGGGTTTGAAGTAAACTGGAAAATAAATAAATACTAACCGGATAAACTTAACAGCTATTTTTTTGTTACAACCTTTTGTGGTTGTTGTTTCCCGGTTTATAAAAAATGGAGGCTTTGACTTACGAAACGTGACCGTTACGTCCAGATGGTTAGGGTCCACTCTTTTCCCCCAAATTTTTTTTGACACCCCTCTATCTTGAAAATGGCATATCTGCCATATATATGCCCTATGTGAGAAAATATTCCACTACTTTTTGACTAGAATATTACTTTTCTTTGAATAAAGCCAAACTGCCGCAACCCTACTGCCTTATAAAAGGTTTCATTAAAGTTATTTCTCTTAAATGTGTTTCCTTATATCTTGCACAAAAAATAATATTTATAATAAAAGAAAAAAATGATGATGGGTTTGGATGTGAGGGTCTTTTAATATGAATGAATCATTCTCTTATATCCAGATATTGAAGTTGTCTCCAGGGAATAATTGTATATAAATATGTTTGTTTTTTTATATTCCTTCAAATCGTTATCTATGGTCACTCTGGATTCATTTTTCAAATAAATCATGTAATCTAAGATAATGACTTTTGATATTTGCAGCTACAAATAATTCTTTAATAGACCAGAAAATTATAAATACTGTATAAATGGTTGTTTTTTTCTCATATCATCAATTTTCATTTGTGATTCTTTTTATTCGGCATTTTTTGCTGTATTTTCAGATAAGAGAGTTTACCCTTCACTTTTCTCACTTATAGATGTAGTAGGAGAATAGGGAATATGCATGATTTTTTTTTTTTAAATAAAAATTCATTCCTGAAAGAAAAAAATGGAGAAACATTTGTTGACTATAAAACAGTCCTGATAAAAGCCATCAAAGATTTCATTTTATTTCTTTCTAGAAAACAGAATATAGAATGGAGTTTTTATGGTAAACATAATATATAACGTCACGTTCTTTGTCCTGAGCTCTCTGTCTAATATCTGTCTAATTAACTAGGTAAGCATTTTAAACTAATGCTTAGTTACATCATTCGTATTTCTTGGCCGATTTTAATTTTAATTTCACTTTTTGTCATATCATTTACAGAATTTTCAACTGCCTTTTTACAGTTTTTGAGAAAATAGACAACAAATTTGGTCCTAATTTGCACCCTCACGGATAAACAATGTTTTAAACCAAAGTTTTTTTTTTATATGGGGAATATTATTTTCATTTAAACTGTTGTTCTATATATAACTGTTTGCAAGATGGGTTCTACGAATCCGAGACTATTGAGCTATGTTCCTCATTTACGAACTTAAACTCACTTTTTACGTTCAGAGAAAGCTACAAAAATTTCCGCATAATATTTTATATATCCCTTTTCTTTTTTTCTTTTTTTTTTAGTTATCGTGGCGACAAATGGATTGACAGACAGGCGGTCAACCGGATCATCAATATTTCTCAAATAACTAATGCATACATATACCCTTTTAATCCCAAAATCAACTTTAAAATCTCTTCTTTAACACTAAAATTTAATTTTATACCTCTGATAGCACTGGTAATCATATTTTGGTGAATGGAAATCTACGCTTAATTCTTTGTAGGACCAGAAACAGTTAATTAATAATCGATCGCTTAAAAAATATAGTTTTAGCCATACTTTGTCGACTTTTTGGTATGTTCTAGGTTATGCAACAGTAAAAAATATTTCTAACGAAAGGCCGCCCAGTATATATGTGTTTAGTATTTTTCACATACTAGTGCTCTCAACCTTAAAAATACATAAAATAAGTGACATTTTTTCGATCAAATATATGTAAAATTTATAATGACAGCAGAACTTAGACTTTGCAATGTGGGCTGGTGTAGCTTGCAGCTTGTTCTAAGTTACATATGAAGCTATTCGGTACATCGGTGCACTACAAGACAGTTAGATTAGATAATACCAAACCAACTGTTTACAACGAACGAGCTGCCTGTTCGAGCTTGACTGTATACGCCATAGTCTACAGGCTGAACTTTTGATAAATGCAAATAGAACAAGTGAAAATAATTGACTGAGTTAACTGTTGAAATACCACGTATAGGCAGTGTTGATTACATAATCGTTTGTTTTTTATGTCATGTAAGTAAAATAAGTTAGTTACTCTTGCACACAATGAGTATTTTTCTTCCACAGTAAGTAAGGTAATGTTTCAAACAAAAGTTCAAACATTTTTTTCTTTAATCTTTTGTTCTATCTCTCATGCTTTACAAGATGGATGCAACGGATCCAAGACTTAATTGGCCTTTGTTGTTCATTTACGTATTTCACCCCTCTTTTTACGTCCTTGGCACCGCCATTAAAATTTTAGCTTTATTTCTCTTTTCGTTTTTTTTCTTTTCGTTATTGTGTTGACAGACAGACAGACGGGCAACCAGAAATGGATTTTACAAGCATTTACACCAAAATTTTGTTTTGTGGCATCAATATTTTTAAGCGTTACAAACTTATATACGAGATACATGTCCATTCAGCAGTTTCCGTTAAGCGTCTTGAAGACAATAATACTGGGGGTGCACCTTTGACGGGACTAGGGAAATATTTTAATGCGCTCCCAATATTGCACTTTTCAGAAACAGATAGATATCCACTTTTCTTGTATTCTAATGAAAGATAATGTATTTTATAATGAAAATTAATTTTTGCTCGACTTTGTATATAGCAAGCCGTTTTTACTGTTTGAATATAAACAAGAGGTCTCAACGATCTCGAGACTGATGTAAAATATTTTGATCAACATACCAGAGAGGGTAGAGGGTCACTTAAAAGGGAGCTTGTTGTCTTGTTTACTTCGTTTTCCCATTATGTAGTACTGTATACAATCTTCCAAAACTAAAATTCCAATCAGAACTGAAAGTACATGTCCAGTTGCAAAGCATACAACCTGTTTATGTAAGGTATCTGACTGTATTTCTTGTTTTAGTCTTTTGCATTTTTGTTATACCGGGTAAATCAGCATATATGGTACATCAAGTACCATATTAAATTACCAGTATTGAATTTAGTATTTTCATTGGATGTACATATATCCAATAGTAGGAGATTTTTAATAAAAAATAATAACAATAAACATAAAACTATATTTTTCAAATATATTATTTCTCTCATTTACTTGTAAGGCAATAAAGCAATAAAGCAATAAGTATTTCATGTTAAAACGAACCAATAAAGGTTAAAATTTATCTAAACGGTCAATTAAAATTTTGAATTATTCAAAAATCTCCTACTATTTAAAACATATTTGTATAAGGGTAAACCCTTATGTATGTAAACTCCGCCTCACGTGATCACGTGATGTACCAGTTATTCTGATTTACCCTGTATATATTAAGTCAATTTTTTATGATATGATAAAATGTCTTTGACACAGTTTCCTTGTTTATCAAATTTTATTTTTGTATCTCTGTAGACTACGACTATGATAGAATATAACTAGAATAAGAATAAGAATCACATCCATATGTGTCACACGATCTACAGTCACAGTCAGAACGAACAAGGAATCCTTTTATAGATCTGATCTGTGAATGAAATCCTTAAAATATATATTCATTCATTCTTGTCTTCTATTCTCTTGTTCTTTTATTCAATAAATTGATGACATTTTCCAATTCTAGTTTTTGAAAAATTGGAAATTGAATTTTATATGAATAAAATAAGTCGCATCTTTTTAGAATTACACTAGAAAACCAAAAATGGTGAAATATTTAAAATCAAATTTCTATTCAAAATTTGCTTTTTTTGTAATCATTTTGAAACAGGAGTATTTTTTTTAAATAGGTTTATTATCTCGTACTGAATATACATACAAAGGAAGTGTTGCTTTATCAGTGGATAAAAACATTATTTTTCGTTGAGCCCATTGAGGCACTTTATCAGAAGGCTAAGAACATTATCATATCAAAAATTTAGACAATTTAGCTTTTAGCCTTTTCCCATAAGCTTTGTTGACATCCTGTACTAGCCATCCGTAGCTTGGCTAAAAAAAAAAAGCAAATAATTTCATAGGAAAGTGGTGAAAAATCAAATATTTTTGCTTAAAAAAGTATAAGGAATACGTGTTTTAAAATAGTTTCATAATTTTAAAATATGTGATGTTACTTCTTAATTGTGTCTTCAGTATTAGGATGTTATAGATATTCTGCTTCTTGATATTGCTTCCTTAAAATTATTTGACTAGCCTGTTTTTTCCTAAGTGGTATATTTTTAAGGCCATGAGTCTATTTTTCGCCACAACATGGTAAACTTACAAATGAGGAGTAAATTATAGAATTTGAGAAAGTAATTATTTGAGAAAGGAAGCAAACGATGTGAAATTAGCGGACAAGATTACAAGTGTTTTTGTAGAGATTCAAATAAAATTATTGTGGGTAAAATTCCGACTCTTATTTCGCACTAGAGACTGATTTGAAATAAAAATAGTCGAATTTTTTTCAGAACAGACAATTTTTATGAATACTTGTTATTTGTTAAGTACCAAAAATTTTAGTTATTTTAGAACTAATTTTAATTTCTTTTAAAATAAAATTTGTATTGCTCAAAATTATAGAATAATATAACCTATAGGAATACGCTCAAAACTCCTTACCAAAAGAATTGTCTGAATATAAGATTGTGATTCTAACCCAAATAATTTTGTTACCCTATCAACTTGTTTTCTATTTAATTTTTACAAATAAGACCAAACCAATTAAACAAACATATATTTCAATTAAAAGGATTTTCAATTGATACAGGAATCCTTTTTGTGTTATGTGGGGAATAAAATACATCCCAAGTGAGTAATGTGTTTTCAATGTTTCACATCCAATACCAACAATCTATAGTCCAAGAAGCAGCCAGTTCAAAATGTAAATCAACCATTTTTAGATAATGCAGAAATGAATTGTTGAGCAAAAAATGATTTTAATGTTTTTACTTCTACTTCTGAAGACATGGATTTCTTTAAAAAGCAAAAATATTTTTATACCCTGTGTATGTGATATACACTGAAGGTACATACAGAGTGTCTTTTTTAAGCTGACATATGCTTGAAACTCGGTAAATAAATTTATTCGAAAATGTTGCAAATGAAAAATGTTTCAAAGGCACACATTTTATTCCGGTATCAAATTCGATCAAAGTATTCGGTTTCAATTAAAACTTCGTCCTGATTCATAACCGAACACTTTAAATTAGAAACTTATTCTTTATAAATATGCAAACATTTCTGGTTTGAAACATTTTTTTGTAAGCCGAATAATTTAGAGAGTAATTCATAGCAAAAATCTAGCTTTTTGTGCGTATGTTCATTTAATTTGAACAAAACTGGTTTTTATAGAAAAACAAACCGCTTTTATTGGAAAATTTTTTTCGATGACTAAACAGATTTCGCCGAAATAATTATACGAAATAACAATTTTTATTCGAAAACTTTTCAGTCCGTTTTTGTCTTAACTGAACGGTTTGCGGAAAAATTTTCTACTAATCAATAACAACTTTCTTATGTAAAGTGTTTATCTATCGATTGCCAGTTATGGAGTAGGTCAAGTGAGCTTTCCATTGAGCTTGAAAATCTATTTCAAATTTAATTTGTGCGCCTACACACCCTTTTTTGGCTTGAAGCCAGAACTTAAAAAAAGCACCTTGTATATTAAATTGTTATGTGAATATTTCGTTAAAATGATTCCATTTATTTAGAAAGTATTTTAAAGCCACTGTATCTTGTACTATAGCTACGCGTTATATATGTATATCTAGCTATTCGCTCCGTGCGTGAGTTTCGTTTCCATGGTAACGATACACTTCTTTATAGAATTGTATGGATGCATTTATAATTGTATGGATTGCATTTAAGACTTACATTGAAAATTAAATGTTAGTGTCTCACAAATTTAAATAAATAATTATGATAATTTATATTTGAAAAATAATATTTGTGCAATTTGATTTCTTATTTTCACAATTTTTAATGCATTAAGTTTCATTAATTCGTGTTTTTCAATAATTTAAATTTGACATTTCTATAACATTAACATGTAAAGAATTGCAAATTAGTCATAACAGCCCCCTTTAACTCCAAAATTGTATGTAATTATGTAATTAATTGAATTGTAGTAGATCGTATTATGTAGGGTATCGATATCAATTGTTATTTGTTTTGTGTTACGTGCTAAAAGCTATTATCATTTAAAGTCTAAAAAAACACGTACAAATATCAAGCTACCAGTTACAAGTTACCCAGTTCTATATAATTTACCTACATTTTATCTAAATTATTATTATTTTAGTAGTTTAATATTATTAAAAAGCATACACAAAAAAATATTAAAAACATTATAAATTATTATTAAAAATGTGAAAATCAAACTTTTATAAATAATCAAACAGGGTTGTGAAAAACGAAAACTTTGATTTCGAGCCAATTCAAGAAACTTATCCTTAAAGTCCATTCATTCATATAATTAATAGGCTCCGTTTGTTAAAGTCGCTATGTAAACTACTGGACTTGTTTCTTCCTTTTCCGATTTTATTATGCTGTCGGGTTTTTTTTTATTTTTTTTAAATGATTTATTTTATTTTAGACTTTTTAGTGTCCCAGCACTAAAACAATAACTTTTTAAAACTTTTTAACCAATGTATTATTCCTAATTATTAATTAATTGTCCTTATTTTGATACCCTAGTCTTAATTTTTTTTACTAACGAATGACAACTTTGCTCCAAAAATCCGCCATTTTGTTTTGTTTTTTCAAAAACCTATCTTAAAATATTTGGGTTTTTGAGACTAATATAATGAAACCTTAAATGTTAAAGTCTATTGAGCTGTTTGGAAGATACGAGGTAATGAAGAAATCTTTCTTCTATATATATAAGAATGGAAGCTGACTGATCGATCAACGCATAGCTCAAACAGTTAGGTCTAGAAGCATGAAATTTTTACACACGTTCCTTAGGTAATCCAAGGGAGCATATATAAGGGATCTTTGAAAATTCATCCCGTAAGGGGTTAAAAAGGGGATGTGAATTTTGTATATCGGAACTCCATGTTAATAATTTTATAGACAAACTAGCAGATACCTGCCTGCTTTGCTGGGCAATTTCTCTTTTAGACTATCACGTGAAAGCCCTCTTTTGTCCACAATTTTTTTAGTGGGGAACTCTATTTTTTTTGAACATGAAGTTTTGCCCATGATACTCGCTGACATTGTAACATTCTATGTGTCTAATCATTAAATTAACCCGATTTTCCTACTTTTTGGATCAAAATTACCCCATCTACTGAGTTTCATCAAATTCCAAAACAAAAAATTTTTTTCGATTTTCTCGATTTTATCAAAGAGGTACCCTTTAAAAAAATTGAAAAAAATCGAGAAATTTTTCTTATCTCCAGTTTCGATAAAACTTTATATATAAAGTAATTTTGACCCAAAAAGTACAAAAATCTTTTTGCCTTTGATTCGACTGGTCGAATAGTTTTTGAGATACGGATTAGAATCGAACCGAACATTGCGATATCTCAGAAACTCATTGCATTGTAACTTATTATAGGTGAAATAATTTTTAAAATCGGTTAAGTAGTTAATTCAAAAAATGACGATTTTGACCCTCTTAAAGAATGGATTTTTATGAAGAAAGAAAAATTAACTTTTGTCTCAAACCATGAGCTCATATATCAATTTTTATATTTTTAACTTAAAAAATAACATAGTTTGATGTGACTCATAAAATATTTCTAAAATTACAAACAAACAAATAAATCTATTTTCGAATTTTGAATATTAGTAAGATTGTGTACATTAAGAATAATATCATTATACTAGTGTCTAAGCAGCTAATTAAATTGAATTCTAACCCTGTATCAAAATTTGATTAGTCTCATACTCAAAGCCTAACCTCAATCATAATGGACATACACACATACGCACTTATTATTATCCTAAAATAATATCAAATAACGCACCAAAAATATATAAAAATATAAAAATTAGAATCAAACAGTAACTAATAATATTTGTGTAGATAAATTACATGATATTATCATTAAAATAAATTACTTTTAATAAATCAAATGTCATTTTATATTTATTAAACAACAAATAATAAAAAAAAAAACCTTACATATAATATACCTTATACCTTATGTCCTTAAGGTTACATATACGTACACAACAGATATATAAACCTAATCATATCAAATTTCATTCAAACTTTTATAAATATACTTTAAGGTGGTTGATGCAATACAAATGTTTAAAGCTCCCAATCAAAACTTGAGTCAAGATAATAATGAAATAATTTAGTTTCTTAATTAAATTTCTAGTATGTAAGTTGCCGTGTTTTTCTAAAATCTTCTGTTTGTAATAACACAAACGAAAAGCTGACCTAGCGTTGGGATCACTATAAATCGATAGGTTCAATATAAAAAACATAATTATTAAAATGAATATAGGTTGAAATTTGTTAATAGAAGTGTAATTCGTTACGAAAAAAATCAGTTATACTCGTTAGAAGTTCGATACATTTTTTATTATATTATTTTTCAGTTGTTTAGTGTTGCTATACCCCGTCTCTTGAAAAAAAAACACAGGAAAATATTAAAATTCATTGTCCTACTCTACTCTTTTCCTAATTAAACGTACAGTAAATACGCTCAATTGGTCAATAAAACCACATCTCAGCTGTTTCCAATAGTTTTTCTGTTAATTTTGTCATAGCCCAAGATTTGCATGCATACAATGAAACAGGCCGGCCACACATAACAATTAAGTACTCAAGTCTTTGTTATCTTAGAAACGACATGTTTGCCATAAATGACCTGAATTTATTAAAGCTACGTTCGAAAGGATCATACGCCTCGTTATCTTATGTTCACATTTACCGTCTTCAAGAGCTCATAAGTGAGATATGCATTTTTTCATAATAGGTTGAGGTAAAAACGAAAACTTTGGTGAAGAGGACCTTCCCATTAATATTAATATCTCATGCTTGGAGATAATTTTCTAGAAGTGTATATCAATCTTTTTTTGGTATCGAAAGTCAAAGAAACATTTCTCTATTGTTTTCACCCAAACAAGTGTAGATGTAGATACATCCACTTGAATGTTATCCTGGTGGTGCCCATGTCAAAAAACTGATTTGTTAAATAACTCAGTTGTAAAAAATTTTTAAACATAGATAATGACAAAAGTGCATCAAAATTTCCCATATGGTAAAGATTAAAAGATAAAAAAAATTATTTTTGAGTATTTTTACTCCTTATTTCAAATTTTAATATTGATATTGAATAGTATTGATTTATTAATCCAAAAAATAATTTTCATAAATATCCCATAATTTATATACCCGATTTCATTTGTCTAATCTAATCTAATAATAGGTTTTATTTAAAATCACTAAAAATAGTATAATTTTTTTTAATTAATTCTATTTATTTGCATCAACAACCTGAAACTATAATACACATATATATAAAAAAAAAAAAATTGAAATTTATTTCAATTTTTTATATATTTTTTCATTTATTTCCGTGAATTGAATCGTGCGGTAACGATTGGCTGACTACACGATTAAAGTGTGTTATAAATTATATTATCTACAAGTTATAAGTGTGTTATTATAGAATTCAATTCGTGTTTTTAAGATAGACATTAGTTCATCATATTACACAATTAAGTATGAGGTGGTTCTTATTGTTAATGTGAGTAAAATTAATAATAATTTATCAATCCCACCAAGACATAAATATAAAAAAGGCCGTAGTTCTCACTGAATCCAAATGAACTTTATTATTTCAGCCCAAAAAAGTTGAAATAACGTAGAGAGAAAGTTTTTCGAAAATAATTAACAAGAAAGATTTAGTTTTTAGAAATTTATTAAGTTAAATTTAATCTTTCCGTAAGACAGCATTTAAGTGAAAAAGCACTCAAAAACGACAAGAGATATCAAACTGAATTTTTATAGAGTACTTAGGACGTAAAAAGGTCGAGTTCGCAAATGAGCAACCTTATAACACATGCTTTTGTAACGCGTTATAGATAAAAAAGAATTCCAGTGTAAAAAAAAATTCTTATAAAAAAATAATAACTTTGTTTGAAACACTTTTTCGTAAACATGATTGTTTACCCATGCTGTCTTGTGAGACATTCTGGAAAAATGAAAAAAAAATCGTTCTAGAAATTGCTTTCGAAAACCAAAATAATTTTAAAATATTTCATGGAAGTAATGATATCCAACACTGTCTATACAAGTTATTTCCACAAATTACTCAGTCAATTTGTTTCACTTATTTTTTAAATAAATAATGTTACTGACTCTGACTCTCAATCAAATAAATCATAAGCAAATTCTTACTGAAAAAAATAAAAAGGAAGGAATTAAATTTCATTCATCATTTACCACTAACAAAATAATATTTTTATTTGGTTTTTCTTTTTATCTTGTTTTATATTTTATTATTTAAGTATGATCTGTAGATAAAAACGAAAACTGATTTTTCGGAGTTTTTCGATGATGATAGAACCACAATGATCCACGTATCATTTACCTAAAAGCTTTTCCAATCTCTTATTCCACGAATAATTAATTTTTTAATGTTTCAAAAGGAATATTTTTATTTATATTATATAAAATAAATGAATTATTTTATGTTTATTTTATTATTATTTTTTATTAATTGAATAGAATATTTTTCCTTTAATCTAACTACGGCTATTACTTTTTTTTAATTAACTGGTAGAAATCATTAATTTCCTTAAAAATTAAGAACTCATTTTCTTTATTTTCTGACATGTATAAAAAGTTACTTGGATGGTTATTGTTCTACCATATACAATTTTATTTAAAAAAATAGAAGAAAACTTTTAACTTTTCATTTGTTTCAAAATTAATTCAATAACTAGATTTATCGTAAGTTATTGATCTTCCTGTTATAAAATCCATGCGCTGCAGCTTGTTTAGATTAAACTAAACTGAAATCACTTTTATATTTCAATAAAAACTTCAACTTCTTTTTGTTCCAAAGACTCAACAAAATCTTTTTGTTCCAAATTCAATAAAAATCACTGTTTTGGGTTAATTAAGATTGCACCGCAAAAACGATTTGGATGTTCAAAAACCGGTCAGAGCTGTGGTTCTCACACTATCAGTTCCACGGTACTAAAATTCAAAATCCAGCGAACTGTCAATGGCACATCTTAAATTTCGTGATTCCTCCGTTAAAATGATTTTTGAAACGTTTTGCCCAAAATTAGCTAAGAAAATGATTTTCATCTTAATCTGGAACAGAAAACTTTTTTCGCATTTTAAAAATATTGCAAAAATTGAAAATTTCTTTTCCAAATTCAATAAATTTCACTCTTTTAAGCTAATTTGGATCCAGCTAAAACGATGACGATGATAAAAACCCATCGAAGGTATGATTTTCGAGATATCATCTTCACAGTGGGAAAAGTTAGAGCAAATCATACTTTTAAACTGTGTCTAAAATTTTTGCTAAAAAAAAACAAATTTGGTACTAGTGAAAATTTTATTTGTTGATCAGATGCATGTTCCTGAAATGAATCAAAAAACATTTTTTCCATGCAAAATTGTTGCTTCTCTTCTTTTTGTGTGCATGTTACCCTAAACGTGTTGGTTTTATCTCAAACTTATTATTTAATAATATATTTTGAAATACTTAAAAACATATTTTTTTAATATGCTCATTATTTTCACTAATTATTTATGATAATAAAATAGATGCTCATTTTTATAATTTTTTTGAATGCATTAAACATGATTATATTTTTATAGACGTACTTATTAAATTAAATGTTTTTAATAGAAACAATTTTATATTTTTATTTTTATAATTTGTTTAAAAAAAAAAAGTAAAATAAATTTATAAACATTGAATGAATGCTGCTGTAACTGACATACAAAATAATGCCACTTAAATGTGTATTTTAAATAAATTAAACAAAAAAATTGTATATGCAAAATACTCATATTTACTTTCATGTCATGTAAATCTACTTTTTTGCGAGAATTTTACGTTTGAATTTCAATGCCCTGTAAGAGGTTGGTTATCCTTCAATTCCGAATTTTGGAATTTTGAAGTATATCATTACAAAACAAATATTTAATATATAATATGTTAGTTTTGAAAGTTTGTCAAATGAAAGTGAGGATTTAAGTTTTTGGAAATAAATTTTACTACAATTTATTATCTAACCATTTCTTCCCTCAGCTTAATATTTATAGAGAAATTTAAGTTCAAAGTTCTAAAATATAAAATTTGTCGACTTTTCCTAGTTGTGTAATTTAAAACTTTGAATGTACATATTTAGGAAATTTATATTTATACGATAAAGTTCTCTAATAAAATTAGTAAAATTCGTTTAATTAATTGAATACGAATTTGAATAAGTGAATAATTTTTGAACAAAAATCAAAATAATCAAAATCATATTCATTAATCATACTGTAAATAATTATTGAATTAAGTTTTTGCATATTAAAATGACAATTTTTTGCAAAAAATAAATATATTTATAAGTTTTGTACCAATAAGAATGCTTTCAATAAAAACTATAATATAAATAAGTCATTAAAAAGTCATCAAATAGCTACTTACAACTACTTCATCGGTATTTATTAAACTTATTACTAAAACTAATTAATAATTAATATCAATAAAATTATTACACAAACATATAGTATTGCACTCATTATGACAAATAAATTTCAATTCCTTATACCGTAAAGAGCCAAATATACGAAAATTTACGAAAGTACACGAACAGCATCGGAAATTTTCGAAGATAATATTTTTTTGCTTACACTTTATTCTCGTGATAAGAGAAAGTCTCTCATTTATTAAAGGGCTTGAAAAAAATATATTTTTTAAAACTGTAATTAGGTTGAAAATTCATAATTCGCAAATAGATAAAATAATATAAAAGTAGAAAAAGTTTCAACGTATATCATTTTAAAAAGAAAAGTTATTTATATTTTATACGATCGTGAGCAAAATGATCTTCATGGGAGTGTGGACGGGTTAGTGGTGTATCGAATGAGAAAACTTGAAAGGATATTTTGACTTATTCCTCAGATATTCCTCGTGACGTGTGAAATATACCGTTAAAAAGATTTGCATGCTTAATTTTCTACGACAATTTTGTCTGACTTATTTCAATGCCTTAAATAATATTATAACTAATCCATCAAGTTAAGGATGTACGACCACCAAAGAAATATTTATGTAAAAGAATTGATTCTTTTTAAATATGAAGTTAGAGCAAGTTTAATTCAATTCTGAAAACTTTAGGGGGAGGGCGATGATTTAAATAAATAAATGACTTCAAAGGTAGGTATAATTAACTGGTCTTATGGATAAACGATAGATGGATGACAGGTTTTCATAGATTTCTCCAAAACTTGAAATTGTTGAAAACAGAAATTTGATAGTGAATTTTGTAATAATCAGTTTTCAATGAAAACCAAGGTAAATATCGAAAAATTTGATTCTTATTTTTCGTCTACATTCATGAAGTTATAACAAAATTCATCATCAAAGTTGAAAATAAAGTACAAATAATTTCAACCACAAGTCTCAACTTGCCTTGCGCTCGTACTGCCTTAATCATCATACGCTGGTAAAGAGTTATAAATGAAAGTTTTTATTAAAATTGTTTATGAAAATCTTTTACAATGCAAAGTAAAAATATTGTTCTAGTCAAAATGAAGAATGGGGTTTGATCGTAGCAACGAACAAACCCATTGAATAGCGGATGAAGTTGTGATGCATTATAATAATAGCAATATTATTATGATTATAAATTTTTGTATTATTCTTTTACTCATAAAATAATGGGATGAAATCTATTTAAAAAAGAATACTAAGCACACACAATAAGAATAATACAGCCACATACCTATACATAGTCAAGTCAACTATACAGCCATCGCATCGTACTATCTAGATAAGCAATAAATTGTTGCAACTATTAAGCTTTCGGTCTGGCATACAATATGTACCAAAAATCCTTAGCCAACGTTGATGGAAAATTCAAAGAGAAGTTGTTGTATTCAACGAAGGGGAGGGGGACATTATACTTTCATAGTTAATTTGACTGAGATCTACTGAGTCAATTAAAAGAAGACAAGAGACGACTTTAAGATAATAAATAAATCTTAACTTTTCAACAGGGATTTTTTAACAGAACTATTATTAGATTATGCATCAACTTCCCTCATTGTTCCAATTCCAATCAAATTGAGAAAATCATTTTGAATTGCGGAAACCACTAGCTTATAATAGAACTACGAGAACAGACTCAAACTGGACTTCAGCAGGCGTTAAATAAATAGAAAAATAGTAATTGGCCACAAAACTATTCAAATATACAAACGAAGTATTCAAACCTAGCCCATTTTAAGTAAATTAAAGTAAATTTTCCACAGTTGTTGGTAAGTTGTAAAACTTACCATAAAAAAAATCAGTTTCTCAGAAGGGTGTCTAACCCCCTTTTGGTTGGAGGGAGTCGTTGAGTTTAATCAGTTTTTACAAATTACAAAAAAATCTATGCATCAAATTAAAAGGAAGTTCTAGGTAATTTATTTATGTGCACATTTTTGTTTTTTCATTCAGTTTCACTTTTTCGATTTGCTTTCAAAAATTTCGAAAGTATTTTCTATATTTTTTTGTCGTTTTTCGAAAATGTTTTATACCATAGTTGGAAGCGATCTCCAAATTTTCAACTCATGAGCAAACAGTGTTTATGACAAAATATTTCAAACAAAAGTTGTTTGATTTTTATAATTTTTGTTCTATCTCTAACGGTTTACAAGCTCGTTCCTTTTTCATTTGATTGAATGGGCCAAAAAAATGCACCATTTTTAAATTGCTATATCTCGGTCAATTTTGGAGCTAGAAAGTCGAAAATAAAAGTGCAGCAAATAAACCAGCTGCAACTTTTATTTGGAATTTTGTTTGTTTAATGCATACTTATCTGCAATTTGTAAAAAAAGGATTAAAACCTCCAGCCCCCATAAAAAAGGGTTAGGTCACTCCTGAAAGGATTTTAAAATCTAATAATCAACTGTGGAGAATTTCATTGTAATAAGCCTGCGTATGACTGCCATATTGATTGTTTGACGTCGTTAGGGATTTTCTCAAATTTTTATCTACCTTGATTTTATTATCGATACACCAAGCATTTTATACTTTCAAGACTGGTAGAATTAAATTTCTCAATCTATAAAAATTCAAATAAAATTGTTTTTTTTTTCCTTACCGCATTAAAATAAGATTCGTTCGATGGTTTTTTTTTCTCGATTATCCCTTATGTTGAATAAAATAAAAGTATGTTTCAAAATATAATATAAAACAGGAGTTATCAATCATTTTTTTCCCGTTAGAAAGAAGAACTTTACTATAATTCAAAATATCAAGCCTGAAGGTAGAGAATTATTTGTCATTCGCTATAATGTTGGTGGGGTGTATGTAGTGTGACTTTGTAGAAGGTAGGAGCGTAACCAAACACTCATTCATTCACTTATATCACTCTCAACCCCAAAAGCAATTCCTTTTCATGTGACCCGATCCGTTGACAACAACTCAACTTACTAAGAACATTATACAATACAATAGACTTCAAACTTCATATCTAACGATACTATATCATATATTTATGTACAGAGGGTTCCAGAGACATTTTGAACCTAGTGGCAAGTCTTTTCGAGGGCTTCTTCAAGCTCTTTGCAAGTATAAAAATGCGTATACTATTATTAGAAGAACTGTGATCTGGTCGACACCCCTATTAAGGGATATGCCACGTAAAAAAATAAAACTATGAAACCTAACTTTCTGCCGCGTGGTAAATAAATTCCCGAGTCGATGCGGAACATTAAAATAAAACGAGTAAACATTCAAAAAGGTTTCTGCTCCCTGTCAATTAAGTTCCCTAACGACTGCACAAATGGTACGTGATGCTAGCAGAAAAATTCTTTTTCCCTTTCCGACTAGTCAATCAAACCATGTTACCCTTTTTCAGGCGTTTCGAAGGAGGGGGAGAGAGGAAATGTCTGCCAGCAGTATCTAACGTTTATGCCATCTTTATGGAGCTTTTTTTGTAAGGGGCAGAAATTTTTCTAAATTTTTAGTAATTTTATTTTCCTCTTCGCTTCTATCTCAAAAATGGCCGCTCTGTCATATATATGTCCTATGAGAGAAAGTGCTTGACATCAATTCGGGAGTTTATATATCCGTCAGTTGTTGGAATCCCTTCAAAAAAACATTTCTAACCTATTCCAATAATTTTTATTAACGTTCCTTTCGAAATCTGTTTTTTTCTTAAATCTGAACGTCAGTTATGTCCATAAAAGAACTGAAAGTGCTTCATCAAATACGGGTTAGAAATTTAATAAAAATCTTAAGTCGATAAGAAAAAAGATCGGGAAATTGTTATCGAAGACTTTTCTCTAATAGTCTGTCTCGCCTTAAAATATATATATAAATCCTGACGCAATTTACCAGTTTTGTTACAGTTTTACATATTTTATCGAAAGTGTAAACAAGAATGAAATCGTTATATTCAAAGTAAATATTTCTCTGAACTGCGGTAGAGAGAAATTTTTTTTGAAGACATTCAAAAAACTTTTCGTAAACATCACTGTATAGCCGTAAGGGCGTCTAGAAAAACTTTACTTTTATTTTCTTCAAGAATGTTTCGAGAACACCCAAGTTGAAGCAACCGGCAACATGATGTTTATGAAAAAGCGTTTCAAACAAAAGTTATTTATGTTTTTATAAATAATAACTTTTTCATTTAAACTTTTGTTCTATCTCTAACGGTTTACAAGATGGATCCTTTTCATTTGATTGAATGAGCAAAAATACACCTTTTTAAATTGACATACCTCTGGTAATTTTGAGACTGCAAAGTAAAAAAAAAAACAAAAATGTGCAAAATTAAAGCAGCTAGAACTCTTAGTTGACCTTTTTTTATTTGATTCATTGTTTTTTTTTTTGGTCATTTGTAAAAAAATGGTTAAAACTCCCAACTAACCCTCAAAAAAAAGGGATAAAACTCCCTCCAAGAGGTCGATTTCGCAACACTTTTTTTCATTATGATCATGATTTTTTATTAAATTTTGAAAAACTGCACTCTCATTTTTCGAATTATATAAGTACGATAATTACCCTTAGCGAGAAAGATTTACGCACGGACTGAAGTGAATACTGCAGAACGAGTCTATTGACCTTTTGACATCATTTGAAAATAATTTGATTAAAAAACCAAACAGATGTTATCCGATACTGTTGACATATATTATCAGACACATTCTGTAATGTTTCAAAAAAGATAACGAACACTATTATACTTTTCTAAGAGTTAAAAACGGTGCCGTTGTCGTTGTAAGTGGTGGCGACTAACTCTTTATAATGTAACGCATTTATCACTGTCTTATTTTATATAAGTTTGTATCTAAGTCTGGGCACATAACCTACCATATGATAGTAGGTATGTATGGTGATTGTTGGGTGTAATGTTAGTATCATAAATCTTACAAATGTATATCAACTTTAATCAGTTAATGTAAATATATGTATCTTTTAGATCGTCAGCTCATTTTGAAGTGGAATCTTTTTGAAACTTTGGAAAGTTTGGTTCGTTTTACCAAAGCCCACAGAAAATCATTGACAACACGAAACACACAAACAAAAAAAGGATTTTTCAACCTTTTTTACAATCTGGCGATTTATCATTGTTTTTGTCGACATTCTTTTAACATAATCAAGCAAAAATTGTTATTGTGTAATTGATTTTAAGTCACAGCTAAAACCTAATTTTTCTTTATAACAACTTTATCTTATCTTTATCAATTCTTCAAAAAAATTAAGGAAATTTTTCTTTTGAAGGTAGTACGTGCGCCAAGGAAATTTTAGACTTGTGGTAGAACTTATTTGTCCCTTATTTTCAACTTTAATAATGAATTTTGTTGTAATTTCATGAATGTATACAAAAATCAGAATAAAATTTTTTGATATTTACGTTGATTTTCGAAATATTGAAAGCTAAATAATTAAACAAAACTTTAAATTTTCGATATTTCGTAAAATACTAGATATCGAAAAATTTTATTTTTACTTTTCGTCTTATATTGTCAACTTATAACAAAAATCACCATCAAAATTTAAAAAAAATATTTTTTTTAAATTTGTGTCCCCACTACCGTGCATATATATCCTTAATTAGTCCAGTACAAAGAATTTTTTGAATTTATAATAAATTTTTTGAATTTACATAAAACCCATATTAAATATGCCTACTTTGGAAGTCATTTATTTATTTAAATAATGGGGCAACCTCTTCTAAAATTCCCAGAATTAATTTGGACTTAGTCAACTTCATATAAAAAAATCAAGCCTTTTATCCAAAATTGTTCTGGCGATTGTGCATACTTAACATAAACAATATAAAAAAACGAGCAAAATCGTTGTATTACGAAAATTTAAGAACTCGATTAGTAGCCACAGCTTAAATATAATTTTTCTTAATATCAAACGTTATCATTACCAATTCTTCAAATAAATAAAATAAATTTTTATGGACTCATGGTCTCTTGTGTTTATGTAAAATAAAAACATATTCATTTTTAACCTTTTGCTGTTTTTGATACAAAAAGTACGACCACCAATTATTCTATACATTTTATATCATAACATATTTTACAGTGAAGTTCTTTTATAATGACATCAAAATGAAATTTCATTAAAGTCATACTAAACGGACGAAACTGAATTCACAACAAGTGAAAACAAACAATTGACTGAGTTAATTGTTGAAATACCATGCATAATCAGTGTTGATTTCTTTATCATATAACACATACAAACATGTGACACATACATAACTGATAATCAAGTATAGTACATATTATAAAATTTCCGCCTTACTGGCGCCCTCACGGATAAACAGTGATGTTTACGAAAAAATGTTTCAAACAAAAGTTGTTTATTTTTTGATAAGGAACATTTTTTACATTTGTTCTATCTCTAACGGTTTACAATTTACAAGACCCAATTCACCTATGATGCTCATTTACGAACTGGACCTCACTTTTTACGTCCTGAGTATGCTGTAATTTTAGCTCGATATCATTTTTCGTTTTTGAGTTATCGTGTCCACAGACGGACGGACGGACAACCGGAAATGGACTAATTAAGTGATTTAGTGAACACCTATGAAAAAATTTTTTTCCTAGCATCAATATTTTTAAGCGTTACAAACTTGGGACTTAACTTAATATACTATGTATATTTCATATAAACATGGTATAAAAAGTACCTTTGTATTGACATGGGTTATTCGTTTTATACTTGAAAATTTATATATTAACAAAATTTCGAATTTAACATAATGGTGCCCTACCACTACAGCTCTTAAGCACGAATAATTTAGAATTAATTTGTTTGTTCCCACAGGACTTGTAAATTGTTGTTTCCTCACCAGTAAGAGAACTAACTTGTACTAAAATACATATTTATCTTTCAAAACAGATCTCTAAGTATAAATAAATAAATTGTATATTGAATAATGAATGTAAAAATATCCAAGACTTCAATATTGTATTGTCTACGTTATGTGTTGTAGAATGTCTACGTAGACTGTTCTGTGTAAAATAACTTTATAGCCTGGGAGCAAATTATAAGACTAGCGACCATAATTGTATGTATAAAATATATATCAAGGTATACATGGTTTAGACCTAAGGTAGTAACGCTTAAAAATATTGATGCTACGAATAAATTTTTGGTATAGGTGTTCATCAAGTCACCTAATTAATCCATTTCTGGTTGTCTGTCAAAACGATAACTCAAAATCGAAAAGAAAAATTAAGCTTTTTAATGCGTACTCAAGACAAAAAAAATTGAGGTTCAGTTTCCATTAACGATTGTCTGTCCGTCTGTCTGTCATCACGATATCTCAAAAACGAAAAGAGATGAGCAACATGTGAAAGAGATGAGAAAAGATAAAAAACAGAGAAAGAGATTAAAAAAGAGAAAAAAGAATCAATGGGGTCTTAAAACGTTAAATTAAAAAAACTTCTTTTATGACGTAATTTGTTTTTTTACTAAGAATCGAATGTTTTCTTGGAAAAATATAATAAAAATAAAAAAGTAGGATTTTACCAAACCAATCAAATACTTTTTTAAAATGTTTTTTCAAAATGATATAATCCAATTGAAATCAGTTTATATCCCTTCTTTAGTTGAATAGTATTAAATGAAATATACTAATATCTACTGATTATCATTGGCAGCTGGTTATCGAATCATAGTCAGTGAATGAACAAATTTATCAATTTTTGCCACACCTGTAGCGCCCAAACTAGGGCTCAAATCCAAAATTGGTAAATGACATTTTCCTTCGTCTTTATGAGCTTATTCTGTAGGCCGACGATCTGCAGTCAATAACAGAACACCCTGTATATATACAAGAATTGCTCGTTTAAATATATAAGATTTATTCTTTAATTTAAGTTACGTTTCCTGGAATATTTTTTATTATCTAAAATCAACCGACTCGAATACTTTATGCAATATATGATATCTGACTCTCGGACTATTACTATTTTCTTAAGGCGTAAAGGTTTTGTATGAATGTAAGGTCAACAACTGATTGGTGTATTCTTGTCTTTATAATAATAAATACGTTACATCGCATCATATCTATCATGTTTAACTATTGAATGTTTATTTTGCTTCTATGGCATCCAACTATTGATATGTTTATCTTATCTTACTTATATTTTAAAGTCGCTGAATTTACTGTACCAATCATTATAACTTTACTAAGGAGTAAACAAATTAATACATATAAATGAACAAGTTTCGGTTAATAAATTAAGAAGTAAACACAAAAATATTGATGCTTTGAACAAAATTTTAGTATACCTACGTGTTCATAAAATCACCTAATTAGTCCCTTCCCGGTTGTACGTCCGTCTATCCGTTTGTCTGCAAACTCGATAACTCAAGAACGAAAAGAGATATCAAGCTGAAATTATTTTATAGCGTGTTTAAGACGTCAAAAGTGAGGTCAAGTCGTAAATGAGAAACATATATCATTGTCCATAAATGTCTTGGCCCGTAGGACTCATTTGGAAAACTGTTAGAGTTTAAATATTCCATAAATATTTATAAAACGTTTCTTATTAAAAAAAAAATAAAAAAAATTCAGTCTTTGAGACTGTCGACGGAAGTCTTTGGCCTGGCTGGCATATATCTTTAATAAGAGCCTAGTCGTAATACTTGAATAATAATACCTCAAAACTATTCAAATAACTATTCACAATTGTAGAATAATATGGTGGGTGCGCAAATAAATGCATTAGAATAATAAGAAATAGTGTAATATATTGTTTATATGCGTTTCCGCCATTTATTTCCTGAGTTTTAATTTTTTGGTGCGTTTTGAAACATTTTGTAATGGTCCGAATTGTGAATATATTTGCATCTAATCGCATCGCATCTACTTGAATATACACACAAAATTTTATCAAAATCGGTCCATCCGCTTAGGAGAAGTTCAACTACAAACACCGATAATGCGCGTTTCATAATGTTTGTTCTCTCTAAAAAGTGCTCGACTTGCCAAAAGAAGTTTTCACTTCAAACACAAAGAACTTTTGTTTGGAACAGTTTTTCGTAGACATCACTCTTTCATCATGATGTATTGTAGATATAAAAATATGTTACATATATTATATATATATTTGTTTGTTTATAGCATACTAGCTGTGAACTACCCGCTTTGCTGGGCAACATTCCCACTTTCACCCCTCCCCTCATATTCCATATCCTTTTCTAGGTTACTATTTATCACCTAACTAAATTTCATCAAAATCCGTTCAGCCGTTTAGGCATGATAGAGCAAAACTCCCAGCAAAAACCATAAAAAAATCACTAACTCAATTCAGTTTTCTGCCTACTTCCTACCCCCTAAGTACGATGACGTGATCATTTTGATCTTATATCCGTTTTTAGGTAACCATCTATTACCTTACTAAATTTCATCAAAATCTGTTCAACCGTTTAGACGTGAAAGAGCAAAAGTCCCAACAAAAACGACTAAAAATCACTAACTCAATTTAGTTATCTGCCTACTTCCTACCCCCTAAGAACGATGGCGTGATTATTCATAGCCTATGACCATTTCTAGGTTATCATCTATTATCATACCAAATTTGAAAGAGTAACAGACAGACAGACAGACAGACAGACAGAGTTACTTTCGCATTTATAATATTAGTATGGATACTCTCATTACTTTGTGTTTAAGAATATGGCTACCTATTTTTACTTACATGACGTAAAAAAGCAAATGATTGCGTAATCAACAATGTCTATACATAGTATTTCAGCATTTAACTCAGTCAATTGCTTGTTTTCACTAGGACAAAAAGAAAATTTAAACGATTGACCTTGAACCTTTTGTAAGGTAACCTTCTATTTATCCTTTCTCTAAAATTAGAAATTGTTTAAGCACGATAGTTACCTATTTGTTATAAAAATAATAATTTTATGTCATTTATTTCTATCAAACTTCAAAGGAGAACATTTTTTTTATACATATTTTGCCTGTGATTTTGTCGCAAAGTTTACGTCCAGATATCGACGTTGACGTTTTAAAACTAAATAAAAACAGGAAAAAATTATATTAACACAAAAAAAAAATTTTTTTACATGAGAACTTTTACTTATATGGTTGCTTTTTTAATGGAGTGTATTGAATTAAACGAATCTAAATCACGAATTGATTCTTTTGATTGAATTAGCTTACTCTTATAGAAGAGCTGATGTTATTAGTTCAATCTATGAATGATATATACTTATACGGCCTTTGTGAAAAATTAATATCGATTATTTGAACGGGTAAGCAGAAATTAACTATCAAAGTCAGTGTTTTTAACAAAAAAAAGCTTTTCATTTTTATGCACAATTCTTCATTTGGTTTGATTTAAAGCTAAAAACTTGAATAATATTGATAAAAGTTTTTATATAAATGTAAACATTTTTAAAAGCACTGATTGACTAAAAAATCAATATTTATTACGACTTCTTCATATACCATCATGTAAAAAGGGTTGTTTTTAATAATTAATCTTTCGATAACCGTACAGAGAATCAACTTAAAGTTAATACGGAAGTCGTATTAAGTACCCATTAATTGACACAAAAATTTCAATTTTTTTGGTAAAACTTTCATTTTGATATCGAAACGCCTTAAGTGTAATCACGATCAGAATTTTAGTTTTCTAGTGACCGAAGTACGGTCTCTCTTTTTCTCTCTCTCAAAATACATGAGACCGTTCTTGCATCTTTATGCCAGTGAAACCATTCAATAAAATGATTTTCTTCCCGAATTATTCCTATCTTATCCATCACAATTGTCGTCGAGTCAACCAGAGAATGAGTAGAACTTTTTAATTGAAATATAAATAAAAATAATATATTGTTTAGTAAAAAGTTGATTGATTGACAAATAAAAACACGTTTCACGATCAACGTTCAACGTTATGCAGCCAAGCCAAACATTAAGCGTTCGTTGTATAATTTGTTATATTTTTGTGAGTGTATGAAAGAGACCTTTATGTTGGTGTTGATGTGTTGTTAGTGGCTGCTCTAGCTAAAGCCCAGTCTAGTTTAGCGTACATCATCGTATAGTATAGTGACGTAGTGTAGTAATGCCACAAATGTTCATGACATTTTTATGATTTTTTTTTTTTTTTCAAAAGTTATTATTTATGTTCTTACTTCTTCTCTCTATCCAAATGGTTTTATACAATAATAATAACGACCATATATCCATACACAAACACAAATATATATATATATATATATATATATATATATATATATATATATATATATATATATATATACAAAATGTTGTTAGGTTTGATATTATAATGGGTCATATGGTCGGCAAAATAGTACAGAATCGTTATTGTAGGAACGTGGTGGAGACTGATAAAGTTTTGCTTGAGCTTTCCAACTACCTTAGGGCTGGATATTCTTTAATCCTAGGCTCCCTTGGGCTCAAAAATAGGGAGTCAAATCATCTGTGTATAGTATTCTGTAAGCCATTTTCGGATAGTGCTTTGATTTTGAGGATATAAAGATAGAATTGCGAAACTTTTATTTGCTCCGAAGTTCATACAAACATAAATGTGTAAAAAGTGATTGTTCCAAATTACACATTTTATGTAAAATTAAACTTTTGTTGTTTTCGGAATGATTTTTTTACAAGGTTTCATGAAACACTTTGTATAAACAAGAGTACGTTTCACATATTTTCATTTGTGGTTTTATGTGTTTTTCTTTCTTTTATTTTGTTGCTTAAATTTTTCTGTTTTAATATAAAAATAAAAAGAATTATTATTATTCTAATAAAATATAAAAAAAATTAAATATAATAGTTTTTTATTAACTACCAAACAATTATAAATATCTTAAAAATATAATCTTTACAAATATTTTAAGGGATTAAGTAATTCATTCTATGATTACAACATTGTTTTTATTTCATTATTCCTTAAGTATTTTATTTTCTATTTATTTCTATATTTTCTACTCATTTCTACTTCATATAATCCATAAATTGCTCTATTTTCTTCATTTCTACATTTAAACTTTTGTTCTATCTCTAACGGTTTACAAGATGGGTCCTACGGACCCAAGACCCAATTGACCTATGGTGCTCATTTACGAACGTGACCTCACTTTTTACGTCCTGAGTACGCTGTAAAAATCTCAGCTCGATATCTTTTTTCGTTTTTGAGTTATCGTGTCCACAGACGGGCGGACAACCGGAAATGGACTAACTAGGTGATTTTATGAACACCTATGACAAAATTTTTTTTCCTAGCATCATTATTTTTAAGCGTTACAAACTATGGACTAAACTTAATATACTATGTATATTTCATATATACATGGTATAAAAACTAATATAAATTATATTATCAAATCTAAATTTTCTGTTTTAAATACAAAAAAAAAAAAACCGTTAACCATACCTAACAAAAGCATCAACAAAGCTCACATTAAAAAGTTAATTCGGTAATAAAACATTCATTTCAATTAAGATCTCACTACAAGAGTATAAATCTTTCACAATTGAAACAGTTCTAATTTATATTTATTTGTTACAAGAGTATTTTTTAAAAGTACTACGAAATGTAGTAAGTTGTCTACGTTACTTCACGTTGTTATTATTACGGTACAAACGAATAAAAAGTAATAAAAATAAAAATTTGTTACGAAAATTCGATGAAAAGGAGAAGATTTTACAATTGGTTTATTTATTACATGTCAAGAATGTGTTGTTAGTATGTTCGAAAATTAGCACATACATAGAAAGAAAGAAGAATATGGGAAAGCAAAAATCTGCTGTGATTTCATTGTTTTTTTTTGTACAAAATAATAAAAAATTAAAAAAATTATGTTGTGTACTCCATTAAAATCAGTTCCTAGAAAATATTTTAGATGTATATAAAATTTTGCTCTATCACATCCAAAATTTATCCAATTTTAATAAATCAAGTATGTATTCCTACTAAATTTGGGTCATAGTTTTCAAATTTGTGGTCAAAATTAACCTTGCTATAATAGATTTCAAGAATTTATAGTCTTGGTCCCGAAATTAAGCCCATAAATGATAGCTAGCAAAAAACTGACATCAAAGCTGAAAAGTTCGACCCAAAATTAGTGGGTTTGAAAAAAATTTCAATAAGATCGGAGCAAATATGCCTGTGTTATCAAAAAAATTAAATTTTTTAGCTTCATGACGTCATCAAAATCCAAAAAAATTAATTTTGCTCTATCTTCCCCAAATTTTACCCAATTTCGATAAACCAAGTATGGAATCCTACTAAATTTGGGTGATACTTTTCAAATTTGTTTTCAAAATTAACCTAGCTATAATAGATTTCAAGAATTTGGAGTCCTGGTCCCGAAATTAATCCCATAAATGATAGCTAGCAAAAAACTGACATCAAAGCTGAAAAGTTCGACCCAAAATTAGTGGGTTTGAAAAAAAATTTCAATAAGATCGGAGCAAATATGCCTGTGTTATCAAAAAAATTAAATTTTTTAACTTCATGACGTCATCAAAATCCAAAAAAATTAATTTTGCTCTATCTTCCCCAAATTTTACCCAATTTCGATAAACCAAGTATGGAATCCTACTAAATTTGGGTCATACTTTTCAAATTTGTTTTCAAAATTAACCTAGCTAAAATAGATTTCAAGAATTTGGAGTCCTGTTCCCGAAATTAAGCCCATAAATGATAGCTAGCAAAAAACTGACATCAAAACTGAAAAGTTCGACCCAAAATTAGTGGGTTTGAAAAAAAATTTCAATAAGATCGGAGCAAATATGCCTGTGTTATCAAAAAAATTAAATTTTTTAACTTCATGACGTCATCAAAATAAAAAAAAATTAATTTTGCTCTATCTTCCCCAAATTTTACCCAATTTCGATAAACCAAGTATGGAATCCTACTAAATTTGGGTCATACTTTTCAAATTTGTTTTCAAAATTAACCTAGCTATAATAGATTTCAAGAATTTGGAGTCCTCCTCCCGAAATTAAGCCCATAAATGATAGCTAGCAAAAAACTGACATCAAATCTGAAAAGTTCGACCCAAAATTAGTGGGTTTGAAAAAATATTTCAATAAGATCGGATCAAATATGCCTGTGTTATTAAAAAAATTAAATCTACTAAATTTGGGTCATACTTTTCAAATTTGTTTTCAAAATTAACTTAGCTATAATAGATTTCAAGAATTTGGAGTCCTGGTCCCGAAATTAAGCCCATAAATGATAGCTAGCAAAAAACTGACATCAAAGCTGAAAAGTTCGACCCAAAATTAGTGGGTTTGAAAAAAAATTTCAATAAGATCGGAGCAAATATGCCTGTGTTATCACGTCATCAAAATCCAAAAAAATTAATTTTGCTCTATCTTCCCCAAATTTTACCCAATTTTGATAAACCAAGTATGGAATCCTACTAAATTTGGGTCATACTTTTCAAATTTGTTTTCAAAATTAACCTAGCTAAAATAGATTTCAAGAATTTGGAGTCCTGCTCCCGAAATTAAGCCCATAAATGATAGCTAGCAAAAAACTGACATCAAATCTGAAAAGTTCGACCCAAAATTAGTGGGTTTGAAAAAATATTTCAATAAGATCGGATCAAATATGCCTGTGTTATTAAAAAAATTAAATTTTTTAACTTCATGACGTCATCAAAATCCAAAAAAATTAATTTTGCTCTATCTTCCCCAAATTTTACCCAATTTCGATAAACCAAGTATGGAATCCTACTAAATTTGGATCATACTTTTCAAATTTGTTTTCAAAATTAACCTAGCTATAATAGATTTCAAGAATTTGGAGTCCTCCTCCCGAAATTAAGCCCATAAATGATAGCTAGCAAAAAACTGACATCAAATCTGAAAAGTTCGACCCAAAATTAGTGGGTTTGAAAAAATATTTCAATAAGATCGGAGCAAATATGCCTGTGTTATCAAAAAAATTAAATTTTTTAACTTCATGACGTCATCAAAATCCAAAAAAATTAATTTTGTCTATCTTCCCCAAATTTTACCCAATTTTGATAAACCAAGTATGGAATCCTACTAAATTTGGGTCATACTTTTCAAATTTGTTTTCAAAATTAACTTAGCTATAATAGATTTCAAGAATTTGGAGTCCTGGTCCCGAAATTAAGCCCATAAATGATAGCTAGCAAAAAACTGACATCAAAGCTGAAAAGTTCGACCCAAAATTAGTGGGTTTGAAAAAAAATTTCAATAAGATCGGAGCAAATATGCCTGTGTTATCAAAAAAATTAAATTTTTTAACTTCATGACGTCATCAAAATCCAAAAAAATTAATTTTGCTCTATCTTCCCCAAATTTTATCCAATTTCGATAAACCAAGTATGGAATTCTACTAAATTTGGGTCATACTTTTCAAATTTGTTTTCAAAATTAACCTAGCTAAAATAGATTTCAAGAATTTGGAGTCCTGCTCCCGAAATTAAGCCCATAAATGATAGCTAGCAAAAAACTGACATCAAATCTGAAAAGTTCGACCCAAAATTAGTGGGTTTGAAAAAGAATTTCAATAAGATCGGATCAAATATGCCTGTGTTATTAAAAAAATTAAATTTTTTAACTTCATGACGTCATCAAAATCCAAAAAATTTAATTTTGCTCTATCTTTCCCAAATTTTACCCAATTTTGATAAACCAAGTATGGAATCCTACTAAATTTGGGTCATACTTTTCAAATTAACCTAGGTCTAATAGGTTTCAAGAATGTGGCGTCTTGGTCCCGGAATTAACTTTCAAATTAATTTTAATCAATTTTTGTTTCGTAACGGTTTTTCCTTTCGGCAAGTCCATTATTTTCGTAATTAAATTATTTCTATTTTGATACCAATTTCGATTGGTTCACAGATCGGTGTAGATCTGTTCATACTGTGTAAACAAGTAAGACTAATAGGTGACTACACCGATATGTTGATCCAGTGACTACACCAATCAAAGATAAAAAATTGATAAAATTTAATATAATTAAAATAGGCAAAATAATTTTCGATATACAAGCTATCTTAGGCGTGTTTATCAAACAAACAAATTTCATAAAAATATCTCTCATCTAGTTATCAGAAAAGCAACCTTTTATCGTATCCTGTACAATGAGAAAACTGTGAAAACGAACATTTTGAACACTCAAAGCGAGTTTCTAGGAGATACCTAGAAAAGGAGAGTACGTCATTTCAGGTAGCAAGTCATGTAATAACGTAGGTATAGCATTGACCTGATTTTACGATCTTTCAAAGTCTTTGTATTTACTTACGACCTTTTGGCTAAAAATAACACTTTGACTACAAAAGATAATTTTCCAGCGCGTTTCAACCTACATTTACAATAACATTTATGCCAAAATAAATTGATTTAAGTCTGTCTATGGAGTTTTTATTGAAAACGAAAAAAAAAAATGCCGAAAAAAATTATTTTTACTTATCATAAATGAGTTAAGAAAATATAAAAAATCAAATAATTTTTAAGATAAAAATATTTATTAAAAGAAATGTATACCTATGCAAATATTCTGAGACTGATCTCGTATCAAGTGAGTATCAGACATGTTCAATTGATTGTCAGACAGACAGACTGTCTAACATCACTTATTATTCGTTTTCTCTTGAAGCTTTTTGTTGTTATTCTTTCAGGTCACGCGTTATTCAAACGACAATCAAAAATCGTAATAAAATGACAGAATTTTATAGTTATATAATTATATTAACTGTTCGATGTGCTATTTGCACTTGTTCGAGTTGTGCTAAGCCCGAAAATGTATAAGGATTCTTTTAATGAATCTGATCGCCATTTATATCGATACTGTCAACTGAAAGTGCTTCGTAAATCTTAAATGGGTTATAAATTTCGATTTTTGCCCCAATTCCTAGATCAGTTTTTTGTATTTTTAAAATACGTATTTTCGACTACCAAGTAGTCATCATCAGTAAGAATTAGCTAGTGAATGTTACTCTTTGCTAATTTGGTGGCGGGCTGCAGTCCGCCTTTACAAAAATCGAAAAAAAAATGTTGGCTCCGATTTTGATAAAACTCTGTTTATAAGGTAATTTTGACCCATAATTTACAAAAATCGTATTTATATAACGATCAGGAAACTAGTTTCGGAGATATCGAGCTAAAATATGGGATAATGGTTGATATTTCAAAAACTATGCTTCCAATCATCAAATGAATACGATTTTTGAATTTTTTGGGTCAAAATTACCTTATATACTAAGTTTTATCCAAATCAGAAACCATAAATTTTTTTCGATTTTTTGGAATTTTTTTAAGGGGTACCCCTTTACAAAAATCGAAAAAATCGAAAAAAAAATGTTGGCTCCGATTTCGATAAAACTCTGTTTATAAGGTAATTTTGACCCATAATTTACAAAAATCGTATTTATATAACGATCAGGAAACTAGTTTCGGAGATATCGAGCCAAAATATGGGATAATGGGTGATATTTCAAAAACTATGCTTCCAATCATCAAATGAATACGATTTTTGAATTTTTCGGGTCAAAATTACCTTATATACTAAGTTTTATCCAAATCAGAAACCATAAATTTTTTTCGATTTTTTGGAATTTTTTTAAGGGGTACCCCTTTACAAAAATCGAAAAAAAAAATGTTGGCTCCGATTTCGATAAAACTCTGTTTATAAGGTAATTTTGACCCATAATTTACAAAAATCGTATTTATATAACGATCAGGAAACTAGTTTCGGAGATATCGAGCCAAAATATGGGATAATGGGTGATATTTCAAAAACTATGCTTCCAATCATCAAATTAATACGATTTTTGAATTTTTTGGGTCAAAATTACCTTATATACTAAGTTTTATCCAAATCAGAAACCATAAATTTTTTTCGATTTTTTTTGTCGCAATCAAAAATTCAGATTTATTATCTCACAAATTTTAATGTATATGATCAAACTTAAAAAATGTGCACAATTTTTTTATCAATGCTTTAAGTCGGAACATTGAATTCCGATTCAATAAATTTTGTAGGTCATATTGAAAGTACGCCTCCCGAATAATGTTTCAAAACATCGAGTTGATGATATAGTGCAAAGAATTTATATCAGTATGTCATAAATTTATTTGTCAGTACCGTGGCATTGATGACAGCCATCAACTATTGATATTTTCTATCATAATAAATTTTTGTACTTACTCATAACTTATAACTAGCCTAAATTATAAGGTAAATGGATATTATTAAATTCATTACCAACTAATTACAAGTTGCTATCTTAAAGGAAAATGTCAGTACCATGTGAAAAGCATAGCTAATTAGTAATAAAATGATATTATAAAAATTTTTAAAAGCTTTTATTTGTACAATAAAATAGAGTAATTATATGCATCAAAAAGTTTTATTTTGAAATATTAACATTTTTAATCAAAAACGTAACAGTTAGAAGAGAATCCATCCGTTTTGTGTACAATTGAATTTTCAACGTGCCATTTTCTTTGTTTTGTAATAAGTGATATATTTTCGTTTATATTTTTATACCATGCATATATGAAATATACATAGTATATTAAGTTTAGTGTCAAGTTTGTAACGCTTAAAAATAATGATGCTAGGAAAAAAATTTTGTCATAGGTGTTCATAAAATCACCTAATTAGTCCATTTCCGGTTGTCCGTCCGTCCGTCCGTCCGTCTGTGGACACGATAACTCAAAAACGAAAAAAGATATCGAGCTGAAATACAACGTACTCAGGACGTAAAAAGTGAGGTCAAGTTCGTAAATGAGCATCATAGGTCAATTGGGTCTTGGGTCCGTAGGACCCATCTTATAAACCGTTAGAGATAGAACAAAAGTTTAAATGTAAAAAATGTTCCTTATCAAAAATTAAACAACTTTTGTTTGAAACACTTTTTCGTAAACATCACTGTTTACCCGTGAGGGCGCCAATTAGGCGGAAATTTTATAATATGTGTACAAACTATACACTAAATGTCGGTCGGTAATGCAGAAACCTATAAAGTCATTTACATATGTACTATACTTTATTAGTTATGTATGTGTCACATGTTTGTATATGTGTAATGTGATAAAGAAATCAACACTGACTATGCATGGTATTTCAACAATTAACTCAGTCAATTGTTTGTTTTCACTTGTTCATATTAAATTTATAGGCACGTAACAAGTATTTTATTTTAAAAGGAAAGGGCAAATTATTTTTGCAGGATCACTTAAGCCATTCCATTAAAAAAAAAAACCTATAAAAAATGTATTAACTTTTATTTGAAACTTTTTTTCTGAAATTAATAATGTAGTCATCCATGATAAAATATACTTTTGAATTATTGCCTGGGTACTTTTATTCATAAAACTCTAGATTTCAGTGCATACAGAGTATTTAAACAATTAACAATATTCGTTTTAATACGTCATAATTTTGTTTGTTACAGGTTTAACGAAGCTGGCTGAGATAATCCCCGCAACAACATGACGATTAAATGTTCAACAATCATCGAAATTCTATCTAATATCATAAATTCAACAAATCACTGGTGGTTCCTTCAAACTATAACATGGCTGTGACTGTGAATCCATTGAAGAGTGCACCGGTCGCTACATCCTCTGGTCACGCTAACGATGTCCTACAAACATCCTCCATTGAATTCAACAGTGATGGCTTCTATCAATTCCCTGAACCGATTAGTAACATGGGTGGTAGTGGAGGTGGTAATGGGAATCTGGCATCGAATAGTATGGATGTATTATTATTGGCATTCAATAATAGTACGGCGGATTGGTTTGGTAATAACATCTCATGTGCGGATAATGTTACAAGCATTAATAATACATTTGTGGGTCAAACGCAAGAAGAACCCTTGTATGATTTTATTGTAATGGGGATTACATCTGTATTTCTAGGACTTATGATTCTAATTACTATTATTGGTAAGTATATTTTGCTGATCAAACATTTTTTAACTTTCCACTATAGGAAGTTATTGTAATGGATCCGATTTTCAAAATCATGGTTAGGGCAAGAAGAAGTATGTGTGTGTGTGTGTGTGTGTGTGTGTGTGTGTGTGTGTGTGTGTGTGTTTTTCTCCGTCCCTCCATTGACAGATTTGGAGTCTTTTACAAGAACAATAAAAAATTAAGACAAAAATTAAATGTTCCATTCTGTTTAGAGAACATTTTGTCATTTTTATCCAAGGATATTAAATATTCAGTTTATTTCAATAAAATTCCAGAGTCTATTAAATATTGTCTCCCAAATTATAAATGTTTCACATTCTCTTTTGTATATAAATAAGTTGTAATAATAAAGTCGTAATACATGTACTTAATAGACAAGACCAAATGGGCACAATTTCTAAATGGTTTAGAAAATGGTTTAGAATAACATAGAATTATTTTAGTATCAAAACTTGTACATAGTAATTAAAATAATATGGCGTATGTTTTTGCGTATACATGTGATTCACATACAAATTAATATATATATATATATATATATATATATATATATATATATATATATATATATATATATATATATATATATATTATAATATAGATTGATCTGTTTGGTTAACACACTTAACATATAACTAATACTAATAAATTTGGTTAATTTTTTTTACTCAATTAATTAATTTTTTCTTTACTCTTAATAATGCTCAAAAAATTCTCCATTTTGTTTTTTTCGAACACCTATCTAAGGATACTCGGGATTTTATGATGAATATAACGATACTTTAACTGTCGAACTTCATCCAGCCGTTTGGAAGATACGAGTCAATATAGAAATTTACGAACACACAAGATATGCGCGAAAAACATTAACCCTCCTTGGCAGTCGGGTAAAAACGATGAGAAATCTTTATTTTTGCATACAATTTTTATCATATCTTGTTAGAAAACCTACAACAATGATGATCAAATAGTATATAGATCAGATCGCGTCATTATTAGTGAGTTCTACTAAGCTTTGTTTCGACTTTTTTTTAACTTAAATAGATCAACCTATATTTAAAGTGGTTTGATAACATAGTACAGTACACCAGAACACTGTTTTACATCACTATCGTATCGTGAGTGTACTTGTATAGTGAATACAAGTGTAATATTGTGTTTGGACAGATTTGTAAATGTCTGAAATATGTTAATTATTAACTGTAATCCGAGTATATTACACTTTTACCCCACATTACCCTCACTACCATTCCATTCCATTATATATATACAAAACAAAACAACACTTTCCCCTATATTACATTTATAAACATTCCACTCACATTTTGATATAATATGTAATGTTTCAGTAATATATATGATACAGAGTGTTCGGGAAATAATCGTCTAAAACATTTAAAAAAATTAGATATATAATTTCCAAGCAAATTTATGTTCTTCAATGAACAAATCAAAACTAAATCACAGAGATTATCCAATATTATTACCCCGAATTGAATATAACTAGACCACGGAAACGGGAAGCAATTCCTACTTTTTCTATTTTAAGCTAATAATTCAGCCAACTTGGACCAACCTTTTTCTCGTTTCGCAAAAAAATGATACTCAGTTTTAATTACGGTATTTTAAAACATTTCAGATAAGAGAATTAATATTCGCTTAAAAAAACTAAAAAAAAAAAAAAAAAAATAAACGCAAAAAATGAATAATAATTTTAACCAGTCAGCACTCGCGTCAACCGTTTGATGAGAGATTTCCTCATGCGTTCTACCCATGCCTCAATTATTTCGTTGCGTTAAATATTCTTTAGCTTTGTAAATCATAACCTCTACATATTTTTGTGTAAGTTTATTTTTTAATGCACTAGCTTATTAAAAATAGTTTGATTACGTGATTATTGAATAATTTTTGAGAGTGGAAATATTAGAGCAGAGAAATAATCTAAACAATTAAATTGATTTTAACTAATTTCAGCACATTTGTATCACAAGTTTTTTTCATTTATTGAGTTTGACATACATAATAATAATGATAAACGGGTTTCACCTCCGTTTTTCAGATATCTATCTTTAATAGAGGCCACCCACATCATAATTTTTTTAATCTTATTAATTTTATTTTAATCTATATCCAATTTTTATAATGAGGGTGGTGTCGTATACTGCGTTCTTATCTAAGTGAAGACAGTTTCATCCATTTTACAGCCTCATTAATTATAATTGCTCACACAAAGACAAAAAATTTGCAAAGTTAATATTTCCTTGCTTACACCTCACTCTATTTCTATTCTTTACTCGTAGTGAGAGAAATTCTCACAAATTCTGAAAGACTCGAAAAAATATATATAAAAAAGTCTAAAGAGTCACAGAGCCTAAATGGCCAAGCGGTCTAAGGCGTTTGTCCGCGACTGTTTGTCCATTTAGACTTAGGTTGCGTGTTCGAATCCAGGCAGCGGCAGTGTGAACAATTATGATTAATGAGAGCGGTAGAATTGATCACATTGTCATCGCTTGGGTAAGAACGAAAGAAAGCAAAGACCTGAAGCAAATCTTGATAATCAGAAATGAATTTAGCGTCCTACCTGTATATTATGTATATAAGCTTATGATCCTTTCAACCCTATTTTTCTATCCATTCAGCGACATTATATTTTCCTAAATTTAATGATATACAAGTATCCTAAACATATTATTATACTCTACAATATAACAGGCGGTAGAAGTATTTATACAGTTGCATCAACGAATGATTTTACTCGGTGGTCCTCAATAACAGCTTCGATGTTGATGCTTTTTTTTTAAATGATTCTTTTTGTACATTATTTAAAACCAGGACTTTTCATAGGGGGGAAATAATCTGGTGGGGGAATAGGCAATTTCGCGACGGTTATATCAACGCCCGCCTAAATTGCTAATGATACGAGGTTTGAAATTTTGAGAGGATATTGATTTTGTACTGTAGGTATGATTTAAGAAATAATTTTTTCGAAACTCATATCTTAAAAGGATGAAATAGGGGATTAAAGTTTGTATGAAAATATATAAAAACCGTCATATTTGAGCTCCCTACTCAAAACATTTTAAAAATTCTGTCAAGTATAGAATGCCACATTATCAGTCAGTGACATGGCCGTATTTTCTTTTCAAAATAATTACGGATTCGCACTAAAAGTTAAAATCTATTAAATAATGAACAAAAGCGAAGGAATTGAAGATTATAACGTGAATATCTATCTGCTAGTTATTTATATTGTTGAAACAAAATTTGTACAACTTATATAAAAAAATCACTCTTGTATGATTTTTTTCCACAAAAAATGTATTTTAACTTACTAACAATAAAAATGGATTTTAACTTTTGGTGCGGAATCCTAACTTTTTGGAAAATAAAATAAAACACATGAATTGATGAACCAGTCGGGACATTGCATTTCCTCCTCCAGATAATTTCCCCCCTTTGAAAGGTTTCTGATTTTAAACGACATGTAAAAAGGAATATTTAAAAAAAAATCATCAAAATCTGAGCTGATATTCAGATCTCGCTGAGAATGGCTTTTTTTATGTATTCCTTTATCCGACTAATAATTCAAAATCCAAATAGTTGATAAAAGCACCTTTTATATGTTCAATAATATTTTGTGTACTCCTGTAAATGTTTATTCATTTTATTTAATAAGCTACGCAATGTTGAAAGAGAAAGGGATGTATGTGTAGATCAAAATATAAATAAAAAACAAGTAAATTTAGGAAGGAAGAAATTTCATCATGAAGTGATAATAAGATGCCTTCTTATGTGCGGATAGATAATCCTGAATAATCCTTCGTAATATAGTATGTCCTTTGTTCTGGTCCCTACCAGTGAGTGTAAATTGGATGAACAGTTTAATATAAACATTGTTTTTTTCGGGCAAGGCACGTTGTAATGGATTCAAAGCTGAAAGTGGTTCGGCTATATCGTAAACTAGGCAATTTGTATGACGTAAATGTAAAAAAATTCTTAAAAAATATCGAAACAGCGTTAAAAAACCAATATTTTTAATGTTTTCTTTTTGGAAAGCGCTGTAAGGTAATGTTTTTTTTTTTTTCATATTGCCGTGAATAAATAAACCAAGTATGTAATTCTGCTAAATTTGGGCCATATTTTTCAAATTTATGATCAAAATTAACCTAGCTCTATTAGATTTCAAGAATGTGGAGGTCTGGTCCCGGAATTAGGCACATAAGTGATAAATAGCGAAAAACTGACATCACATCTAAAAAGAATGACCCAAAATTAGTGGGTTTCAAAAAAAATTCCAATAAGATCGGATCAAAATTGCCTGTGTTATTAAGAAAATCGAATTTTTGAACTTGATGACGTCATCAAAATTCAAAATATTTAATTTTGCTCTATTACATCGAAATTTTATCCAATTTTGATAAACCAAGTATGTAATCCTACTAAATTTAGGCCATATTTTTCAAATTTATGATCAAAAATAACCTAGCTCTATTAGATTTCAAGAATGTGGAGGTCTGGTCCCGGAATTAAGCACATAAGTGATAACTAGCGAAAAACTGACATCACATCTAAAAAGAATGACCCAAAATTAGTGGGTTTCAAAAAAAATTCCAATAAGATCGCTTCTATCGACACCTTAATGAACTAGATTTCATTTTTTGTCCGCACAATATCGATCAGGAAAAAAAAATCCACCAGCTCGAAACCACTCGAAACCACTCGACCGATTGTTATGTTATTCTTTCGGATCATATTGCCGTTAATATGCTTCGATCAACACTTAACGATACAATGTCTATATCTATTTTTGTACGCGCGATATAGATTAGGAAAAAATGTACACACACACACACACATACATTCTCCTTTTCCAAATTGGTGTTAATGCCTTGTGGTGGCTATGAAACGTAAAGATTAGAAAAATTTCGATTTCGAAAATCGGACCCATTACCAAAACTTTCTATACTTTGAAGTTAATAATGAATTCTTTATGAAATTCTCGTCCTCTGGCGTTGTTCGATCTTAAATTATTTTAACTCCCAAGTTAATTTTATACTTTCGGTTAGCAGAATACTAACAAAAACGTTCTCAACTCAATTTAGAAAATTTGTTTTTAAACCCCTGTAAAGATTGCGAATCAATTTTGAAATATTAATATGTTTTGTTTTCTTTTCAGGAAACGTTTTTGTTATTGCTGCAATTTTACTTCAACGTAATTTACAAAATGTTGCAAATTATTTAATTGTTTCATTGGCTGTTGCTGATTTAATGGTTGCATGCCTTGTAATGCCTTTTGGTGCAATTTATGAGGTAAGTGGTGATTTTTATTTGATAATCTATAATACCCTGATAAGCAATGAAACTGTATCACTAGGAATAATATGAAAGCAATGTTTTTATAATGTTCATGAACTATTTTTCAAAGCACTAAGGTTTACATTTTACTCCGCTGAAATTTAAGAAAAACTTAATTTTTTCGCGTAAGAAATTTCGCATGTTGAAATGGAATCGATTATGAATGTGCCCTCTGTGCCTTGATTGTATAAGGTGGACCATTTTAATCAATTATGGTTTACGAAATAGTTTTTGTAGTTAACAAATCCAAAAATAACTTAACTAACAATATTGGCAGAGTTTGATGGGGGACATCAGATTGGAACTAGTTTTACGGGTTACTTTTATTATCGATTTAAATTCGAAAACTTAGAAAGAATAACATTTTAAATTTGAAAATTGACCCTTATAAAAAAATACCAATTTTAATTTAAAACATTTTTCCAAAAATCGTTAGCTTTCGTAGGAAATACGATTAAAAAATATGTCATTTAATCGAAAGAAAATAGGCTAGCTTAAGAAAAATTTTTTAGACAAAAGTAATCAAGGCAATAAATGTTATTCGTCGTTGTTAATAACTTGTAAGTCCAAGTAACTATTCTAGAGAATTTGAAGATCAAATAGTACAGTACATAGGGGAGTATGACTTCATATTTTAGGAGCCGTTTTCTCAGACCTACGCCTTAAGCACGTCAGTTTAACGACTATATGTTTTATTATGCAAACGCCCCAATTTTCAAAGTTTTCGTAAATAAAAATGTTGTAGGTTACACTGAAATGAAGCCACTCACGAAATTTCGTGAGTGTGTTAGTCACGAAGTCTTTCCCTCCTCTGTACTGTAGACTTATAGTTAAATGAACTTGAAAATAGTATTTCAGGTCAATGTCATATACACAGACGAATGTCCTCTATTTCCCTTGATTACTTTTGGCTAAATCATTTTTCTGTAGCTAGCGTGTTTACTTTTGATAAAATGTAATAATGAAATTTTTTCGGAATCTTAACCTTTTTCTAAAAAATGTTTCAAATAAAAAAAAATGTTTTTTCATGAGGATTTAATTTGAAATGTCATTCTATCTCTTACCTTATCGAATCTAAATTGAGTATTAAAACATCTCGGAGCAACTCATGATGTCCCCCATTAAACGCTGCTTTTGTTTAAATTATTAAATCCAAAATAGATTAAAGTGGTCCATCTTGTATAATGAAGAAAAGTTATTTATCTTTTATTTGGGAAAATTGATAAAATTAAATTTGTTATAATAAATAAAATTGAGGTAAAATAATTATAATATAATCTTCATTTCATCCAGAGGACACAGTCTATATGGTTTGTGATCCAATTTAATTTGTGCATTTTCCTTTTGCTACACACGTGTGAAAATTCAATTTAAAAATTTATACGATGAACCAAAAAAAGTCTGCATACAGCAGTAATAACGTCTTCATTCGTCTTCTGTCTTCTGACAATCTTTGTGGATGATATGAAACGAAAATTGTATTTGAAAATTTTGTATTGGAATTCCCAATAGTTTTTCCTCTTCGATATACGTAGAACGTTCATAGAAACAGATATTATTGACACTTCCATGTGTGTGGTAGGTAATATGAAAAATTAAATATTTATATGCAAAGAAATTGAATTTAATAATCTTGGATGCTTGGAAAATTAAATTTCAGAAGCAAATAATCCTTAAGGTATTGTAAATATTTATTTATTTTTAAATTATTTTGTTCTATTTGTTTTTGAAATATTAGCTAAGGAAGAGCAATTTAAAAAAAATATTTATTCACCTATAAGAGGCTTTTAAATTAGAAATTATTGACAATTTTTAAATTATTTTAATCATTTTAGACTAGTAAAAGCTATCTACAAATTTTCAACTCCCTATTTTTCATTATTTTGGACACCAAAGTTTTATCGTAATTTCATTTTATCGATCAGACATACTGACGGAGTGGGAAACCCGAAACGGGTCAAATAGGTGATTTGAAGAACATCTATACCAAAATTTTGTTCTTTTCATTAATGTGTACATAGGTTATAAAAAGATTTTTTTATTCAAGTCTTAAAAAGTGTCACTCGTATCGCAGGACTTTCAGCTGTTTTTGAAAAAATGTATCGAACAAGGATTTGTTAAAACGAAAATTTTCCAGTTTAAACTATACGTCTATTGATTACGAGTTTTGAACAAGGGTTGATTTTGAAAAACCTTGTTAATTCAGGTGAACCTTATAGTGCTGCTTCGGTATAAATTTCTAACTCTTCAATTTTTGTTCGAAATTTGTTTTTTGAAATAAAGTTCAAGTAAAATGGGACATTCTGTTTATATAGCAGTTTTGCGAATAATTAAAATAAATAAAGTAATTAATACCAGAGTTATAATTCTATAATTATATTTTGTATTAATTGCATGACAATATTTTGTTTATTTAAATAATTAATATGAAACTAAATCCTTTTTTAGTTTCAAATTATTAAAAAAAAAACAACAAAACTAAGCCCCCATTCAAATTCTAAATCGAATTATAGTTATTAATTATTTTTGACATAATATTTCAATGATAATTATTATAAATTTATTTAAAACTAGCAGTTACTGTTTTTTGTTACATTTTTTTTTTTTTTAATTTTGCACACAAAAAAATCTTGTTAAAGTTGTTATTTTAAAAACATATTTTTAACATTAAATGGTTTTTAATTAAACCATTATTATTTATTATTTAATATTTATATTTTAAAATAATTATATTTTATTTAGTTTGTACTTATACCTAGTGTACTGTTTCAAATAATCATAATCATGGTTTTAACAACAATTTTCTTTTTACCGCGCTTTTATTACCTTCATTTGTAATAACAAAAAAAAAAAATAATAAAATCAAAGAAGTCTATTTTAATCTACCTCCAATTATCCGATAAATACTTATCACCGCCCGATGACGATATATTAAGCTTAAAATTTTCGTATCTTGACCCGGGTACCCAGGATAAACGATGGATAATCTTATCTTGATTACATTAAATATATTATTATATTATCTTTAAATATTTATAAAGTTCAATAACTTTACAAATCAAAGCTTGCGTTTGAAGAATCAGGTCCAAAATTCATTTAGAAGGGCAGAATATTGCAATACATTGCGAAGTTCGAAATAATGATAAAATTTGGAAGGCTTTATCTGGGAAACTATTGAGTATACAGAGTAAGTTATAGTCTCATACTGCTGAAAATTTAGTCATTATTTTTAAAAAACATCCTGAATTGATACAATCAAAAACTAGGACCTTACAAAAGGGCACAAACTTGGATTGTTCATTGGACTAGCATCATAAACAAGTTTGCAAAATATTAGAACTACCGGATTAGACGCAAGCTCTGATGTTGTATGAAAATATTGAGTATTCAGAGACAATTCTAGTCAGATATTGAAAGTACTGTAAAAAACTAGTCCCTCGGAGTTATAATCACCAAAATCTGGAATAACCCGAAATTTTCACGGTTTTATCGATTTTTGACACAGTTGCGTTTGGCGCTCGAGGTCACAAAATTTGATTATTCATTGGACCAACATCATAAACAAGCCTGCTTAAAATCAGAACTACGTAATTTGACGTAAATTACCCCGTACTTTCAGGCGACAAGGTTACTTCATTAATAGTAATCTCCACAATGTGACTAGGGTGCCCACCCCTTATGCAGAAGATAGTCAGGTCGAAACCTATCCATGTTATTAGAAATTCGTTTTAATTAAATATATGTTTGGTAGTGCATTCTAGAGAGAATATCTCACAAGAAGGTCTGCGAAGGCTGGATACTTTAACTGTTGTCAATAAATTCCAACAAATATTAAGTATTAGGTACTGAATGTTTGATGTGATCGGAATGTTTCATACTTAATCGATTTGTTATATTTCATATTATATTTATTAAAAATAAAAACTAATATTAGCATGCACAGCATCATATGACGTCATGTCACATGATATTTTATATTTTTATGAATAATTTTATTAAATATATTGAAAACTCTGAATAGAGTTGTGTTTAGAGTCAATCGAAATTGTGCATTGGCTGTCTAGTGTGTACGTGGTGCGGCAAAGAAGTGGGTGATTTTAAAATCGCTTTTCGAATTATATTCAAGTAAGCATTTTACTACACAGGTTATATAGAAGCTCGTTACTCTTGTCCCTAATGCACTAAATTACAGGAGTTAATTTTTTATTTAAATAGGTTCAGTATCACGTATTGAATGTAAATGCCCAAAATCCTTACAAAATAGACGTGGAAGTGAAAATTATTTAATTTTAAGGAAAACCCTTTTAGGCTATATTTCCATAGCCGTACACTTTAGACCAAAAATGGTAATAACCTTTATTGTAGATAACTGAATTACCTACTGTTGAGAATTTTTTTTGTATCGCTAACCGTTTATGACTTATACGACTATGACGATTTACTTATTGACTATTTGACCGATATCTCTAATAGTTGTTTAAACAATAAAATAATACTAATTTAACTTTTAACCCCAATATCGTGCTCATACATTCTTAATTAGTCGGGCGGGCACAACGGTTTTTTTTTTCGTTTTCAATAATTTATTGAGATTTAATTTCAATAGTTTTTTTTTAATTTCCACCGACTAGTTTTAAATAAATCTATGAAAACGTATCATCCATCTACCGTTTTCCCATAAGACAAATTTAAATAAGCCTATTAGCACCGTGCGTGAGTTTTAAAGGAGGCGTTTCCTTGGTAACGGTACACTACTTTAATTATAGAATTGCATATATAATTGTATGGATTACATTTAAGACTTACATTGAAAATTTAATTTGTCTCACTTTAAATAAATAATTATGATAATTTACATTTGAAAAATAATATTTGTGCAATTTGATTTCTTATTTTCACAATTTTTAATGCATTAAGTTTAATTAATAAGTGTTTTTCAATAATTTTAATTTGACATTTTCTATAAGATTAACATGTAAAGAACTGCAAATTAGTCATAACAGCCTCCTTTATCGCCAAAATTTTTCACTGGAAGCGCTGGCATCGATTTTATTGTCCCTACCATGACTACGCACACAACGAATACTTTTGAAATCATTCATTTATTTAAATAACCGGGCAACCCCTTCCCTTATTTAAAATTTGCAGAATTTATTTAGACCTAGTCCCACTTCCTATAAAAAAAATGAAGCCATTGCCCCAAAATTGCCCTAGCGCTCGTACATCCTTCAAAACAAACTGAATTACCTTAAAATAATTTGGAAAAATTGATTAAAATTATTTGTATAGCATTTTCAAAATCTGACACTTTACTGCCCCATAGAATACTTAGACTAGAAAATAAAAATATAATACACATCGAAAATAATAGAATTTTATATAGAAACATACAACACACATTTTCTAATCGAATCGAGGCAACGATAAAAAACATGATTTTTATTCAATTTATTTATATTGTATATACATATACAGAATGATTGATTTAAGTCGATACTTTATATCCTCAAGTATCCACTGTCTTCCAACTTTACCTACTTAAGTATTTTCTTTCGGTCTCCTCCTCGTAGGGTGTCAAAAGTCGACTGTACATGCAAATTGCGTGATTTGATATTTTTCGATACTAAAAACATGATAAAAATCAAATAATACTTTGATTGATACTAAAAATTTTTGCTTCAAACAATTTGTCCGTTTTTAAGTATTAAATATATATATCTGGGTAGATATATATATATATATATATATATAAATATCTACCTAGCTTTGCATAATTTTCCTCAAATTTTTTAATTTTCTACTTATTTAAAATCATTTAAAATTTACATAAAATTTACTTTTATTCCCTATGAACGTACATATCAGAACATAATGGCACATAAACGTCCTTAAGAAGATTCGTTTCATGGCAGAATATGAAAATAACTCCAACATATTTCTCAAATCACCCAATATATCGTCTGCGGAACAAATCACATCGATTAACATTTTACATGTATATTTATATCCTGTATATTATAAAATATATCAAGGTATACTAAGTTTAGTCACACGTTTGTAACGCTTAAAAATATTCATGCTACGAACAAAATGTTGGGATAGGTGTTCATAAAATCACCTAGTCAGTCCGTTTCCGTTTGTCCGCCCATCTGTTCGTCTGTCTGTTTGTCTGCAAACTCAAAAATAAAGATATCAAGGTAACATTTTTACAGCGTCCTTAGGAAATAACAAGTGAGATTGAGTTCGTAAATGAGCAACATCATAGAATACAAGTTTAAATGTAAAAAAATGTTTTTCATTAAAAAATATACACTTTTGTGTGAAGCCTTCTTTCGTAAACATCACTGTTTACCGTGTGAGGGCGTGAATTAGGTTTCAAACATTATATAGTATGTATACATTATTGTATATATTTTAAATTTATAGGTTACATATATCATGTATGTGTTTGTTTGTTTAGCGCATATACTTTATCCACTGAGGAATGGAGAAGAAGGATACTCCTATTACTTTGTGTGGAATAGTGGCTATCTTTCTTTACTTACATGACGTAATCAACATTATCTATACGTAGTACTTCAACAAATAACTCAGTCAATTGTTTGCTTTCATTTCTGTATAAAAATGATTTTCTTTCTTTTTACAAAAAAAAAAAAAATAGTTTGTAATAAAAATTTTCTTCGTGCAAAAAAATATGCTTTTTGAAATTATGCAAATTGAGTTTTTTTTTTTTCAAAACTTTTTATCTGCACTTTACTACTCCAACTCCGCCGCGCGCCGTGTGGATGGAACGTGTATGGTTTTGCACATTTTATATTATTTGAATAACAGCAAACAGCTTTACCACCAGATGAGATGTAAAATCCATTTAATTACAATTATTTTAATTGATTCAAAAACTTTTATCAAGTCATTTATTTCATTCATTTGTCTGAAAACATTTGATTGTAGTTTTTATCATCATTTGTTTTGTACACGGAGTCTTTTCATGAAAACTTGGGTTTACGAATCATTGAGCGATCATTTCTTGGAAACGAAAAGATGGTGTAATTTGTGAAAGTATCTTTATTCACCTGAAATTTCGTGAATTGCATTCGCTTTCTAAATGACTCTTGTCTTATCGATATACAATTAATATCGATTATAACGACCATAATTTTCCCTTCATTGTTGTTATAGCCATTACATTCATATACAGGGTAGACCATTTTCATCTATAATGACGAATAGCTCATTTTGCAGCTAACCAATCAAAAAATAACTCAAACAAAAGTTCTAGAGTTGAATGGAGGCCATCATGCTCTGCCATTAAGCCAGATTAAGCCCAATTCCTCAGGTTTGTTTTTATAGTCAATTTAATTCCTAAATAGTAAGAGATAGAATAAAAATTTATAAATTAGAAAGTTGATACTCTAAACTAACAATTTTTATTTAAAACATTTTTTCGAAAATCGTAAGCTTTCGGAAAAATATGTCGAATGAAAACACGCTAGCTACAGAAAAATGCTTTAGCCAAAAGTTTTCATGAGCAAAAAACGACATTTACGGGTGTCCATGACTTTGACCTGAAATTCTAGTGCCAAGTTCATCTGATCTTAATCATATAATTGAAAATTTGCCTGGCCTGGGTTTAAAAATTATTAACATAGACGAATAAGATTCATTGTCCTTCAAAAGTTTTTTCTAAAAACTTTTTCTGCAGCTAGCGTATTATCGTTCGACTAAATGCAATAATTGTCCGATATTGCTTATTTATTTACTCAACGAGACTTTTTACATCCTAAGCGTGCTTTAAAAATTTCAGCTTGATACCTCTTCTCGTTTTTGAGCTATCTTGATGACAGACAACCGCAAATGAACAAATTAGGAGATTTTATGAGCACCTATATCGAAATTTTGTTCGTGGTGTCAATATTTTAAGCGTTTAAACTAAACTGAACATAGAATGCTCTGATATATTTAATATATACATGTTATAAAAATATATTTCGGGTCATTTCTCCGATGTTTAGTCTTTAGAAACAGGTTTTCGTTTCATTGTGAATGAATTAATAATCATATTTTAGTTACAATAAAAACGGATTGAATATTCTATTATGGATGCTAATTAATAATTAATTAATAAAGTTTACGTATTTCATTGATCCTCCAATTTTCAAGATAATATACAACAGTTTAGATATGCTTATTAAGAATAAGGTATATCTTTATACCATGTATATATAAAATATACATAGTATATTAAGTTTAGTCCCAAGTTTGTAACGCTTAAAAATAATGATGCTAGGAAAAAAATTTTGTCATAGGTGTTCATAAAATCACCTAATTAGTCCATTTCCGGTTGTCCGTCCGTCCGTCCGTCCCTCCGTCTGTGGACACGATAATTCAAAAACGAAAAAATATATCAAGCTGAAATTTTTACAGCGTACTCAGGACGTAAAAAGTGAGGTCAGTTTCTGAAGTATAGTTTCTGAAATATCACCCATTATCCCATATTTTGGCTCGATATCTCCGAAACTAGTTTCCTAACCGTTATATAAATACGTTTTTTGTAAATTATGGGTCAAAATTACCTTATAAACAGAGTTTTATCGAAATCGGAGCCAACATTTTTTTTCCGATTTTTTCGATTTTTGTAAAGGGGTACCCCTTAAAAAAATTCCAAAAAATCGAAAAAAATTTATGGTTTCTGATTTGGATAAAACTTAGTATATAAGGTAATTTTGACCCAAAAAATTCAAAAATCGTATTCATTTGATGATTGGAAGTATAGTTTTAGAAATATCACCCATTATCCCATATTTTGGCTCGATATCTCCGAAACTAGTTTCCTAATCGTTATATAAATACGTTTTTTGTAAATTATGGGTCAAAATTACCTTATAAACAGAGTTTTATCGAAATCGGAGCCAACATTTTTTTTTCGATTTTTTCGATTTTTGTAAAGGGGTACCCCTTAAAAAAATTCCAAAAAATCGAGAAAAATTTATGGTTTCTGATTTGGGTAAAACTTAGTATATAAGGTAATTTTGACCCAAAAAATTCAAAAATCGTATTCATTTGATGATTGGAAGTATAGTTTTAGAAATATCACCCATTATCCCATATTTTGGCCCGATATCTCCGAAACTAGTTTCCTAATCGTTATATAAATACGATTTTTGTAAATTATGGGTCAAAATTACCTTATAAACAGAGTTTTATCGAAATCAGAAACCATAAATTTTTTTCGATTTTTTGGAATTTTTTTAAGGGGTACCCCTTTACAAAAATCGAAAAAAAATGTTGGCTCCGATTTCGATAAAACTCTGTTTATAAGATAATTTTGACCCAAAAAATTCAAAAATGGTATTAATATAACGGTTAGGCAACTAGTTTCGGAGATATTGAGCCAAAATATGGGCTAATGGGTGATACTTCAAAAACTATGCTTCCAATCATCAAATGAATACGATTTTTGAATTTTTTGGGTCAAAATTACCTTATATACTAGACTTACCTTTGTAGAGCGTTGGCTACAAATAGACAAATATTCTTAACGAGGTACGCGTCCAGTTTAAATAAAGACCAGTTTACAAGAGATGGACCGATAATCTCTGATGGTGATGCTTATCCTTCTGGGTGAATGAAGGAGGATAATTTTCGAAAATTTGTTTCTAATCCTATTTTTTCTTATTCATTACTTCTTAGGTCAAGTTACCCCTAGTGATAAGTCAACTTATCCCAGATAGGGAGTAGGTTGACTAGTTTTTCTCATTCTATAAAATCGAACTTGTACACTAAATTGTAATTGATAACGAGCTAATTGGCACCATTTTTCCAAAGCTTAATAGTGTCAAGATCAATAGAATTGCTTTTTATAAAAATAAACACCAAAGCAACAAAAATACAAAAAAATACAAAAGTTTAACCTGAGAGTTGGTCGACCAGCCCCGGTCACCCTTACCTTAAAATAAAATAATTTATTTTAGTGTGAAAATAATACTTCTTTCAATTCAAATTACCAGACCATATCCCGACATATATTGTTCTTTTACAATACATGTCTTCTCCATTGAAGTAGTATGTTAAGTGATAACATTCTTTTAGACAAAATGTCTTCCATTTACGTAGAAACGTCTAATTGAATAACCCTGTACTGCAACTATTATTGAAAAACGACCAAATATTTTTACATACTCAATGACAGTTAGTTTAATACTATCTATTAACGTCCATATCTTGAGCGATATACAAATGCTTCTTGTATTGATTTTCTCGTTATTATTTTGTTGTAAATGTCAGTTCAGTTTATAGTTCTTACACGATTCCATTTCATGCTCCAAACCTTACAACTTGTAAGTCCAATCTACCATCATTATTGTTAATGTTTAATATGGATTTTCTTATTGCTTTCAAACTTCTAATAATAATAGAAATTTGAATTGCTTTATTGAGATACAGAATGATAAGAACTAGGTATTTTTATTCAACTTCCCCAGAAAGAATGTATTGTTTTGCAAGAAAATGTACACAGAAGAAAAAAATTATTAAAATTAACCGATATGAGGTTGTGTCAACTACACCGCGAGATCAAATAAGGCGAATGAGGCCACGAATGTGATAAAACAACCGTACGGGATTCACTGGTGAAGTTAACACAAACGCATGAGTTGTTTGAATGAAAGTAATGTACTGTTCAACAAATTTAAAATATTGTTGTTTTGAAATGCAACATAGTTTTACACTATCTTTTTTTGATTGGTTCTACCACTTATAAATATTATAACAAAATACTGATTTGATTGTCACAACCATATGAGCAGGTTTATTAGGTTTATTTAAAAAAAGATTTCTCCGAATCAGGTTGGAACAAGTGACATATGAATTAATATTGATTTTAGTGTCTTAAGTCGATCTTTGTACCAACTGCGCTACACGATGGTTGTCGTGTACACAAATATGCTAAATATTATAAAAATGATCAATAAGTGTATTTCGAACTCTCTGTGAGTCAGTAATAACAATTTACATGTAGTTGAGACAATCACATACAGAGTAGACATGATAGTTATGTGTTCGTAATAACGAAATTCTATATTTAAAGCAAACGTAAAGATACGTTATTATACCATGTATATATGAAATATACATAGTATATTAAGTTTCGTCCCAAGTTTGTAACGCTTAAAAATATTGATGTTACGAACAAAATTTTGGTATAGGTGTTCATAGAATCACCTAGTTAATCCATTTCCGGTTGTCCGTCCGTCCGTCCGTCTGTGGACACGATAACTCAAAAACGAAAAAAGATATTGATCTGAAATTTTTACAGCGTACTCAGGACGTAAAAAGTGAGGTCAAGTTCGTAAATGAGCATCATAGGTCAATTGGGTCTTGGATCCGTAGGACCCATCTTGTAAACCGTTAGAGATAGAACAAAAGTTTAAATGTAAAAAATGTTCCTTATAAAAAATTAAACAACTTTTGTTTGAAACATTTTTTCGTAAACATCACTGTTTACCCGTGAGGGCGCCAATTAGGCGGAAATATTATAATATGTGTACAAACTATACAATAAATGTCGGTCGGTAATGCAGAAACCTATAAAGTCATTTACATATGTACTATACTTTATTAGTTATGTATGTGTCACATGTTTGTATGTGTTATGTGATAAAGAAATCAACACTGACTATGCATGGTATTTCAACAATTAACTCAGTCAATTGTTTGTTTTCACTTGTTTTATTTAACTTCAGTGAGTTTTTTCAGTGTATGTATGTGTGCCTTTATCATTATACTGCTTGATCAGCTTGATATGCGTTTACTTAAGACGTTCAGATGCCATAATAAAGCCATTTCTCAAATTAAACCAACATTTCAGCTGTCTTACAGCTAACTAGATCATCTCAACTATTTTAGTGTGGCTTTGATTTGTCTCAAAATAAGGCATATTGAAGGTCAATCTTGCGGTAAGTGTGGCATTCAAACCAGGCTAATTTCGTTTTCTGGTTACGTAGCAGTTTGGAAGCCAAATTAGGTAGGACCTCTGGATACCCTTGCTTCAAACCAGTCCGGCTTTCCTCTTGTATGCCAAACTGCGGTACTGTTATAGATTTCTTAAGTTGCGCCCAAATTTGGCAAGCCGAACTTCGGAAAACTTCCGGTTACCGTTACTTCATACCAGTCTGGCAATGAAATTTTGTCGGCAAATAAGGCGCAATCTAAGCTTGCGTAAGTTAAACAAGCAGAATTGACCCCTGCCTGACTCTTTGGCTTTCCTCACTACATTTCTAGCCGGGATATTTTCTACTCGCTTTCTGAATAGCAAGTGATAAGCTATCTAGAGTTGAAAAACAATTGATTCCAAAATCTGGCTTACTTCTGCTCAGTCTCCAAGCTTTAACTTAATTGAAAATAGTTAAAAATGTGGTAATGATTAGAGCCAATCGAAACTTTGTTTGTTTTATACTGAGCACCAAGCCAGCAAGGTTATAGAAACATTACTTTTAATCCTTTAACTACAATTTCAATTTTTATTTTCATTCTCAGAATTTGCTTAATTATACAACATTTAAATGGTAAATTATTTCTTGGGCAAACATGAAATCAGGCTAATGAATAAATAATAAAATAAAACAGTAAAAAAGATCTAACAAGAAGGAAATCTTTGAATTAAATGACCACACTCTCTCCTTGATGTTCCCATACCCACGCCACGTACAGCTACTGAAGATAGAATCTATTTATTCTCAAGTTAATGCATTTCATTTTCACTGTTGGTTCGTCTATTACAGACACCGTATAACATTAGACGTAACATCAAGCCGTATTCATAGTCGTATATTGATTTAAGAAATGCTTAGGAACATCTAGAAATTCTTCGGAACGAAGTTTTAATTTTATGAAGAAAATCTTTATTTCAACTATGTTCCTTATCGCACATTATCGTTCTGATTTGTTTGATAAAGTCAAAAAAAGAATTACAAAGAAAAAACGACACCAAAAACCGACATGTAGGTTGCGTAGGAACCTAAAACTTTTTCAATCGATTCAGCTTGCCATTAATTTTGAGAATATGCAAAAATTGTTTCCATTTTTTTCAGGCAAGTCTATACCATTATTTTCGTAATTAAATTATCTCTCTTCTGATACAATTTCGATTCGTTAACTTCGGATCGGTGTAGTTTTACCCATAGTTTGACCGACCTGTTCATGTGGTTTGAATATATCTACACTTTTTACCCAATCGAAATTGATATCAGAACAAAGATAATTGAATTACGAAATTAATAGTTTAAGCATGTCTGAAAATAAAACCGTTCAACGAAAGAATTTATTAAAAATTAATTTAATTAAAAATAGCCATGAGCACTTTTCGAAAGAAGAACTATGATTGGAGTATTTAAAAATCAATAAAAAATCAAAAATATGTACCATGTGGTTATCAGATGGGTGAAGATCGACCTTATATCATCTCTTGTACTATATGCTATCAATTCAAAACTGTAGACCCTTTCTGGATAATTTCCTAAGCTGTTATCATAATAAAAAAGTTTTTAAATAGGTATTTTTTGAAATAAACGAGATTGAGAATTATCAGCAAATCTTACAATTGGTGTGCATTTTTCGAGCGAGCGAGCTATTTGTATAAAAAAATATAAACATTCTAAATTACAAATTATGAAAAGTTCAAAGTAAAAGTTTAAACAGTGTTATTGAATACTAGCACTTCAGAATTCTCAACCTCAATGAAATGAGGTAGTGTATTTACTAGATTGCCTATAGCTATTAAGCTAGAAGGTTCTAGAATAGAATATAGTAGAGTCAATGATGATAATATTCGTTGAATAGATATCATATATTATAGAAGAGATTTATTTTATGTAATTCAACAGAAAACTAGTATATGTAATGTATATATTTATATACAATGTGGCTAAAAATAACGTTCACCAGGATCCTTCACCACGTTCCGCTGTTATTTTGAGCTAATTAATCATAAAGAAGAAACGTTGATCATCTTTTGACTATATTTTTTGACATCAAGTTTTGACTAGCAATAAAAGTTATAGTATTCCGCAAAATCATTTTGTCGATATGCTGAGGGACTATGTTGATTATTTTCAATGCCAAAAATCACCCTTCGCCCATCAAATCGAAAATATGGAACACTTCTCGAGTTGCTCAAGTTTTTCACACTTGCTTTTTTACGAATACAAAATTAGCATTTCTTCCTTCACATTTTTTCGTCTAACGACTAATAGCTTTAAACTTCGTGGACTTTGATAGTTAATTTCTCCCAAACCGTACAGAGAATCGATATGAATTTTTCACAATGAATCAACTGGCTACTTGTTGCATAAAACAAAAACTTCTGATAAAAACTGGTGGCCGATCAAAGGTAAATATACTTTTGATCGGGACGCTGTTCTTATACCAGGGTCAGTTGTTCTGTAACACTCTGTATATCTTTTGTTAAGAGTAACTAGGTGTTAAGTTTCAGTTATATGAGTCTGATGCCGCACATTCATTTCTTCAAGCTACAAATAATTAATATTAATAGCTTAACTTATAATTGAAAATATTGTAATGTTTGTTTTAATATAAAGTGCTTTCTCAAAGCACAGTAAAAATCCGCAAACTTGAAGTGATACCACTGATAAAGCAGTCACACGGAATAAAACTAAATTAATGTATCTGAAAATTTAAGAAAGAAACAACGCTTGTTTCTTAAGAAAGTTGAGAATGGGTGAAATAACTGAAACTTATGGAAAAACTAATTTAGAAGGATTAGATCAAAATTATAATGAACGCTACAAAAAAAAAAAATGCAAAAGGCTATGTGGGACACCCTGTAGGAACTATGTTCTTATCGCTAAAAATTATGTATTTATAATTTTAAAAAATCTTATTCTATTAACTTGTATGGGTTTTGACCTGACAACAATCTACATAAGAAGCGAAAAATTATTGAAAATTAAAGGAATTGCAGCACCCATTTTTCCAAATATCAGTCGACACAGGCAATACATATTACAAAAATTTATAATTTCTGTAAGAAAATCTTATCGATATCGGAAAATATCGTTACAAAGATCAAATAAATTGAAAATATGTTATTATTGTTAGTATAGCCTACGGGAAGTTCTCTTTTCAGACTGACTGCCTTAACATTAACTTGCCGATTTATGATTTCTTTTTTTACGTTGGGTCCTTTACCATGAATCATCAATTCATACGTTTCAACAACAATATCCACTAATTTATGTTAGAAGCATTACTTAAGCCAGTAAAATTAATTCATGTAAATGTGACTTTATGTATTGTTTATTATTAACTATCAAATAAATGAGTTATGGTTTTAGGTTTACTACTCTTCAAGTGGTTTTTGAAAGGCAACAGGTTATGGTTATACGGTTAGTTTTAAATTAAATCCAACTAAATTAAATAGTATTTTGTTATATGATCCCTACATTACCTATAATCAAATTATTTCCATTCAATTTTCAAATTAACCACGAATTTTATTCGAATATTTAACAATAAAAAATTTATTGATTTGTCTTTATTGATACTTTTCCAATACTTCGCGTCCAAAATTCCAAATTCTAAATTATAATTAACTCTTGCAATTATTAAGAGACAGAAGTGATAAAGTACTAGCTGTACAGTCCGTCGTGTCGGGATTGCTAGTAAGTTTCGCGAGGAATAATATGAGCTGTATTTTTTTTAAAATCAGTGTCAAAAAGATGTCAAAAATTTGCTTAACTTTCACATATAGAAAGTTATACTATCAGCAAGTAATAAAGGATATATTTTATTAAAAAACAAGTGAAAACCAACAATTGTCTGAGATAATTGTTAAAATACCATGTATAGATAGTGTTAATTCCGCAATCGTTTGATTTTTTACGTCATATAAGTAAAGAAAGATAGTGACTATAATTCGGTAGCTATAGTCGTGTCTATATCACACGACTTCGTTGTCACACACACACAAAAATGATATTCCTATAAAATACATACTATATAATGTTCGAAACTTATTTCGTTGAAAAGTGTTTCAAACATAAATTGTTGATTTTTTGACGTTTAAACATTTCTAACCTTTAAAGTTTTGTTCTATATCTAACGGTTTACAAAATTGTTCCTACAGACCCAAGACCCAATTGAGCTTTGTGGTTCATTTACGAACTCAAACTCACTTTTTTTCGTCTTGAGCACGGTACAAAAATTCAGCTTGATATTTTTTTCGGTTTTGAGTTACCGTGCTTAAAGACAGGCGGGCTACTGAAAATGGACTAATTAGATGATTTTATGAACATTTTTACCAAAAGTTTTTTCGTAGTATCATCATTTTTAAGCGTTCCAAACTTGGGAGTAAACTAAGTATACCTTGATATCAACACCACATATTATAAAACAAAGTCGCTTTTTCTGTCCCTATGTCCCTATGTCCCTTTGTACGCTTAAATCTTTGAAACTACGCAACGGATTTTGATGCGGTTTTTTTTAATAGATAGAGTGATTCAAGAGGGAGGTTTTTATGTATAATATATCCATATTATAGTAGAGTAAGGGGTTGAAATAGGGGTTGAAAGGGATATGCTTCAAAAACTAAAAAAGTTGTGCATCGATTAAGCTAAAATATTGAAACGATATACAACCAGCTTCAAAGATCTATTGTTTTTATCTACTTTTAACCTTCGGAGGGTAGAAAGGTGTAGCGAGAAAGTGGGAAGGAATTATCGAATATTTACAAATATACCTAAGTGGGGTATCAAATAAAAGAGCATGACGTGTACATTACAAAACTGTTATCCCACGCAAGGAAATGTGGAGGGAGGGGTGCAAGTGGGGATGTTGCCCAGCAAAGCGGGTAGTTCACAGCTAGTATATGATATATAGATGTTCAACACCAAAAAATTAAAACCCATGAAATTTGGAACAAAAGTGAGAGCAAGGGAAGTGCAAGCTGTATATTGAAAATCTTTGCTTTTAAAGTAGAAATTTCAAAGCGAAGCGAACGGGTAACTGTTAGTAAAAGTAATAAAATGTTAATAAAAACAGTTGATGGATTGATTTAAATACATTAAATTTAAATAAAGTATCTGTTTAAACATTTTATAAAACGATCAAATGTATTAAATTTATTTTGCTAGAAAACCTACTACTTTTAAACTTTTTCAGATCGATTTCATTGTCAGTTACAAACAGTTTATAGTTTGAAGTCTACACTATACAGTCCGTCCGTCCGTCCGTCATATAAATATTTAGTTTGTGAATGGATTGAATCCTTTCCAATAAAAGTTTTGCTTGTAACATAAAGAAGTAATAAAATATTCACAAAATAACTTGATTTTACAATGAACCATATTGAGTGTTAGTGTAAAAAAACAGAGAAAAAGTTTTTTAGGTGTGCACAAGTGAAAACAATTGACAAATTGATTGAGTTAATTTTTGAAATACCGTGTTATTACGCTATCGTATATTTTTTAACGTAAAGCAAGTAAAAATATTTTTTTTTGTTATTTGTAAAAAACTGATTAAAACTCCCAAAGATCCCTCAAAAAGATGTAGGATTACAACCTTGTAATCAACTGAGGAAAATTTCAAAGATGCATTAATTTTTTCCGTTTTAGATTCTAATTTTTTTTAATTGTACTAAATATTTTAAAAGTCTTCATACATTTATTATTTCGAATTTTATCACAAAGCTAGCGTTAATACCTCATAATTTAAAAGCATTTCAAAGCGCTCACAATCAGAATGACAACACAGAAACAATTAACACAACTTATTTCTAACATCTCATTTTACTTCTTCATAAAATATATAAATTTCATAGTTGACCGATTTCGATAAATGAAAATATGTTGATGGTTTGGTTTTGTATGGTTATGGTTTGTATCGTATCGTCTTAAAATTTATAAACAATGGATGAGGCAAGAAGATGAATGAATGAGTGTTGTTGGATTTAAAAGCTTCGCTCAATAAACTTTACAACTATAAAATATACAAATATATAATGCGCACACACACACACACACACACACACACATGTATAGATGGTTGCCTAAATAAATACCAGATGACATTGAGAACATAAGAATTAAATTAAATTCAATTTATATCATCGCATCGCATCCATTCATTTTATCAATAGTCGCAGAAACGAAGCAATGAAGTCCGAAAAATTTTAACAGAGAGTCTGATTTGAATGTGGTTTTCGGCATTCAATTTGTTAGAGCGTCAGGAAATTTTGTGATCGGATTGTGAATTAATTTATTAGAAATTAAAAATATGCAATTTGCATAAATTTATAATTATAATTCGGTTAATAGTGATGAAAATGATTCTAAACTTGTTACTCGGGGGGTGTTGGAGTCACTCAGATCACTGAATACGAATATCGTGTCGGAATTGATCTTCGAGATATCTGTTGTGCAGGGTAAACGGCATCCCCACCGTATCCTGGAGCTTTTGGAAAATTCGTTTTATAATCGGTCCAAAATTGTTACACAGGGGTTTTTGAGGTCGCTGAACACGAATATCGCGACAGAATCGGACACCATGTACATGGTACCCAGGACACCAGTTACCTCGAAGATCAATTCTGCCACAATATTCGTGTTCAGCGACCCCAAAAGCCCCGAGTAACAAGTATAGAATCATTTTCATCACTATTAACCAAATTGTGAATTTGATACATTTACGGTTAATTTAAACTGCATATTATTTATCCGAAATTCAAATCGCCGAATTATGCCGCAAACCGCATTCAAATCCGACTTACTGTTCAAATTTCTCAAACTTCGACCGTTTTTAGTGTTTTATTTCTTCGACTAAAAATATATACGTTCAAGAGTTCATGACAAAATTTTTATTCACATTAAAATCGAAAAAATAACTAAACCACAAAGTCTGCCAGAAAAAGGAACAAAAATTCGAAAGATGATGTTGAAACTAAACAAATGTCGGTCGACCCCAATGCCTATTTGAAATTGTTTCAACTTACATAGGAAAAATCTTTTTGAGGGATTTCCTCACACGTTCTGCATATACGTCACATATTTCGCGCGTTAAATATTCTTTAACTTTGTAAGTCATATTAGAAAAGTTCTATGTTTTTTTGATTTTATTTTTTTCGAAACGCCAGTGACGTGAAAATGCACAAAGAAATGATAATATAACATGCAGAATGACAAACGGTTTGTCTATCAACTTGCTTTCACTTTGTTATAATTGAGCATCTAAATATGAGAGCAGATAAATAATCTAAATAACTTTTACTGAACCATATATTTTTAAGAGTTTCTTTAATTTACTGAGTACGACTTATATTAACTAACGAACGAGGCTTGAAAATTTTCGAAGTAAATTTTTTTTAGTTACACCTTTACTCTCATGATGAGAGAAATTCTTACAATTTCTAAAAGACTTGAAAAAAAAAATAATTTTTAAAAATTGAGATACGGTGAAAAAATTTGAAAATTTTATAATTCGATAAAATTATACTGCTAAAACTAGTCAAACACGATTACATCTTAGGTGTCACAGTAGATAGAGCGCTCGCCTGACAAGCAAGTGGTTGCAAATTCAATTCTTGACATAAATTCCAAGTGGTCTTTTCATAATATTGTCAAAAATATCATATCTGACCCCGCTTCTATCGTTCACTTGACTGACTGCAGTATGTGTGTACACAACTACTATAATTAGTCCTAAAATGATCAGCTTTAGTAAATTCAACGAATTTTTTTGGCTTCGCTCTTAATCCACTATTGTACCTATTCTTTGTGTGAGCTCATTATTGAACACCCTGTTATAAAATTTATTTTGAAGTTTGTACAATTAAATTATACAGCTGATTCACATAAATATTATTATATCGATAGATAGATTCCAACCAATCAATTGATTGTATACAAAAACAAATGCAATTAAGATGGAACGTTTCTTTTTTTTTTTAAATGTTTCGAATTCATACAAATTGATACGAAAATCAAGCGAACGAACAAATCTAAAAAGACAATAAATAAATAGTTAATTTATTTATTTTTGAAATTAAATAAAATAAAAAAGTATTTGTTATTGTCACCATTCATTGTATTTCAAATATTCTATAAATCGAATATCGAATATCGAAGTATCGAACTCCAATATTGTTGTGCGCTTAACGATAAGTATTTTTTGAAAAGGAATTTAATATAAAAATAAATATGCTATGTGACTATTGAAGTTTAATAAGGATTTTTATTTTAAAATAGTAAACAAAATTTGGTGTTAATTCCACATGACTCCCTTGTATGCTTCTAAACTAATCAATCAATGGATATTTAAATTTAAAAACATAAAAATTTCGTAGAATTTTTGTCATTTTTGTTTTTCAATAAAATAACAAAAAAACCAAATAAACAAAGATTTTTTTTTGTTTTTCGGTTTGTAAAATATTGATTCAGCTCTTTTTTTTGAAATGCGGGCTGTTTTGGGGGGGGGTCATGACCCATGTGACCCCCCCCCCCTTAGATCCGCGCCTGGGCTGTGCAAAATTTCAAATCAATAGTCGCATAAATAAAGAAAAGATGAGGGTGTATTATTCCAAAAACGACCTTTTTACCGACAATACGTTACTCGTTACAATACGTTACTCGTTATGTACATGTTCCATACCAAACGGCGAAATTGATCAAAATGAATTTTTATTATGACATTACTTTTATTCTGTACAAGGGAGTAAAAAAAACTATTAAATATCAACTCAATTGTATTCGGAAGACTGTAAACGAATAGCCTGACTGCTTGCTTATGGAAAAGATTATTTTTAGATTAAAAATAATAAAACACTACAAGTGAAAACAAACAATTGACTGAGTTAATTGTTGAAATACCATGCATAGTCAGTGTTGATATCTTTATCACATTACACATACAAACATGTGACACATACATAACTGATAATCAAGTATAGTACATATTATAAAATTTCCGCCTAATTGGCGCCCTCACGGGTAAACAGTGATGTTTACGAAAAAATGTTTCAAACAAAAGTTGTTTAATTTTTGATAAGGAACATTTTTTATATTTAAACTTTTATTCTATCTCTAACGGTTTATAAGATGGGTCCTACGGACCCAAGACCCAATTGACCTATGATGCTCATTTACGAACTTGACCTCACTTTTTACGTCCTGAGTACGCTGTAAAAATTTCAGCTCGATATCTTTTTTCGTTTTTGAGTTATCGTGTCCACAGACGGACGGACGGAAAACCGGAAATGGACTAATTAGGTGATTTTATGAACACCTATGACAAAATTTTTTTCCTAGCATCATTATTTTTAAGCGTTACAAACTTGGGACTAAACTTAATATACTATGTATATTTCATATATACATGGTATAATAATAAGACACTATAATCAAGTGGGCAGCAGTCTTGACTCATTGAAATATCGTATGATGACGAAAGATCAAAGTACTCCGTTTTCTCGAATCTGTCTTTAGGGTCCGTAGTAAGTACACATCTTGTAAACCGTTAGAGATAGAACAAAAGTTTAAAAATAAAAAATTTCCGTTATAAAAATAAACAACTTTTGTTTCCAACATTTTTTCGTAAACGTGACCGTTTACCCGTGAGGGCTCAAATAAGGGCAAACTTTTGATCAGTCAATTAAGGAGTTAACAATACAGTGGTTCGATTGTCAGTTTTTATGTGAAAGTCTATGTCATTATTTACAAATAAGAAAATTCACAATGATCTCGTTGTTTAATATACAGATGAAAAACTTTAATGACTCCGTATCATATCGTTTATTTTGGGTACAGAACCATAAAAATTATAAACAAAAAGAAAATATTATTATACAAAATTTTTTTCTTCATCCAGCACAACCAGGCTCAAAATATAGTCAAGAAAACACAACGTTATGAATAAATAAATGTTTTTAATAATAAAAAGCTTTTCCAAAAAAAAAACAAAATAAAATCATCGTACTGCATAGTTTTTTTTTTTTTTTTTTCAGAGCTTTTTATGTGTTTGTGTGTGCGCTTGTAATTTAATTTAACAAAAATTGTTTTTACAAAAATTACTTTCATTATCTTCCGGGGATATTTTCGTGTATATAATATGTATATATATATATATATATATATATATATATACATTTTTTTTTTTTGTTCATAAAATTTTTTTACTTTTTATTATTATAGCCAAAGACAAAAAAAACTGAATCAATATTTAATAATTCAAAATTTATTAAGAAAATTTAAAAAGAACAAAATAAATTGTATTGTCGCTTTAATAATGGTTGAGTTTATACAATATACAAGGTGGCCTGTGACTCGTTGTGCACAAACTTTAAAATGGTGTATTTTGAACAATTTTTAATTAAAAAAGTCTAATATTTTTCGTCTGAATTAGCCTTCTAGACTACTTGTGTGAATAAAATATTTGAACGACTCAAAAACATATATATTCTGGTCTGGCAAGTTTTGAATTTATGAATAACATAGGCGGTTATTATAGAATACTTACTTGCACAAAATTACATGCAGCAAAGACCAATGCGTTTACAATTAAGCAATCTTTTTATTTAAGGTACTCCAATTATTTCAGAACCTTATTAAAAATATCATTGGTCTCACTATTTTAAATAATTGTCAGCATATCCAAAATTTTCCGGGATGTATCACATTTGTAAGTAACAAAAACCTTTACGAGAATCGATTATCGCCAAAAATAATCAATCGCATTAAGACTAAAAAAATTATTTTGACTATTTCTTTGAAAGTTTCTATAGGTAATTGATTATCTAGATTGGTGTTTTGAAATATGTGACCAGCGGTATTTTGAAACCACAAAAATTTCTAGAAATAGTCTAACTTTTTCAAACTAAAAATAACAGAATACACCAAAAGGAATTCAATATTAATGATTTAGAGAAGAAGAGAGGAAAGTTGGGCTAGAGGGAAAGATTAATGGAGGAAAACCAAAGAAATGAGAACTAACAATAACAATAACGAAGACCTCGAAGTCAGCAAAGCGAGAATAGAAAGAGTTGCAGAATTCCAATACCAGAATAGTATACTTTGGGAACTGGGCGGCTCTGCCGAAGATGTGGTAAGAAGAATTCATAGAGAGAAGTATTGGCTCAATATGGAGATCAAACCAACTCAGAAGGCACCAAAAACTGAGAATCTTCGAAATAAATGTTAAATTTGGGTTGTTATATGGATGTCAAACCTGGAAATTGTCCTAATTATTTCTAGGCAACTTTTACAAACCGTCGTCTCGGAAACATCCATAATATCCACTGGCCTGAAAGGTTCTCCAACGAAGAGCTATGAAACATATTCCAACAAACACCAATGAATACCACCATAAAACACCGCAAAAATGAGTAGACTAGATACGTGTTGAGAAGCGAAAATAAGGTTGCCAAGGAGAATTGGAATGATACGTCCAAGGAAAAATAAAAGGCCGACACTCCTGGCATAGAAAAGGAAATTGCTGAAATAAGCAAGTCTTAAGGAGAAATCAAGTTCATAGCGCAAAATCGAGTTCGGTGGCGTTGATTTATTTGCTGAAGCCCTACGCCCCCGTCAGAATTAAAGGACATACGTTAAGTTTTTACTAATTAAATCACAGAAAGTCAGGGTAACTGGTGATTTTGAAAACTGAACCATAACAATTCAGTTTGTTTGTCCCTGTGTGTACATGTGTTATTATTACTTGCAGCTTGGAACACTGGTAGCAGTCGTGGATGGTCGTAAAAGCGTAATAATTTTAATAAAAATGAATAACAATAATAATTTTCTTAAATAAAATAAACTTGAACAAATTTTATAATTGAATTCAAACATACAATAAAATAATAAGCTGTGGTGAAGAGGTGAGTTTGTAGTGTTTTGAAGCTCTGAAGCTTTGTGTTACAATATTATCAAGTGGGTATGTACAAGCTACCTACTAGCTCTGAAGCTGTGGAACTGTGTTCTCTGTAGAAAGAGGTCTGGTACTATTAACATCAAATAGCTCTCCTGTATTTTAGTCGCCATACGGCTAACTATTACAGTGTTATCGTTAAAGATTGGTATTATGTAATTAAAAGACGAAAATTTATCAATGTTTTACCCCCGAAAAAGGGGTGTTATAAGTTTGACCGCTATGTGTGTCTGTTTGTCTGTTTTTCTGTGGCATTGAAGCTCCTACACAGATGAACCGATTTTGATTTTTTGTTTCGTTTGAAACGTAATTTAATGGAGAGTGATCTTAGCTATGTTTCGAGTATAGGGTTCCGAGTCCGGAACAACTAAAAAATAGACGATGATTTTCAAAGTCTGTTCAGTTTGGAGAAGGGTCTTAGGAAAAAATTATTTTAATGGAGAATGTGTTAAGATATGTTTCAAGTGTCAGTTTAGGGTTCTGTAGTCGAAAAATTTCAAGATTTCAACAAGAGAAAACGGAGATTTTTTTATTTTTAAATTTCACTTGTTTTTATCCAAATCTATTTTTCGTTGTAAGCGTAAAATTTCTTTATCACTTTCTTATTTCGAATTTATTATGTAGAAATTACTCTTTGAACATACTATTCGAGCAGTGGATAAAAAATTCTTAAAATTTAAACTGAATTCGAGAGAGTAAGTTCGTCGTATTGTCCAATGGTTTCAATTTTCGTATCTTTTTGATTAAAATTACCTTATTTTTATCTAAAATTGGAAACAAAATACTTAGTTTTATCCAAATTTTTTTCTATATTTTTCGATTTCCCAAAGGAGTACTCCTTAAGAAAATTGCGAAAAATTGAAAAAAAAAAATATTGTTTCCGATTTCAATCAATATCGGCATTTAATTAAATATGATTCAAAAATTGTAGAAATTGAGTTTATTTGACAATTAGATAATAAGATGCAGGGATAGTGCCTTAAAATTTGTCAAAAAAAAAAAGATTTTTCAGATCGATTTAGAACGTTCTTCGATCTTAGAAGGTATTTACTAATGGATCCAATGAACCTGATATTTATTTGTTATTGTTATAGACAATAAGACCGACTCGACCGATTGTTATGAAATTCTTTTCGGATCATATTGCCTTTATTAATATGCTTTGATGGACACCTCAACGAAGTCGATATCGATTTTTTGTTCGCACGATATCGACGACGAGAAAAATATCTACGGCCGTACGTACTTACACACACACATTCTTCTTCTCCAAATTGGTGCTAATGCTTTGTCCTAACCATGAAACTTAAAAATATGTTGAAAGTTTCGTTTTCGAAAATCGGACCCATTACAAGAACTTCCTATAGTGGGAAGTTAATAAACCTTAGAATGACACCAATACCATAGACTGAGAGACACCTTCTAATAATTTAGAGAGAATTGTGTTAGTAGATGTTTTTTGCTTTTATTAGCTCTCGGATTTTTTCTTCGTTTTTTATGGCGAAATATCGTGCTTTTATGCCTTGCGCGATTTCAAATTCAGCTAAAGGGTTGAAATTTGTTTTTAATGAATTAAACGTTAAGGAACTGCCTTTTGGTAGAGACACCCTTCTCGTCTTTTTTGGTAAGGGATGAAGATGTCATTACCGTTTTTTGCCCTTTTTGTGCATATCTAATATATTCAAAAACAAGAAAAATAAAAAATCTTATTTCAACGAAAACATTCAATAATAGGAAGTAGTTGAATCGTTGAATCGTTGTTCGTGAATTAAAACATTATAAAATTACATAACATGAATTAACAATAATCACTTAGTACCTAATAATAAAATACATTTGATAAAAGCATACACTTAACGGACTTGGTTCCAAGCTCACTCAAACAAATAATTATTATTGCATGCATTCTTCATTCATTCCTAACCATTAATATTAACAAGTGTATTAAGTAGCTCTCACTTAACTAACTAGCTCCATCTTCAATGCTCAGTTTTCATTCACTAGCATTAACTTAACTGTAACAGTACACAGTACAGTGTATGAAATAATAATAGTTGGTAGTTAGTCATTCATTTATTTTTGCCTTGTTATGCGTTTTTTTTGTATTTTTTATTCCCAATTGACCAGTTATAATGATTCCCATTTTGTTAAAAGCTCTTACTTAAGTTTAGTTATAATATTATTAAATAGAGGATGTCCTTTTTATTCCATGTATATATGAAATATACATAGTATATAAAGTTTAGTCCCAAGTTTTTATACCATGCATATATGAAATATACATAGTATATTAAGTTTAGTCCCAAGTTTGTAACGCTTAAAAATAATAATGCTAGGAAAAAAATTTTGTCATAGGTGTTCATAGAATCACCTAATTAGTCCATTTCCGGTTGTCCGTCCGTCCGTCCGTCTGTGGACACGATAACTCAAAAACGAAAAAAGATATCGAGCTGAAATTTTTACAGTGTACTCAGGACGTAAAAAGTGAGGTCAAGTTCGTAAATGAGCATCATAGGTCAATTGGGTCTTGGGTCCGTAGGACCCATCTTATAAACCGTTAGAGATAGAACAAAAGTTTAAATGTAAAAAATGTTCCTTATCAAAAATTAAACAACTTTTGTTTGAAACATTTTTTCGTAAACATCACTGTTCAGGACCGTGAGGGCGCCAATTAGGCGGAAATTTTATAATATGTACTATACTTGATTATCAGTTATGTATGTGTCACATGTTTGTATGTGTAATGTGATAAAGAAATCAACACTGACTATGCATGGTATTTCAACAATTAACTCAGTCAATTGTTTGTTTTTACTTGTTTATTGATTAAATACAAAACAAGGTATTAGCCCACCCTGTATAAAAACACCTTCTTGTATAACACAGTCAATACTAAAGTGTAATAATTTATACAAAAAATAGTTTTCACAAGATAATAATCTTTCAAAAAACAAAAGTAAAGTAATGTTGGAGACATAAAAACCCAAAGTTTTATTGTTGGGTAATAAAAAATATAATACAAGAAATCACTTTACAACACAATTGTGTAATAAACGTATTATACACTATAGCTAACTCACGAAAAGGTACGAAAGGGATGTACGATTACTTACGGACAAAATTTATAAATTTTAGAGAAAATTATATATCCCTTTACCTGTAGGTTTAGGGCCAAGTACAATGTTTGTTATTTCAGAAGAGTGAGAAAGGACCCTGCAAGATTAGATAAGAAAAGGAGTTTCTGTGAAACGTTTTCTAACCCACCCTAAAGTGTTCTTTGAATCATTCTGATCAAAGGCTATCATGGCCACAAAAATTTTTAACGGGTTTGTTTTCGAGTACGGCTGCTCAAAGCTACGAATTTTTTACATGTTTTAGGAAAATGGCTTTCTATGAAACTTTTTCAAACCACCCTTACAATGTTCTTCAGATCGTTCTGATCAAAAACCCTCACGGCGACAAAATTTTTTTTTACGAGCAGTTATCAAGCCACGGGCGATCAAAGCTACACAAATATAATATTTATAGTACCTATATGACTAGGAAAATGGCTTCCTGTGAAAATTTACATACCACTCACAAAAGTTCGGCGGATCGTTCTACTCAAAAACGGGTTTTAACGGGCAATTTTCGAGCATTTATCTAGTCAAAGAGTAGAACATTACAGGCTGGGTTAGAAAAAATTTCACAGAAAGCCATTTTCCTATCTAATGTTGCGGTGTCCTACTTGCTTTATTTTCTGACAAAATAATTTTACATGTCCGCCGAATGAAAATTTTCCAACTGTGAAATTTTTCATAGACGGAAATTTCTTTGAATAGCTTTCAAGTCGGTAATGTGTCTGGCCTCAGACCTACACAAATCTTACTTACCTGTGAGAAAAGGTTCAAAACAATAAAAAAAAGTAAATAAATGTTCTGTGTGTCTACTAAGTTTTACCTTGGATTTAGCATTTAAGAATATACCTTAGTCCTAAACTACCTAAAGTTTCTTTACTCTTTTTTTTTTGGTAATTATATTGAAAATTTTGTAGATTTATGTAATTCAACTTATTTTTAAGAATCTGTTTTGAAATAATTTGAGGAATAATTTGTCGAAAGAGTTCAAAAGTGTAATTTTTATAACGCGCTTTATTTTCAACTCCTTTCGCTATTTGCAAATTTATTTATTCTTTAATGCATAAGCAGACAAAAAAACCAAAATAAAAAACCCTTTGTATTCTACACCAGCTATTTCATTGCTTTTCAATGCAATGTCAGATTTGATTCAGCTTTTGAAAACTTCCGGTTTATCAGATTTATTACTTTTTCATCATGTCTCAAAAATGTTTATAAAGAAACCCAATTTATTTTTTATATTTTCTATTCACTTCAAAAATGAACGGAAGTTATTTTTTCACACATACAGAAAAGTAGGTAATCGGTAAAAATAAACCCCGTTTAAAATAGACCAAAAATTTTATAGACCCTGAGTATTGTTGTAATTACGAGTTTGTTGGGTTGAGTTTATCGACTATAGAGGAGTTGGGTTCTTAAGTTTTTAGAACCCCACTAAATATAGAAAATTAAGATGAAAAAAAACTTAAATAATAAATTTTTTAACAGGTCTTTAAGGCCCCGTACCCGAAGGGTAAACAACGGAACCTTATTACTTAGACTTGACCGTTGGCCGTTAATCCATCGATCTGTCTATCAGCGGCCTGTATCTCAAAATCCACAATAAATAGAAAGATGAAATTTTGATCGAGACCGATTCGAACTTGCCGGTTTTCTTAAAACATCCTCACATTAAAAAATAATACTACATGAGCGTTGTTGCAACACATTACTTGTATATAATTTTATTTTGGTTAAAAATGATCATACCTACTAAAAAAGCCAATGGAGACATAAAGCACACAAGCTTGCGTTATAAAACTTCTATTTTCAAAAGCACACACACATCCACATAAATTAAAAATATTATAATATTATTATTCCTTGACGGTTTTATTAACATAAATAATAAACCTTAATAAAGTGGCTACCATCGCTCTGTTCAGCTGTTTTGTTGTATTAAAATTTTTCAAGTACCTACAATACATAATTTTCACAATGAAAACACTTCATACAAAAATATATAGGTAGTAAATTGTATAAATTTTAGGAGCTTTTTGTGCTTTTTTTAAGTTTTAAAAATATTTTACGATTATCATCTGCAAGAAAATATTTTATGATAATTTGTTGTTGCAGGTATCTCAAAATTTTTTAGTGAGCATGAGTGAAAAGAATTTAAGACTTAAGAATTTAAGAAAAATTTGACATTAGGGGATCGGACTAAATTGTTTTTATCACTTCGAATGAATAATTATCATTTCACGAATAGAAAAGTGAAGTTGATTTTTAAAAATCTTTACTAATATTCAAAATATGTACGTTTGAAATTCCTAATTAAACAAAGAGGAGGATACCTACTAGTGACGTCATACGTGGATATCGGCATAGAGATTATATCTAAAACTTTGCATTGCTATAAGGAGATGGGAAACCTTTGAGTGCAATCTTTGATTGCTTATAACTTCTTCAATTATTAACCAATTTATTTTCATTTCAAATTTTGTTATGGCGTCAGGTCTAGTTTTACATTTTTATGAGTAATATGGCCAATTCAATATCAGGATTATCCCCTTTTACTCAAGAATGAATTATACATATAAATTTTCTATAAACATTAAAGTCACTTTAGTTTATGGCTTTACTTGATATATTAAGTCTGCAAATATTATAGACAATTCTAGTCTCATATTTTAACAAATTTAGTCTGCTTTAAAAACGTCCTGAAAAGACTAGTGTTTAACATACTATCAAAAACAAGTGTTTAAGAGTCATAATCGCCAAAGATCGGCGCTCGAGATCACTAACTTATTATTCATTTAACCAACATCAAAAACAAGTCTACAAGAAATCAGAACTACCGAATTTGAAACAAGCTCTGTTGTATAAAATTTAGTTACAGTTACTAAAGGTATTGGATTAATGAAAATTCAAAAAAATTAGGTCATATTGTTGATTAGGTACAAAAACATTTAATATTAAAAAGTACATAATGTTATATTTTGTATAATGGTACGGAACTCTTCGTCGGCGAGCCCGACTCTTACTTACTATGTTTATCTAAACATAATATTACTTTTGTTTTTACAATTTAAAATAAAAATTTTGTGTACGTTATTTAAACTGAATTAAATAACAAATTTACAAAAAACATATTCCATATAGAATATAGCTATTCGTAATTCAATCCTATCCAGAGAGTCCAAACCATCCCACCTATACACAGGATACACAGGATAAAAAATAAACCGATACCTTTGTAATATAAACTAACAAATATATAGGTATTATTTTTTATAATTATTTTTGTAGCCAAATGATAGCGAATGTTTTAAATTTTAAATATAATTAAAGTTATTTAAAATTAATTACATGGAGCTTTTTGATAATGTTCTACAAAGCGAACTAAGTTATAAAAGCAAGACTTCATAAAATGGTGAATAACGTTCAAATAATAACATTTTAAGAAATTATATTCAAGTTCATCCGATAAGTATTCACGAAGATATATGCATCAAAAGAATTTTTTAACTTAGGTTAAACGTCTTTCATCTATCGACCTGTATTCATCTATCGACGAAAGAAACCTGGATTTTTTCATTTTATGTAGTCTAAATCAGAGATACCCACCACCGAACAACTTTCTTCGGAGGATGTACAGTAGATCGCCTACAGAAGCAGTACCATATTAAATTTTTGAAATTGGACAACGGGATCTTAAAACTAAGGAAATTTTATATATGTGTACGTCTTTTATATTAATATTAAATAAATGATCTTCCCAAAAAAAAAACTCATAAAAAAACCTGTTTTTTTGCGTTTGCAACTGGATATAACTCCTCAAAATTATACTTATATTTTTACAAACATCACGAAAGCGTCTGCTTTGAAAAACTAAAAATTTTGCATGCAACCCCCAGGCATGATTGCATAAAGTTATTTTATTTGGGGTTTTTTCTCGTATCAGGATGGTGGTAGGTACATCCATAAATTTACAGCTTGCGATCGTAATTTATCACCATTGCCTTAAATCATTAGCTTTAGCTTATACTGCCAAATTTCCAATTTCTAAACAGTCGTAATGACAACATTCCCAAAAGCATCTTTTTTTACAAAACACCATGTAACTAGAAAATAACGCTTTTCCGACTATAAGTATATTTAGAATTTGTTATTTAATATTTTAACGTTATCTACAATTGGAAGAAATCCTACTGTTATAACCTTGAACATCCTGTATACCTAGAAAAAATGTTTGATTTTAAATTACGAATAATAAATTTGATGTAAATTAAAAATGAAACGGAATTTGGTGCTATAATAACCTTTTTAATGTGTTTAATATAAATATCTGCTACGATGTTATATAGGGAAAAATGCCTAATTGTAATTTTCAAAAGATTTATGCCCATTTACTTTTGGGATCTTGGTTTGAGATAGTATGAGAATAATCTACATCGTATGCAGAATATTTGAGACTCTAGACTGTGTGTACTTAAATTCAAACAAAAATACCTTTCAAATGAAAAAAATCTCTTCAAACCTATTTTAAGAGTTGTGAAAAAATCTGAAAATATTGTAACGTTCTATTTCACGTACAATATTCGGTATCTATAAAAACACTACTAGGCTTGGAAACTTTGATATACTTTAATTTCCATTGAAAAAGTACATAAATTATATCACACAAAATCAAATTAAAATTTCCAAATACATTCACAAGTAACTTCATTAATATGCATTTCAAAATTACAAAAAAAAATTTTAATTAGTTAAAAAATATATTTACCCTATCTGGTAAATGATACAAACCTAATATTTTGCATTTTGTTTTGATATATAAGGACAATATGTACACGATAAGAAATTTTTTGTAGAAATCACTATGTAAGTATAGGCGAGAACGCAATACTGCATGGTTTCGATGATTTTGATTTGCTATAAAATTTTAAACATATATAATTTTACCATTAAATATTTCAGAACATGAGAAACAGTTAGGGCGCTTGAGCCGATGTTACTATGTCGATGTCACTGTTGTTACTAATGGCATACCAGCAATATGTATTAAAATGATAAAATTGGTTCAGATAATAGAATGACGAGCAGTGTGACAACAAACATAGCGTTTACACCTATATTGAATAGGATCGTAGTTCAATAAGGCGTATTGATAAACGCACCAAAAATCGTACCGTGAAAACAAGTTTCATTGCGACATCTACTGTGTAATATGGCACACATACTGTCGAGTTGAACTTACTATTTACTAATGTAACTGTCGCCAAAGTTTTTTTTCCATACTGTATTGTAAATAACGCCATAGTTATGGGCATCATGGCAATATTATAGTTTTATCAGATACTTTTTAAATATCTGTCTCTATTCGTTGTGTGCGTAGTCATGGTAGGGACAATAAAATCGATGCCAGCGCTTTAAGTGAAAAATTTTGGAGTTAAATGGGGCTGTTATGACTAATTTGCAATTCTTTACATGTTAATGTTATAGAAATGTCAAATTAAAATTATTGAAAAACACGAATTAATTAAACTTAATGCATTAAAAATTGTGAAAATAAGAAATCAAATTGAACAAATATTATTTTTCAAATGTAAATTATCATAATTATTTATTTAAATTTGTGAGACAAGAATATTAAATTTTAAATGTAAGTCTTAATTGCAATCCATACAATTATATATGCATCCATACAATTCTATAATTAAAGTAGTGTATCGTTACCATGGAAACGAAACTCACGCACGGAGCGAATACCATGCCAGCACTGTAATAAACATTTCTTACCGTGTACCTATAATATGAGATATTTTTCAATACTTTTTTTAAGGTTTTTATTGCATGACGTTGTATAGATATTTATCTCGTTTTTATTAATGATATTAAATTAATTAATATCGATTTACATATAGGAATTTATTATACGTACATAGATATATCGATAGAAAAATTTGTTATGTCTTTTTTTTATTCATTTTATTTCGTTGTGTTGTATTCGACATATTTCGATTAATTTATCAATTCGTTTGAAGAATGGCTTTTTTATTTATAGCTTGGTTTGGTTTTTTGTTGTACTTTTTAAATTTATAATTTATTTTCCTGTTGTTTTATTTATTTATTTTTTTTTTTTTTGCCAATAAATTCAAATGAATTAATGGTTTATTAATGGTTTTAGAAATTACATTCGAATCGATTAAAAAACAGAATAAAATTGCAAACAAGCTTCGTAATCTTTTATCAAATTAAATATATTTTATAGGAAATGAAACCAATAGAAATTTTTGCAAGACGACAAAAAGCTTATCTAAAAAAGACCTTTGGAAAAACGGATGTAGGCTTCTCATGAATTTCGTAAGATTAGAAGAGGATTGACAAAACATATGTTTGTGTTCAAAATTGGAAGTTGAAATTGTCAATGTACAAATAAATACTTTAAATCGAAAGTATCAATAACCTACGGCTAATGGTTTTTACGTCATACCTATAAAACGGGAATTCTAATTAGATTTTTCTTTACAATATGAATATTATAAAAGAAATATTAGTGTGGCTTTACATGAGAAACGAATCATGAATGGAATAGTATCCCGGAATACAGGGAGGTTTTTGGTTCAGACGGTATTGGTGTAATAAGAATGGTTTTTATAACTATCGAAACGGAATGCTTTTCGATGCAAGGGCTTATTGTCTCACCGTGGTTGGTTATTTACCAAATTTTTATGAAAATAGGATGCAGAAAGTGTGCCATCTTGTATAATATACACAAAGTGGACCAAGGTGGGTTATCTAGTATGACTAAAAGTGTTTTGTAGTTAACCAACTTAAAAGTTGCAGAGTTTGGTTAGTTCATAAAGAAACTTACATTTTTTATTTAAAACTTTCGGAAGAAATGCGACAAAAAAGTATGTTATTATTGCATTTAATTGAAAAAAATACGCTAGCTTGAGAAAAATGTTGAAGACAAAATTTAGCAAGGACAATAAAGGTCATTCGTCTGTTTGTAGTTTGAAGCACGTTTGAAGATCAAGGTCAAATGAAACTAGAATTTCAGGTCAAAGACATCAACACTGGCGAATATCTTTTGCCCTTGACAACTTTTGCAATAATAGCACATTTCTTAGTCGCATTTACTTCGAAAAATAACGATTTTCGAAAAATATTTTAGATGAAAAATGCTTTTTTATGAGATCAACTTTCTAGTTTAAAGTTTTATTCCATCTCATAACGATTTAATTTGACTTAAAAAGCTACCAGAGAAATAGAGTCAGAACAATCTGCAAATTTTGTTTAAGTTATTTTTTGATTGGTTAACTACAAAACGCGCTATTAGCCAGAATATATAAAAATGGTCCAACCTGTATACATTAATATATTATGATTGTATCTTAAAAGATTTAATATACCATTAATATTTTATCCACTTTTATAAGTATTTTCTATCTGTATGTTATGTTATGTAATGTAATGTTTTCTTTGCAACACATTTACAACTTTCATTACAATAAACGCAACATGTCAAATGACGTCACTTACTAACATACAATATTGTTAAATAGAATAACAGTACCACCAAATATAAATGATAATAAATTTTATTCTTGTATTTTATTTGACATAGGTATGTTGCGTGAGAGACAAGAAAATCATATTGCATTTCATTCTAAATGAAATCATTCATTTTATTTATAAGGAGGTAAAGTAAAACGAATATCTTTACCACACATTGTCATATGAAATTTTATTTAAAGACATGTTCGCATGTTTTTTACGCACGGGAAATTGTTTAATGGACAATAAGCTTGTTGACTAAATTTTTGTTATCACTTCAGGTGAAGAATTCTCACTGCACGAACAGGAAAGTAGAGTTGGTTTTTATAAATCTTTTGAAAAATATGAACGTTTAAAATTCCTTATTAAACAAAGAGCAAGATATAGGCTACTAACGTTATTATTTGATATCACCATAGAGATACATATAAAATACATAGAAAACTGTTTTGTTAAAAGGAGATGCGCAACAATCTTTGAATGCTTATAACTTCTTCGTTTTTTAATCAATTTTAATTTCGCTTTCAATTTTGTCATGGTATTAATTCTAGTTTGACATTTTTATGCGTAATATGGCAAATCAACATTAGGAAATTACCGTATTATTAACTGTATTTTTCATTGTGTTTCAACAAGTGTAATGTAAAAATTTCAAAACACATCGGCTCGAAATGTACCTTCGAAGGCTGGCATTAGGGTTCGGCGCGGACCAAACGACTTTTCTACTACCAAAAAATGAAAACCAAAAGGATTGCGTTGGGACTCATAGCTAAGGCCAGCGCGGTCCATTAACTTTTCTACCGCCACCTCCTATTTTATCGCTCCACTGAATCACTCACTTTCTCGCCCACACACACGAAAAGTTAATTTTTTTCGAAAAAGCTTTCCTTATGTGTCCTAGAATCGGCATAGCATAGCTACTTACATGAGCTTACATACAAATTTTCAGCACTCTATCCAAATTTAGAGGGATTCTAGATATGAGTAAGGGCCTTAAAACATCAAAAAATCCGTTTTGTACCCTGGGCAATTCCTTGAAAACTTGCGATCAAGAATTTTTCAAGCATGAACAAATAATCCGTTTATCCGTTTGGGAATAAAAATGCTCCAGGCAGACACACAGACAGAAAGATCCACAGATTCATTTGTTGCTGAGATTTTAAGTTGGTCTTACCTTTTATCTTTATTTAATGTACACTCCAATTTTCTGCGTTTCTAAAGTACATGTAAAACATTATTGGTATGAATGTGGCATTAATATTTAAAGTTTATTAATTTCACTAATAAATATTTCTCAACACGAAAGCTTCTTTGTTAGTTCAACATCAGAATCAGAACTCTTCACACAACACAAAATAGGTGTGGAAGTAAAAGGGAGGTTATATATAAATGTGATTCAAGTCTTTCTATATAAAATGCGTAAATTGTTAAGTAATACAAATTATATTTAATTTAATTTAATCCACAAATACAATTAATTTAAGTATGTAGGGTAGGCAAGGGCTTTCACAAAATATAACAATAAAATAAAGTTAAAAACTAAAACCCCGGCAATTACAGAACCGTGCTCTTAAAAGTATGAAAACATGAAAACATTTTCATCTGAAATTGTAATGATAAGTAAAATCGTCATTACAGTCGGAGGACCTCGAAGAGTAACCAGTTTTCCACAGGATCGAAAAGAAGTCCCCCGACTGTAATGACGATTTTACTTATCATTACAATTTCAGATGAAAATGTTTTCTTGTTTTCATACTTTTAAGAGCACGATTCTGTAATTGTGGAGGTTTTAGTTTTTGAAGTTTATTTTATTTAAACTATTTTGGGGATATAGTCATTCATTTAATCGAAATTTATTGTTCGATCATAACTTTATGTTCTCTAGAGGGCGCCAGATTCAATTTAGTGTGACGCCATAGCCTATAACCATCGGCCAATCAAAATGCTTCTAACGATATCTCATTTGTAAAATTATGGTCAGTAGTTTAGAAGCTAGATGGGAACAGATGAACATACATACACATGTACCAAACACATAACCCTCGCCTTTGTATAGTCGGGGTAAAAAAAAATGTGGTTACAAAATTATTTATTTATTTTAATTTTAATAAAATGAAAATGATTTTAATCAATTGTTTTTGTAGCATTAAAAATGTGCAAAATCCTTAAAAAGGTGCATCATCTAGTACAGATTTAACGGAAATTGGATCTTGGTCAAATTTGGTAATATTACTAGACTAACATTTAAACACCCGCTTCGCTTAAATTTTAAATCCAAAGATTGGTTTTAGTATCTTGGAGTGGAACCCTCATCTCTTTGAAAACATTCCATGATGCTACTCGTTGAGAATTTAGCTTTTCATACTTGATTTTAGTTTTTTGATTAGAAAAAGTTTTTTCCAAAATTATTATTGAAAAATTATAATTTTATTATTAAAAAATTAATTAATTATGATTAAAAATTCCATGCTAATTGAAATACTTAAAATATGAATAAGAACATAATGTTCATGAGAGGAAAGAAATAATTTAGTAGATATTTTATACAACTCTAAATATTAGTATTTCTGTATCAAATATTCATTCTATGATATTTAATTTTGTAAAAAATTCTTTTATACTGTGTTTCCTTTAGAAATCTGCAAAAAAAAATTTTATCAATTTCTATCTTCAATTATTTTTCTCTCGGTTTTTTTCTATAGATTAGGTAGAAATTTAGGTTTATAGCTTTATAACCATTGAAAATAATATTGCAATTTAAGTCCGATTTGAATAAAATTTTGTGTCAAGAAGGGTTTTGGTATTTGAAAGGTCAAGTTCGTTTATGAGAAAAATCAACATATTAGACAGATTAGGGTCTCGTTTTTCGAGCCAGGGCCTGGTCTATATTGGCAGTCGCTGTCCATAATAAATTTTAAAAAATTTTCAATTTTTGTATAGTTGAGTTTTGTTTGTACTCGTATTTATATCACAAAAATGTAAATTAAATTTGAATGATAAATTGGTTTTATATTTTATAAATATTTATTTCATAAACATACTCTTAAACTCATAAACAATGTTTATTACGTTCAGTTCAAGCGCACACAACTCACGAGCTACATCGCACACAGCTCCAACTAGTAGCTCTCTACTAATGTGTTTGGTTGTTTGTTTGTAATATATAATATTATAAACTTATATAATCGTTTTCCACTTTTCATTATTTTCATATCATAATTTTATAATATTAACTTTTCCAACAATATAAATTTTTCCTCATTTTTCAAATAAATATCAACAATAATTTTATGTAGTTGTTGTTCTTCGAATTTAATCTTTGTTCACTCGAATCATATAATGTCAAAATCATGACTTTTAATGACAAAAAAAAGAATTTGGTTTGATTTAATTTGAAATTTTTGTTCGTTGAGTCTTTAACTTTTTGAATGCCACAAAATATATATATATTTTATTTAGACTTCTTTCACTAAAAGACCTTTTTCACTTTTTTTTTCACGAGACTATACCGCACACGGTATAAGGGCTCGACGGCATAAAGAGTATACCGTGCACGGTATAAGGGCCCCACGGTATAAAAGGGCAAAAATAATTTCATACCGCGTCTGAATAGACCGTATACGGTATACCGTCCACGGTATACCGTCCACGGTATACCGTACACGGTATACCGTGGTATATGAGTATATCTAATTATATGTAATTTATATATAATTATATGTAAACTATATATAATTTTATATAATTATGTATTATTATATATGATTATATATAATTTTTTTTTACCCGGCTCTACAAACTTGGGACTAAACTTAATACACCTTGATATATTTCATATACATGGTATAACAATCAAGCTTTTTATTTAAAATTGCCTCCGTCCCCGAACATCCAAGTATACAAAGCGTATTATACACAATAATAGAAATTACTGGCTTGAAGTCAGCGTCAGCGCGACTACTTGTCTATAGATGTTCTTATAACAAGTTACCATCTCTTGAATCAACGATCTCAATACTTAATTGAACAAAATAAATATTTGACTGCTTAAAAATTTTCTGGAACCAGGAAAATGTTTACTTGATATCATATGTAAAGAACATTCTTTTTGAAATTAGTACATTTTTTCACAGTGTACGAATATTGACTGGAACTGAATCCTCATAAGTAATCTTTTTTTGCCGAACATTAAAAATATAACGACATAGCATTTCTCATGAAAGATTGAAGCGAAAAAACTGTAAAACAAAGAAAGAATCTTAAAAACAAGAGATAGATTTATATTGCACTTTTTTCACTCTCGTTTTAATATTAAACGATTCAAATAACGATGAAGCGAGAAAAATACAAAAAAAAAGTAGCAAACAACAAAGAGTTAAAGCAAACAGTCGGTCAAGTCAGCCAGGCAGGCAAAGAAATGTGGTGGGTTCTTCATTAAGAGTACCATATCTTTAAACTTAAACAATTGATTAATAAGATATCATAATTTTTTTTTAATTTATTTGAAACAGTATTTTATGCCAATTTCTGTAGTGTCGGAAACCATTCAAATGGCAACCGCAGCTTCGCTGGCCAACCAGATTAAATTAATATTGATAAAATCATTATTGAAATTTGTATGAAAATTAATGAGATGTTTGATCGAAGGGCCCTAAAAGTAATCCCAAACAAAGCATCCATCGATAATGTGTGATCGAGCAATTTTAAATTATTTTAGAATGTATGCCTCGCAGGGAAATTGCGTATGTCATAAAAATTGCATAGACAAGTTGTTAAGTTTAAATTTGGGACACTCTTAATGTTAAACCGTATCGAAACGACCATCACGTTTATATCAGAAATAAACACTTAGATGAACCAAACGTTAACATATTATGCTGAATGAATAATTGTATTAGAAATGTTGAGGTTTTTCCTCTTGGCTGATTTACATTTTATACATTGGACTAGAAAAATCAATGCCCTATGAATTAATGACTTTCATCAAGACACAAGCCTATCTTCCTCTCTTACAACTTTGAAATCGATTCGTTCGAGTATTCAGAGGCAATAGTGATTCGCGTATATTGAGAAAAGAATAAAATTATAGGTAGAAATCAAAATTCATCAGATTGAAGAAGCAGTCGAATTTAGGCATCAAAAAGTCAATTCATAGTATTTCACTCTTAATCAGTGAAAGCTAAAGTTTTTTCGGATCTATAGATTTTACTTAGTCGTATGCTCAATTCGTTTTATTTTCGGATGTTGATAACATGCGGACGGGCGTTGTCGTGGTGCAGAATCTGATCTCTTCTGCAGACCAGTACCAGCTGCTGCTGACGCAATTTTCGGTACATTGCGTCGATTTCCTCACAAAAGGACTCTTTTGTGATGATTTAGTCTGATTGCAGAAAGTTATAGTGCATCACTTTTCGAGTTTTTTTTAGCTTTCCAATGCGTTTTAAATAATAAATAACTGCATGGGAGCTGACACCCAATTCTTCCGTTAGATTTTCTAAATAACTTCAAGATGGCGCAGAAATGAATATCGAAAAAATAATGAGCTTCGTTTTAATTTAGAACGAGTTTCTAATACAGAGTATATGGCAATGAATCGTATGACTGTCGACCATGTACTTCAACCTAACCTTACGTAAAATACAATTGATGAATGAGGCCAACCTGTAGATTTAGAAAACATAGAAAAGAAGATACCTTGACCTATAGAAGTATATACATGTGTATATGTACCAGTCATAGAACATGGATATATACACAACAACTAGACTCGACTCGACTCGACAATCGATTTGGGATGAAAAAAAAGATTAAATCATACTACCTAGAGCCACCGGGGTAACTAGGGCCAGCAACGAGTGAGTACTAGATACAAACATAATATGGGTGAACACCGTTCTAATAACGTTCAAAACATAACATATATTAAACTTTTTTAAAAGAAAATTATTTCTTTTATCTCGAAAATCGAAATTTAATACTTCACTAACTATCTTCAAGTTTTAAAGACATGAAGCCACATTTAAAGATAGCAAAGACGTATTCTGGAGTATAAACTGAAAATTTGAAATGTCTCGGTTTGTATCAAGCGGACTTATAACCTTGGTGAGGAGAAAAAAACCGAGACTTAGGGTTTGAATTTGGGTAAATCTATCGGATTTTGATAATCAATTCGAAAAATTTTGGGAGAAACTATTTTTTTTATAGGTTTCTTTCGTTGTAAAAAATACATTAAAGGAGTTTTCCGGTTCCGCAACGATCCGTACGACCATGCGGTTTTGGGACAATTTATCTCTACACTGTTTTCTTTGGTTATATTTTCTTGAATATCTCTGCTTTTATTGATCGGATTGAGGCTAACAAAAAAAAAAAGAATTGTTAGCTATGAATTTGTGCATCGAACTATCCTATTATCGCACCTTGAACATAGAAAAATAACCTCGAAATCTCAAGGAAACTTCCACTGATAACTTTTTGAAAATTGAAGGAATTGAGTTGAAATTCTGGAAATAGATGTAGCCTATAATCATAAAAAAATGTGGTATTTTAGCCCGATACATAACCCTAATTTTGAGAAAAACAACATAATTGAACAAAAAAATAAAGAGAGTTGAATGAAATGATTTTGAAAATACTACGTCGTTTTGAATTTCAGATATTATTACTGACGCAAATAGTATTAATTATCTCGTGTTTTAAACGATGAAAATTTCTGAACCTTTGAAAAAATTCGTTAAATTCTGACGTAAAGTGGGTTTTACCATAGTTTTTGCATAAGAACTACAAATACCATGCTGGAATCAGAAAACTATTAGTTTGGCCCCTAAAGATCGTGTTCATTACAACTGATTTATATGTTGTAAACCATGTACGAACGGTACGAGTATTGAGAGAACTAGAAGCTAGGAGCAGGGAAGAGTTGTTAGGGAAAATGAATGAGTGAGTGGTAAATAGAGAAACGAACGATAGGTTAAATTCCATTAACGAAATGGACTTTTAAAACGATGAGAGAGGCACAGAACACACACTCATAGCGCAACCAGCCAGCAGCTAACCTAAACCAATCTACTGAAATGAACGCCTCTATACCAATCTTTTTATACATAAATTTGTTATGCCTAATCCACATTTATCAGAAACAGTATTCCAAAATATTAGTCTCAAAAGTTATCCGTTATATGTCATGTGTTTTTGTAGCAGTCGGCACTGATCATCTTCTTTTTGCAAATGTTCGAAACTTTATACATACCTTAAAAAGTTTTATTCTAAAACCACTCCAGTCTGTTACATTCAAATTAGTTTGCTATTTTTGACAAAGATTTTTGAAAGGGAAGTTACTGTCTAACTAAAGTTAGTGTCTGAGGGAAGTTACAAGAACTGACTGGTGTAGTTGCGAAATATCTTGGCCACATAAAAATTGAGTTTTCTCTGTTAAAGCAGGTTCCTCTGTTACTCAGAAAATCATAAGATCTTTAACTTTTTTTTATCTTTTCCTAATTCGTCTGAAGATACTCTTTTGAAAATTTGACTAACATACAGAGAAATACTCCATTAATTTTATGTATATTAAAGTGTCCAGGTAAAGAATCTATACCTGCTACCCAGAATATGTGTGACCACTTATTTGAGCAAGAAGCTGCCAATTAGTTTTCTTTCCTTTCCGTTTTTCCAAGTAGTTGTTCGATGCCGACTAAATTTGTACGGTTATCACATTGTCTATAAATATTAAGTATCCAAGTTCCTAATACTTTCGCGATGCATAATGTGTAACAGGAATAAAATAATATACTCTAAAAACATTGGTTTATAAAAATTGTGGATTTATAAAAATGCGGTTTGTCGACAACTCCAAAGGTAGTCCATCGTATATAGTTAGAGTGTTTTTTTTTTTATTATATAGTATGTACCAATGTATAATTTTTTTTTTTACTGTATATACAGGGTGTACCATTTTTATCTATTATGGGTAATAGATAGTTTTGTAGTTAACCACTCAAAAATAAAAAAAAGCTCCACTCAAAAATATGCAAAGTTGGATGGAGGGCACCATGTGGTACAGTAAATCTGGCATTTTGACTGGAAAAAATTACAATAGTGACTCTGAGGTTATAGATCGTTAGGGGGGCATGTAAATAACTTAAAAAAAAATTAAGAGAATTTTTCGTTCCGCTGTTTTTGAGAAAATCCAAAAAAATGGGAAAAAAAAATTTGGAATGCGTTTTTCTCGGAATCTATTGATTTAATTAAGGGAAAAGTTTTTCAAATAAAAAATGTAGAAGACACTGTCAGCTACATTTTATGTCATTGGAGCATCGTCATACGAGTTAAATTACAAAAAGGAGGTGGCGATAAAGTATCAAAAAAGTGTTTTCCACGGTTTTCATTAAGAAAAAATGATTTTTTGGTAAAAGTGTAAATAAAAAAGTTGTTTGACTCAAAATTAGCTTCAACTTTTATTTAAACAATTTTTTTGTAAAACTTACCGTTTTTGAAATACAGCTTGCTAAAAAATCTGAAAGTTAAGTTTTAAGTTAAAATTTTGAAAAGGAGTACTTGATTTCCTTTTTATTTTCTTGGTTGATTTTAAACATACATTGTTTTACTATAGCTCGGAAACGGTAAGTTTTTCATAAAAATTGTTTTAATAAAAGTTGAAGCTAATTTTGAGTCAAACAAGTTTCTTATTTACACTTTTACAAAAACATCATTTTTTCTTAATGAAAATCGTGAAAACCCTTTTTTTGATACTTTAACGCCACCTACTTTTTGTAATTTAACTCGTATGACGTTGCTCCAATGACATAAAATGTAGCTGACAATGTCTTCTACATTTTTTATTTGAAAAACTTTTCCCTTAAACCAATAGATTCCGATTCCAAATTTTTTTTTCCCATTTTTTTGGATTTTCTCAAAAACAGCGGAACGAAAAATTCTCTTAATTTTTTTTAAAGTTATTTACATGCCCCCCTAACGATCTATAACCTCAGAGTCACTATTGTAATTTTTTCCAGGTCCGGCCTTTTTTTCGTCTATATTGACTGAATCAATTTTCTGACATCTGAAAAACGAATATTTTTTATTTATCACATTTTTTCGAAAGTCGTTAGTTTTCGGAGGAAATGCGACTTAAAAATATATTATTATTGCATTTTATCTATTAATATATTAAAAATTGTTAGTTTTTTTTTATGAGGACCAACGTCCTAATTTAAAGTATTATTGAAGTGTCACTTACGTTTTAGGATCTACAGTCACTATAAAGTAGCCCGAATAACTAGATCCAATCGGATGTCAAAACATGATGTCCACCATCAAACTCTGCAACTTTTGTTAGAGTTATTTTTTGACTGATAGATGATAAATAGATTAAAATGGTTCACCCTGTATATTTTCGTTTACCAATGTTTCGTTACATTTATGTTGTTGCTTTGCTTATTCTCTAGCGTACATCCGTGGAACGTACGTAGAAAGTTCTATGTTCCAAACGTACGTGATGTTATATTAGAAATCAATGTTAAACATAAAATCTTGAATATTAGAGTTAGAATTGTCGTATCTACTTTAATATTGTAATTTTTTTAATAATAAATAATAAATGAATCAATGTATAAATATTAAGATTGTGATGAAAATTAAATATAATTTTATTTATTAATCCAGTAGGTTTATTCACCAGAGCTTGTGTCAAATCCGGCAGTTCTTTTCGCAGACTTGTTTGACTCAGACAATTGACTCAGTCAATTGTTTTTTTTCACCTGTTATATGTATATTTAGTATACAAATAAATATTTAAATATAAATATTATATGTATATTTAATATATACGCAGCACTAATGTTACACAATACGTCAGCTGTATAGCTATAGATATACTGCTATAAGCTTGTCGGTGACGCGAACGCACAAGATTTCACATAATCCAAAAAGCGTCCCACGCGCTCAGTACACGGTTACTGCGCATGCGCCAATCAAGAGCATGCCCGTGAGTTTTCACTTCAAAAATAACTCCTGTAATGGAGTACAGAAAAAAAATTCTCTGTAGTCTGAAGTAATCGTCCTCTAAGATAATAACGTTCTACATTTATCTCTCCATATTGGTAAATATCTATTTTTTTATCCATGAATATTCAATCGTATACATCATCAACTCTTTTATACAATGATAAATGACGTACGGGATAAATTATATTATATTGACTATATTTATTACCCAGCTATCCAACTAGATGAAGAGACTATGATCTTTAGCTGACATCCAATAACTATTTTGAACAAGTGAAAAGAAACAATTGACTGAGTTAATTGTTGAAATACCATGCATAGTCAGTGTTGATTTCTTTATCACATAACACATACAAAAATGTATAGACAATGTTGATGCGCAATCGTTTGTTTTTTTGACGTCACGTAAATAACAAAAGATATTCACTTTTAAATAAACACACATACAACTGATATTCCTATATTAATACATACTATAAAATTTGCACCTAATTAACGCCCTCGTGGGTAAACAGTGACGGTTACAAAAAAATGTTTCAAACAAAAGTTTTTTATTTTTTTATAAGGAACATTTTTTACTTTTAAACTTTTGTTCTATCACTAACGGTTTACAAGACGGGTCCTACGGACCCAAGACCCAATTGACCTATGATGCTCATTTACGAACTTGACCTCACTTTTTACGTCCTGAGTACGCTGTAAAAATTTCAACTCGATATCTTTTTTCGTTTTTGAGTTATCGTGTCCACAGACGGACGGACGGACGGACGGACATCCGGAAATGGATTAATTAGGTGATTCTATGAGCATCTATATTTTTAAGCGTTACAAACTTGGGACGAAACTTAATATACTATGTCTATTTCATATATACATGGTATAAAAAGTCTATTCGAAATTTAGAACTTAATTTACATAAATATTTTTATTTCATTTTTGGGGATAAAAACAATAAAATTTCTACTAGACACAAAAACTACTATTCAAAGATGGGTACATCCATCCAGCTTCCTTTCCTCGGTCGTTTGTTGTTAAAGATGGTTTGGCTTCAGTCACATATTATTTATTGATGACGAACATAGTTATTTGTTAAAAGTTCACAGAGAATTCATCCATCTTAATTCTTGAATTTGAATAAAGGAAAATAATAAAAGAAAGTCAATGACAATATATCGTTATTTCCACACAAGCAAGGTTTTTATAACAAAAAGGTTTAAGTCTACCCTAATCTGTAGGTTAAACATCGTCAGTTCTATTTTTTATATAATACAATTGTTTTCCAAAAGAATATTTCAATTATGGCATATTTTTCTACCGATACTTTACAACACACGATACACTCAGACAAACATTTCCCACCAGCTCCCATAAAAATCTACTGATGAGGAGAGAATTCCTCAGTTAGACGGTTTTTATACCATGTATATATGAAATATACATAGTATATTAAGTTTAGTCCCAAGTTTGTAACGCTTAGAAATAATGATGCTAGGAAAAAAATTTTGTCATAGGTGTACATAAAATCACCTAATTAATCCATTTCCGTCTGTGAGCACGATAACTCAAAAACGAAAAATGATATCGAGCTGAAATTTTTACAGCGTACTTAGGACGTAAAAAGTGAGGTCAAGTTCGTAAATGAGCATCATAGGTCAATTGGGTCATGGGTCCGTAAGACCCATCTTGTAAACCGTTAGAGATAGAACAAAAGTTTAAGCGTAAAAAATGTTCCTTATCAAAAATTAAACAACTTTTGTTTGAAACATTTTTTCGTAAGCATCACTGTTTACCCGTGAGGCCGCCAATTAGGCGGAAATTTTATAATAATTATGTACTATACTTGATTATCAGTTATGTATGTGTCACATGTTTGTATGTGTAATGTGATAAAGAAATCAACACTGACTATGCATGGTATTTCAACAATTAACTCAGTCAATTGTTTGTTTTCACTTGTTTTGGTTTCATTTCCTCGATTAATACATACAAAACAACTTTTAAAATACTAATAATTCAAAATAATAAAGTTACAAAATTTAAATGATAATTTTCAATGACTAAATGTTAATCAAATCAAAATATTATTTTGTTAATCAAAATATATAGAAAAGGAAAAGCAAGAATGAAAAACTTATTATTTCTGACATATTCTTCTCAATTTATTTGCTGCCAGTCATAATACAAGTGTATCTATGTTTGTAGAATAATATCATTCATTCTAACTTGATGTGGTGTTAGTAACTTGTTGAGGAAGTTTTTCTATTAAACGAATGAGGGAGGTATAGTGTTCTAGTGAAGCTACTTCTTGGTTTAGTATCCTTGTGTTGGGTTCGAACAACAAATGAGGGGTAAAAAACTTTTATAATTATCCACAGTTTTACTAAACATATATATTTAGTATTTAAGTAGTATTTTATTTATTATTTTGACACTGAAATATTAAATAAATGAAATAAAAATAAGATTAATTTGTTTTTATAAAACCTAAATAAATAAACACCTACTTCAAATGAAATAGCCATTATTCAAGAAATGGGAGTAGACAGTGCTTACCTTGACGAGGGAAATGAGATGGAGCCAGCTTTGCTTATCCAAATCTAGCCTTAATATAGTCGCATCAATGAATGTTTTTACTCGGGGGTCCTCAATAACAGCTCCGATTTTGATGATTTTTTTTTTCAAAATTATTCTTTTTGTATACTCTTTAAAATCAGAAACATTTCCGAAGGAGGAAATAATCTGGAGGGGGAATAGGTAATGTCGCGACTGATATATCGATACCCAGCCTATACCGCTTATTTCGAGAAGATATTGATTGCATACAGTAGGTGTCACATAACAATACAGTGGTAGTAACAATACATAGGTGTCATACTTTGGATGTCACATAAGAAAGTATTTTTCGAAATTCATCCCCTAAAAGAGTGAAATAGGGGATGAAACTTTACATTGAAAAAGCATTATACAGGTGAAAAATTTTTTATAATCGGTTGAGAACTCAAAAATTAAAATTTGTATATATTTTCATAAAAAAAATTCATCCTTTTAGGGAATAAATTTCGAAAAATCCTTTCTCAAATGTCACCTACAGTATAAACTATTATCTCAAAATTTCAAATTTCTATCATTAGCGATTGGGCAAGGCGTTGATATACCAGTCAGGACATTGTCTTTTCCCTCTCCAGATAATTTTCCCCTTTGAAAGGTTTCTGATTTTAAACAACATATAAAAATAAAGTTATGATGTTGGTCTAATAAATAATCCAAGTTTGTGACCTCAACCGCTGAACGAAACTTTGTCAAAAACCGAAAAATCTTGGAAAATTTTGGATTATGGCGATAACTACCCTAAAGGACTAGTATTAGGATAAATTTTTTTCAGAAAGTTTTTAATGTAGACTAAATTTGCTACTAGGAGATGAAAATGGACTCTGTAGACCCAATACTTTCCTAGATAAAGCCTTTCAAAATTTATCGACGAAACTTTATACATCAGAGCTAACGTCAAATCCGGTAGTTCTGATTTTTAGCAAACTTGTTTAAGATGTTACCCCAATGAACAATCCAAGTTTGTGGCCTTTTTCTCAACTATTTAGTCTTCAGTGACGATTCTAGTCTCATATTGTAGCAAATTTAAACTTTAAAAAAATCTTGAAAAGGTACTTCAAAAACTACACCTTTTAGGTTATAAAATCAAAGATCATTTTTTAACTGTAACAATTTTGATTTTATATGATATGGTATTTATTTATGTGTTATTTGATTGTTTCAGGTAAATTTTTCATTTTCAAGATCTTCGAACTAGCTCGGTAACGTAGTAAAAAATTGAGTTTCTTTTAAGTTAAAACAAAAGAATATTTTAATAAATAACCACGTTATAGTTATACATCAAAGTTTAAACAAATGAATACACACAATTGACTGAGATAACTGCTGAAATACCATGTACAGACAGTGTTGATTATGCAATTATTACACACAAAGTAACTTACACACAGAGTATCTGTTTTCTCACTTCTGCAGCGGATAGGATATATGCTATATGGAAACAAACACATACATAAAATAGATAGCGTATAAATTTAAAATATTTGCAATACCTGTATATATTCTTGGAATATCAGTTTCATGTGTGTGACATCACAACTGTGTTTTATATACACGAATGTGGCTATCTAAGAGTGACAATCTTTTTTAACTTACATCGTCTATGTAATTTCGAAAATTATTGCAGTCAATTGTTTGTTTTCAATTTTTTTTTTTTTTTGTTCAATTACAATAATTTCTTATTGCATCGTTGTTTTGAAAAGTGATTTCACTGTAGAACCATCTTGAAATCACCTTTTACTTTTATCTCATTAAAAATTAACCAAATATACTCACCAAGTCATTTTGTATCATACATAGTAAATCTATTTAACAATAAATATCTGTCTTTATAATTTTATCTTCCTGTTGCGTTGGAGGTATCTCATGTAGCTGTAAGCACTTCAACTCAACACTTCAACTTAAAAAAGAGATGGATTACTTTTTAATATATTCATAAAAGTATTGTAAACAATCGCTGCAGTGGTCTGTATAATATGTATACACTAGCTCGATCCGTGAAGAATTCAGTTCCCGTATATATCGCAACTCGTAGCTAAAAACAACAAACATAAAATTTCGTAGAGAAGTACTGGAAAAAATCAAATGTTCTTAAATCTTTATCTCTTTTTTAAACGAGCAATTCTTGTATATATGTTGGATCTTGGAAATGGCTCCAACGATTTTTATGAAAATGAGTATGCAGGGGTTTTTTGGGGCGAAAAGTCGACCTAGCAAGGTTTCATTTTTAAAAAACGTTGTTTTATCCGTCTTTTCATGAAAAACTGAAACCGGCAATGCAAATTATAACTCTTCCTGACATCTATTGGTGTATATCGTAGTTAATGAAATACAATGCAAATTATAACTCTTCCTGGCATCTATTGGTGTATATCGTAGTTAATGAAATAAAATACATTACCGGGACATTCAAATTGGTATTTGTGTGGAGACATTTAAAGCGGTCTTCTATTAGTGATAAAATTTGTGTCTTTTTAAGAATACCGAGCAAAGCTCGGTCATCCAGATATTTAATATTAAGAGAGCATGTATTAAAAATAGTAATTATATATCTAGAGTATTAGGAACATGTTTACCTAATAATGTTTTGAAAATTATATGTCTAGAGTAAGAGGAGAGCATCTATAAAGATGAACATGTTTGCCTTATTTGTTACTAGAGTGATACCCACCCTCTTCACTGGGCCTAAAAGTAATGATTGACAAAGATTGCTCCCGCTTATCCCATTTCTATAACACTCGAAATAATGGTGGGGATTGTTTTACAGAGGTAAAATATATTTTTTTTTAAATGTATAATAGTAATTATTCATTGAGTAAATCAGAGAAGATGGCCGTGAAATATTTTATATTGACTAGTTTTACAGAAATCTGTAATTTATGGTAATTTCAAATGTCAAATTTAATTTTATTTTTTTATTTTTTTTAAAATATATTTTTATAAATTATAGTTCATGTGTTCAGTTCTGATATGTCAGCTGTATTGCTGTACAGTTTCATTAAAAACCATTCGCTAGTTTAAGCGTAACAAACAAACAAACAAACAAACAAACAAACTTACTTTCGAATTTATAATATATAGAGAGAGAGATTTAAATTTCTTTATTGAATTTATGAAATTTGGTTTTTCATATTATTTGTCTAGCGTGTTTTTTCCTACGCGGTACATTTTTGACTGTGAGTAAATTTTTCATCATACCTAGACATAATAAGCTGGAAAATGAGGGGTGAATCATGGAATTTGATAAAGAAATAAGGAAGATAATAGTAGGATAGAAAAAAACTTGCTGGAGTAATAATATATAAGATAAGATAAATATTTTGTATACATAAAATTTAATATTTAATATAAAATAAATATTGGTTGACAGGTAATTCATTCTGTAGGTGGTTGAGAGGCAGGGACGTCAAGTTCCAAAAACTATTGAGGCGAGGGGAATTTTTAAGGGTTGTTAATGTAAATGTTGTTGCTAAATTACATAATGATAATGCTTATTACATTAATGCCAACATCTCTACCAAATTTTCAAATATTTATTCCAGTTTCAGAGAAGCATGGCATCTGAAATAAAACTTTATGGTGGGTAAAGAGTACCTTGCCCTCCATACTTTCCGCCTCTGGTGAGCTGTGCTTTGAATGCAAACCTCACTCTTATACTTAAAACTTCCCCCAAAATCCCTTTTTTGAAAATATCTTGAAAATACGAAGATATGGAAAAAAGTTGTGATCAAAAAATGTAGATATCAAAATTTTCTATAAAAACATATTCGACGTAACTTTTGACGTATTTGCAATAGAAACCGAGATATTTGCCAGAAACAAATCTAATTTACAGCTCATCCGCTAATATGAAAAAATTCATAAAAAATCAAAAAATACGTAGAATTTGTTTTTATCGTACCTATGAAATGTGGCAGTAATTTTTAAAATTATTTTTCGCTTTGCTCGGTAGGGAGTACTTACCCCCTCTTTATTGGAAATATCTTGGTTTCTATTGCAAATACCTCAAAAGTGATTACAATTGATTTTGTAGAAAATTTTAATATCTACATATTTTATTTTTTACAACTTTTTTTCATATCTTCGTATATTTTCTAGATATTTTCAAAAAAATAATTTTGGGGGTAGTTTTTAAATTTCTTCTAATGAATAGAATTCAATAATTTATACCATGTATATATGAAATTTTGTCATAGGTGTTCATAAAATCACCTAATTAGTCCATTTCCGGTTGTCCGTCCGTCTGTGGACACGATAACTCAAAAACGAAAAAAGATATCGAGTTGAAATTTTTACAGCGTACTCAGGACGTAAAAAGTGAGGTCAAGTTCGTAAATGAACATCATAGGTCAATTGGGTCTTGGGTCCGTAGGACCCATCTTGTAAACCGCTAGAGATATAACAAAAGTTTAAATGTAAAAAATGTTCCTTATCAAAAATTAAACAACTTTTGTTTGAAACATTTTTTCGTAAACATCACTATTTACCCGTGAGGGCGCCAATTAGGCGGAAATTTCATAATATGTACTGTACTTGATTATCAGTTATGTATGTGTCACATGTTTGTATGTGTAATGTGATAAAGAAATCAACACTAACTATGCATGGTATTTCAACAATTAACTCAGCCAATTGTTTTTTTTTCACTTGTTTAACCATGCATTATTAAAATTTATGTCAAAACGAACTTGGGAAAAAAATGCAGGTTTTTAGTGAATGCTAGTTTAAATATTCATTTTATTGGACTATTAACACTATTTAAAGCGATTTGAGGTTTACACAGCTCTTCACTCTCGGAACAAATTATAAGTGTGTTCGTTTTTTTTTTAAATTTTAGAATTGTGTAAGTTTTCGTAAGAAGTATTGCGTATTACTTCTCAAATTAATAAATAATTATTTTATAAAATTTTTTTTTTTAGAAAGAGAAATAGAAACTAGAGTAGAAAACTCGTTCATAATGCGTTGAAGGCCATTTAAAGGCTTAAGTATATGTTTGAACAGCATTAAAGGATTGAATAACTCCTAACAATTAAATTAAATCTCAGCTATTTAAACAAAACAATTAATATTTCGGAATCGTAATAACATAATTTACAAAATCCATTTATAAAATTATTGTTTTTACATTATAAAAGATCTTTTACATACATTCATCTGTAGAACAAATTATGTAGGTATTAAGGTAGTGTGTACACGTAACCTAGGTAGTCAAATATTATTGAGGTCGAAATAGTTTTCTAAAGTGGCTACTCGAACTTATTGTACTAAGACAATAATAAAACAATTACCAAATATCTTTCTTTTCTTTTGTCTGAGTAGATGAATAATTTATAAATTTTGAACATTCAAACCTTAACAAACTTATTAAATACAATACATAGAAATCGTCGAAACTAATTTCCTAAGCACTCAACGGACTAAAACTTTTATAAATGGTTATATTTACGTATCTCAGGTAAATTTTTCATTAGTGCAATAAAAATGTAATTTTTTTTTAAATTTGGTATTAGTTTTGAAGGTAGTATTATTTATTGCTCCTTTATTATGTACTAGCAGATACCCACCCGCTTGGATGGGTAATTTCAACGACTTTGAAACAAATTTCATCACCTTTTCAGTTAAAGTTTTTCCCTCGTGCCCGCCTAGAGTTTTAAAGAAATTCAAAAAAAAAAAACAATTCAAAATACAATTCAAGCGACAGGAGTTTGGGCTGTCTGTCGATAAGTCAGTCAGTTCTTATTTTATATACAGGCATACATAACTGGCAAACATTAGACGAACACTTTAAATAAGAAATTTTTTATAAAAGCGCAAACATTTTTTGTTTGAAACATTTTTTTGTAAATCGAATAGTTTAGATAGCAACTCATAGCAAAAATACCTTATAAGACCCTATAGGAAAGCGTTTCTTCACTCAAGTTGAGCAATAATGGTCTTTGTAGACAAAAAAATCACTTGGACTCTAAAAATATTTTCGAAAAGAATTTCTACATTCCGCAGAAGACACACACACATAAATTTTAGGGAAAATCTTTCAGTCTGTTTTTAAAAACTGTACGGTTTGCATAAAAATGTTTCGAACAAAAAATGTTACTTTTTTAAATAATAACAACTTTCTTATTTAAATTGTTTCATCTATCGATTACCAGTTATGGAGTAGAGTGAGCTGTTCATTGGGTCTGCAAACCTAGGTTTAATGTCTACGTAAGATGTGCGCCTATTGACCCAACATTTTTATCGATAAAACTTATTTTTTAAGTTTCAAGCATATGTCAACTTAAGAAAGACATTCTGTATATAGATCAAATAGATATTGTCTATACTTAACCAGTACAGTGTGCGTTCTACCTTGTACACATAGGTCTTTTAATAGCTTTTTACCTACAGAAACATATATTTATAATCATCACTACATATTATAAAACAAAGTCGCTTTTTCTGTCCCTATGTCCCTATGTCCCTATGTACGCTTAAATCTTTGAAACTACGCAACGGATAACGGTTTGTTTTTAATAGATAGAGTGATTTAAGAGGAAGGTTTTTATGTATAATACATCCATATTATAGTAGAGTAAGGGGTTGAAATAGGGGTTGAAAGGGATATGCTTCAAAAAATAAAAAAGTTGTGCATCGATTAAGCTCAAATATTGACACGATATACAACCAGCTTCAAAGATCTATTGTTTTTATCTACTTATAACCTTCGGAGGGTAGAAAGGTGTAGCGATAAAGTGGGAAGGAATTATCGAATATTTACAAATATACCTAAGTGGGGTATCAAATAAAAGAGCATGACGTGTACATTACAAAACTGTTATCCCACGCAAGGAAATGTGGAGGGAGGGGTGCAAGTGGGGATGTTGCCCAGCAAAGCGGGTAGTTCACAGCTAGTCATTATATATAATTCATTATTCCTTTTATGTTTGTTGAATAGCTACGTTTTAGTAGCGAGACGTAGAACTACGCTCACGTATATTACCAGAGTAAGAACTTAAATCATACATTTTTAATACATAAAAGACTTTTTGGTTATTGTTTTATTATGGTTGGTTTTTGTTTTGTACTATTTTTGAAAAAAAAGAACCTCAAACATTTAAAAAAACTACATATAGTATAGCCATCTGGTGGATAGTCTTCCGGGAGTTTGGAAAATGAGTGATTTTAAGATTTTGAGGTGCTCTTTTCGAATTTCCACTTTTCTACCTTGCATCTTTGCCGCTCGCGTCGTTATATTGGAAAAATGGCGTCGAAAAAACAAAAGTCTCAGAAAATTTCCTACAGTTTATGTCACAGTCTTCACAATTTCTTTCATAAAATCAATAGTTTCGGCGTACGAGCGCCGCAAAGTGATTAGACTAAGTGATTGTATATTTTGATTCGAGTATTTAACCTAAAATAACTGAAAAATTTGACGTTTTTTGGAAAACGTTTATCATACACTTTTTTAAGCATAAAAAATCTTGAAAATAAAAAAAGTTTCAAGTCATTTTTACGAAAATTAACGGAGTAATAATGAAAAGATGTTTTCTCGTACTTTTGTTTATGTTTTAAACAGCACAAAAACTGATGACGTTACCATGGGAACTAAAATTAATACTTTATGTTATCCAATTTACTTTAATTAGATATTGACAACATGATCAAAGAGTTTCAACAGTTTCATACAAAATTTAGAAAAAAGCGAAAAAAGCAAAAAGAGGCTGTTATATGGATTAAAAGTTCGTTCAGCGAAACTTTGGGGTTTTTTTTTCACATCAAAATAAGTATTTTTTGAAATTTTTTACTTTCTCGGAGTGGTGCAACATGTTTAACCAACAAAATGGCGTCAAACATGGAATTTTTTTCAGAAATTTTATCATTTTTATTTTATATTCGCAAAAGGGGACATCGGTGCATATCCAAATCTGGTAGGTTTGAAGTCAATGTTAACTTCTTACTCATTAGAAATAGCAGTTACTTGTATTGCCCCATATAAAAAGTATGAAGAACGAACGCAACAATAACATAGTTATGACGTTCTCACTAGTCGTCATGTCATGTATGTACCAACGTTAAAATATTTAAACAATACAGAAGTTTATTTGTGTAACAATGAAATATAAATACAAGTATTGTACAATGCACAATGTACCTACAACAGTATTGTATTGTTCCAGAAAGGTGTAGGTACTGTACATAATAGAACAACAACATAAACATAAACATAATAAATATAACAAAATGTTATATAACACAACATAAACAAATATAACATACATACATACATACACTGGCTCGTCCCGTTCGGAATTCTGCAAAAAGCTTGTCCCTTAAAAAGTATCTTTTATTAAAATTTTTAATGTAAGACTAAAACAAGTGAAAACAAACAATTGACTGAGTTAACTGTTGAAATACCATGTATAGACAGTGTTGATGAAGCAAGCGTTTGTTTTTTGACGTCACGTAAATAAAAAAAGATATCCACTTTTAAATAGCCACACACACATAATTGATATTCCGATATAACACATACTATAAAATTTGCACCTAATTAGCACCCTGGTGGGGAAACAGTGAGGTTTACAAAAAAATGTTTCAAACAAAAGTTGTTTATTTTTCTATGAGGAACATGTTTTATATTTAAACTTTTGTTCTATCTCTAACGGTTTACAAAATGGGTCGTATGGACTCAAGAACCAATTGACTTATATTGTTCATTTACGAACTCGACCTCACTTTTTACGTCCTGAGTACGGTATAAAAATTTCAGCTTGATATCTTTTTTCGTTTTTGAGTTATCGTGTTGACAGACAGACGGACAGCCAACCGAATGGACTAATTGGTTGATTCTATGAACACTTATACCAAAAATTTTTTCGTAGAATAAATATTTTTAACCGTTACAAACTTGGGACTAAACTTAATATACTATGTATATTTCATATATACATGGAATAAAAAATGTTTATATACAAGTCGTTCTGTTATTGACTTAATAAGCTTTAAAATGCGGGGTGAATAATGGAATTTGATTTAGGAATGAGGAAGATAGGGTAGGACAGAAAGAAACTTGCTAGAGTAATAATATATAAGATAGGTACATGTATAAGTAGTGTATGTATGCAGTATTTAAATAAACATTTTGTTTATTTAATAAAATAATAATTATACCTAGAATACCTACCACCTACCTACGGAGTACACAGTGTGTATCAGACCAGGTATATACCTATACAGGGTGTTCTGTCATTGACTGCAGATCGTCGGCCTACAGAATAAGCTCATAAAGACGAAGGAAAAAGTCATTTAAAAATTTTGGATTTGAGCCCTAGTTTGGGCGCTACAGGTATGTCAAAAATTGATAAATTTATTCATTCACTGACTATGATTCGACAACCAGCAGCCAATGATAATCAGTAGATATTAGTATATTTCATTCAATAATATTAAACTAAAGAAGGGATATGAACTGATTTCAATTGGATTATATCATTTTGAAAAAACATTTTAAAAATGTATTTGATTGGTTTGGTCAAATCCCACTTTTTTTATTTTTATTATATTTTTCCAAGAAAACATTAGATTCTTAGTAAAAAAAACAAATTAAGTCATAAAAGGCGTTGTTTTAATTTAACGTAAACAAATTCAGTTTAAAAATTACAATTTTTAATTTTAATATTTTAAAAGAATCATGTGCTTTTATGACTCGAAATCAGAATATATTTTTTTTTTTTTCAAATTTCATGATTTAATTTTGACTAACGATAATACCCTATTAATTTACCGTAAACCGTCCAGAGAATCAACTTGAAATTTATACAGAAGGCGTATATATAAATACTCATTAATTGACCCATAAAATTTCAGTTTCTGGTAGAGTTTTTGTTTTGGTAGCGAAACGCCTAAAACAGAACCATATTTTCATCGATTTGGTTGAAGTACATTCTTAAACACCCCGTAGATATAAAGTTGGGTATACCTGCATATTGAATGTAGTTTTATACAATATGTAGCCCAAAATTTTAATAATTCATATAATTCTGTTGTGTTTATGTTTAATTGTAATTTATACTAATTGTTGTTCATTATTTTACTGCAAAAAAAAACTATATTTTTATTTTTTTAAATTTAATAAATTAATTAAAAATACTAATTTAAAATAATGATTACATGAAAAACTAAAAATTATTAGATTAAAACTTTTGTTTTCTAGTTTGTATCTATGCTAAATAAAATGTGCTCTATTTTCGCAAGACTTATTTAAAAATACAGAATCAAAGTATTGAAGGAAAATTATTTTAACAAACAAATTTAATTACCACTTTCAACAGCTGTATCTCTGAGAAAAATTATCGAATTTCGAATATCAATAACTCGTTTCTAAACTTCTACTTTCTAGTTTTGGTATCTGTTGCTCAAAAATTTACTAAGACTTGAAAGCTTGTTTATTTTTCTTGAAAATGAGTTTCCGCATGAGCCTTTTTAGACCAAGATATTTACTTTGCAAGAAAATTGTCATTTCGGATTTAAAATCCTGTATCTTCATCATTGAAATAATTATCGCACCGAAAATTTTTTTAAATATCTTTCGAAAACTACTCTGCCTTCTTTTAGTCCCTGGCATATTGTTTTGTAAAAACTTGAAGCTGTCTCCCACTTTTCGTTTTTCAAACATGTCAAAAAATAGAATTCTTGCATATATTTTAGGCGTTTTTTCACCAGAAGAAATATTTATTATACAAGAAACCCTTTATCAAAACTCTTATTTTGCTCATTAGAAAGCAGCCCCTTTGTTGTTTAAGAATCTATTGCTGAAAAATTTTTATCAACACTTTCCGCTGTTTACCTAGACATTCTCTGTTTTTTATATAATAATATCTCCAAGGTCCAAGGTCACAATCCCATTTATGTGTATGATAAAAGTCAAACAACAAAAATGTATTAAAATAAATTTTTTTTCTTCAGTTATTTTGTTAAAGTTTGAACCTGATATTCGTATAAGTAGATTCAATTTTAATGATTTGAAGTGTACATACATACAAAAATGAAGTTATCATTGCAAAAATATTTTCCAGATGATTGAGCAAATACTTTTTATGCGAATTTTTTCAATAAATGCTTAAACACTTATTATATAAGTGAGTGAGAGTTTGTCTCTAAGCTTGCGTCTGCTTGCTGTAAATGTACGAAGACAGACAAACAGACAAACGTGCTTTAAGTGAATGTGAATTTAAGCGGAAATTAAAATTTTCTTTATAAACACACGTGATCATACATATAATAATATATGAAATATATATTATACAAGATTTTCTTTTAGACCGGAAGCTAATAGCACTTTAAAATTGTCTTACATAAAGCTATTTTAAAATATATTGATTGGTTTTAATTTTCAATTTTCACCATAGTTATCATTCGCAAAATTTTCTCATATTTGTTACTAAATAATAACACAGCCAACAAATTTCTATTTATAGCCATATGTAAACTAGTTTAAACAATCTGCGCCTAAAAACCAGAGGCGAAAATTATTCCCATTCCGTTCTTAAAGTTTTAGCTTTCCTTACTCAAAATATAACCAACGAAACCCTGTTACTAAAGATTAAGGAAAAAATACACTCGGAAAATTTCTGTAATAGTATCCCATTTTTGAACGCAAGGCCGTAAAATTTCAGAACCCAACCAACTCCTCTAAAGTTGGTAAACTCAACCCAACCAACTCCTAATTACAATAATACTCTGGGCCAATCAAATGGTCAAGTTTTTCGGTTCAATTTTTTCCCAATCTATTGCTTTCGAGTTTATTTTTTCCTATTACATGTCGAGAAGAAAAAGCTGGTCAAATTCAAGATGGACTGGTAAACGAAGGGTTTCGCAATTTTTTTTTTGCTTTTACAAAAGTTATTTAATAAAAAGTACATAGTATTATATCTTGTACGAAGGTACGGAACCCTTCATGTGTGATCCCAACTCGCATTTTACCGGCCTTTATTGCGTTTTATTGAAAATTAATAACATTTACTAGTTGTTAGCTTCTGGCCCAATACCGTTCTTGAAGAGAAAACAAAATGAGAAAAATGAACCAAAACTATAATACTTGTGGAAATTTTCATAACAAAATATCTATTTTAAGATAATATTATCTTAGAAAAAAAAGCCAGGGACGGTTCTATATGTTATGCATAACATTGCTCTCAAATAATGCATAACAAATCGGCTTCAATGCTTTTATAACCGACTTCAAACAAAAACGGAGGAGGTTATCAATTCGACTGTATTTTTTTTTTATTATTTATTTATTTTTTTTTTTTTTATGTTTGTTACCGCAGAACTTTTGACTGGGTGAGCCGATTTTGATGATTCTTTATCTGTTTGAAAGCTGGTGCTTCCCATTTGGTCCCATTTCATTTTGATCCAGTTCTGACAGCGGCATCCATGAGAAAATCATAAGAGTGTTAAATGTGCATTAAGTATGCACGACAAGAGGACGAATAACTCAATATCACTTCGATGATTCTTTTTTTAGTGACAAATTAGTTAGTGTACTTCAGATTCACTAAAAATCACAAAATAAAAAAAACTTTTAACAAAAAGAAAACCGACTTCAAAAGATAAACTTTTCCAAAATAAATTAAAATGCACAAAAAAGTAAAAAAAAAATAACGATAATATAATGTAGTTAAAATTATTGTTATTTTTGGAATCGGTGTCAGCCAAGGAAACAACTCTGACAGAACAGTTTGCTACATTAGCTTGGCTGACACCGACTCCAAAAATAACAATAATTTTAACTACATTATATTATCGTTATTTTTTTTACTTTTTAGTGCATTTTAATTTATTTTGGAAAAGTTTATCTTTTGAAGTCGGTTTTCTTTTTGTTAAAAGTTTTTTTTTATTATTCATTAAGTTGAAAATGAAACCATTATCAAATGATCATACATAAAAAAAATACAATTCTCAATAAGTAAAAAATTCGATTAAAAAATAATTTTGAATAAAGTTTAAATAAAAGACATCTATATAATATAAGCATTACCTGCATCTGTATTCTAAACATTCTGTTTAGCATCGAATAATATTCAAAACATTTTGCACAAACATATAAAAGACATTTATTCCTTTCTTTCGTTTTTATCAAAACGGTATACATTTGGTTGGAGTTTTTCCGTAAAAAAACAATTTTCTTCATTCGTATGTATGTATTTTGTTTTATTTTTCCCAGTATTCTCATTTTTTAGTAAACATTAAAACTTTAAAAGGTTTCAAGTGAGCTAGCACCTCCTTTTTTTTATAACTTTAACGCTGTGTAATAACATTGGTTGATTTAAAAAAACCTGTCGTTGCGTTAATCAAAGTGTACAATCGTTCGATTCGCACCAGTTAAATAGAATTTACTCACGTTAGTATCACACATAGCTAAAAAAAATATTGAATCCAAGTAAACGTATTTACAAGGCTGTTGATACTTAATTCAAGAAAATAAGTACTTGATACCAAACTCAAGAAAAAAAGTACTTGACCACTTAATCTGTTTATACTCGCGTTATGAGCATTTTGCTCAAGCTCGATTTAAAACATAAGGAAGTATTATTTTTCAAATGGTAAATGTGATTGAAACTTTTTTTGTCTTCTTATAATTATACCATGCATATATGTAATATGCAAGGTATACTAAGTTTAGTCCCAAGTTTAAAAATATTGATGCTACGAACAAAATTTTGGTATAGGTGTTCATAAAATCACCTTATTAGTCTATTTCCGATTGTCCGTCCGTCCGTCCGTCTGTGGGCACGACACAGGTTAATTGGGTCTTGACCTATGGGTCCGTAGAACCCATCTTGTAAACCGTTAGAGATAGAACAAAAGTTTAAATGTAAAAAAAGTTCCTCATCAAAAAATGAACAACTTTTGTTCATAAACATCAACAAAGTTTTTTCGTAAACATCACTGTTTACCCGTGAGGGCGCAAATTAGGCGTAAATTGTATAGTATGTATTATATAAATTGTATATGTATGTGCAATGTGATATAGTAATCAACACTATTTATGCATGGCATTTCAACAATTAACTCAATCAATTGTCTGTTTTCACTTGTTTTTATATATTTTCAAATTGATTGTACATCTCATAGATTCAAATATTGATTTCCATCTCCTTTTAGCAAAACAAAGCTTCATTTTTATTCTATGTATCTCTATGGTGATATCGGACGATGACGTCATTAACCTATATCTTCCTGTTTGTTTAATTAGGAATTTCAAACGTTCATATTTTGCGTTAAGATTAAGATTTCAAAAAACCGCAAAATTTCACTTTTCTGGCCGTGCAAGGACAATCCATCACCTGAAGTTATAAAAAAAATTTAGGCAACATACCTATTGTGAACATCGCCCCATTTTTGTTTCCTTAGCGATATATAGCGATGTTTGAAAACAGGTGTTAACATATTTGATGCCACAGTAATAATATGAAGAAGAGGTTATCTTTTCCGTTTATCGTTTCGTTAAGTGCAAAAAAAAAAAAGGGTAAAATATATTTATGCACTTGTTGCCACATTTAATAATATCACAGTATTATCAATAATTGTACATACAGTTAAGAGCTCATTGGTTTCAAAAGTACCCTATAGTTAAAATTTTGACCGGAGCCAAGGTTTGTTGGCCCGAGTATTGAAAGAATACCTATAGATTCAATAACATGCCTTGTAAATTAAATGGTTAAAATTGTTTGTAATTGATATTGAAAGAAACATGCAATATTCTCAAAATAATCTATTTTTGGGATGATCTCAAAATCGTATCGATCCGTCATAAGCATATATGGAACATATACAGGGAGCACCATTTTAATATATTGTGACTAATAGCTCGTTTTGTAGTTAACCAATCAAAAAATAACATACATAAAAGTTGAAGAATTTGATGGGCGACATTATGTTCTGACATCAGTTTAGACCTAGTTCCCCGGGTTGCTTTAATAGTCAATTTAGATCCTAAAAGTTAAGAAATTGAATAACACTTTAAGTATGAAAGTTGATCCTTATAAAAAGACTAACATTTTTTATTTAAAACGGGAGGATTTTCGTCAGGATTTTGACCTGAAATTCTGGTTTCATGGTCATTTGACCTTGACGTTTAAGTGATCTGGGAAATTTACTTTTTATACCATGTATATATGAAATATACATAGTATATTAAGTTTAGTCCCAAGTTTGTAACGCTTAAAAATAATGATGCTAGGAAAAAAAATTTGTCATAGGTGTTCATAAAATCACCTAATTAGTCCATTTCCGGTTGTCCGTCCGTCCGTCCGTCCGTCCGTCCGTCCGTCCGTCTGTGGACACGATAACTCAAAAACGAATATCGAGCTGAAATTTTTACAGCGTACTCAGGACGTAAAAAGTGAGGTCAAGTTCGTAAATGAGCGTCATAGGTCAATTGGGTCTTGGGTCCGTAGTACCCATCTTGTAAACCGTTAGAGATAGAACAAAAGTTTAAATGTAAAAAATGTTCCTTATCAAAAACTAAACAACTTTTGTTTGAAACATTTTTTCGTAAACATCACTGTTGTTTACCCGTGAGGGCGCCAATTAGGGGGAAATTTTATAATATGTACTATACTTGATTATCAGTTATGTGTGTGTCACATGTTTGTATGTGTAATGTGATAAAGAAATCAACACTGACTATGCATGGTATTTCAACAATTACCTCAGTCAATTGTTTGTTTTCACTTGTTAAATATCAACTTTCTAATTGAAAGTGTTTTTATTTCTTTTACCTTTTAAGATTTAAATTGGCTATTAAAGTAACCCGAAGAAATAGGTACAATTGCAAGTTTTATTTAAATTATTTTTTTATTGGTTAAATACAAAACAGACTAGTGGAATAAATAGATTAAAATAGTTCACCCTCTATATTTTGATATGAACATGAAAAGCATTCTTTTCAATTGTGATTTTGATATGGAAAATAAAGTATCCATGATTATGGATGAGAAAAACTCATATAGAAAACATTCAAATTTCAAAAGTTTCAATTTGAATTATGTTTCGAACAGTTTCTTGTTAATTTTATGAAAAAGAGTATTCTTTCAGGATAAAAGACTTCTATAGGCTAACACACTTTTTGCTTCGCTTATATATAATCTCGATGAGAATAATTTGAATTATTTTTTGCCAGTTCTCACGAACTAATTAGTGATAAAGATATACATATTCTGTTGTAGTAATTAATCACTGATGGATGTAATTATTTCTGTAAGATAATCATTATATGTTATTATACTTATTAATTATAAATTAGTACTAATTATCATTTCCTAGAAATTAAATTAATAATTATTTAATAAGCAATCAACAAGAAGTTTACATATCAATATCGTTATATAAAATAAACATATTCACCTCTTATCCCAACCTAAGAAAATGAAGCGGTTTTAAGAAAAAGTACAAAAATAAATAAAAAAAACCCCGATTGCGTTAACTAAAATCTGAAGAGAAAGAAATAAGCCCGTGTTTTCCAAGATGGCGGCTGAAGCTCACACCCCTGCATCCCGGGAATGGATTTGGATTAACACTCGGGGAATACCCCTTAACATATTTCAACATGGCAAAAATTTCTGCAGTAAATTTCAAACAAAAATACCCGGTTATTGGCCTAGGCTTGAATCTTCCAATTTTCTCGAATAATGGGCCTCGACTGTTAAAGTCGCTATGTAATCTACTGGACTTGTTTCTTTCTCTGCCTGTCCGTTCTCCGGTCGCCCGTCTGGCCGTCGATGAAATAGCTTTAAAAGAAAGGAAATAACAAGCTGAAATTTTTATTGCGTGGGCGGGATGTAAAGTTAAAAGAACTTTTTTAAAACTTTTGTTTGAAAACATTTTTGCGTAATTATTACTGTTTAACCGTGAAGGCGCAAATAAGGACAAAATTTTGGCGTCTATTTACTCCAAAACTATAAAAGATGGGCATGTTAAACATTTGCAAGTAGCTTTAAATGTTGGTTTTGAAAAACGCAAAAAAAATCTAGAAAATTTTCGAAAACCAAAATAAATGGTGACCGAAAGGTTTTCATAATTGTGTTCGTTTTTTAAACATTTCTACTTAATTAAAAATAATGCAAGCACTGATATTCAAAATTTTCTATACAGATTACTTCAACAATTAACTCAATTAAGTCAGTTGTTTGTTTTCAATTGTTATTAAATACTTTTGTAAAAGAAAAAACTTAGTTGCACTTTACCAGTTTATAGTTATAGCGCTCTCTAACTATTGTGGGTAATGATATACGGCTTACTAGACGACAGACGGGCGGCTAGCAGAGACTTTTTAATAGGGTAATGTTAAATACAGTTTGGGTACGAAGCCCTGAAAATAACGTAATTTTTTTTTTGTTGAGAAAAATAAAGTTTTCATTCTAATGCAATGGTATATTTTCATTATTCTCAACTAAGAAATGTAAAAGAAAAGTCAGAAAGGATGTGTTTTATATTCTTGATAAAAATATGATTCTTTTACAGTTTTTTTGCTGGTTGGCAATAAATTTTATAAAAGTAAATAAATAAAAATAATATTTGATGAAAACATTTTTCAAGTGAAGTGTGTTACAATAAAGTTGTATGGTTTTAATAAAATTGTATTTCTGTAAGTAGGTACAAAAGTTGTGAAGCTGCCTGCAATGTAGATGAAGCACATAATGTTCATAAATGTATATAGAAAGTGCGAAAAAATATACATATCACTACATAGTATAAAACAAAGTCGCTTTCTCTGTCCCTATGTCCCTATGTCCCTTTGTATGCTTAAATCGTTGAAACTACGCAACGGATTTTGATGCAGTTTTTTTTTTAAATAGATAGAGTGATTCAAGAGGAAGGTTTATATGTATAATAACATCCATTAAATAGTGGAGAAGTACTGCTATTTTTGAGGTTTCTAATGTGATGTGTAAAAATAAAATAAATAGTTAAAAATGTAAAAAGTAAATAAGTAAAAATGTAGTGTATGAATTTAGATATTCAAAAGATAGCAGGAAATCTTCATGGTATAGGGAAAGGGGGATTGTTTTACTCCAAATTTAACGCGTGCGGGCAACGGGCAGTAATGAATAAATCAAAACTACTGGATCGATTTTAATCACATAGGCTATATATTTCATACCCTTGCGAGGCCAGAGCGGGCCACTATGTTTTTATATACAACGTTCACAGTTTTTCTGTAGTGTATTTAGTATCAGCATTTAACCGGAGCGAAGCCGGGGCGGGTCGCTAGTTAGTTATATTATGTAACTGAATGGTTATGAAAAATTTACCAACTGGATAAATGTCACCAGCAAATCAAGAGCTTTAATTTTAACCAAAAAGCCAGATGGGTAAAAATATGAATACGTGTATGAGTATATCGGTAAAAAAAAGCAATAAATAGGCTTACTGCCATGGAAAGTGCAAGGACGGGGGTGCAAGGAGGTGCATTTGCACCCCTGTTTCCAAAAAGAAAATACAGAGGAAAATATTGTAATTTTTTTTTCATGGTTTTAATAAAAATAAATGAGTTAAACCTATATTTTCTAAGGGCCTAATTGAAATCTTCGAAATCCTACTTTGAACTTTCGTTACGATATTTTTTAAACACTTACAGTAATGTATTAAACAATAGAGACTGTTTTTATAAATCATTTTGTTTTACAAAAACATGTTTAGTTCATTCTGTGAGAATGAAATTTTCCTCATTTTTCCAATTTTGTCATTGAATATCTTTTAAATGGTTCGATAAGTGGGAAAAGTGTAAGATACCTCTTTTGTAGAGCGATCAATTTCCTATAAAAATATGTGTCAAGATTTCCTATAAAAATATATGTAAATTTTATTAATGTCAATGAATTTTTTCAAAAAGGAAAGATATACAGGGTGGGATTTTTAATCTATACAACTAATTATCTCGTTTTGTAGTAAACAAATCAAAAAATATCTGAAACAAAAGTTTCAGAGTTTGATGGGGAAGGGGCATAATGTTCTGACATCAGATCCGACCTAGTTCTTCAAGTTCCATTAATAGACAATCTAGATCCTAAACGGTAAGAAATTGAATAACACTTTAAATAAGAAAGCTGATACTGATTAAAAAAAACTAAAATTTTTCATCTAAACCATATTTTCAATAATTGTCAGCTTTCGGAGGAAATACGACTAAAAAATTGGTTCTTATATCATTTAGTCTAAATAAAACACGCTAACTACGGAAAAATACTTTAGCTAAAACTTGTCAAGGGCAACAGATAACGATGTCGCATTTCCTCCGAAAGCTAGCGATTTTCGAAAAATATGTTTTAAACATTTTTAATGAGGATCAATTTTCTAATTTAAAGTTTTATTCTATCTCTTATATTTTAGAATCTAAATTGGCTATTAAAGATATCCGAAGAACTAGGTGCAATCTGAAGTCCGAACATGATGTCCCCCATCAAAGTCTGGTACTTTTTTTTAAGTTATTTTTAATTGGTTAACAACAAAAATGACCCACCCTGTATATACTTCAATGAATTCGTACAGATATGACTCAAATAATGATTTGCATTTCTCAGACCACCTGGTATAAGACATGACCATATAGGTGATGGTGTCTATAGATATGACGATAAATCTATCTTCGACCAGAACACCAAACCAACAAGCATTACAAAGAGGAAATATCTTTTACGATATGATGGTAGAATTCAATGCATATAAAATACTACCACATATCTATCTTACTGCTATAAAATATGTTCTACCATTACACTCATTCCATCCTTATCTAAATTATGTATTTCTCATTTTTATTACAAATGTATACATTCTATTATAAATTGTTGAAAATTTATTAGAAAAAGATATTATAAAATTCGTATCGCACGAGTTGCGTTAGCTAAGCGAATTCGCTCAGAGATTGAAAAAAATAACACATTTAAAAAATAAAATAATATTGCATTCTTGATTTATCAAGAATTTCTATTTCAAAAACTAAGCTTTTAGGGAAAAATCACAAGTGTACTTACTTTTTGCTTAAAAAATACAAAAATATTTTTTATTTTGAAATAATTCAAAATTTTGTACTTTGCGCATCCCCCCACTCTTTGTTTATCGGACGATTTTTCTCATTAACGAAATTGATCTTCAATACCAAAACCCTACTTAAATTTCGACCGCTAGAGAGTGTACAGACACAAAAATGTATATACAAGGTGTTCTGTTATTAACTGCAGATCGTCGGCCTACAGAATAAACTCATAAAAACGAAGGAAAAAGTCATTTACCAATTTTGGATTGGAGTCCTAGTTTGGGAGCTACAGGAATGGCAAAAATTGATAAATTTGTTCCTTCACTGACTATCATTCGATAACCAGTAGCCAATGATAATCAGTAGATATTAGTATATTTTATTTAAAAATATCAAACTAAAGAAGGGATATGAACTGATTTCAATTGGATTATATCATTTTGAAAAAACATTTTAAAAAAGTATTTGATTGGTTTGGTCAAATCCTACTTTTTTTTATTTTTATTATATTTTTCGAAGAAAACATTAGATTCTTAGTAAAAAAACAAATTACGTCCTAAAAGGCGTTGTTTTAATTTAACGTATACAAGAATGTATGTATATATACCTATAAATATTAACGATGGTCTTTTTTGACATCTATTAGATAGGATCAATGAACATTTGAAATTTTTTTTTCAAAATTCCATCATCAGTACAAAAGCAATAGCTCCATTTCCTTCGTCACTTTGCTATAAAAACTTGTATTACAATCTGAAACAATAGATTTGTAGCATGTATATATATTTTATAAATGTGAAAGTAAGGATGTTTGTTTGTTTGTTTGTTACGTACGCTTTCACGCAAAAACTACCGAATGGATTAGAATGAAATTCTATAACAATAAAACTGATTCATTATTCAAAAAATTAATTTTGATTTGGCATTGTACTGCGCCATCTATGAGCATCATTTTGAAACATAAAGTAAATTTTTTTGTTAAAATAGTAAATGTTAAACAACTCATGGCCATCTTTTCTGATAAACTAATAAATAATAATTTCAACAATTAATTCAGTCAATTGTTTGTTTTTTACTTGTTTAAGTTTCGTTGACACAAGAAATATCCACTTGTTATCAATAGTCAAGTGAACGCGTTTACTTCAAGATAGTAACTTTCTTTCTATGCTGCGTTTTTAATAAAAAATCGAAAAATTTTGTTGCAGAAAAAATAATTTTAAATCGTCCCAATTATTTTTGGTATGATCCAATTCATCATAAGCTTCATCGATTTCAATAAAATAATTGCGAAAATTTGATTATTAATGAATACAATTAATTATTTTGAAATTATAAAAGAAATTCGTTATCTATAATAATAAACAATTGATGAAAATACAAATTGGCATATTTTGTGATTTAATTGGCATATTCCAATATTGAATCTAGTTCGAATTAAATACAAAATACTATAGAAATATTTGAATGATTGAATATTTTATTTCCAATAATTGCATAAATCATTTTTCTATTATGCTGGCAGAAAGCTCGACAATACTTTCATCCATAAATTATTAGTTTTGTTATTCATTAAAATCATTTTCCACATTATTTTCAATCGTTAATAAAAATCTGCATTATTTGATATTGAACTGGTAAAGTTACAGAAAAAATTGCTCCGGGATATCAATAGGATATCCAGGATATCGGTCGCATGGTTTTAATCGATATGTTAGAAATAACTCGTCCAATCATCAAAGAAACCTTAATTTTGTATTTTATAGGGTAAAATTAATAAACAGCATATATTAGCAGCATATTATACTTTTTTATTATAAGATTAATGAAAACAAGTGAAAACAAACAATTTTTTGAGTTAATTGTTGAAATACCATGCATAGTCAGTGTTGATTTCTATATCACATTACACATACAAACATATGACACATACATAACTGATAATCAAGTATAGTACATATTATAAAATTTCCGCCTAATTGGCGCCCTCGTGGGTAAACAGTGGTGTGGGTAAACGAAAAAATGTTTCAAACAAAAGTTATTTAATTTTTGATAAGGAACATTTTTTACATTTAAACTTTTGTTCTATCTCTAACGGTTTACAAGATGGGTCCTACGGACCCAAGACCTAATTGACCTATGATGCTCATTTACGAACTTGACCTTACTTTGTACGTCTTGAGTACACTGTAAATATTTAAGCTCGATATAATTTTTTTGGTTTTTGAGTTATCGTGTCCACAGACGAACGGACGGACAACCGGAAATGGACTAATTAGGTGATTTTATGAACACCTATGACAAAATTTTTTTCCTAGCATTATTATTTTTAAGCGTTACAAACTTGGGACTAAACTAAATATGCTATGTATATTTCATAAATACATGGTATAAAAGTGTTCCATATGCTAATAATATATGCTATATATTAATTTAGGCCATAAATAACAAAATTAGGGTTCTTTTGACGATTAGACGAGTAATTTCTGAAATATCGATTAAAATCACCAGACTGTTGATATTGCGCAGAAATTTTTTCTGTTACTTTTTCAATACCAATCAAACCAGATTTTTATAAAATTCAAATACTTCAAATTTATGTCAAAACGAACTTTTATTCAAAAATGCCGGCCTCCAGTTTGAATGGTAGTTTAAAAGTTGATTTTATTGGACAAAATAGTCCATGTATATGAACAAACATAAACAAACTATGTCTCAAAAGTTTTCACATCCATAAATAAATAAATCAACTAAAACATTTTTCAAGTGTCTACACTAAGAAAATTGAATAGTTTGAAAAATTTATTGGTGAATGTTTATATTGAGTGTCGAAAGAACTCTTGATGGGATAGCATTATTCTAGATAGGTAGAAGGTAGGCAGCTTGTTGCTTGTGCTTTTCTTAGCTAACTCTTATTATACCATGTATTTATGAAATATATCATAGTATATTAAGTTTAGTCCCAAGTTTGTAACGCTTAAAAATATTGATGCTACCAACAAAATTTTGATATAGGTGTTCATAAAAACACCTAATTAGCCTGTCTTCCGGTTGTCTGTCTGTCTGTCTGTTCGTCTGTCAACACGATAACTCAAAAACGAAAAAAGATATAAATCTGCAATTTTATAGCGTGCTCACTCTATAAAAAATGAGGTCGAGTTCGTAAACGAGCAACATAGGTCCATTGGGCTTTGAGACCGTAGGACCCATCTTGTGAACCGTTAGAGATAGAACAAAAGTTTAAAAAATGGAAAAAAATCCCTAAAAAAAAATTAACAGCTTTTGTTTGTAAATTAGGTGCAAATTTTATAGGATGTATTATATGGAAATATCAGTTTTGAACGTGTGACTATCTAAGAGTGGATATCTTTTTTTTCTTACATGACGTCAAAAAACAAACGATTACGTCATTAACACTGTCTGTACATGTTATTTTTACAACTAACTTAGTCAATTGTTTGTTTTCACTTGTTACGTATAAAGTTAAAATAAACTTGATCTACACTACATGCTAGTTCTAGCATGATGCATGATGCTTGATGCATGCAGAGAGTCAGTGTCAGTATAATAAAGTCATAAAGTTAGTTGGTTTGGCATTTATTGAAGTTATTGATGCAGTCTATAAATTGTTATCGTCTAAATAGATGTCCTAAGAAACTATACTAAACTCACTTCTTGACTGGCTGCCAGATCGTAGCTGCTGGTTGCTAGCTTCGGTAAAGTTTTTTTTACTGTTACTAGAAATAACATATTATACTTCCATTACTACCTATATATGAAATAGAAAACTAAGTTTAGTCCCAAGTTTGTAACGCTTAAAGATATTGTTGGTCCGTCTGTTTGTAAAAACGATAGCTCAAAAACAAAAAAGGCGTTAAGTTAAACATTTTTTAGTGTGTTCAGGACATAAAAAGTGAGAAGTATTTACCCGAGAGGGCACAAATTAAGACAATACTTTGGTATCCATTTTCTCCAAAAATATAAAAGAAAGGGTGTTGAAAATATGCAATTAACTTCAACTAGTGGTCTTGTGAAACATTCTCTAAAAGCGAATTCTTGAAAATACTTCGAAACCAACATAAATGGCAACAGAAAGGTTGCCATAATTGTTTTCGTTTTTTAAACTCTTTTAATTTATGAAAAATTAATGCAAGCAGTAACATTAAAAATTATCTATACAGGATATTTCAACAAATAACTTAATCAATTGTTTGTTTTCACTTGTATCTTCAAAATATGTTTAGTGCAATATTTAAAATATGTCTCATGATGTCCAAAGTTCAAAAGCTTTTAACAAAATGCAATAACTGAGAATCTTGAATGCTCAAAACAGAAGAATAATTTATAGCCGCACTCTTTGGGGTCTGAAAATGCCTGCAAGTACGTGTTTACCATGTATCTTAGCGACAAATACTAATGCAGAAATGAAATTTTTCGTATTTCTGATAATTTTAAATTTCATTATTTCTCTTTAAAAAAAAAAAAAAAAAACTACAATAATTTTTAATATTCGACATAAATTGTTCTCGGTAAAATAAATATTTGATTTTTCTATCCATTCGTCGTTCTCCATCTCATGAATTTGATTTGACAAAATTTTTTTATTGAAAAGGCTATTTAGGTCAATATTGTGAAGTGTCCATTGGGAATTATAATGGAAGTGCAATACATTTTTGTCAATATCAACTATAAATAAATATAACGTACTTGTAACTAAATGCAAGGAAAGAGCACACAAATGGGTCTAGAGCCATGCGGACAGTATTTGATAATCATTTTAGACCGTCTTTTTCAAGTTGATGTATGTTTGAAACTCGACAAGCAAGTTTTATTGATCGAAATGCTTCAAACAAAAAATGTTGGGTCTATAGGCGCACATCTTACTCAGACAAACAACAAAAAATGTTTGCATTTTATAAAGAAGAACTTTCTAATTGTGTTCGTCTAATGTTTGCCAGTTATGAATTAGAGGCAGATTATCACGGAAATTTAATGTTGTTTTGAAATTGATATTTTTCGTTTGAAGTATTTTCCTCGATTCAACTTATTTTTCGAGTTTCACGCATATGGTTGTCACACGTCTGTCAATTTTAAGCTAGGCACTTTAAAATTTCTATCAAATATGACTATCAAATTTTTTCACTTGACCCCAGACCTAATAGAAGCGAGTACAGTAAGTTCAATCTAAAGACAAGTACACATCATTTTCAGTTATATTTCTTCTACCTCCAAGTTGAAAGTTTTCTCTTCAAGCACAGCATGTAAGCATTGTACACTATCAGTGTGTACCCCCTCTGATGTCGATGTTCAAGTCCAGTTTTATCACATGCTAGGTGTTAGTAACGAACTAGAACAGTTTTATAACAGTGTATGCATACATACACTTCGACAATTGTCACTTTTTTTTCTTTTTCAAATACAATCACAGATGTACATTTGAAACATAGATTGGTTACCCATTTTTAATGGCTTTTGGTATATGGCGTCTAAAGAGCCTGGAACATTATCCAAAGCTTGATTCTACCATCAAGACCTACCCCCCCCCCGAAACCACCATAAAGGTTAGCCTACCACTATTTTTCCCGGTTTATAAAATATGAAGGCTTTGGCTTACTGCTGTTTCTGCACTTGACTTTTTCCCCAGATTTCTACACCCACCCTCCATCTCGAAAATAGCCGTTCTGCCATATATATGTCCTGTAAGAAAATAATGCTGCACATCGATTCACGAGCTTATTTGCAACGCTCAGAAAGTTAGGGTTCGTGGATTATTTGACGCGCCATATGCTAAAACTAAGTGGCTATTGAAACAGTCTCAATGGTCCCGGTAATGATTCTACAATTTAGAAATGATTAACTATGTACGAGCTCTAGGAGAATTTTAGATAAAAAGTTTGATTATTTTTTATATGAAGGTGGACTTTTAAATCAATCCTGAAAATTCTAGGGAGGTTGCCCGATTATTTAAATAAATAAATGACTTCAAAACTAGGCATATTTAATATTTGCCTTCTTGGAGAACAATAGATGAACTGGATTAAAAATATTTAAATTTAAGTTAAAACCTTAATAAATTTTTGAAAAACCTTTGGTGCCTCTCTAATATAAGAGTTATATCTGGAGTAATTTTCAATATATCGAAAATTGAAAATTATTTAGCTTTCGATATTTCGAAAACCAAGATATCGAAAAATTATATTCTTATTTTTCGTCTGCATGCATGAAGGCTGGATGAACAAATTTCATCATCAAAGTTTAAAATATGGTACAAATAATTTCAACCACAAGTCTAAACTTGCCTTGGTGCTCGTACTATCTTAAATGATTCAGAATATGGTTTTCGCTAGTAGCGCTTTTGCTTGATTTGAACTGTTTATGAATAAAATTCGTCAATTCGTTAGGAAGTTCGTTAATATCAGTATTGCTTAACAAAAAAGAAATATGTTTTTCTCAACTATTCCATTCATTCAATTTAAACGAGTAGTTTTCAATTCTAGCTTTTTATTTATTTAGTTTTTTATCGAAATTATTGAATTGACTTGAATAGAATGTTTATTTGTTTGTTTGTAGCACAACAAAATACAAGCCAAGCAACACAGTCTTTTTATCCTTTTCTATAATTTACTTACACTTCAATGATTTCTTATAAAATTCATGTATTCATCATACAAAATTATGGAACCATTTAACAAATTATAAATTTTTATTCTATTTAGAAAATTGTGCTTATTTTCATGAATGAAGAAATACTTATTGTAATGGAAGAATATTGTGTGAGCATATCGAAGCCACATATATGGTCATCCTTTCTTGGCTAGACTTTATACTGCGAGGCGTCATTCTCGCCAAAAAACCACTGACGAACGCAGACAAAACAATCCAAAGACTAGCCAGAAATGGAGGAACCTGAGATGCTCTCCTGAGCTTTTATATATCATACCAGGGCGCGAATATTTTACGTTAGGCCGATTTCGCGAACGTAAGCCCTGTGATACACGCATTTAGACTACTGACCTGCAAGGACACCATTGTATCTTCTAAATATCTTTAACAAACGAAATTAACAAAATTTAAGAATCCCCCGACAAAAGTACGGAACGCTAAACTCGCACTAGAAACCTGTCTTAGAACCATTAAATTACCTTTATCCTTAAAGCTTTTTCCAAACTGAATCGATTTTGAAGATCATCGCCCATTTTTTAGTTTTTTCAGGTACGTAACCCTAAATTCGCATTTGAAACATAAAAACATAGGGTTAAAAATAACTTTGATGCAATTATTGTTGATAAGACTAGACAGTCAATTAATATCTTCTTAAAATATTATTGTAATTAAATTTCCAAAAAAGAAAAGGCTGTGCTTGAAAATACCAATAACAAGTGAAACAAACAATTAACTGAGTTAATTGTTGAAATACCACGTATAGACAGTGTTGATGACGCAATCGTTTGTTTTTTGACGTCACGTAAATAAAAAAACATATCCACTTTTAAATAGCCACACACACATAAGTGATATTACCATATTAACACATCCCATGAAATTTGCACCTAAATAGCGCACTTATGGGTAAACAGTGATGTTTACCCATAAGTGTACTTTTGTTTAAAATATTTTAAACAAAAGTTGTTTATTTTTTTATAAGGAACATTTTAGTTTTCTATAAGGTACAATTTTTTTCTATCTCTAACGGTTAACAAGATGAATCCGCCGGACTCAAGACCCAATTGACCTATATTGCTTATTTACGAACTCGACTTCACTTTTTACGTCCTGAGTACGCTATAAAAATTTCATTTCGATATCTCTTTAAGTTTTTGAGTTATCGTGTTGGCAGACAGGCGGACAGACAGACAGATATGCACTAATTAGGTGATTCTATGAACACCTATACCAAAATTTTGTTCGTATGATCAATATTTTTAAGCGTTACAAAGTTGGGACTAAACCTAATATACTATGTATATTTCATAAATACATAGTATAAAAAGAAAATGTATTCAAGTTTTTTATTTCAAATACCGTTGCGTCGAATCTTTAAAACAATTTTCATAAGGCTAATAGAAAGAAAATAACCTGATAAAAATTTAATAAAATATATGAAAATTCCACCTTGGCGTCACAACACCTCCATATACAATCGTTTGATTGAAAATATGTAGAAAAAACTCATGATTGATTTCCCCTCATTTTAGTCATCTAGCAAAAGAAAGTAAGGAGATCGGGTTTTTAGCGTGTATGTTGTGTCAAACTCTGAGGCAGTGGCCTTATAAAGTTTGCAATAGCACAGTATCTTGAAAATCATCGATTCATTAATTGCTCTGTATTATTTTATGAGATCGGAATGTAAAATTTTTGTACATAGAGGTAAAATAAATAAAAAAATCACGCAATGATATTCTTGAAACTGAACGTAATTCTAAAATACAATAAATTGTCACCTGAGTCAAATAATATCACACACATATATCTGTGATATTTATAAGCCTTACAAGAAAAACTATAAAAAAACGAAAAAAATAGAAAAAAAAATCATGCCTTATAGTACGGGGTATATTGACACACTTGCTAGGAAAAGTATTCTATAGTGTCTCTTTTCCTATTATAGATACGTTTATTTTAAGGTAATCGGAAAGATTGATTCGCAAAAAATAGATCGAAATTTTACAGACCCGATGTATTGTGGTAATTAAGATTTGGTTGGATTGAGTTTAGAGGAGTTGGTTGAGTTTTAAAGTTTTTAGCCCTTGCGTTCAAAAATGGGACACAATTACAGAAATTTTCTATTCTATTTTTTCTAAATCCATTTTACATTGAATTGCAAGTACGGAGTTATGGTGTGTGAAAATATTGTTAAAGCGATTCTTACTCAAATTTTAATGGCTTACGTCTTTTGTGCCATTTTTTAACCTCCGAACCAAAAATAGGGGTGTTATAAGTTTTACCGCTATGTATGTGCGTCTGCCTGGCTGTCTATATGTTCCGTACTTTAACAAGTTTGTCGGGATTTTTTTTTTTAATTTTGTAAATTTTACTTGTTGGGGAAACAATTTTCATAAATATTTTCCTGTCGAAGCCGCTTATATTCCCTATACAAAACTTAACAAACACAACATAGGAAACCTATAAAATTTTCTTTTAAACAATTTTCATTCAATGTAAGGTTTTTTTTTTCGTTAAATAAAATAATCGTAAAACATTTAATGAAAAAATTCTTTAAGTAAAAAATCAGTTTTGTAGAAACGAAAAAATACGTTTTATAAACATATAAAAAAATTGATATAATACTTCAACATATTTAGAATTTACTTCCAATATAATCTATTTAAAACGAATTTATCATAATCGATGTATATTTACAACAACAAGATCCGAGAAAAGGCTATTACAAGTAAAATTTAAATAATATTGTCCTAGCAATTTTTTTCTGTCCTACCCTTATCTGAATTATTCCTTTATCAAATTCCATGATTCACCGGTCCTTTTCAGGCTTATGTCTATGTTTAATGAAAATATACTCTCGGTCTAAAAATGTGCCGCTTAGGAAAAACACGCTAGAAAAAAGATGCTCTCCAAATACTCTAGAAGTCTAGACATATAATACTCAAAACATTATTAGGCAAAATGTTCGTTTTTACGGATGTTCAGCTAATACTCTAGGCATAGAATTAATATTTTTATACCATGCATATATGTAATATGCAAGGTATACTAAGTTTAGTCCCAAGTTTGTACCGCTTAGAAATATTGATGCAACTCACAAAATTTTGGTAAAGGTGTTCGCAAAATCTGAAATCGGCCTGTCAACCCGATAACTCAAAAACAAAAAAAGATATCAAGTTGTAACTTTTACAGCGTACTTAGGACGTAAAAAGTGAGGTCGAGTTCGTAAATGAGTAACATTGGTCAATTGGGTCTTGGGTCCGTATGGTCCATTTTGTAAACCGTTACAGATAGAACAAAAGTTTTATTATAAAAAATGTTCCATATCAAAAAATAAATGACTTTTGTTTGAAACATTTTTTTGTAAACATCACTGTTTACCCGCGAGGGCGCAAATTAGGCGTAAATTGTATAGTATATATCATATGGGAGTATCAGTTATGTATGCGTGATATGTATGTATGTGTAATGTGATAGTGTAATCAACACTGTCTATGCATGGTATTTCAACAATTAACTCAGTCAATTGTTTGTTTTCACTTGTTTTCATATATGTTTTCCTAATATTTATTTAATAACTTTTGATTTTTTTCTACGAAATTTGTTGCTTTTAACCACAGGAGCAAGTTATAATAAATTATAGCAAAGTTTCTCCATTTGGATGATACATTTAAAGTTTCATGTTTTTCCTCTCCCTTTATATTTCATATTCAACTCTCAACTTTTTCTAGTATTTTTATCAGGGATTTTTAGGCCCATTAAAATAATTTCACAAAATTGAAAAGATAATAGATATTATTGGTAATTTTTCTATACTCACAAGAAAATTTAATTGTTCAGATATCTTTATTAATAAGTTTAAAACATTTCATTCTAGAATTTCTAGAATATTGTAAATCTAAGACATTGTATGCATAGTAAGGGTGTTTCATGCTTGAATAATTTTTAATTTAAAAATTTTTTAATAGTTTTTCAAGATAAGAAAATTCTAATTGGAAGTTAGCTAAAACTATACAATTTTCTTTTTTATAGTAAAATTTTCTTTGAAAGATCACATAGAAACTGCAATGGTATAACGTGTACCAGAAATAAAGTAGTGGGGAAGATATTAAACAAAAAGATTATGTCAGCAAATGTAGGGCGTTCTGTTATTAACTGCAGATCGTGGGCCTACAGAATAAGCTCATAAAGACGAAGGAAAAAGTCATTTACCAATTTTGGATCTGAGCCCTAATTTGGGCGCTACAGGTATGACAAAAATTGATAAATTAGTAAATTCACTGGCTATCATTCGATAACCAGTAGCCAATGATAATCAGTAGATATTAATAAATGTCATTTGATAATATGCAACTAAAGAAGGGGTATGAACTGATTTCAATTGGATTATATTATTTTGAAAAAAACATTTAAAAAAAACTATTATATTATTTCATTGGTTTGGTCAATTCCCACTTTTTTTATTATTATATTTTTGCAAGAAAACATTAGATTCTTAGTAAAAAAACAAAAAACGACGATTTAAATTTGCTAGAACTATTGTTTGAAGGATTTTCAACAATTAGGTGCGATCTGCGTCAAACTTCGACCAATATTGTGGAAAATTGATCTATTGGAAAAATCTATGGTTCGTATTTTAAGAATAAGGAATAGCAATCAAATTTCAAACATCTCTTACACTCTCAGATGGTTCAACGTCGATCAACAAAAGGTTCGATCCCGTCTAAGTCCATACGGTGAACGCTTACAGTAACGAAATTTTCAAATAACCTCCAAAATTATCGCATTTCGGAACACACGATAAGATATCCTTATTTACAAAAACAATGAATTCAGTACATGTATGTACATGTATTATTTATCCTATCTATTCATATCCTTCCTACGTAGAACCAGAAAGAATAAAAAAAACTAATAAAAATTATTATTTAATTTTGTTTTGTAAAAAAAGGATTAATGTCTTTAAGGATAATAATTATAATAATAATTTTACTAAAAACATAATGAATTCATCCTCATACAACACAAACTTCTACCAGAAGCTGTTGTGGTAAGTTTTACGGTTGATGCTATCATCAGCTACTAAAACAAATAAATATCTCTAGCCCAACCGTTCGAGTTCGTTCGTCCAGAAGACTATTATTATTTATTATATAATAGTGTTGAATGTCCGGTGAACGATGTAAAACGTTTCACGTCCCCTTGTTCACTTTACATTATAAATACACGTTTTTTTTGTAAAGATGTAAGTAAACCACCTGCGTACCGCGGTGTTACCCGCGATTAAGTTTCTATCGTTACTATGTCAATTAATCAAGTCAACTTGTGAAAATGCACTAAAAATCTTTCACGAACTTTTAAAAAACCCTTTAGAAAACACGGTTCCTGTATGCTATCCCATAGTAACCGTGCATTTTTCGCGATATAAAAATTAGCCTTTGTCATTTTCTGACCCCTAAACAACCACTAATTATACAAATGCCGATCTTTTGTTCTATGGAAAATCAAAACAAATTCATCCCACGGGAACCACACATATTACCGTAATAGCGAAAAGTCTATGTGCTATTCCAGACTATAATTTATCCATGTGTCTAATTTCATTGCGATCCGTTCAACCATTCTGGTGTGATTTCACGATTATAATATATGAGACTATTTAAAACAAGTGAAAACAAACAATTGACTGTAGTAAGCGTCATGTAAGTAAAGGAAGATAGTCACTTTTAGATAGGCCACAGTCGTGTGATATTCCCACATAATATATACTATAATCTTATAAACTAATTGGCGTCCTTAACGGTAAAAAGTGGTGTTTGCGAAAAAATGTTTCAAACAAAAGTTGTTAATTTTTTCATGAGAAACATTTTTTATATTTAAAATTTTGCCTAAATTCTAACGGTTTACAGGGTGAGTCTTGCGGGCCCATGACCCAATTGACCTGTATTGCTCATTTACGAACTCAATCTGACTTTTTACGTCCTGAGCACGCGGTAAAAATCTTTTCAGCTTGATATCTCTTTTCGTTTTTAATTAATCGTATTTTTTCGGGACAGACAGAAATTCAGACGGACAACCGGAAATGGAATTTATAAACCAATTAAGCCTCACATCGAAATTTTCTAAAGAAGAAGTTGACCAGATCAGAAGTTTTTCTATTTAGTAATAATATCAAATTAGCAAAAATCGCGTATAAGTTGTTCAACCAGTTTTTCATGTTCGTAATATCAAACCAGGATTCTAAACCATTTACACTCTTAAAAAGAATGGTGCTCCCATTCATCTCCACTACAATAACTCAAAGCAATAAATTTCTATATGTGTTTTGTGTTAAAATAAATGGATGAACTAACAGCAGCGTCAGTCGTTATGTTTTTGTATAACATTAAATGTAATTTCTATAGCAAGCCAAGAGATGCTAAACGCTACTACGATGCTACGAGGCTGATACGTAGAAACGTGTAGCTTATAGCTCACGATGTGTAATTACAGAAGAAGAAAAAAATTTAATTAAGAGTTGTTTTTATATTTTTTGTAAAAAATATAAATAAATCGATCAAGTGTTAATCACTGTGAGGTAAAGGTTTGGTATCGTAATAGTCAACTTAAATCATAGAGTATTCTACTTTGTTTGTAAAAGTACTTCAAAATGTTGATTTTCATAATAAAAGTTCACAAAAAAATATATTTCGGAAAATAAACACGCTTTCTTTCCATAAAATTAAATTAAATTTCAAATATTTTTAATTCACGAAAACACGCTGTTAGCCATTTTGGTGACGTAATATTGGTAAAAACAACAGTCGCGTATATATAAAGTTGATGTATCTTTATATATATTACTATGAAAGCCATCACCAAATTAGTAATTAATGCATATTATTTTTACTTATATGATGTCAAGTCATGGCGGCTCGTGTTTTAGGTCACGTGATATACAGATTTAAAATTATGACTATTTATTTTAATATAATAATACAATAATGTGCTTTTATTTCTCCAAATCAGAATATTTAAGTATATTTGTACAGAAATTTTAATTTTTATCAAATTTCATAATTTATTTTTCACAACCGAATGTACGCTATTGATGTTGTCCGTTGAAAAGTTCACGCTATACGAAAAGAGGAAACTATAGGTTCAAAAAGAATCTTGGAATCATGGAATGAAATTGTTCTTTTTAGTTCAATAACTTTTTTTGATCACAATTCCTTTAAAGAAATCGATTAGCGTGCATAGTGCAATCGATTTTAAAACAAGATCAGTCTTTTTTATCTGAAAAACATATATATGTTAAATGTGGTTCTAGTGTCAATTTGAACTAAATTCATTCTGCGTCATTTCGCCAGCCATATTCTACATAAAAACGCAAACCGCGATGTAGAGCTGCTTTTTGGAATATTATTTGGATCCTTTAGGGAAGTGTGAAGTAAAAGTTGTGCTAAGTTAAGATTTTTATAAGAAAAATTTTTCATCATTAAACTTTTGATCTATCTCTAACAGTTAAACATAAGTAAAACTCAAAATTTTAACATTTCAGAAAACCATGTAAATTTTTCAAGCATCATATCTCAAAACCTATTCTACATACGGGAGCTGTGAGTTGACTTCACTTGTCAAAGTGATAGTAGCAACTATTGTTAAAAGCCCATACCTTTTGAATTGAACTGGAAGTCCGCAAGTGCAGCTTTCCACAGATTACGCAGGTAGCACAACTTTTTTTCGCTTTTAATATTTATATTGTTCCTAGTTAAGCGCAGGTAAGGATTCCTAACATAAAACCCTTAAAAGCAATTGCTTATAATATACATAAATACATACATATAATACTTTTACATTTATTTATATTTAAGATATTAATTACATGAAGTTACTTCTATTATTTATACTCATATTTATTCTTTGTTTTACATACAATAATCAATAAATATAATAAAACTTTTAATTAATTTGGTAGCCTTCGGCAATGAAATATCGTTTTTTGTTGTATTATGGTCTTTTTTTATGCTTGAAATTAAACTATAAACTATAATTTAATCAGAAATTATATCTAGTTCAATAAAGTTAATAAATACAGATGATGATAAACGGTATAGATTAGAAAAGAATTTTGTAAAAAATAAAGGAATATATAAAAAGTAGGGAAAGTATAATTATTCTAGATTTAGACACAGAGGCTCATGTATGCACTGTGATTGCGACCGCGACCTTGCGTGAATTGATTGTAAACATTTTAATCACCTATTATTAAAAGGATTTTTACAGTTTATAAAATACGAAGAAATATAGTCCATCTTAGATAAACATAGTTGTATAGTGATGTCACACACTCATTGCTGATGCTCCCATATAATACATTCTATATAATGTTAGAACTTAACAAACTAATGAAAACAAACAATTGACTGAGTTAATTGTTGAAATACCATGTATAGACAGTGTTGATTACTCTGTCACATGCATGTCGCACATATATAAAACTGATATTCTCATATAATACATACTATACAATTTGCGCATAATTTGCGCTCTCGCGGATAAACAGTGATGCTTACGAAAAAATGTTTCAAACAAAAGTAGTTTATTTTTTTATAAGGAACATTTTTTACATTTAAACTCTTGTTCTATCTCTAACGGTTTACAAGATGGGTCCTAGGTGCTCAAGACCCAATTGACCCATGTTGCTTATTTACGAACTCGACCTCACTTTTTAGCTTGATATCTCTTTTCGTTTTTGAGTAATCGTGATGACAGACGGACTGACGATAGACAGACGACAGACAGGCAGACAACCGGAAATGGACTAATTAGGTAACATAACCAAATTTTGTTCGTATTGTCAATATTTTTCATCGTTACAAACTTGGGACTAAACATAGTATACCTTGATATATTTCATATACATGGTATTAAAATGATTCACACAAAAGTTGTTTATTTATTTTATAGGGAACATTTGTTTATATTTAAACTTTTATCTGTAACGGTTTCCACGATGGGTTCAACGAGCCCAAGATTCAATTTACCTACGCTGGTCATTACCGAACTCAACTTGACTTTTTACACCTTCAGCACGTTATAAAAATTTCAGCTTGATATCTCTTGAGTTATCGTGTCTACGGACAGGCAGATCGACAGACAGCTAGAAATGACAAAAAGTAATAGGTGAACAACTACAAAAAATTTTGTTCGTAGCATGAATATTTTTAAGCGTTACAAATTTTAATCGTAAATTTTCCGCATTCAATAAGTATATTTTCATATTTTCGAATTAACATATTTTCGAATTTCATAAATTCAGAAATAAATTATAATTAGAACTAAATGTTTCACAGCTGTGTCTAAATTAGGACAAGCTCAAATTTTGACATAAATATGTGTAGCAGATTAACTGAAAATAAAGAAGTTTAAATAATAAAATCTTTTTGCAAAAATAAAATTTTTTTTTAATAATTTTATTTAATGATATTAAATGTTACACTTTAAATGTTTAAAACTCAATCACGTCCGTGCTTTAAAAAATAGAAATTTTCTTCATACTAATCCGTTTTCTAATTAAGTTACCTTGTGAAGTATTAAAAATAAAAGCTTACAACTGTTGTATTAGACTACCTAAAGCTCATGTAATTAGAATGCTTTTAAAAATGCATTACAATTATTTATACCTGAATTCAGTTATGTTGTCCAACGAGGAATTTAAGCCAGATCAGTCGGAAATGTTAAAATTTTAGAAAATAAAATCTATATGTAGAAAAATGATCGAAATCTATTGAACTCGAACAATGCAAATTAATATTTCCAACCGAAAAAAGGCTAACAAGAATGGTAAGCTGTTTAAAAAAAATGTCGCTATAGTATAACTCGTACTGACGACTTTGTTTACTTATGTACCAACATATAAGGCATATAAGGCATAAGGGTATACACTAAAATGATCCCTATTATAAACGAAAACATAGACGTATTTACTAACGATTTCGATATTTTCTTAACAATTTACTATAACTGAGTACTTTAATCGCTGTTTAGACTAAAAGATCAGCGATATTTTGAAAAGGAAAGATGCTCTTATGGTAATAAAGCCAGGCTTATTCAATATTTTAGGTTTGGTCCATATTCTTGCAACTCGTACAGAGTACGATCAACATTTGGCTAAATTAATATTTGGTTTTTGATAAATATTTCCATTTATACTAATAATAACAGAGAAATCCGCATTTGGTATTTTATATTTTTTGTTAAAACCATTTCTTTGCTATTCATAATTTGGCTGCAAATATATTTGGGTTGATGTTCTGTTATCCTAAAATTTGGCCAACATCTATGTGTTATGGTATCTTAACCTGGCAGACTTCTCTACCTAAATGTAATTATATGAGAAAATATTATTTCAATTTTCGTAGTGAATAAATAACGTTTGAAGAAGAAATTTAAACTATCCTTAAATAGGCACGAATATATATTTTTGTACAAGATATCTTGAACATGGTTTCAGTGTATAAAGTCAGGTATTCTTGCATAGATTTTTTTTTACCGTAGATGTATTTTCACGTTTTAGTTTTAGTTATTATAATAAAATAAAACACCTCACATCAGCATCACATGTGAAGCTATAAAAAGGTAATTTTGTTCTTATCTTTAAAATAATTGCATAAGAATATTAAAAGTAATTACTGACTAGCATTTAAAATTGCATTCAAACTTTAAATACAATTATTTTTAACAATTTACTTTTATTGGTAGCTTCACTGAATGATTTTTTTCTGTGACGCGAAACTTCGGAGTCAACCCTCCCCCCCTCCCGAACAAAAGAGTGTAAAACTTATAGCTTGTTTTCACTTCTAGGCCCATTTATTTTTTTTTTAATTCTGGGCTATTTCATAAAATTTATTCAATAAATATAGCAAAGTAGACAAAATCGTAGCAATTTGTTAAAATTTTTCTTAAATTATGTTACATGAAAACACCAACAATAATTTTTGCTCGAACACGTGTTTCAAAAACATAAATTCACAATGCGTGAACTCGTTAAAACAGTGATTTTAAATGTGTCGTGATGTTAAAGTAGTACGAGCGAAAAGGCAAGTTTAAACTTGAGGTTGAAATCAGTTGTACCTATTTGCAACTATGATAATGAAATTTGCTAAAATTTCATGAAAGTAGACGAAATATTGAAAGCTTAATAATGAACAAAATATTCAATTGTCGATATTTTGAAAACTACTACAGATATAGGAAAATTCAATTCATACTTTTCGTCTTATATTATAACAAATTAGTTCAACAACTTATAACAAATTCAACATCAAAACTAAAAATATACATTTATTGAATTTGTGCCCCCATAACCGCCGTCATACACCCTTAATTAGTTTAACACAACGGATTTTTTCCTGTTTTCAATAATTTATTAAGGTTTTAACTTTCATTTAAATAGTTTTTTTTTTTTTTTTTTAATCCACCAACTAGTTTTGGAGAAATCTATGAAAACAGATCATCCACTCACTTTTGAAGACATTTATTTATTCTAATAATTGGGCAACCTAAATGGCCGAGCGGTCTAAGGCGTTAGACCGTTCGTCTGTCTAGACTTAGGTTGCGGGTTCGAATCCAGGCAGCGGCAGTGTGAACAATTATAATTAATGGGAGTGCAGAATTGATCACATTGTCGTCGCTTGGATAAGAACGAAGTAACCGACTCCACCCACATCAAAATGTAATTGTAAATATTAATGAAATTAAAATAAATAAAGGTTAACAAATAATGATGTGGGTGGCCTCTGTTATAGGCGTATATGCCATTATTATTATTATTATTATTATAAATAATTGGGCAACCTCCTCTAAAATTTTCGAGATTAATTTAGACTTAAAAATTAAACCTTTCATCCAAAATTGCCCTGGCGCTCATACTTCCTTAACAGTAACTCATCATAATTATTTAGCATTCATCATGATATTCGAATAACATTCGTATAAATATTTTTAATTAAAAATATCACATCATTTTCAATGTTTTCGATGTAGAAATATAATAGTATATTGTGTAACAAGTGCTATACAATGCAGTGGATGGACTGATGTACTTTTTGTAATTTAACTCGTATGACGTTGCTCCAATGACATAAAATGTAGCTGACAGTGTCTTCTACATTTTTTATTTGAAAAACTTTTCCCTTAAATCAATAGATTCCGAGAAAAACGCATTCCAAATTTTTTTTTCCCATTTTTTTGGATTTTCTCAAAAACAGCGGAACGAAAAATTCTCTTAATTTTTTTTTAAGTTATTTACATGCCTCCCTAACGATCTATAACCTCAGAGTCACTATTGTAATTTTTTCCAGTCAAAATGCCAGATTTACTGTACCATCTAAATAACATTCTGAATCTATGAGCTGTCACACGTATTTTTACGACAATTATCTCTATATTCCACCAATTTAAACTTGTTAACAATACTAAGAGAACGGATTTATAAATACGAACAAAATCGAGCACGAAAGAGACAATCGATATCAGCACGATAATATTAACTTTCAATATAGTAGTTTTTTATAATTGGGATTTTGAAACAAAAAATTTTTCTTTTTTTTTTTTGACAAAAATGGAAAATCATAGATAAGTTTTATAACAGAACTAATTTTTTATTTTTTCATGAGAATTTTAAAGTTCCAGGCAGGTTTAAAAAAGAAATGTTCGTAACGGACCGTGAAAAACAGTTCGGAGAAAACGGTACGCAGCCCGCATGAGTAAAGAAAATATATTTGTTGTAACTGTGTAACATATTTTGAACATCAAAATTAATTTTAAAACATACACAGCTGTATTATGTAATACATATAGTCGTTTGCTACAAATATTTTTAGCCTAAAGCTGTTGATATTTGAAGAATGTTGCCCTATGTGCACTAAAGTGTGTTATTTCATAGAATGATATGTATACTGTTATTAGTAGCTATATGTATCCATTAAATTTTCTGTATGCTTGTATATTGAGCTATGTTTACAACACGGTAGTTGCCTGATAACTATACTTGATACCATGACGAAATTTGAAACTAAGTTAAAATTGATTAACAAATTCGCATTTGTAATTTTTTCTTAATTTTGGTGTTTACGAATTACAAATTAAACATTAGTAACCGTAGAGGAAGGAAGTGAAGGTTATCTACATAACGGTCACGGTAGTGTTTGTTTTTATACCATGTATATATGAAATATACATAGTATATTAAGTTTAGTCTCAAGTTTGTAACGCTTAAAAACACTGATGGAACGAAAAAAATTTTGGTATAGGTAAATCGATCGGAAATCGATCCGAAATATCGTTTTTTTTTCAAAAATTACTCGGCCAATCGCCAAATAAACTCGATTTTTGAATTTCTTGGGTCAAAATTACCTTATAAACTGAGTTTCATCAAATTCCGAAACAAATATTTTTTTACGATTTTTTCGAATTTTTCTAAGGGGTACCCCTTGAAAAAATTGCAAAAAATCTATACAAATTTATCGTCTCCAATTTCGATAAAACTCTGTATATAAGGTAATTTTGACCCAAAAAATACAAAAATCGGTTTCATTTAACGATTGGGCGAATAATTCTCGAGATAATACCGGAAATCGATCCGAAATATCGTTTTTTTTTCGAAAATTACTGGGCCAAACGCCAAATAAACTCGTTTTTGAATTTCTTGGGTCAAAATTACCTTATAAACTGAGTTTCATCAAATTCCGAAACATAATTTTTTACGATTTTTTCGAATTTTTCGAAGGGGTCATAAGGTCATTTGGGTCTTGGCTGCGTAGGACCTATCTTGTTAACCGTTAGAGATAGAACAAAATTTTAAATGTAAAAAATGTTCCTTATAAAACATTTTTTCGTAAACATCACTGTTTACCCGTGAGAGCACAAAATTGTATAGTATGTATGTTATGGTTATATCAGTTATAGTATCAGACAGAGTAATCAACACTGTCCATACATGGTATTTCGACAATTAACTCAGTCAATTGTTTGTTTTCTCTTGTTAAAGTTGAAATTGTTTTTGAAGCAAAGCGTGAGAGTAACTGCTAGTGTGTATATAACACTATCGTAATAAGCACAAAATAGAATACAATATAATATTATTTAGTTAATGTAAACATTTAAAGCTTATTATAGCTTACAAACCACATATTAGAATCTAAAATGTATGTTTACCACTGCATTGAATATGATATATTGACTACATATCTAAGGTAACTACAGGCTGGCACCTGGTGTTCAAACAAGTTTCAAGAATGGAGCTTAAACATACTCAGGTGAACATGTTTCTTTATACATACAAACAAAAATTCATTTCTAACTTTCTAATTTCAGTTTTCTTCGAGATATTGACTTATTTATAAGCACATACAAGACCATTAGGTCAAATATACATCAATTTTTTGTAGGTACGGTCAGCCTTAAATATTTAGCTAATTTAACCCGTCAGTACTCACATCAACGCGTTTCGCACAGGCGTCAAATATTTCATGCGGTAAATATTCTTTAATTTTTAAATCATAACCTCTACATAATTTTATATAAAAGTTTAGTGCACTAGCTAATTCAAGAGTTGAGAGTAAAAATATTAGAGCAGCGAAGTGGTCTAAATAATTTAATTCATTTTAACTAATTTCAGCATATTTCTATCAAAAGTTTTTTTTTTACTGTACTTGGTGCGACTTATTATTAATTTTTTACTTACATCTTTATTCTTGTGATGAGATAAACTGTCACAATTTCAGAAGAACATGAAAAAAAAATAGCTTTTAAAACTGTATATAAATTGAAAAAATCTGACAAATTCATAATTCAATAATCGAAAGAGAATCGAATACGCTCGACAAAAAAAATGTTCGTAAACGATCTTGTCACATCATTATGTTAATTAATATTTGTATACAGTGTATACTATTCAATTAACATTATTACGTCACAACGATGTTTTACGAACAACGTTTTTGCCGGGCGTTTCTCTTTTGAAAAGTTCGTTTAAAACTATTTGAAATTTTAAAATTTTCATGGAAAAATAAAAAATAAAATCAGTTTTCTTATAAAACTTATATATGATCTGTCCATTTTTGTCAAAAAAAATTTAATTCAAAATCCATTCTATCAAGAAAAAGTTTCTACCACATATTCGCTCCGTGCGTGAGTTTCGTTTCCATGGTAACGATACACTACTTTAATTATAGAATTGTATGGATGCATATATAATTGTATGGATTGCATTTAAGACTTACATTTAAAATTTAATATTTTTGTTTCACAAATTTAAATAAATAATTATGATAATTTACATTTGAAAAATAATATTTGTTCAATTTGATTTTTTATTTTCACAATTTTTAATGCATAAAGTTTAATTAATTCGTGTTTTTCAATAATTTTAATTTGACATTTCTATAACATTAACATGTAAAGAATTGCAAATTAGTCATAACAGCCCCCTTTAACTCCAAAATTTTTCACTTAAAGCGCTGGCATCGATTTTATTGTCCCCTACCATGACTACGCACACAACGAATACCATTTGAAGTGCTGGCGTGTTAAATAAAACTAAAATCTACTGCTATTCAATTGAAAATTTATAAAATTGCTTTTTAATATAAAACGTGTGCGATTTAAAAGAAAATTGCACTATTATCAAACAGGCAGGAACATAACAGCTTTCTAAGCTTTATAATAAAAACAGACCATTCGGTACTTATAATCAACAATTGAGTTTATTTACCAAAATTAGTTCCACAAAAAGTTGATCAATAAGTTGGTTTAGATAATACAAACATATAATGTATATACAAGAATCTATCTCTAATAATAATCTATCTGTAATGTATTCAAGAATTTATTAACTAAAACCGATGCCGATATTATCAATTCCATGAATTCAAATTATCTACACGTGGCAAATTCATCTATATCTGCTTATCAAATCAATCTATTTATCTATGCGAAATTTATGATATACCAAAAAATAAACTAATGCAGTTATTACATCAGAATCATCATATTTAACCTCTTGACTACTGATGTCCCGTATATGGGACAAACTAATTTATCTCAGTCCCAAATTGGTTTAAATTGAAAAATTAAATTTATTCTTACATTTTACTCCATCTTTGATCAGCATTCTGAACCATAAATTAAAGATTTCTGTAAAAAATACAAAATATTATATGCAAAACAATTCATGGCCATCTTTTCTGAAATACTTAATGAATTATGACTATTTTACACTTAGAAAAATTGAAAACTGTGCATATATTTGAGCTGTGTAAAACAATCCCGTCGAGTTTTATAGAAGGGGGGTGAGTGAGATCAAGGGAGGTGGAGGCTATAAAGTCGCGGTTTTTACTCTGAAGCCCAGTGAAGCGGACGGATTTCAAGCTGGTATATTATAATCGTGTTTGTTAGTCAATGAACGGAACGGCTGAACGAAGCTGGATGAAAATTGGGATAGAGATTGACTATAGTCTGGAAGAGCGCATAGGCTACTTCGTTGTATCCCGATATAACGTATGGCCCCCATTGGATTGATTTGTTTTAATTTTTCATAGAGCAAAGCATCGACACGATTTTTTGCATAGTTAGTGGTAGTTTAGGTTCGGATAATGACACAGTCTAAAGAGTTTTTTAAAAGTTATTGAAATAAATTCTTATCTCATTTTTCTCAAGAAGGCTTGATTAATTTACACAGTACCGATTAAAATTCTCAAAATTTCATAACGAGAAACACCGCGGGGTGTAGATAGTATAAATATGAAAATAGAATTAATATTAAAAAATAAACTTCAATTTTATAAAACCAAACTAAAACTAAATTCAAACTAAAGGCACGAATTATAATTTGACTAAAGGTATTATAATGGTCCATTATTTTAGATATATAATATTAACTATAATGATATAATGTTTTATATATATATATGTATATATATATATATATATATATATATATATATATATATATATATATATATATATATATATATATATATATATATATATATATATATATATATATATATATATATATATATATATATATATATATGTATATCTATAATGATGAATACAAATGATTTATTCAGTTTAGTATTTTAGTTTAATAATTTTGAAAGTATTTGCCAAACGAAATCCACACACAACGAAGGAATTTATTTGGAATTGAAATGTAGGGATGCATATATTTAATATTAACCCTACTTAAGCAACGTTAAGTTTACTTGTTATTCAATCAAACAAAAATTTCGGTCCCATCAATATCGTCATATAATCGGTAATCGTGAAAATCGATATGTAAATGTTTGTATTAAAGTGGAAGAATGTTCCATAAATGAAAGTATTCCAATGTCGATTGGTCGCTTTAACGGATATATGATTAATTACGGTCCAAAATAAGGTTAATTGGCCTTAAAATAAAGTTTATAGGGTTCATAGGTAAAGTCAGTATTATGTTAATTTTTATTGGTAAGGAATATTGGTCATTTTAGAGTTTTAGACGATATGTCATTCTAACCGGTGTTGTATATACATATATATATATATATATATATATATATATATTTCTGAAACCTTTAGTCTGAACTTTTTATTTCAGATAATAGGGAAATGTGGTACAATTTAGGCCAGTTGTAGTGCTTGAACTTTTAGAAGATGGAAATATACGTGTTTGTTGTCCAGGTTCTGACTTACAGCTTCTTAAAATACAAAATATCCCTGGATTCTTCTTTCAGAGAGACCGGAATATTTTTAACTGCACCGCTAGTTTCAAAATTAAGAATATTGAGCGAAAACAATATTCAGATGAGAAAATGAGTATTAAAGTTATATCCGCTTTCCATCGGCATCTTAAACACGGTGATTGCCATAAAACCCATAAAAATGTAAAACTAGACTTGATACCATAACAAAATTTGAAAATAAAATTAAAATTTATTAAAAAACGAAGTTCTTTCAAAGATTGTTACTCTAGCAAAACAAAATTTTATTTGTTATCTCTATGGTGATACCGTGCAATGACGTCTGAAATCTTTATCTCCCTCTTTGTTTAATTAGTATTTATAAACGTTCATATGGCTCATATTACTAAATATTTTCAAAAACCAACTTCACTTTTCTGCCCGCACAGTGAGAAGTCTTCATCTGAAGTGATACAAAAAAATTTACTAAACATCCCTATTTGACAATTTTTAAAATGATTCGAAGCCTGCTATGAGATCAGTCCCCAACTTACCACAATTTTACACAAGCAATGAAGGGTTAAAGACTAAACACATAATAATGATAATAATAATAATAATAATTTTGTAATTTTGAATTCTATAAACAACAATTTATTAAATATCGTATCGTTATAATTTTAATCTACACAACACACAACACTTATGTTTACTATAAAGTACAAAATTATTATTATTTTACTAAATACTAGCCAATATCCATCCGCTACGCAATGGAGCAATTTATCAACTTTATAAATAATGATCATCACATGATATAACTTACTGATATGGACCCTTTAACCCTATTTTGGTACACATTCATTCAACATCAGTTCACTTGAAATCAGGTAAAAAGCAAAGGTATTTTTACATATTTAAACTAATTATGGTAAGTTAGCACAGATCCTTCGAAGCTGCAAGGATATAAAGGATACACATCTCGTAGTGGTCCTAACAACATATTAAAAAATCAGAACGTTCAGAAAATCAGTTTTCTAACGATTTAAGTGATTTCTAGTCCAAGTTGATCCAATTGACCAATGTTAACAAAGTTCCATAGCGTTTTAGGCTATTATTTTATTGTAAGCCATATATATATACATATATATATATATATATATATATATATATATATATATATATATATATATATATATATTTATATATATATATATTTATATATATATGATGTGGGTGGAGTCAATTATTTCGTTCTTATCCAAGCGACAACAGTGTAATCAATTTACCGCCTCATTAATTATTAATTATAATTGATCTAACTGCCGCTGCCTGGATTCGAACCCGCAACCTCTCAGCCAAACGGTTAAAGGCGATTGTGCCTTTACTCACTCGTCCAGTGAGCCGACTACTGAACTATATGTTGGATATCGTCATGGGAGAGGGAGATCAAAGGAGTCTTACAGTTAGTTTTGGCTTTCACGTTTGGCTGGTCTTGAATGAAATGCTGCTGATGAAATTACATACAGGCGCACCAACGATTATAAACTTATTTAATATCTATATTTTCAAACAACAAAACTTAATAATGAGTATTTATTTATTTATGATAATAACCTACGTCACAACTTTGTTTTATATATAATTAAATGCGTGTATATCCACCAAGTACACCCCCCTAACATACTTACCATTACCCCCTCCCTCCACAAGGTACTCTTATAATATAATAAGAACTACTAAAGACTTAATTCATAATAATATACAAAGCTAGCGATGTAGTGTTGAATCTAAATTACTTAAAATTATAGGAATAAGGCCAGGATACAATTTCACAACTTATGTGATGAACCGCATAATCTTTAGCACAGAAAATGCGACAAATTCTTATATATAGCTCTCATAAGAGACCGAGGAAAGTTTTAATTACTCCAAGATTAATCAATATCTGCTGAGAATATTCAAATAACATGATGATTGAATTTAAAAAAAATCTCAAAGAGTACGGAGTTCAGTGGGCTCACGCACACATGTTGCGTAAGTATCAAACATAAAAATTTTTGTAATCGGCTTGTTGACTTAAAAAATTTTTGAATACTTATAACTTCTTCGTTTTTTAATCAATTTTAATTTCACTCACAAATTTAGTCATTGTATCAAGTTAACTTTATCATTTTTATGCGGAATATGGTAAATTCGACATCAGGCAACTACCGTTTTGAAAAATGCCTGGCCCTTTATAAGAAAAAACTGCAGTTATGATAATTTTCGACGAGGCAAAAGCTCTAAGATTTAAACTTGATTTTAAGCCACTAAAATTTCTATCCTTAGGAAATTAAATTGATTAAAGTACCCTGATTCTAGAACTAAAACATATTATATAACTATTTTATGGCACACTTAGAATTACCTCTTAAGAACTATTTTAATTTATTAAATCTATTTCTTATTCATAAGATTTTAAATTGATTGTATGTATCACCAAGTGTTTCAAAATTATGGTATATCTAATGCTGAACACACAATGACGCAATACAAATATTATTTTAGGAAACATTTTATGTAAAGATTCTCCTTACTAAGTACTATTTAGCTTAGCATTTTCAAAAATGAAAAGCTATTTTAACCGAGTTATTGAAAAAGAATTCTGAATTCGTTTCAAAAAATTATGTCCAGAAATTTTAGATTTAGTTTTTTTTGTACATTCGGTAAATATGAGAACAGGTGGTGTTTTTCAAATTTCTAGACCAGAACACCGCCTTAAGTTATCACAAAATTGATTCACTCAGAACCAGTTTAATATTTGATTATGGTAAAAGAGAATAAGTAAAATTGATAAAATCGCAAAAACTTTATTTTTATATATTTTTTCAACAATTTTTTCTTTTAAATTTTTTTGCAATTAAACGATTGGAATCGTCTGAGGAAATATATAGCAATCAATTTGATTCGGCATTTTACCTTATAAAACGTGATACCATAGTTTTAAACACTCGATGATACAGAATATTGTTTGGGGTTTTAATAATTATTTTGCATTTTCGTATCATAATAATATTATTAATATTAATATTTGTAGATTTTATTATTACTATAAAGATACTTTATAATTGTCACATATAGATTCTAGTTGCTAATAATCTATAGATTTTCAAATATTAATATTGAAAAGGTTTTTCCAAAAGGAAAATTTCTTACACACATGGATGATACTTTTCAATTAATTAAAATCATATTAAGTATATCGAAATAATATCTGGATATCTTAAGGGTATTTAATGTTCTTAAGTTTAAGTTTGGGAGGGTCTAGATTATGATACTTTACACGAAATATTATGTTAAACATTATTTTATCCAAGCTTTAATAGAAAAGAGAAAATTAAACTTTTATTTATTAATATTTTAACTGATGTATGGCTATTCTCTAATTCCCTATCGATATTCTAAGATATAAGGAATATTTGGAACAATTAAAACATATTTTTTCGGAGTTAAGTTTTTTTATTCAAATAACTTCCAATGATTAAAATTAAACATTTGGAAGAAATTCGGAAGAAGAAAGTCGGATGCCTTTTGGTGTAGAACTTTGAGAGCTTATTTGCAATGCTATTTGGAATAATCACTGGTCTGGCACAATTTTTAATTGATGCAGAAGAAAAAAATTATTTCAAATTTTGGTCGTTTCGAGGCGGTCCAGCCATTTTTAAAAAATTTTATCTTGATCGATATCGCGCGAAAAAAACTAATATTGACTTCATTGAGGTTTCGATCGAAGCGTACTAACGGTATCATGATCCGAAGAGCATTTCATAACAGTCGAGTCGTTTCGAGCCGGTCAAGTTTTTATAAAATTTATTCCTGATTGATTTTTTCGATAGAAGCGAATTGACGGGGAGATCGAAGTGAATATGATCCGAAAAGAATTTCACAACATTCAGTCGAGTCGTTTCGAATCGTTCAAGTGTTTTTTGTCTTGATGAATATCGCGCAAAAGAATTTATTTTTTTATCTTTCTTAAAATTCTTTATTATATTGGTTTAGTCAAATTCTTTATGATCTTAATTTATTCGTGTGGACCTCAAGGGTCGCTCCAAGCCCTACGCACGACGTTTTGATGTAAGCTATATTTGTAGAACATCATAAGAATTTTTCTTAGCAACATCCTACTTTCTCAAATAATTAAAATAATGCCATATTTATAAATTTTAGCATAATGAAGCAATTCGAAATTTCCCTCGTCGAAAGAAAACATTAAACTTTCGAGAATATTAATAAATTATGGTTGTTTAAAACTCTTCATAATGAAGATAAAATTCAAATTCAAATATGTGGTAATCGATAAAAACAAGCACAAATACACAGGTACTGCGGAAACTAATTTTGTCATTGAAACAATATTTTTTTTATAATGCTAGTGAAACGGTGGTGTGTTATGAAAAAAGAATAAAGCACCAACTTCATTTCACATATATTTTCATCATTTTTCCTATATTTTCATCGCATCATGGTTCGTTCCTGAATATATCAACAAATGTTATATAAAATTGATTAAATTATGGTGAACATCAAATAACTGTCATCATAAATACCACATACAGGAGCTACACGTATAGTGCTACATTTATGTAGAAAGCTCTATCGCACAGCAAGCTGTAGTTAGTAGCTAAGAGCTATATATAACTGGTTCCATATAATTCTATAGTCAAGCGCCAGCCATAGTATTTTAAAGTCTAAATCAAATTAAACATTGGGCCTTGTATGAGAGCAGATATTTTTGTTTTTCTCAACATTTCGATCCCGGGAAACGAGCGAAAAATAATCATGTCGAAAAATATGAAAAACGAAATTTTGACCTTCGGTTTTTCATGTAATACGTTAATAAAAAAAAAAATTAACAAAACCTATCGAGTAGAGTATCAAAATATGTTAAAATTTATTTATTAGTAATCAATTGGTATAAAACTTTTAATATTATTTAATGAGAGGGTTTTTTTAGTACAGGGTCTCTAAAAAGTCTTAAATAAAATAAAAATTTAAAAAAATGTTAAACCCGACTGCGTTATATATACTCTGAAAAGAAAGAAACAAGTCCAGTAGTTTAAATAGCAACTTTATCAGCCGGAGCCTATTAAAATTTAGACCAACTCAAATCTTCCTAATAATACGCCCGGCTATTAAAGTGGCTATGTAAACTACTGGACTGGTTTCTTTCTTTTCAGATTTTATTTAACGCAGTCGGGTTTTAGATTTCTTTAATTATTTATTTTTTACATGCTCTATAATATAAAAAAAATACTTAATTTCCAGTGTAATAATGCTCACAATTATTACATTTATAATTGGAAAAAACTGATTTCCTGGCTCATTTACGCCATCAACTTTAATTTAATTTGGTTGAAATTATCTTTTTTATAGGCCACTTTGTATAAGTAAGTATAATCTTCTAAATAGGTACAAACACAGATAACCAAATAGGTTGTCCCGTTGGAAATATAATTACTGGAATATTAATAATAAAGTTAATGGTTTATAAGTCATTTACAAAAATAATTATAAGTAATTCTAAAAAGTTATACAAAAAATTATTAAAAATCTGATAAAAACCTCCACATAACCGGTGTATATCAAGCTATCTACGTTATAAATACGGATGTTCCGAAACAATCACCTTCATCTCACTGACGATATCAAACCGTGGTTAAGGTAATATGAGCACCAAGGCAACTTTAGGCTTGTGGTTAAAATTATTTTTGTACCTTATTTTCAACTTTGATAATGAATTTTTTATAACTTCATGCATGAAGACGAAAAATTAGAATACAATTTTTCGATATCTGCCCTATTTTTCAAAATATCGCATGTTATAAGTAGGTAAACAAAATTTTTAATTTTCGATATTTTGAAAATTATTCTAGATATCGAAAAATTTTAATCTTACTTTTCAAGTTAAAAAATAATTAACCATCAAAATTGAAATAATATATATATTATTCTTGATTTTTGTCCCCACTACCGTGCTCATACATCCTAAATTAGTCGAGCACAAAAAAAAAATGGGTTTCTTTTTTTTTTCAATAATTTTTTAAGATTTTAACTATAAATAGTTTTTCTTAATTTCTACCAAAAAATTTTGGAGAAATCTATGAAATCATATAATCTATCTTTCGTTTTCCCATAAGAGCAATGTTATAAATACTACTTTTGAATAATCGGGCAAACCCCCTAAAATTTTCAGAATTGATTTAGACTTATTCCAACTTCATATAAAAAAGCCTTTTATCCCAAATTGATCTGACGATGGTACATCCTTTATGGGGGCCAAATAGATACGGAATGTTGAGGTACACCCAAAGTATGCGACCTCATACAATTCACAACCCTCCTCCCCCCAAATACTAAGATTTATTTCTTGCAAGTTTCTAATGATTGTGTGGCTTCAAAAGTACTCGGTATGTCTGAATCTATTGCCACCTGTCTTCACACTGCAAGCTAGTAAGCAGGTTAATCCGCAGTCACCTTTCGGTAAAGTTTCTTAACTAAAAATTTCATTTCATGACGCGAAAGAGACCAAACACGCGAGCCGATTTCAATGATTCTCACGTCAATCAATTTGTCTATTTCATAGGTATTCATTGATACCCCACTTAACATATTCAGCCAATTTTTTTCTTTTTCACTATATGGTCTCTGGTGGTCCCCATATTAATTTTTCATTGAGTATTCTTCCGTAGCACTCGCAAGAGTCAGACAAATCCACTGACGTAAGGATAATCAAAATCGGTCAACGCGTTTGATTTCTAGTGTGCCACATAGGAACATACATAGACACATAACCATTTCTTTTTGTCTCGCAGTCGAATAATAAAAAATATTTTTTTCTAAAACAGTCGAAAATTGTTATTCAAATTAAGGGTACTAAAGGTAAATTTGTGGATCCTGAAGGGGATATATTTTAACAAAATACAGTCAAAAATTGATAATTGTACCGAAAATATAAAATAATTCTTTCTACATTATATGGATGTCGAAAAAGTATATAGAGGAAGTACTGAAAGCACCCTCTTGTGAGCTATTAACAAACAAAAGTTTCCATTAGTAAAAACTCACTCTGGATTCAAGCAACATTAACTTTTAAAGAGATGGTCGAGGTAATTTTTATTTTAAAATGCGTTTTCATTATAACGTGTAGATGGGTGCAAAAAAAATTCAAATAATCTTCTTTTTTCTAAGTTTTCATGAGATAAGTTTACAAATTATAATCAACTATTTACAACAAATGTTTCCATAAAGTTGGCTTTCAGCCAACGAATAAACAATATTTATGTGATGCTGATGTGTTTGTTGTACTATTTACTAGAGAAAGCTTTCATTCAGAGCTTTAAGGTATAGGACACTTAGGCGCAGCTTTAACGAAAAATTTTAAACTTGCCTTATATGTTAAAAGATATGTTCAAAATTGAAATGCACTGGGTTAACATAAAGCTGTTAACATCTGTTTTTCCTTCTTAAGCCAGATAATCGAGCCCGTCTTGAAAACTGCGAATTGCTGAAAATAATTTTCTAATGGGTACTTTTTTGCGCTGATCTCGAATTTTTTTTTTCAGTTTGCTTCCCGAAGTTAGAAAATAAAATTTGGCCATTCTTAAATGCGGAAATTGAATTGAACATGAAAATTTCGGTTTTTTTTGGTCAATCTTTGAACAGAGGGGTCAGATAAAAAAATCTTTCAGAAAAAAATTGTAGATCGAGTACATACGCACAATTTCTCGACAACTGAAGGTTATTTAAAGGTCATGGAGCCCAGATATGCCCATTTTTACCGTTTTTTGTATTTGTTTTTGAGTAGAAAATTAAAATAATGTATGCCGGGAAAGGCAGTAGTTTTTTTCATCTGTTTTACCTCGTTTTTGTTTCTTTTTTTTTTTTTTTTTTGAATTGCCCGACTTCCGGAGACAAAATCCACCTACAAATATGTCGAAAAATTTTTATAACTAAAACACTATAGTGCCCTATTCTAAAAGTTTTCTGACACTAGTCTAAGAAGCTCCGTAATGAAGTAACGTATTGTTTTGTAATATTCATATAAAACGCAGATGGTTTCTGAATAAGTTTCGTGATGCTAAATTTTTTATATTTTACAATTTTTGTTCTATATAAATAGCTATTTATATTTTCGTCTTTTGATATAGCTTTTAGAACTGAATTTTCCAGGAACAATTTTATTCGAATAAAATATTCCTAGAAATATAATCAAAAACATATTGTTTTCAAAATTTTATTTAAACTGTACACAAATATCATCTGATAGTTCATATGAAGTACACCATTTATTTCATTAAGAAAAAATGATGTTTTTGTAAAAGTGTAAATGAGAAACTTGTTTGACTCAAAATTAGCTTCAACTTTTATTAAAACAATTTTTATGAAAAACTTACCGTTTCCGAGCTATAGTAAAACAATGTATGTTTAAAATAAACCAAGAAAATAAAAAGGAAATCAAGTACTCCTTTTCAAAATTTTAAAAAACTTAACTTTCAGATTTTTTAGCAAGCTGTATTTCAAAAACGGTAAGTTTTACAAAAAAATTGTTTAAATAAAAGTTGAAGCTAATTTTGAGTCAAACAACTTTTTATTTACACTTTTACAAAAAAATCATTTTTCTTAATGAAAACCGTGGAAAACCCTTTTTTTGATACTTTAACGCCACCTACTTTTTGTAATTTAACTCGTATGACGATGCTCCAATGACATAAAATGTAGCTGACAGTGTCTTCTACATTTTTTATTTGAAAAACTTTTCCCTTAAATCAATAGATTCCGAGAAAAACGCATTCCAAATTTTTTTTTTCCCATTTTTTTGGATTTTCTCAAAAACAGCGGAACGAAAAATTCTCTTTATTTTTTTTAAAGTTATTTACATGCCCCCCTAACGATCTATAACCTCAGAGTCACTATTGTAATTTTTTCCAGTCAAAATGCCAGATTTACTGTACCATTAGTCTCATTCAGCTTTTGAGCTTTTTCAGATCTGGTTCTAAATTCTTTCCTTTTTTTCCATTCGTTCCGAAATGTTGGCTAATCAAAATGCTCAAGAGGACGAACGTCCGTAGAGCTACCATTTTACTTAGCGATAGAATCTATCAACAAAAAAATGAATGAGAGGAATATAATTTTCTTCACAATAACTTTTTCCATAGAAGGGTTGGTTTAATTACTTGTTCGTAGCATTTTATCAAATTGTGTTTGTTAATTATATTAAAAATTTTAAAACTTTGTATATATTATTTATAAACATACTGTGTTCATTCACACACAAGCGCTATAAAAAGAATAATTAACCCGTCAGCACTCGCGTTATGAACATTTTACTCATGTTTAAGGTAGTGTGAGCGTCAAGGCAAGTTTTGACTTGTTGTTTAAATTGTTTGCATTTTATTTTCAAATTTGATGACGAATTTTGTTATAAGTTCATGAATGACGATACACACATATCGAAAAATTTTATTTCTTCTTTTCGTCTTATATTGTTAAGTTATAAAATAATTCAACATCAAAATGGGAAATATATTTTTTAAATTTGTGTCCCCTGCCCTACCGTGCTCATATATCCTTAAATAGGTGGGCCCAACTGATTTTTTTTTTTACAATAATTTATTAAAGTTTTAACTTTAATTTAAAATTTTTTTTTTAAATTTCGACCGACTAGTTTCTGAAAAATCTATGAAAGTATATCATCCATCTACCGTTACCTTATAAGACCATATGTTACATGTATCTACTTTTGAAGTCATTTATTTATTTAAACGGTCGTTAAATTTTCGGAATTTGAATCTTTTTCTACTTTCTATAGTTTTAAATAGTTTCGAATTATAAATTTTTCAACCTATCTAAAAAAATATATAAGTCTTTCAGAATTTGTGAAATTAACTAAAAAACGAAGAGTTACCAACCTGAAATTTTTATAGCGTGAACCAAAGTAAAATGTAAAAAATTTTCCTTAAAAAAAAATTTACAACTTTTGTTTGAAATATTTCATTGTAAACATCACGGTTTATCCGTGAGAGCGCAAATTAGGTTAGAAGCATTATATAGTATGTATGCAGGTATTGTATACATTTTAAATTTATATGTAACATACAGTATGTATGTATTTGTTTGTTTATAGCATATATCCACTTTATAAGTGCGAACAAAAATATTTTTATTACGAATTAACTCAGTCTATTTCTTGTTTTCACTTGTTTTATTATATTGCTTTTGTCGTTTTTCTTGAAATATTATCTATAGATGAATAGTTTCTCGAAAAAGGAGAGTAACAATTCAATAATTATTTCGATGATTAACGTTAGCATTTGAATGGATCATATATAAATATTTAAAATATATCAAATTGAAAATAATAATCAAATTTAATATGATGAAGTTGTTCATTGAAAATAATTTTTAAAAGAAAAGTTTCGTTTTTTTCTTAATTCCATTATACATTCAATAATTATTAATAAAGGAAAATATACTTATTTTTATTGAAATGGGTAGAAAGACGAAGAATACATTCAAACTAAGGAGAAAATTATTTAAATGTTGCACGAATATTTTTAATTTGAAGAGTATAAAATACATACAAGTATAAAAAGGAAGGATAATTCTTTTTTATTTTTTGAAAAAGGATAATGAGAATCAATTAATAATATGGAATCATTTTTTTAAAAACATTTTTTATTGTATGTATTTGTGTAAACTGTGTCACTAGAAAGGTTTGTAAAAAAACTAACCTACTTTTATGAATTTCATGCTTCATTTTCTCGTTCCTGTAAGGCCATTTGATTTCTATAGTATTTCTTAAACACAAAAAATTGTCTTGTTGTTCAGAAAATCAGATTGTAATTTCAGCCCATTTGCCCCTTGCAAACCTTACAGTTTTGCGATGATAGGTTAGATCCCAGAATTTATTTAGTACCTAAATATTTTTCCTCGTGTTCTTTTTTCGATCTACATTAGAGGCTTTGGAGAGATATTCTTTTCTATGTTAGAAATTTTTACCTTACCGGTCTATAGGGAAGTTATTGTAATAATCCGCTCATAAAAATCGCGGTCTTCAAATTTTAAAATTTGCAAGTGGTAGGTAATTCCAATTTTTTTCAGATTTCGAAAAAAAAAACCGTATTCAAAACCTGAAAAAAAAACCTTTCGTCTCACAATCAGATTTTGAAAACAAAAACAATTGGCAACATTCAAAAGTATATACAAAAATTCTGTTATTTAAAAAAAAAAATTGTTAAAATCCGATGATTTGCCTGAACTGTACGAGAAAAATCGTTTTTCTCAAAATTGAGTTTATGTATCGAGTTAAAATTTACCACACATTTTATGATCATAAGTTACATCATTTTCCGGAATTTCAACACAATTCCTTTATTTTTCAAAAATCAAAGAAAATATGGAATACAGTATTTTTTTGAGATTTTTATGTTATTTTGCTAAATTCAGGACTCGATCAACAGAAGCAGAGATATTCAAGAAAAACGTCACCAAAGAAAATAATGTAGAAATAAATTGTCCCAAAACCGCGACCAGATTGTCATGCGGAACGTTCCGGAACCGGAAAACTCCTTTTCTCTCTGTTTTACATCGAAAGAAACCTATTTAAAAGAAAGCCTTCTCCCAAAATTTTCCTAATTAATAATCAAAATCCGGTAGATTCACGCCACTTCAATATAAATTTGTTGGAATATTTTTATAACTCTTTATTATACTTGGAATTTATTCGTGTGGATCTCAAGGGTCGTATCAGCCCCAGCCCACGACTTGTTTCCTATGTGATCCCGAATCGAACCACTCTGTATTCACGTAGTGTATACATGATTCTATTTTTACGTGTATAAAAGGATACGATAAGTTATTGTATTAAGTATAAAAATGATAATCGTAGGATTTTCATAATAATTATTTTTAATCCAACTTAATGTTATTTTTCCTATTCGTATCGTGTTCTTCTGTTCACGTGTAATAGCTTAACGTGAAGATAAAAAGAAAATTATTTCAATGATAATTATTTTAGTTAACGGTAGCTTTGTTTCTTTTTATTGGTATAGTTATTAAAATTATTCATTTTTTTATTTCATTTTATCGTTTGTAATTTATTTAATTTGTATTATATTTAAATTGTTTGCATCTACATATTTCAAGGTAAATTACTTCAATAAGTTGGTGATTTTCAAAAAAACAAGTGAAAACAAACAATTGACTGAGTTAATTGTTGAAATACCATGCATAGTCAGTGTTGATTTCTTTATCACATTACACATACAAACATGTGACACATACATAACTGATAATCAAGTATAGTACATATTATAAAATTTCCGCCTAATTGGCATCCTCACAGGTAAACAGTGATGTTTACGAAAAAATGTTTCAAACAAAAGTTCTCATACGAGTTAAACTACAAAAAGTAGTTTAAATTCCAAAAAGTAGGTGGCGTTAAAGTATCAAAAACAGGGTTTTTCACGATTTTCATTAAGAAAAAATGATGTTTTTGTAATAGTGTAAATGAGAAAGTTGTTTGACTCAAAATTAGCTTCAACTTTTATTTAAACAATTTTTATGAAAAACTTACCGTTTCCGAGCTATAGTAAAACAATGTATGTTTAAAATAAACCAAGAAAATAAAAAGGAAATCAAGTACTCCTTTTCAAAATTTTAAAAAACTTAACTTTCAGATTTTTTATCAAGCTGTATTTCAAAAACGGTAAGTTTTACAAAAAAATTGTTTAAATAAAAGTTGAAGCTAATTTTGAGTCAAACAACTTTTTCATTTACACTTTTACAAAAAAATCATTTTTTCTTAATGAAAACCGTGGAAAACCCTTTTTTTGATACTTTAACGCCACCTACTTTTTGTAATTTAACTCGTATGACGTTGCTCCAATGACATAAAATGTAGCTGACAGTGTCTTCTACATTTTTTATTTGAAAAACTTTTCCCTTAAATCAATAGATTCCGAGAAAAACGCATTCCAAATTTTTTTTTCCTATTTTTTTGGATTTTCTCAAAAACAGCGGAACGAAAAATTCTCTTAATTTTTTTTTAAGTTATTTACATGCCCCCCTAACGATCTATAACCTCAGAGTCACTATTGTAATTTTTTCCAGGTCCGGCCTTTTTTTCGTCTATAATGACTGAATCAAAATTATTAGAGTGGCGCTAGGTATTACAGCTCGTGTGTAATCATTATAATGAGATAAATAGATAAATAAAATAATAATAATTTACAAAATCAATTAACGATATGAAATCTATAATTAATATTATATTTATAATCTATATAGTTAGTTATAAAATTTAATTAATTGATTCAGTATATTTATATTTATCATATTAGTTCATCTAATTGCGTTGATCTATCTCTATGATATATATCTATTAACTATCATAGAGATAGATATATATTTATTTATCTATAATTCAATATATCGCGATCGGTTCATGGTTTGGCACACTTACAGTTGCATTTGTATCTATGTTTGCACAAATAATTTATTATTAATTAAATTTATAAATATTTGTTTATTATCAATTAAATAAATTATTTTTCAGGAATTTTTATACGCAATGTACGATATGCACTGTAACAAAATACAGTGAAATTAGCTGTTATAACCGAAATGTATGAACCCTTATAGCTCGTTTTGTGGTTAACCAATCAATAAATATGTCAAACAAAAGTTGCAGAGTTTGATGGAGGACCTCATGTTCTCACATCAGATTCGACTTATTTCTCCGGAGTTGCTTTAATAGTCAATTTCGATCCTAAAACGTAAGAGAAAGAATAACACTTCAAGTTAGAAAGTTGGTTCTCATTAAAAAAAAAAACATTTTTTATTTAAAACATTTTTTCGAAATTCGTTAGCTTTCGGAAATAATGACTTAAAATTTTGCAATTTAGTCGAAAGAAACTACGCTAGCAACACAAACATTGTTTTGACAAAAGTTTTCAAGGATAATAAACGTTATTCGTCTGTGTCAATAACTTTTAAGCCCAGCTAAATTTTCAAAATCATTTGAAGAAGAAAATCAAATGACCTTGAAACTATAATTTCAGATCAAATTCATGGACACAGGCAAATGTTCTATCTGTTTTCTTTCGATTAAATACAATAATGGCATAGTTTTAAGTCGCATTTCCTCCGAAAGCTTACTATTACGAAATTTACATATTTTCAACTTTGATGTAGAATTTTGTTAACATTTCATGACTGTAGACGAAAAATATGAACAAAATTTTTCGAAATCTGCCGTAGTTTACGAAATATCGAAAGTTAAATAATTATACAAAATTTGCATTTCTCGATTTTTGAAAATTATCCCGTAAATCGAAAAATTTTATTTTTACTTTACGCCTTATATTGACAAGTTATAACACAATTCACCATTAAAATTGAAAATTTATATTTATTTTTTAAATTTGTGTCCCCACTACCATGTTCATATATCCTTAATTAGTCGAGCACAAACTTTTGTTTTCAAGAATTTATTAAGATTTAATTTACTTTGATTTAAATAGTTTTGTTTTAATTTCCACTGACTAGTTTTGGAGAAATCTAGGAAAACATATCATCCATCTACCGTTTTACCATAAAACCAATGTTCAATATACCTACTTTTGAAGTCTTTTATTTATTTAAATAATCGGACAATCCTCCCTAGAATTTTTAGAATTGGTTTAGGCTTAGTCAAATAGTCAAATTATAAAAAACAAATCAATCCTTTTATCCAAAATTTCCTTACCGCTCGTACATCCTTAAAGCATACATGACATTTTAAGTTTTGATTGCATTTTTAATAAGCATAGAGTTTGTACACAGATGTTGACAATAATTTGTAAACATTGATGGATGGATAAATACTAAGTAGAGTTCGTACAAAACAAAGTGGCACTGAACAAGAGAGAGTGTAGATACGAGTGCACATACATATACATCATACACTCTCTCTTGCTCGGTGCCACTTTGGTTTGAACGAACCCTAGGTATAATAATATCATAGATAAGATATCTAGATAATATGAAATTAATAGCTTAAACAACAGTTTGTGAGATATTTGTGGTTATATATAAGCTGAATATTACATGTGGTTACTATATCATTCTAAGATTTTGTAGACATTAGTTTACATAGTATGTTGTTTGTTTTAATGTTGACTTTATAAGTGTACTTAGTCACCTCAAACCATTCACCCACCTATATCGAACGTTTGTCATCTTACAAATATTTGTTTATGTGGTCTTAGGACAAACATTTCATATTTAATAATTTACAGAATTTGAATACCTTGAATCTATTGATAAATGGTAATTGACCTGGTAATTACAATTCGAATTACTGGAAAATCGGTACTCTTTCTGTTTCAATTAGTTCAAATTTTTATCACTATTTGGCGGAATTAATTTTCGATTTGTTCACAGAATTGAAAAATAAAACATTTAAAAATTAAAGTAGCACTACTATACCTGCTGTGCCCATGTTCATGTCACGTTGTCTACTACATTAGAGAATATACAAAATTTGAATCAATACACACATGCGCGCTGGAAAAGGGGGTAGTGTAAGAGAGTGCCCCTATTGTCTTGAAAGAAAATACACGAAAAAAGATGAAAAATTCATTGTTCTCTACTTTTTTCCACTTCAGTGTCATACAAAAAAATGCATGCCTCACCATTAATTAAACGTAAAGTAAAAACGCTCAATTCGTCAATAAAACCACATCTCCGCTTCTTCCAGAAGTTGTTTTGTTCCTTTTGTCACAGTTCAAGATTCGCATGCATATAATAAAACAGCCCACGCATAACACTTTAACACTCAACTCTTTCTTCTTTTAGAAATGTTTTCTTCTTTTTTTGCCAATAACTAGCTGAATTTATTAAATGCTATCTTTGTGAGGATCACACGCCTCTTGATCTTGGGTGCACATCTACCGTCTTCAACTATAAGAGCTTCAAGGTATACATATTGATTCACTTGTTCCACCATGCGGTTATGAATTCTTAATTCGCATTTTGTTTTTGTTTGCTTCGCCATCATACACTTTGTCTTACTTTTGTCTATCTAGAAATTGTTTGAAAGCTTTTGAAAAGCTTTGTTTTTCAAAAAAAGAATTGTTTTTAAAAAGCTTTGAAACCTCGAAATTTTTAGAAATATTTCCAAAAATAAATTATTTAAAATCGTATTTCCTAAGATAATTATTAAAAACTTCGGAAAATCGGTCAGCTTTTATCTTTGGTTACGAATATCTTTTATAACGCTTACAGTAGTAATCTAATAAACAACAAATTCCATTTTTGTAGTGAAGTTAATTTTCGTAAAAAAATATCCATTTTATAAAGATTTTTACTAATGAGCGAGTTATAAATTCAAATTTTGCCCTTTAATCTTATATATTTAAACGAGCAATTCTTGTATATATATATATATATATATCAACGATCTTGGAAATGGCTCCAACGATTTTCATGAAAATGAGTATGTAGGGGTTTTTTGGGGCGATAAGTCGATCTAACAAGGTTTCCTTTTAAAAAACGTCGTTTTATTCGTTTTTTCATGAACTGAAACATACATCGCAAAATATGACTCTTCCTGACATCTATTGGTGTATATCGTAGTTAATGAAATACAATGCAAATTATAACCCTTCCTGACATCTATTGGTGTATATCGTAGTTAAGGAAATAAAATACATTACCAGGACATTCAAATTGGTTTTTTGTGTGGAGACATTTAAAACGGTCTTCTATTAGTGATAAAATTTGTGTCTTTTTAACTCAAAAAATACCGAGCAAAGCTCGGTCATCCAGATATTATCTTTTAAATAGTTAAATTAGTGGAAAAAGTGTCAGAACCCGTTTTTATACAACGTTAAACTTCCTCCGAAAATATGTGTTGAAATATGAATTTTTTCACAATGAGTTGAGCTAAAAATGAAAACTTTGATGAATAAGACCTTCCTGTTAATATTAATATCTCTTATTTAGAGAACATTTTTTAGTGGTGCTTAGCAATCATTTTTTCGGTGTGAATACAGATGCACCCCCGGAATGTAATTTTAGCGACGCCCATGGTATACACAATACATAAATGAGTTGATAATATAATTTATATAAATGTAAATTTAATTTAGTAGAACAGTATTTTATAGTGTAGGTAGTAGTTTTTGTTTAGTTGAAATTAGTTTTAAACAAGTGAAAACAAATAATTGACTGAGTTAATTGTTGAAATACCATGTATAGTCAGTGTTGATTTCTTTATCACATTACATATACAAACATGTGACACATATATAACTGATAATCAAGTATAGTACATATTATAAAATTTCCGCCTAATTGGCGCCCTCACGGGTAAACAGTGATGTTTACGAAAAAATGTTTCAAACAAAAGTTGTTTAATTTTTGATAAGGAACATTTTTTACATTTAAACTTTTGTTCTATCTCTAACGGTTTACAAGATGGGTCCTACGGACCCAAGACCCAATTGACCTATGATGCTCATTTACGAACTTGACCTCACTTTTTACGTCCTGAGTACGCTGTAAAATTTCAGCTCGATATCTTTTTTTGTTTTTGAGTTCGTCCACAGACGGACGGACGGACAACCGGAAATGGACTAATTAGGTGATTTTATGAACACCTATGACAAAATTTTTTTCCTAGCATCATTATTTTTAAGCGTTACAAACTTGGGACTAAACTTAATATACTATGTATATTTCATATATACATGGTATAATTAAAGTAGTTCGGCTGTCACGTGATTAGTCAACTAGTAAACTAGACAATTTGTATGACGTAAATGTAAGAAAATGCTCTAAAAATATCGTAAAATAGGCAATTTGTATGACGTAAATGTAAAAAAATGCTCTAAAAATATCGTAAAAGTGTCAAAAACCAAAGTATTTTCATGTTTTATTTTTGGAAAGCTCCGTGGGGTAACATTTTTTTTTTGCATAAACAGAGTCTGTGATAAATTTGTTTCATGATGAAATCTTTTTTGAGGCTCATTCACCGATTGATTTTTGTACAATTAACATTATTGTGATTTCTTCAATTCCAAATTTTGCCCAGCAGGAGGCCCTAAAACTGTGTTTATTTGTGATCAAAGAACTTTGAACTATCAAAAAAACCGCAAAAAAAAATTAACATTCATCGTACTTGCCCAAACTGCCGAACTACGTTAAACAACAGCTACAGCTTCTATTAGCTATTTAATGCAGCTGGCAAGTAATGAATAATATCGTATCTACATAAAATATCGTTTAAATTGTATCGAAATGTATAGTTTTTTTTTCTAATACAATTACAATCTACATTGATTTTGTTAAATGTATCCAGTCACGTGAAAAATTATTGTATTTATACAACACAATTCTAATGCCTGATTCATACTGATTGTGAATTTTATCTTTTATGTTAAGAATCTATATTTGTTTATGCTCTTTTGTAGCTAAGTTTTGGGTTCATCTCAGAAAATTCGCTATGACCAAGCAAATCATACGCATCTTAAATATCCAAAAGTATCTGTCTCGAAAAATCAAACAAATACAAAAAAATTTAGTACGTTTTTAAGGAGAAACAAAAACGTGTTTATTTCGTTTGAATTTTTTTTAGAAATGTGATATAGGGTACTTTCGGCAGTGAAAAATAAATTATGAAATTTGATAATTTTGATTTTGAGTCATAAAAGCACTTTATTGTTTTACTATATTAAAATTAAAAGTTGTCTTTTTTTAATTTGTATACCACGTGACCCAAAACACGAACCACCATGATGTGACATTATATAGGCAAAAATAATATGCATTAATTACTCATTTGTTGATTTCTTTCATGGTAGTTGTAGGTTATTTTACCATCAACTTTATGTATGCATATAATAATATACGACTGTTGTTTTTACCAATATTACGTCACCAAAATGGCTGACATGATTTTTGCGAGAATAAAAAGGTTTAAAATTTTATTTAACTTTATGGCAAGAAAGCGTGTTTATTTTGCCAAAATATATTTGTTTGTGCCTTTTTATAAGTAAAATCAACATTTTCAAGTACATTTTCAAACAGAGTAGAATACCTTTAATGATTTTGATTAGACATGTTAAAAATTTTAAAAAAATTATTATGATTCTTTCAGTTTGAACTAGTCCTTTAAAAGTTCAGTGATTTATGAACAATTTGAATGTTATAGATATAGATTGTTGATATAAATAGTGTTTAAAAATTAATAGTTTTATTTTATTGTTCCAATACAAAATATATTTGTTGTAACATATTAATTTATAATTCATATGATCTGATCTGATATCATTTGGATAGATATAGATATTTGTTATTCACAACCTTTCTACGTCGGGTATAGATGTACTAAGTCAGAAAGTAGGAGTTTATTAGTTAAATTACCTTTATTATCTGATAAAATAAAATAAATCAATGTTTACTGCATTTGAAGTTATTTTACTTAATCAAGAGGAGGGTAGCATATTTGATACAGTCTTTAAAGTCATAAAGCAGAACTTAAATGCATTATTTCTAAAACAAGAAGTAAGAGTAAGTGAAGTAATAATTATATAAGAACTCTAGAATTTTTCAATATAAAATTGGTTTTTACTCCAATTTCCTAGATCAATTTTTGTATTACATAAATATATTTCGACTATCAAGTAGTTATCATCAGTATGAATGAAGTATAAATATCGTATATTACTCGTTGCTAATTTGGTGACGGTTTGCAAACTTATGTTTTGGTTTGTGTACAATTTATATTTTTCAAGTATTTGACAAATAGGGTATTCCACTATTTTTGAAAACGTACTTCAAAATGTTGATTTTGCTAATAAAAAGCTACCAAAAATTTATTTCGGATAAATACAAACGCTTTCTGGCCAAAAACTTAAATTAAAGTTTAAACCTTTTTTAAACTGTCAAAAACGCGGGCATACAATTTGATGACGTAATATGGGTATCACTATACGAAATAACACAAATAATTTTGACAGATATATTCATAGACATCTGATTATAATATAAATATAAATACTTATTATCTATGTATATGATATACCCAGCTCTCTACACTGAACTAACTGATGGTCTATGACTCATACTTAATATTTTAAAAGAATTATGTGCTTTTATGACTCGAAATTAGAATATTTAATATTTTTACATAAATTTTAACTTTTTTCAAATTTCATGATTTATTTTTGACTAACGATAATACCCTATTGTCACGTCAGCCACTCAGCTTCAATCAGGTGATTAGGTCAATTATGATTAGCTTATTCATATCGATGATGACATAACCATCCGCATAACAGGCTATGTTATTTAGTGTATTTTTAATTATTTAATTACTTTCATAATTGATCTTTAAGGTACCCAAATTTTTCTTTTCTATCATATTATGTTTCGTTAACTATAACATACTTATTTGGAAAAAAGTCTTAGGAGAAGTTTAATAGACTCGCCAAAAAAGAGCCCCTCTCGAAGTTTCAAGTATGTATTAATCATTTAACGAAGCACCTTTTCTGTCCCATGGTCTATTATTTAGAGTAAGTAAGTATTTATCAGAAAATATTACTTTGATATGCAAAATATGAACTGCAGATTTTACACAATGTCAAAGCAAAGGTTTATGGAGATAAAATTAAACATTCAACAGAATAAAACCATGAAAATGACTTTTTTTAACACCTTATACCTTTATACCTGACGGCACGGAATTCAAAACGTAATATTTTGGCATTGTATGGCCCATTGTAATCATTTCATTGATAAACAAATAAATTCAGTTTTTGTTCGTAAAATTTATGATCCTCAATTGATCATTTAATAAATAACTAAAATTTTGTTTAAATCAATTTTTACAATAAATTTCATTTTTATATTTTTGTTTGATTTTAATTTTGTGTGTTTTTTTGTTTGTTACAGATTAGTAAAGGATGGAGTTTAGGACCAGAATATTGCGATATGTGGACATCGAGTGATGTGCTTTGTTGTACTGCTTCAATATTACATTTAGTGGCTATTGCTGTAGATAGGTAAGTAAATTTTTTAACAGACGTAGCGGTGAAACTTATAACACTCCTTTTTGTAGTAGATCGGGAGTTAAAAATACAATTCATGGCCATCTATTCTGATATATTGATATATTGACTATTAAATTTTGACTATTTTACACTTAATCAAAAAAAAAATTTTAAACTAAATACATTTTACCTGTGCCAAACAATCCCTATCCCTATAATAATACCTATCCCTATAGGTATAAATGAGAGCGAGGGAGGTAAAGGCTATAACCGGTCTTTACCAGTCTTTAGTAGGGAATATTTTCATCCAATAGTCACGTAATCAAACTATTTTTAATAAGCAAGTGTATTAAAAAATAAATTTATATGAAATTATGTAGAGGTTATGATATTTTCACAAAGTCGTGAAATATTTCACTCGCGAAATATATTTAACGCAGGTACAGAACGTTTGAGCAAATTTATTATCACATTATCGGACAGTTGACTTGAGTTCCGAAGGGTTAAAAAAGCGGGTGCTTGACTCACTCCTTATTTCATCATTCGAAAGAACTGAGTAACTATCGAGCGACAATATCGGAACGTGGGGAGCCCTCACCCGTCCACAATTTATGAGTTTTTATTTCAAGTCATCTCATCAGAAACTAGATCCTCATATTACACATCTTGAATATGGAAGTATAATGAACCTGCTTGTACAATATGTTAATCCATTTTGCATACAAGCGAAAATTTTATTTAGAAAATATTTAGAGACGGAATCGATCATCTGTAACTTAATTTTAACGAGTACGTATTTCCTGTATTGAATGTATAATTAACTAGCCTTAAGGATATGTTTCTGATAAACATAGAACATGACTAGGTAACTCCTTCGTTGAGAAATCCTTCTTCGTAATATTGTACAGAAAGCTACAGTTTTCGATCTCTTTCTAACTTAGTATAGTATTGTATGAATAAAGAGCTACTTCAAACATGTTATTAATAATATTCCAAACATACATTTCCGTTTCCACTCCCACCTACACCTATACCGCTTCAACCACTAATTCTCCCTTTCATTTCGAATACAAATAAAATATAAACAATTTTCATCGTGCAGTTTACAGTTTATTTGACTACATTCCAAATGTTGAATATTTTGTTTGTCATGCTGAAATATTAATGAGATTCCTGCTATTGTAGTCTAGCCAGATTTGTTGCACAAAAACAAAAATTTATCAAAATATGGCTTGCATGTAGCATGTTACACGATATATACCTATCATTCATCACTTTGGAAAGGCGTAACAAAATCACATTTATCAAGTTAAAAGTTTTCAAAAGAATTGATGCCACAATTTGGTGTATCGTACCCTAAAAATTGAATATTAATTGCTAGTATAAAGTTTGAAGAATGAGATTTGTGGGTGATATCTGCACTCTGAATATCAAAATGAAATTCTATTAACAGCTCTTGAAGTTCATTAGAGCCGAGGTAAAGTAAGTAATCTAAAACTACTTAACAAAGGCCAGTCGAAAACTTGTGACCGAAAATTTCCTTTAAAAAATACGAATACCAAATTTGAGAAAATTTTTTTTTCCGATTTGAATAAAACTTATGTTATAAAATAATTTGTATTGCCTCTATATTGTAGAAAATTGAATTATATACAACTTTTGTAAGAACTTTTTTTTCGTATACATATGTAGTATCAAAATAAACCATACAAAATCCAAAGATGACCATTTTTAATCATTTCCGCGAATAAAAATATCATATCTCGATAACTAAAAAAGTTTCATACTAAAAAAATTTTCATACATAAGTTAATGTAGGTAATTTAATTATCTATAACTTTTATGTGAAACTTTTTTATATAGAACTTTTAATTTTGAGATAAATAGTAAAAACAAAAAAGTTACCATTTTTGTTCCTTCATTTGAAAGCCATCTTAACATTGAAATATGTTTTTTAGGAATACATACTTTCCAATAGTTTTTTTCCTATTAGTAGGTTTTCGAAAACAGTTTACTTTTTTGCTAATTTCCATAGACTCTTTATAATCGAAAAAAATTGTAGTTAGATTGGTGAGTTCACAGTCCATCAAAGTGAACAGATGCCTGTTTCGTTTGGAGAATTAAAAATGAAGAATTTGGTTAAAACGAAAAATGAAAAATGAGGTCTTCAAATGGTCCCAAGAACCAGCTTGATAAAAGAAAGTATTTGCAAAATAAATACGTACAATAAATCGCAGAACATATAAAAAATAAAAAATGTATGAAATTTTCAACATTTTCGACAAGATTTTTTTATTTAGAGCAAATATTGCATATTGCAGATCAAAATAAAATCCCCTCTGAAACAACAAAATTGTAAAACTAGTTACAACACAAATTCCATACGATGATCTCAATTTTCTTCACAAACTGACCTTTTTCATTCTACCGAAGGGCAGATCTGAAAATAACAATGTTTTCTTATACAAAGACTTACAGTCCAAATAATTCGGGAATGGTAATCATGTTGGCCAATATACTAAATTAAAGAATCGTTTTTTTTTTTTTTTAAATAAAAGTCTTCGATATCCAATCATTAAAGGCAATTTTAATTGGTAATCAATATGTATTGGATATTTATTAAAACCTTTCGTTCTCTCTCTGTTATTAAGTTATTCATTACCTGGAATTGAAATATTCGTTTGAAGATTAAATTAATTAAATATTCCAAACGTACCACAAGAAAATACTGTTGGCTGCTTATGTGTTAATTTATTTTAATATATCTATATCTGTTACTATACCGAATGTGGGGTGGTAACGGTGGGTGGGAAGTGCAGGTTTGTGTGACAAACATGGAATATAGGGACGAGAATACCAAACCTTCTTTTTTTATTTTAATTTTACCAATATTAAATTTATTAGATATGTATTTTAATTAGAAAAATGAATCTATTCATTTATTTTTAAATTAAAAAGATAAAAAAAGGTTTTACTAAAAAAAGGGTTTTCTTCAAATAGTGGTAGAAAAATCAATCAATATCCTCTTTTTCAAGCATAGCTCTAGGCTATATGTATGGTTTCATCCTTTTATCCCTGAATCTCACAGTCCTTCCCAGTTTAATTCACAAGTATACAAAACCAAAGTATTAAAGGAAAATTTGTTTAACACAAAATTTTACCAAAATTTAAAACAACTGTAGCTCAACAATAGCTCGTTTGAAAACTCATGGTTTCTAGTTTTGGAATCTGTTACTCAAAAAGTTTATTACTCCTTGCTGCGTTATACTGAGGGTTGTAATGGTGAGAAATGTAAAAGCGTTAAAAAATTTTTTAAAAAATTTCATCAAATTTGTAAAATCACAGCTAAAAAGAATGACCCAAAATTAGTGGGTTTCAATAAAAATTCTAATAAGATCGGATCAAAATTGCCTGTGTTATTTAAAAAAATCGAATTTTTGAACTTGATGACGTCATCAAAATTCAAAATATTTAATTTTGCTCTATTACATCGAAATTTTATCCAATTTTGATAAACAAAGTATGTAATCCTACTAAATTTGGGCCGTACTTTTCAAATTTATTATCAAAATTAACCTAGCTCTATTAGGTTTCAAGAATGTGGAGGCCTGGTCCCGGAATTAAGCACATAAGTGATAACTAGCGGAAAACTGACATCACAGCTGAAAAGAATGACCCAAAATTAGTGGGTTTCAAAAAAAATTCCAATAAGATCGGATCAAAATTGACTGTGTTATTTAAAAAAATCGAATTTTTGAACTTGATGACGTCATCAAAATTCAAAATATTTAATTTTGCTCTATTACATCGAAATTTTATCCAATTTTGATAAACAAAGTATGTAATCCTACTAAATTAGGGCCATACTTTTCAAATTTATTATCAAAATTAACCTAGCTCTATTAGGTTTCAAGAATGTGGAGGCCTGGTCCCGGAATTAAGCACATAAGTGATAACTAGCGAAAAACTGACATCACAGCTGAAAAGAATGACCCAAAATTAGTGGGTTTCAAAAAAAATTCCAATAAAATCGGATCAAAATTGACTGTTATTTAAAAAAATCGAATTTTTGAACTTGATGACGTCATCAAAATTCAAAATATTTAATTTTGCTCTATTACATCGAAATTTTATCCAATTTTGATAAACAAAGTATGAAATCCTACTAAATTTGGGCCATACTTTTCAAATTTATTATCAAAATTAACCTAGCTCTATTAGGTTTCAAGAATGTGGAGGCCTCGTCCCGGAATTAAGCACATAAGTGATAACTAGCGAAAAACTGACATCACAGCTGAAAAGAATGACCCAAAATTAGTGGGTTTCAAAAAAAATTCCAATAAAATCGGATCAAAATTGACTGTTATTTAAAAAAATCGAATTTTTGAACTTGATGACGTCATCAAAATTCAAAATATTTAATTTTGCTCTATTACATCGAAATTTTATCCAATTTTGATAAACAAAGTATGAAATCCTACTAAATTTGGGCCATACTTTTCAAATTTATTATCAAAATTAACCTAGCTCTATTAGGTTTCAAGAATGTGGAGGCCTGGTCCCGCAATTAATCACATAAGTGATAACTAGCGAAAAACTGACATCACAGCTGAAAAGAATAACCCAAAATTAGTGGATTTCAAAAAAAATTCCAATAAGATCCGATCAAATTTGCTTGTGTTACCAAGAAAATCGAATTTATATACCGAAATTATATATTTTTTAACTGTTGGGTTTGGTTGGGTTTATCATCAAAATTCAAAACATTTAATTTTGCTCTAAAAGAACATACGAAATTTTGTTTATTTTAACCTGAAATTGAGCTATTACCAATTCCCGTACGAGCATTTGGACCAAGATATTCACATTCCAAAAACAATATGCCAGGGCCCAAAAAAAATTAGAAATTTTCGAATCATATGAAAAAAGTTTCAGTGTTTTACACGATTCTAAATTCAGAAGTGTCAATTTTGCTTGGAAAGCGAATATCTTGGTCCAAAAAGCTCGAACGAGAAATTTTAACAGCTCTTTTTCAAGAAAAATAAATCAACTTTCGAATGGTTTTAACAAATTTGTTGAAAATAATTTTTATAATTTTGGTACGTTTCTAAACTTTATATAAAATTTAGGGATAACGTTCTCACCCTTTCAACTCTCCGTTGCAAAACAACAACGGGTGATAAAAGTTTTTAATCAATAGATTCCAAAACTAGAAGTTACATGTTTTCAAACGAGCTATTGCAATTCGGGATTTTTTGGAAGAGATAAAGCCCTATGAAATTAGGGTAAAATTTTGGGTGAACAAATTTTCCCTTAATACTTTGGATGTTTATCTTTGGATGTACCTATATATAGTAAAGTTATTTATCAAATTGACTGATAATTTAAATCTTTCGAGGTTTAAATTTGGGTTGACTGACCAAAATTACTTTAGATATTGTGGTTCATCCAATTTCGATCTAAAAAACTATTTTCGATTTTTTGGATATTTTCAAAAGGTTCTACCGAAGACAAACAAAATCAAATTTCAATAAATTTTAAGCCATTCAATCCAAAAAACCACATAAATTAGACTGACTTGAATGATTAATTTTTCAGATATAACTCTTCCTTTCTCTTTATTTAAGAAAAATTACAAAATTCAATAAAAGAATTATCCCCGAAATTATTAAAAAACTCACTATACAACATAATTATTTTGATCCATAAAATCCAAAAACCGAGTTCATTATCAATTGGATTAGTAGTTTCTAAAATATCGCTTTAAGTTATCCGAAGAGCGATTTTTGGAATCGAATTGGATCGATCAAACAAGCGCAAGTGTTAATGTTTTTGATATTCTTATGAACAATTCAACTAATGTTGTAAAAATTACAACAACAAAAAACGTTTTCGAATTAGATTAAAACTATTATTTCGAGTGACTAGGATGAATTTTCAAAAATGTTTGTCTGTTTCTCAGAGATATCGAATCCTTATGATCTTTAGACAAGCAAACCATTGCGGGCCTAAATATTTAACCCTGAAGTTCACTCCTGTTACTGCCAAATTCCTTTTGTTGGATTTTGATGTTCTTCCTTAATATTAAATTTTTTCGAAATATTCATTAAAAATGTATTTTCTTCTTTTCCAGATATTGGGCGGTAACAAATGTCGATTACATTCATACCCGAAACGGAAATCGAATCGGAGGTATGATTGTAGTTGTATGGTCGGTTGCATTAATTGTATCATTAGCACCCCAGTTTGGTTGGAAAGACGATCAATATTTGGATCGGATCAACAAAGAACGCCGTTGCTTACCAAGTCAAGATATTGGCTATCAAATATTTGCAACATGTTCAACATTCTACGTGCCTCTACTTGTAATATTAATCTTGTATTGGAAAATATTCCAAACAGCTCGAAAACGAATCCATCGGCGGCGAGAACAACGTGTACCGGATAGTTTATCATCGAAAACCAATAATAATAGTAATGATGCAAGAATAACGAAAAATTTTCTAACAAAACGGAAATTTTTACGTATGAAAAAATGTAAAAGTAAGAAAAAATCTACGGCCGCGGAAGCGTTAGTTTCATCGTTGGTTATGGTAGAAGGACATTCAACGACCACAGTGGACGTGGTACAGGAATTCGATGAGAAAGCGTCAAGTGGTAATCATCCAAACAATGAAGAAACTACAACCGCGTTTACGATATCAAAAAGTACGGGAACAACTGAGACCGCAATGCCTATGGAAAGCGCTCCAACAGAAAGTAAGGTAGGTGCAACTTCGAATAATGTTTCGCCAGAGAAATCTTCTGCTACAACAACGAATAATGGTTCAGCAAGTCATCAAAGTCATATAAGTGATATCAGTCGTGTGGAAATATTAACAAAAGATCAACAATTGAGTATAACGACTCCCCAAGCAACGGCCACGCATACGGCACCTTCACCAGGATTACTTCATCCGCACGATCATAATAAAGATAAAAACAGTAATAGCAACATCGCTACGCTAACACGTGATAATCGACGCGATAAAAAAGAAAGTTTAGAAGCGAAGCGAGAACGAAAAGCAGCAAAGACTTTAGCAATTATTACCGGTGCGTTTGTTGTTTGCTGGTTACCATTTTTTGTGATGGCCCTGGTGATGCCACTTTGTTCCAGTTGTGTTATAAATGATTATGTAGCAAGTATATTTTTATGGTTAGGTTATTTTAATTCAACACTGAATCCTGTAATATATACAATATTTAGTCCTGAATTTAGACAAGCGTTTACACGTATCTTATGTGGGGCACGAAGTGGGCCAGGTGGTGCTCGAGGCACTCGTAATTTCCGTTCGGGTAAAATTAGATAAAAGAATGTTTGTCGGTGTGTATGTGTGTGTATGTCGTAAGTTTCTAGTGTATAGTTTTAGTTCTATAAAATGTACGGCTTCTGCCTTTTGCGTTTTATATAAACGAGGAATGCAACCACCGTTTTTAAATGTATGGTCTAGTTTAGTTATTTCCATAATGTTTTAAGACACTATAAACAGATTGTTTTGATTATTATTACTTGTATTTTTTTATAAGGAACATTTTTTACTTTAAAATTTTGTTCTATCTCTAACGGTTTACAAGATGGGTGCAAAACCCAGTTATCCTATGTCGCTCATTTAATCCTCTGACTTTTTACGTCCTGAGCATGGTATTCCCGTTTGATATCTCTATTTGTTTTTTAGTTATCGATTTTATGAACACCTTTACCAAAATTTCAAATCAATATTTTTAAGCATTACAAACTTGGAACTAAACCTAGTATACCGTGATAAATATTTCATATATACGGGGGAAAAAATTAAGATTGTTATATTTCGAAGAAAAAATGTTCCTAGGAGGGATTCTAACAATTGATATAAGTGCAGGTGTCTAGATTGGAATATCGACCTGTTTTTCGAATTAGGAACTAGTTGATACCCCAGCTCTTATCGTGAGTATTTAAATTTTAAAAATTTAATAATTCTCAAAATGGTTTTCAGAAAAAAATATTTTTTCATTCGATGACGAAATTACGAACAAACAAGAAACACTATGGAAATAGTTAAAGTAGAATTTATGATTTACCTACATTAGAATTTATAATTTTAGTAGGTTATAGTTCATGACTTCAACGAATAGTTTTTACACAGTATGAACGTAAATTTTTGTTTTTATGTTAATAACTCTGCTCCATAATATTCATATATCCAAATATGGTTATGCTTTTTAACCGTCTTCAAAAAACGCAGAAAAATTCACTATAATAATTTGACCTCTTACAGTTAAATAACTTTTCCGTGCAATTTGGTACCCAAATATTTGGGGAAATCTCGTGAAATTGACCTTAATCAAGCAGACGTAGCAAACATAATGATCTAAGAGACAGTATTAGGTCGATTGAAATTTTATTGATTTTTAAACACTCCTATCATAGTTTTTTTCATCGAAAAATGTTCATGGCTCGTTTAAATTAAGTTAATTTTTTCCATGAACGGTTTTAATTAAATCTACACCGATTTGTTAACCAATCGAAATTGGTATAAGAAGGAAGATAATTTAATTACTAAAATAATGGAATTCCTATTGGAAAAAATTGATTAAAATTTATTTAATTAAAAATTTTGGGTATTGAGAGTGCCATTTGTAAAAATTCAACAAACTATTACTTTGTATGAAAATTTTTTAACTATAAAATCTACTGAAATGCAAATTCATTAAAAATAAATAAAAATAAATTAAACTGACTTTATTCGAAGAATTCTACAAAATTGGAAAGAAAAAAAATCATATTAAATATTTGTTTCTATTTTTAATGCAAATTGATAGTGAATTTTTCTGGTGAACGATATCGACTGATAACGGTTGTTAAATTAATATCTTGCTAAAATATGTTTAGTTATTTTAACACGCAAAAAACTCTTTTATTATTAAATAAAAATCGCATATTCATTTAGAATGTACAGTCATCAGAATACAATGGTTTTCAATATAGTGGTCTTCTGTTTCGCTGCCCTCATTTACTGTCTATAGAGCCCAGTTTATTATTTCTTCATTCGGGATCAAGGGTAGACAGTATGTAGGGTGCTTTTTTACTTGACATATGCATGAAACTCGAAAAATAAGTTTTATCGATAAAAATGCTTCAAGCAAAAAATGTTGGGTGTCTAGGCGCACATCGTACGCACACATTAAACTTTACCTAGATTTTGAAGCTCAATGAAATGCTCACTCTACTCCTTAACTGGTAATCGATAGATGAACACTTTAAATAAAAAAATTGTTATTGATAAAAAAAGTGACATTTTTGTTCGAAACATTTTTCCACAAATCGTACAGTTTAGGCAAAAGTGGACTGAAAAATTTTGCCCAAAATTATTTTCTCGTATCAAAATTGTTATTTCGCATAATTATTTCTGCGAAATCTAGCCACTCTTAGACAAAAATATCCTAATAAAGCCATTAAAAATGGTTTACTTTTCTATAAAGATTATTTTTGTTTAAACTGATTCTATTAAGTCTGACAAACGCACAATAAACTATATTTTTGCTATCCATTACTGTCCCAACTATTCGGTTTACAAAAAAATGTTTCAAACAAAAGATGTTTGCGTATTTCTAACGAACAACTTTCTATTTTAAAGTGTTAATTTAATGTTTGTCAGTTATGAATCAGAGTGAAGTTTTAATTGAACCTGAAAACTTAGATCCAATTCATTCCGGTATAATATGTGTGCAATTGAAACTAACATTTTTCGTATCCTTGATTAAATTTATTTGAGTTTCAAGCATAATATGTCAACTTAAAAAAAGACAACCTATATGGAGTCCATTCTTCTATAAAATAAAACTTATATAAAAAATGCTGATAAATTTCTTGTATAGATATAAATATTATCTATTATTAGATTGAAAACTTTTGTTGTAAATTACCTGTACATTATAATAGACACAAACAGAAAATAATTCATATTTATATTTTTCAATATAATTCATTTATTGAATCCGTGAATAATTTTATATTGATTGCATACTACAAACATTTCAAATTGATGTCCTTTCATTTTGTTTTTAATTGTGTAGAAAAACAAATAAACTATACTGACTGGTAAAGAAAGTGTCTCACTAAGTATACTCACTTATTTTTTGTAACTAGCAACGAGCGAAATCATATACATGCATTTGAGATATAATCGCGAATATGGTTAATTTCTATTACTAAATTTCGATAACAAAAAAATTTGATCCGTCTTTTGTTAAAATTGATAGCGATTGGCAGTTTTTTTGGTATCGAAACAACGTAAGTTAGCTTTATTGAAAATTTTAAACTTAGTTATTATTTGCAAGAGTTTAAGCTTCAAATGGTAGTACAAATGGACAGCAACGTATCAAAAGGATTGATGGTTTTGATCAAATGGATGTTTGCTGCATGCATTTCCCAGAATTCTCGTATATTTACACATCCGTTTTTTTTGTCCGTCAGTGTGGTTTAATTTTTAATTAATATTGTATAGAAATTTAAAAAAAAAAAAAATTCCAAAAATATTTCCAAAAAAAAAAATCATTATATTCAGTTTTATAAACTGATTGCTACTACATTGTCTTTCTAAAAAATTATTAAATTGAAAATTTATATAAAAAAAAAAATAAATATTTGATGTTGAGTAGTTATTGAAAATTTGTGGCTTTTTATTATTAAATGAAAATTTTAATTTTGTAAATAAAATAATGATTATGAAAAATAAAGCAATATTTAATTTAAGCTCATATTCAAGTTTAAAATATGAAATTCATTTTTTTGATATCTATCTGAGCTGACATGTCATATAGCAAATATACAGTTTTAGTAGAATATATAAAAGTACATTTAACACTCTGAAAATATGTTTAAAATGACTTCGACACGAATTCTCAAGGGAACCTGTATACATTATTTAACCCAAAATTTGAACGCCCATGAAGGTAAAAGATTTTGAGTATGAAATTTAGATGAAGTTGACTGTTTAATACAGCAAAGGTGATTTTCATAACATCGATTATTCTCATGGTTTCCTCTAAATTTTCGTTTTTAAGCATTGTTAGAAACAAGATAGAGAGAAAAATTTAGTTTCAAAAAATTATTTGCAATTGATTTCGATATTTTTTTAGATAAAAATAACACTTAAACGTCAGTAATTAATCATATCGGCGCTTTCTTTATGATTTCAAAATATTACAAATATTTGGAATAATTTAAATTTTGCTTCAAAAATGAATATTTAAAGCATAAACAACAACAAATCACTTATGAGAGGATTTAATTTATTTTCGGGCAGTTTTTTTGAGTTTTTCCCAATGTTATGGTTCCTAAACCTTCCTGCTATTATTTCGAATATATCAAAAAAAGAGATATTCGAATCCTTTTAAATACATGTGGTACAGTAAATCTGGCATTTTGACTGGAAAAAATTACAATAGTGACTCTGAGGTTATAGATCGTTAGGGGGGCATGTAAATAACTTAAAAAAATTAAGAGAATTTTTCGTTCCGCTGTTTTTGAAAAAATCCAAAAAAAATGGGAAAAAAAATTTGGAATGCGTTTTTCTCGGAATCTATTGATTTAAGGGAAAAGTTTTTCAAATAAAAAATGTAGAAGACATTGTCAGCATTTTTTCTTAATGAAAATCGTGAAAAACCCTTTTTTTGATACTTTAACGCCACCTACTTTTTGTAATTTAACTCGTATGACGTTGCTCCAATTACATAAAATGTAGCTGACAATGTCTTCTACATTTTTTATTTGAAAAACTTTTCCCTTAAACCAATAGATTCCGAGAAAAACGCATTCCAAATTTTTTTCCCCCATTTTTTTTTTATTTTCTCAAAAACAGCGGAACGAAAAATTCTCTTAATTTTTTTTAAAGTTATTTACATGCCCCCCTAACGATCTATAACCTCAGAGTCACCATTGTAATTTTTTCCAGGTCCGGCCTTTTTTTCGTCTATATTGACTGAATCAATATAATAAAAAATAGTTCTAAGCACCATTTCAGCTGAAACGGTTTGTCTTGTTTACTGTATTACTGCTCTGGATCCAGAAATAAAAATATATTTGTCTGTATGCGATGACAAAATAAAAATTCGAATGTCAACATCGAAAACATCAGATATTTAAGTCACTTTTCAAAACAACCCAGAAAATCACTGGAAGATTTTTTAAAAATCATTGAATATGAGCTTTGTTTTGTACAGTTTATTCTTTCTATAATCAAGTAAAATATTTGACAAAAAAAAACTTGTAAATTGTAAATAAACAATGGAAAACTTGTAAATTATATTTCAACAAGAGAAATCTTATCGGTGAAACGGGAAACATATATTTTATAAATATAATATAAAACTAATTTTAATGAATGTATAAAAAACGTTACTTTTATGAACTTATTTAACTCAAAAAAAATGAAATTATATTTAAAAAAATTAAAACGCTTATTAAAATTTTATATTCTAAAAAAAAAATATAAATAAATTATAGCAAGAAATTAAAAAAACCATTTATTCCGGTTTCAATGAGCCAATCAAGACTATTGAAAAATTATTTTTGAGAATTCCCTTTTAAAAAAAATTGAGCCAAACGTTTTTCAAGAAAATAATTTGTTCATATAATTTTGATGAAACTGTAATCAATGTTTTTATAAAAGTATATATGTTGTTTTTTAGATTTCGAAAAAAAAAGTAATTAGAAAATTCTATTTCTAAGTGTTATTCTAAAATATAAAACATATTTAAATATCTGTGTGTGTCATTAAGACGAATTTGTAAATAATATTTTGTATTAAAAGTATCTACGGAAATTGGTTAATAAAATAACATTTTTAAAAAACTTGCTGTGAGTGAAAAACATGAAACGTTTTTTAACCAGAAAAATAAAATTTTGAATACGAGCAGACTATTCGTACGAATGCGAGATGCTTAAAAATAAATTAGACTCATCCAGAGTATGATTCTCAATTTATTATGAAAATACAGAACTAAAATTTAAAAAAAATATTTACTTGCAATACAATAGCATTCCTCCTATTCTGGTCTAGAAGCCTAAATTGTAGACATTTTCCAAACTAAGATTATACAAAAATGAAAAACATTTTCGTAGCCATTTTTTCATATGATATTTATTGACATTAAACAAATTTAATAAATAAATTGTGAAAAAAAAAATTAAAATTCTTCGAATTACAAGCCAAGTTGAAGTAGGTTCTACAAAAGAAAAAAAAACAAGGCACCCTGGTTAACACGATTCCAGATCTTGTAGTGATCCGAAACAAAAAAGTGTGAAAAATTGTTAATTACTAAAGATGTCGCTCTCGTTTGGACCTCAGCTAAAAAACAACAAATAAAATAAAAAATTCACAAAACGGCATCAAAATGAAATTTACCTTTTCGAATTTTGTTAAAAATAGGTACCCAAAATTGACTTTTTTTAAATCCAGTCTTGAGACGATAGAGAGATTTATAAAGAAGATTCCCGCCAAATTTCAAAGGAATCGGTCGAGTAGAACTTGAGATATCATGTCAACCACCTCCAAAAACATAGTAGATAGAAAAACGCGTTTGAGATACAATTCCGGCAGTAACTCGGATAATAATATTTATTCTCTTTAGATTAAATAAATTATTGATTTCATAGGAACGAAAAACTATTTGACTTAAAATTAACCAATTCCTGTAAATATAGCTCAAAAATTATTTTTTGTTATCTAACAAATATTGTAAAAAAAAAGAATATGTTAAAAATTTATATAAATGTTGAACTCAAGTAATGTGATAATATTTAATTAAACGTAAACGTATGTAAAGAAGTATAAACCCAGTGTTTGTTCTTATAATTAAATAATAATAAATTTAAATAAAAATGGATCCAAAACTGGATAAAAACTTATTTATTATTCAAATACAAAAAAAAAATTACGTAAATGAGTTTTTTTCGAACAAGAAAAAAAAAATACAAATATTTTTTTTTAATTTTTATTTTTGCATTAAAAAAATGATTTTTACTCATTATGTAAATTGAAAAGATTTTGGACTGTTTGAAATATTTCTTAAGTGATTTCGCATAATCGCAATAAATCGAAATAAAATCGTTTAAAATTTCAGTTTAACTGAAAATGATTAATAGAGCGAACTCGTGCTTAATAATAGTATAAGAGGTACAGTTCATCTTCACCCATCTGACAGCCAGATGAGACATATTTTTTTGAAATTTTATTTATTTTTAAATTCTTCTATCATGGTTTTGCTATCAAAAAGTGTTCATGGTTATTTTTAATTAAATTAATTTTAATCGATTTTTTATTAACTGTTTTTTTTTTTCAAGGAAGCCTATACTCTTATTTTCGTAATTAAATTATCTGTCTTCTAATACCAATTTACAACAGGAAATCAATTTGAGACATATTTAAAACAGAACTTAATTATATTTTACTCTCATTACGCAATGAAAATAAATATTATCCTAATAAAAAGTAATTTTATGTAAAAAAAAAAAACTTTTTTTATTGTTCATAATAATAAGAATAACAATAATAATAACATAGCATCTTAATGAAAAAAAAAAGAAATTAATTATGTTTATTGAAAAGAATAAAAAAGGACAATTTAAAAATAATTTTAAAAAATCGAAAAAAGAAAGAAAATTCCATGCCCTAACATAAATAGTATAATTAATTATTAATAATAATAATAATAATAATAATAATAATAATAATAATAATATTGTATATCAAAGTAAAATTATAAATTAAAAAAAAAAAGTTAAGAAATAACAAATATTATAAATATTGTAAATACAAAAAAGTAAATGAAATATATTAAATGAGTAATTAAATAAATATTATAAGTAGATAAATATTAACATAATAATATATAAATATAAATATTATAAATAAATATAGATAAGTGTAATTATTAAGAAAAAAATATCTGATGTAAACTAATTAATTAATTGTAAATAAATACTAAATAATTTAATTTTATGCAAGTGAAAATTTATTTTCATAGTTTTCCTTAATACTTTCTTCAAATATATGTATCTTTTGAAATTACAGATTTATTGGTAAGTATGTTGGGAAAACGATGTAGATATACAGGCAAGTATTTATATTTACAGATATATTTAATAGTCCTGGAGCCAGTGACAGTAAAACTGCACTCACACAGATTTCAAAATTTCACGTATGAATGAATACTATTTAACGATATAGACTAGGTGTGCCAGGGTTTATCCTGGCAGAAATATTTTTTGTCAGGATATTTTGGTCAAGTTTCAGTTGTCACACCGAGATATTTCAAAAGAAGAACTCAAAATGAACAAATTAAAAAAAAAAAAGTAAATCTGCGATAAGGGTAGAATTTGATTGGCTTTATGTATAAAAAATCGGTGTGAAACATGTTATGAAAAAAATTTTGGTATAGGTGATCATAATATCAACACGATAACTCAAACACGAAAAAAGATATCAATTTTACAGCGTACTCGGGACGTAAAAAGTGAGGTCGAGTTCGTAAATGAGTAACATAGGTGAATTGGGCCTTGGGTCCGTAGGACCCATCTACCGTTAGAGATAGAACAAAAGTTAAGGTGTAAAAAATATTCCTTATAAAAAAATAACCAACTTTTGTTTGAAACATTTTTTCATAAACATCACTGTTTACCCGTGAAGGCACCAATTAGGCGTAAATTGTATAGTATGTATTATATGAGAATATCAGTTATGTATGTGTGACATGTATGTATGTGTAATGTGATAGAGTAATCAACACTGTCTATGCACGGTTTTTCAACAATTAACTTAGTCAATTGTTTGTCTTCTCTTATTATATATATATTTTTCTTCCCTAAGTACATCAGAAATTGTGAGAAAATTGAATATAATCAAACTCATAATAAATTCATTAATCAATCATCAATAAATAATATTTATAATTATAATAATAATAACATTAACATTAATTTTAATATTAATATTAATATTAATAATAATAATATTAATTATAAATAAAATTATTATTGATAGATAGGCGTAGGTACCTATATCCGTTAATTAACTTGAAATAATGACAGTTTTGTGACTAATTAATTATAACACACTTACAAACAATACACCAAATATATTAATATTTATATCCAAATATATTAATATCATTAGTAGATATCGATATGTACTAGTATACTAAAAATATTATTAAACCTTTTAATGCTGCTAATGGCGATATACAGGATGAACCTTTTTAGTTTATTATGGCTAGTAAGACGTTTTGTAGTTAACCAACTTTAACAAAAGTTGCAAAGTTTGATGAGATGCATCATGTTCTGACATCTGATTGGACTTAGTTTTCGAGTTGCTAAATGGTAAGAGTTAGAATAATATTTTAAATTAAACAAGTGAAAACAAACAATTGACTGAGTTAATTGTTGAAATACCATGCATAGTCAGTGTTGATTTCTTTAACACATTACACATACGAACATGTGACACATACATAACTGATAATCAAGTATAGTACATATTATAAAATTTCCGCCTACTTGGCGTCCTCACGGGTAAACAGTGATGTTTACGAAAAAATGTTTCAAACTAAAAGTTTCAAAAAGTTGTTTAATTTTTGATAAGGAACATTTTTTACATTTAAACTTTTGTTCTATCTCTAACGGTTTACAAGATGGGTCCTACGGACCCAAGACCCAATTGACCTATGATGCTCATTTACGAACTTGACCTCACTTTTTACATCCTGAGTACGCTATAAATATTTCAGCTCGATATCATTTTTCGTTTTTGAGTTATCGTGTCCACAGACGGACGGATGGACAACCGGAAATGGACTAATTAGGTGATTCTATGAACACCTATACCAAAATTTTGTGCGTGGCATCAATATTTTTAAGTGTTACAAACTTGGGACTAAACTTAATATACTATGTATATTTCATATATGCATGGTATAAAAAGGCAAGTATTTACTGGTTTATACAACATCACATAATTCACTTTACAGATTGAAGTTGCCAATGGATTATTTTCCCCATTTTTCGAATATTTATGCTCTTCCGGTAGCTATTTTATGTCGAATGTTTGGATACAATTTAATATAATATACTGGCTGTGTCAAAAACGCGTACACTACTTCTAAAAAAAAAAAAAAAATCCTTTCAGAATTTAATGTGTTGTAACCGTCTCAGTTGTCTACGAAATAAAATTATGAGAATTTATTCCGCAATTATATGGAGTATACACAACATGCGTTACTTAGGTAATATTTGTCAACAAAGCAAAGTCGCATCTTTCGAATGTACATACATTCGATAGAAACGCAATTGCAATGTCGTTACATCATCTTTTAGTTCCTCGAGCACATGCAGTGGCCAGATTTTATAACTCCTTAACAACCAACACTCAATATTAAGAAATTTAAATTAGAAAATTGATCCTTTTATGATTTTTTTAACCAAACCATTCTTTCAACAATCGTTTGCTTTCGGAGGAAATGCGACTTAAAATATGCCGTTATATTGCATTTAATTGAAAGAAAATACACTTAATAATTGTAGGTCAAGTTACTTAATAATTGTAGGTCAAAGTCATGGACACAGGCGATAAAAAATATGTAACAATCAATTAATTAAATACTTTGGATTTTAAAAAAGGAAGCTTGATCTGAGACATCCGGTTGATCTAGATATAGATAATATAGATGGAAGTGGCGCAAAGGACGTGTACATGTCTATATAAATGTATTGTTTAAAAACAAATTGTAAATCAATATAATTAAACTAATTCTGACGTTATGTAAATAAATCAATCAATTTTGTACAACAAACTGTAACAATATATAACTGAGAGTAAGTAGCTCTCAGCCTGTTCCACCTCTACTAGCTTTACCAACTCTACAAGCTCTGTATGCCATCATTTTAAATATAAACCAAACACCTGGTGTTCACAACAACGTATTGTTATTAAAACAAACCCTCAATATTCGATAATGCATTATATTCGGTTACAGAATTTTGTTTTCTATACCTATATATAGTTTATATAACTTTATTTATATGGGCTATTCTACAAAAAAAGGTTCAACAGTAGGGAAACGATCAAACCCTAGTAGTTCAGTTGCGCATTTACGCGGTATGCCAAAGGGTAGGGGATTCGATTACCGATTAAGGAGAGAAAATTTAGTCTAACTTATAAAAAAAATATATTCATGAACTGTTAGACTGTTATAAATATTATGTATGCATGTTTAGAAAGGATGAAGGGTTTGGTATTATTTCTATCCCAACTCACTCCAATAGTTTTCCTTTTTACACCTCCTAAATTCTTCTCATTTCTTTTGTTACAATATGCAAGCAACATTTAACCTTTTTTTGCAGTTTAAGGATTATATACTAGATTTTATGTATACGGATTGTGTTGAAACTTGACAGATGTGCGAAATTCGAAAAATAACTTTAATCGAGGAAAATGCTTCCAACGAAAAATGCTTATTTCAAATGCATACATCTTATACAGGTATTGAAATGAGTCTTATTTTTCCGTTATTGGGAATTTTTTTTCGACGAGTGCCTAGATTCCGCAGAAGAAATAAGGAAAATTTGGACAAACGTTTTCAGGCCGTTTTCGCCTAAACCTAAACCATACAGTTTAAGGTAAAATGTTTCGATAAAAAAAATGCTACCTTTTTAATCGATAACTACTTTCTAATTTAAAGTGTCTATCGATTACCAGATATGGAATAGGGTAAGCTTTTCATGGAGCCTAAAAACAAGGACCAAGTTTAATGTCTGTGTAAGATTTGTGCCTAGAGATCCAACATTTTTTGTTTTAAGCATTTTTATCGATAAAACTCAATTTTCGAGTTTCAAGCATATGTCAACTTAAAAAATTAATAATGGTTTAAAAATCGAAAAATCTCGCTTTTGTGACTAGCTGAACTAAAAGGTAGAAAATAATTACTTCAAATGAAAAAAATCTTTTTATCGTAGAAATGCGTGGGGTGCCAATCATTTTTTCTATATTTTAGTTCAGCTAGTTATAAAAGCGTGTTTTTAAGTTTTTAGAGCTATTATTTGAGTTTTGATTAGACTATTATTTATTTATCAAAAATTCAGTAAAAATATGGTGGGAGCGCAAGTAAATGTACTTCTTTTCAGATACGGAAATCGTTAAACCTGAAAATCCTGATCAGGATAGTAAAATGAATTTATTTAATTATTATATTGCCATCGCCCCTTGATAAGTATGCCAAATTTCGAGGTAATCTGACGTTTTGAAGGGGGTCAAAATCATGTTCAAAGATTCCGGTACATACTAACATACTAACATACAAACATGATACAAACATACTAACATACGTATGAAGCTAATAAAAGCGTGTTAAAACAGACAGTCTGTATAATGCAAAAAAAAAAAATTATTCCTGGAATAGAAGAGTACTATATACAACTATCCATGCATATTCTTCCTTTTAAATGGATTTATTAAAGAAACCTAAAGAGGATCAATTTGAAGTTTATTTATTTTTTACCATCCTTTTAACTACATACTACCTTGTGTTTCAAAAGTTTGTACCAAAATGATGATTCTTTTTAGAGGTCGTATAGTTGAAAGAATTCTGACTTTGGATTTCCATTCATATTTCTCATCTCTGACAGTATCCTCGAGTCTCATGTCTCTAATTTCCACAAATTCAGCTCCCTGAGTTACCGAAAACTTGACTGAAAACTAAGTGTTTTAGATCTAGGATCTCTAGCGTAGTCTATGTAATATTTCTCTTCTCACCTGTGATTTCCAATTTTCATATTCATGGAGTTCTACAAGAGTAAGTCTACACTGAAAAAGTTTTAATATCAGCCGATACGAGGTCTCGCGATTAAGTATCAACCTCATCGCGATGCAAATATGGCGATTAAGGCCATGAATATGATAGAACTACATTACAGCATTGAGTGAAGTTACTATTGATTTTAGTGTCTTAAGTCCACGTTGGGTCAACTGGGCTACCGATGGTTTATGTGTATGTATTATAAAAATGATCAATAAGTTTATTTCAAACTCTCGGTAAATTAGTAAAAACAATTTTCATGTAGTTGACACAACCGCACATTGGCTAGACATGACAGGTATGTTGTAACCAATTCCTATTCTTAAAGCAAACGCAAAGAAATTTTCTTTTCATTCGTCTATTCGCTTTATTTACACGATTAAATATTAAGTACACCTCAGTACAATTGTATTTTCCATCAATAAAATGCATGACTTTAAACTAAAATCAATTTGTTTCATAAAAGTATTTATTTTGTTTATTTAACTTCAGTGATTTTGTATCAATGAATTCATATTTTTAATTCAATTCCATGCTATTGTAAATACAAATATTTAGCTGTACTTGTTCAATACGAAATTGTTTGAAAATACTTTTAGTTTATTTTAATATTAAACTGCCAACTTCGGAATGAGGTTGTCATTATTTTAATTATTTTTTCAGCGAACATATGTGATGATTAGTCTTACCACGCGTAGTACAACCAAGACGGTTGTAGAACCAATTTTCTGCTCAAACATTCCCACCAAATTTGTTTTCTTTCCCACCAAATTTACTTTCTTTTTTTTTTTTTTGGCACAGAAAAGAGATTCTTATATAGTTACCTCTGAAGTGCAAGTTTTTGACTATTTAAGCTTTTAAAACTTGTAAATAATTAGAAACTAATTAATATTTATTTTGCAAAGTCCACTTTAATTAAAAATAATTGTGACAATTGTTTCGATTTTTACATCATATTCATACAAATGTGAAGTTTAACAAAATATTTCTGTTTATATAGTAAACATTAGAAAAAGGATATACATTGCTTATGTGTGTTAGACAAAAACAGACATAAAAATTTGTTTTTGTAAACAAAAAAAACAATCTTACACTAAAACGATAATACATTTAATTACCATATAAGGTAAGAATATTGGTTTTCGGATTAAAATATAAAAATACAATAACAGGTACACAAAAAAAACAAAAAAACTAAATAAATTAAATTAAATTAAATTAAGTCAAAATCAAAACATAAATATATTGCACTTACTTAAAAGCAAAGGGAACAATCTGGAATTAAAAAGTTCCGTTTGTTCGTTTAGAAGGATTTGAGAATCCTTTTTGTTTTTGTAAGCCTCCATAGCTTCTAGAACATCCAGTTTGAAGCCCTTATTTTGGACATGCAAAATTTCCATATCCGATGAAGGTTTGTGACCTTCCTCCATTAAATGATTGGCAAAAGTGGAGTTAGATTTTTCAGAGACTAAAGCTCTCATCAATCAATTATTTAAGCTTTTTGTAACACATTATTTCATATGAATAAACGAAACGAATGTAGAAGATATTTTCCTTTCTTATATATTCTACATAGAAAAATTTTATATATTGTCGGTTTAATTTGGGAAAGTGGTTATTTTCACCTTTTGATTGAACATCAGTGAAAATATAAAATGTAAACAGTAGACCGTTGTACTGCCTTCAAACTGTACAGACTGTAGATAGCTGATTGTACCCAACTATACAGTCAGCTGGGTACCGAATGTAAATGTACACTCACTGTCAGAAAAAGTGCCACAGTTAAAACCATTCTAAGCGTACGCATCATATGTTATGTTATAATAGTAACACTTAGAATGTTTTAAAACGAGCATTTTTTGTGACATTGAGTATATGTTTATATAAATAATGATATCAATTTTTCACACCAAAAAATATACTCCAAACCATGTTTTTTATTACTCTTCTGGTGAGTTTTGCAATAATTCACTTTTAACTAAACGGATATGTTTTGTAATAGTTCGGTATCTAAGAAAAATTTTATTACACAAAGTTGGAAAAATTTATTTTTTGCAAAATATCCTTGCGTAATTTGGAAAAAATATTTTTGCTTGTATTAGGCATCGATTTTATTTGTTTATTTATCAATTTATAATAAAAGTGAACGTTTTTATTCAGATTTTCACTTATAGCTCCGCTTCCAAAAATGATAGAATACTGAAATAAAGCTTCAATTATTCGTAAGGAAATAAAAAAGCGAAGCTATGAGCGAAACTATGTATAAACATATTCACCTAAATAATTGTTAAACAAATGGTGTCTGATAGACGCAAAACTAATTTTTCTGAATTCTCGATGAAATTTTCCATAAAATAATTTTTTTCCTTATGTTTCCATCTTTTTCTAAAAAACTTTAATTATATGAGTCTGGGATACTTAACTATAAGGGTTTTCATCGAATTTTGTTTTTCCTGTTTCGAGATGGAAAAAAACCGTGACTAATGAAAGAGCAGTGTAGTTTAAACATAATTTTCGGGAATGAGGGAAACATTATTTAAATGATGAATTCTGATGTTAACCTTTTTTTTAAGATATTTATAATGCCTTTGGCAAATGAGCAAAATATGGAAGTTATTGCGATATTTGAAAGTTTGTAGAAATTTTTAAGCAACAGAGCAAAACAAAAAAATAAAATTTCTCGGTAATTATTCGTCAGAATTGTCTAAAATTTGTGAAGGGAACACAATTATTTGATTTTTCTTTTGAAAACTTGGCTTGGAAGAAAATTAAAAGCGTATTTTTGCTTGAGATGGTAACTTTTGATATCTATACTAATCGATAGATATTTAAAGGAAGGACATGGATGGATATTTGCAGAAATTTCGACACAACATAAATTTCACAATCTAACATAAATTTTAAAATAGCTTCGGTTTCTTTCAATTATAACTCTATTAGCAAAGAATCGTCTATATATACATTACTATTTGAAAGTGAATGTTTTTTTTTACCAGTAAAATTTAACACCTTTCCTACTTTCAAATTTATTATTTATGTAGGGTAAATATGTCTTTATTCGAAGTCCATTGAACGATATTTATGGGTTTTATACGAAATGGTTCTAATTTTAATCAACATTCAAGTGAAAATCGAAATTAATACCTAATACTGCAAACTTATTTATCTATTTTTAGTTAGGATTTTACTGTAGATGTCATGAAGAGACCCTAAATTTAGTCGAAACTTCAAGCAAGCTACAATTATTTTGGATCATAGTTAAATACATTTTTGAGCCGTTTGAACGCTATTTTAGCCTTTCAATTACTTAGACTTTGCATATATTATCTTTGATAATTTTTTAACACTCGTAGCAAAGAACAGGGGTTTTACCGCTATGTGAGTGTGCCTGTCTGTCTGTCTGTCTGTCTAATGGAGAGTGTTCTGAGCTATGTTTCAAATTCGAATTAAGGGTTCGTATCGAAAAAAGACTTTAAGGAAAAATATAATTTAATTAATAGTGTTCTTAGATAAGTTTTAAGTGCAAGTTTAGGGTTCCTTATCTGAAAAATTTATCGGGGTTTTTTAAATTTAGTAAATATCACTTGTACTAGAAGGTTTTAGAGGACAGTAAATATAGAAAGTTTTCGAAATCAAAATAATTCCCCGTTCCTATATATCTTCACAGTTCAACTATTTTCAAAAAAGGGAAACAAAGAGGTATTTGTGGTACACCTGCCCTCAAGCATTCAGGTCACTATTTACCAATAACAAACAATAAGAGACAGTCGATAATTTTACAATTCATAAATTCCAAAACAATACCTAAACAAATGAATCAGTTTTGTATGTACATGGTGTAGGCGTGGGTGAGCAGGTGAGTACAGCGAATGGGTGGGTGGGATATAAAATTGTAAAATTATATTAGAAAAGATAGAAAACATTTCTATGTCATCAAATCAAATAAACAATTGGAATAGATATAGAATACTAGAAATCAACATCCGTTTAACATAAATATTAACTTCTTTGTGATACTGATGCATCATATATTTATACAGGAAGTCTATTGAATATTTTAGGTGAAAAAAGAAAACATTCAAGGCATTCAAGGCATTCAAGGTTTGTTCTCGAATTTAATAAAAGGAATAAAAACATGGGTAACGAATGGACAGATTTTTGGTATAACAAAGTAGAAGTTTTTTACCCGACTACGCCACGCAAGGAGTGGTAATGTGTCATATATCAGTCATATATCTTCAGTAGCACTTTCAAAGTTAATACAAATTGATTGATATAAAAATCATCAAAATCGACCCACGAGTTTGGTCGATATATATATATATATATATATATATATATATATATATATATATATATATATATATATATATATATATATATATATATATATATATATATATATATAAATATATTATATATATATATATATATATATATATATATCGTGGGTCGATTTTGATGATTTTTATATCAATCAATTCCCAATTCAGGCATTATTTATGGCTATAATTCAACAAAATTATTTAACATATTGATTGGAATCGAAAATATATCAAATTTTTATTTATATTGTTATCCTCAACACCAATTGATAAATAAAATGGACACCACTAATTCAGAAAAAAAAATTAAATAAACTTAATTTTAACGTTTGTAAACTACGAGGGTTCATGAAATCAACAAAAATACGCTCCATTCAAAACATAAATAACTTTTATTTTGCAAATGATAAATGTGATTGAAACTTTTTTTATAATATCAAATATATCATTGTTATTATTTTGAAAATTTTCATATACAAATTATTATTTTGATTTTTACCATTATACACTTATTAATGAAAACAAGTGAAAAGAAACAATTGACTGAGTTAATTGTTGAAATACCATGCATAGTCAGTGTTGATTTCTTTATCACATGACACATACAAAAATGTATAGACAGTGTTGATGCGCAATCGTTTGTTTCTTTGACGTCACGTAAATAACAAAAGATATTCACTTTGATATTCCTATATTAATACCTACATACTATAAAATTTGCACCTAATTAACGCCCTCGTGGGTAAATAGTGATGTTTACAAAAAAATGTTTCAAACAAAAGTTGTTTATTTTTTATAAGGAACATTTTTTACATTTAAACTTTTGTTCTATCTCTAACGGTTTACAAGATGGGTCCTACGGACCCAAGACCCAATTGACCTATGATGTTCATTTACGAACTTGACCTCACTTTTAAGTCCTGAGTTCGCTGTAAAAATTTCAGCTCGATATCTTTTTTCGTTTTTGAGTTATCGTGTCCACAGACGGACGGACGGACGGACAACCGGAAATGGATGATTAGGTGATTTTATGAACAACTATGACAAAATTTTTTTCCTACCATCATTATTTTTAAGCGTTACAAACTTGGGACTAAACTTAATATACTATGTATATTTCATATATGCATGGTATAAAAATTTTGATCACAATGTCGTAACAAGTACAAATCATTAATTAAAGTTTCAATATTTTACCAATATTATTTTACTTTTGAATTATGACTTTTTCAGATTTTTTTCAACCTATCTACAGTATCTAAAGTGGTTCGGCTGCCACGTCGCTAGTCAACTAGTCAACTAGACAATTAGAAGGACGTAAGTGTAAGAAAATGCTCTAAAAATATCGTAAACTAGGCAATTTGTATGACGTAAATGTAAAAAATGCCCTAAAAATATCGAAAAAACATCAAAAACCAACATTTTTTTTATGTTTTCTTTTAGGAAATCACCATATGGTAATCTTTTTTTTTCCTAAACAGAATTTCTGATAAATTTTCTTCATGATGAAAACTTTTTGAAGCTCATGCATCGATTAGTTTTTGTACAATTAACATTATTGTGAGTTCTTCCATATGATACTGTGTTAAAAATCACAATTTTAAAATGAAATAATTCAAAACTTTGCCCCGCAAGAGGGCCCAAAACTGTTTATTGTAATCAAGGGACATTGAACTTCAAAATCATCATTTACTCCAAAAAAATGAACATTCAAGCTGTTTAGATGTTGTGAGCATTTTTTTTTATGAAAGAGCTAAAGATGTAGACGAAAAAAAATTACATTCGGAAATTTTTGAACCTGTTCATGTATTAATGTTGATTATGATTTATTTGTATAATAATTTTTATTGAAAGCATTCTTACTGGTAAATAACGTACAAGTATATTTATTTTCTCTATAAGAATCGGCATTTTTAATATGCAAAGAATGAATTCAATCAATATTTTCAGTATAATTCCTGAATATGATTATGATTATTTTGATTTATGTTTTCAAATTATTCACTGAATATTTAACGCGCGAAATATTTGACACATGATTACTGAACGGTTGATGCGAGTCCCATCTATGAATGGGATATATTACTGCGATATTTGATAACGGCTGTACCAGTTAGATTCTAGGAAAATATTAATTTTGTGTATAATACACTAACAGCTATCTAGAAGTGAACACTAGAAATATTTTATACCAAAAGCAGTTGTTCTATAGGAAAATATTGATTTTCTTTTCTATACAACATATAACCACTATCGGGGAGTAAATTATAGAAATATTTATTATCATGAAAAATAGTGTATCTTTTTCTCAAAAGATGGTTCCTCTAGCATAAAACCACCCACCAGATTAAATTCTACGTGAAAATTTACAATTTTTGCATAATTTACAAACAATTGATTCTTCGTGTTTTCAAACCGTTTGTTTTTTGTCTTCACCTTTTAGAAAAGGTAGATGTCCGTAGTTTAAGATATAGGTGCCTCTAAAAAATATAGAATTCCGAATTCTCTTCGTCCGTGAAAAAACGTTTAAGTTCAGGTAACGCATAAATACACAAAGACTAGTTTCTGAAATTAACGCAATTTTTTGCAGAGGTCGCACAAATTTTTTTTAATACATGATGCCAATTTTACTATTTCCTCTCACAAATATAACAGCTTTCTTTTCCATTAGAAAAATTTATAACTAATCTTTTAACAATATATCAATTTTCTTCATTACATCATTATTTTGCATGAGCCATCTATGAAAGTGTTTTCTAGGCTTCATCTTTTAAACTGCCTTCGTGATAAAAGGGAACCTGAATCCTATTATTGTTCCTAGATATCCCTGTTGTTCTGAAAATGAATAATGCATTAAAATCTTTCTTTTAAATTGGATGCTACTCAAAAACAAGAACTAAGGGTTCATTTCCTCAACTAACTGATAAAATTACCTGCTCAAAACTATTCTGATATTTGACATCAGATTATACGTAAAAATTCTGCATTAAAATCTCAGAATGCGATGTAAAGCTGCTTTTTTGGTATCCTGAGGGGAGTTTTTGCTTCCCGCGCGTAGTTCGTGAAAAACTGATAATTTTTAAAACTTTTTTCAATATTTGAGTATTGTTTATGTTTAGTCGTTAAAAAATAAACGACTTTTGTTTGCAACAATTTTTTATAAACATCATTGTTTTCTCGTGAGGAGAAAATTACGGGTTCATTTTCTCCAAAACATAAAAGATGAAAAATTTTTAGATAGCTTCAACTAGTGAATCAAAAAACGTTTTCTAGAAAATACTAGGACAAATGGTGACAGGCTGCTTTTTTGGTATTTTATTTCGATATTTTAGGGAGTGTGAAACTACGTTTTACTACTAAGTGGTCCAAATAACATTCCAAAAAGCAGCTTTACACCGGGTTTTGCGATTTTAGTTTTTTTTTTTGTTGTTGTAAGATTTTATTGACATATTACTACTATAGAATTGCTCACCTTTTTTACTCTCTTGTGCAAAGTAAAAACAGTATTACAATCACGGCAAAAATAGGTAATCATTTTTCAGCGACAAAATTTATTTTGGGTATTCCTAGATACATTCTAACTTGAAGCTCAGCGTAACGTCTCCACGTAGATATACCAAACGTAGCATGGTTGAAATTCCTAGCAGGAATCTAGAATCTTCTGTTTTGTACCTCCTTATTGAAACTGTCTTGACAATCCCGGGGCCTGTTTTGCCACCCACATCATTATTTTTATTGATTTTGAGAAAGTAATACCGGTGAACTTGAATCTTGAGAATGTTATTCCTTGTTTGTGAAAAGCAAATGAATCAATGTCAATGATCAATTTATTTCAAATCAATTCATGTGAAACGTTTTAAAACAACCAGAGTTTCAATTAAAATTGATTTATTGTTCGAAAGAATCACATTATATTATATTTGATAATCTAATTACTTTCTAAATGGAAAACTTTTCAACCGAAAACCTAAAACGTGTTAAAATAATTTATGTATTACATTAAAGTATACTTTTGACCATCTGCTATCATTTTTAATCTGAACCACAGTCTGCAAACTTTACAAACTAATTTTTGGTTTTTTTAACCCGTCAGCACTAGCGTTTACCGTTCGACAATCTTTAGTAGCTAATTAAAAATAGTTTGATTACGTGATTATTGAATGTTGTGTGAGAGTGAAAATATTAGAGCAGAGAAATAATCTAAATAATTAAATTCATTTTAACTAATTTCACCATATTTCTATCACAAGTTTTTTGAATTTACTGAGTACGACTTATATTACACAAATGAAAGTAGATGAGCAGGGCCGAAAATTTATAAAGTTTATATTTTTTGTTTACATCTTTACCCTCTGTAAAGAATCTGAAAAATTCATAATTCAAAAATAAATAAAATTACATGAAGATAGAAAAAGTTAATTTACGTATACCATTTGATAAATAAATGTTATTTATGTTTTTAATCGAGCATGATCAAAATGCTCATAACGCGAGTACAAACGGGTTAAATGAAATTACAAAAAACTTGTTTAAATTCTTGTCCAAATAACATTTTAAGATCTATGAATAACATCCATTATTAGTAGTTTAAAAAACAAACTTGGCTTATCAATTTAAATAGTTAAGTGTAAAGTTGAAATCAGATTAAATTGAATTTTATACTATTAATGTAATAATGGTTAAGATGCGGGTCACAATTACTTATTGAATCAAATCAAACACGACGTGATGGGTACAATCTTAAGTTGCTATGTCAATAACTTTCTGATTAAGTAAATTACTGTAAGCTATATGAATACTGGCTGCACCCCGCGATGTTACCCACGATTAAAAGAGATTTTGCAAGTTTTTGTAGTTGCTGTGTAAATTAATCAATCCTTCTTAAGAAAAATGTGAAAATGCGCTAACAATCTATTTCATGAACTTTTACAAAATCCTCTAAGAAACACGATTCCTGTATGCTATCTCATAGAAACCGTACATTTTTTCAGGATAAAAATTATCCCTTGCGATTTTCTGATAACTAAACTACCACTATCAATGCAAAAAATAGTGTCGATTCTTTGCTTTCTTAAAAATTAAAACAAATTTATCCCACGAAAACTCATTTTACCGGGATTAGCCTATGTGCTATTCCAGACTATAGTTTATCTTTTTGCCAAATTTCATCCAGATCCGTTCGGCCGTTCTGGCGTGATTGAGGGACAAACATCCATACATACATCCGAACTTTCTTGGTTATAATATATATCAGATTCACCATTGGCCTTTGGCAGGTATTATTCGGTTAGATTCGCTCAGGAAAAGTCAAGAAGATTTTCGATAGGTTCAATATAATCTAGAAAATTATGCTAGGTTCGTGTATTTTTACCCAGTGGTGAATCATAGCGGCATACTTCTTCTTTCAAAATAATCAAAAGGTTTCTCTGAAGAACCCACTCTGTTACGAAAACATTTTACCTTGTACTGCCATTAACCCACAGATATCCCACTTTAAAAGACACTGCTCATTAATACAAAAAAAAATCTACAAAATTTTGTCATCACCGACACATTTTTTTAAAGCTTAATGCATAAAGCCCAGATATACATTCTCATTTTTATTTTCGGGCTGAAAAAATAATTTTCTATTAGAAAGTTAATAAACAGAAAATACGAATAAAATTTTACTTGCTAACAGTTTTATCATCAAAAATGTTTCTATATATATAACACGTACCACTATAAATATTATTAAACTGTCGATCTTTTTTTTTTTTTGTTTAAAGTCGTTTATCACGGCGGGGTTGTCACAATTTTCTCTTGATTAGAAGGAACTTTAAGTTTAAAGTTTTTATTTTTTTTAAGTCATAGTACGGCTATTAGCTATTTCGCATGGTTCCTGTTATACAACTCCCACTAATTCAGCCAGGTATAAACTTTTTAATGCGTCAGCACTCCTGTTATGAGCATTTTGCCCACACTCGATAGAAAACTTATAAACTATTATTATTAAACAAATAAACTATGTATTCGACTCAACAAGTGTTTAATTCCTAAAGATTACAAGAAGTGTAATCTATTTGAAATTCGAAACACAAAAAACTTTGGATCCATATTTTCGTTCAGAAAAAATTTGCAAAAATCTTCGATAAACACAAGAAAATTTGAGGATGTACAATTGTATGAACTTCTAGCGAAATCTAGACAATAATATTTTTTTATACATGTATAGAACAGTATATTATTATTACAATAAACAGTATATGAAAAGAGTCCTAAACACTCACTTAACATACAAGACCTTATCTTCAAAGTATTCATACAACCAATGTCGTTTTGCTAAATATCTAAATAACACTGTAAGCAACATACGGGTATAAGCAACATACGATTCACATCATCAATATATGGATATAGTGGCTCAAACACATTAGCTTGCATAGTATTGGGAACAATGTATTCTAGGTACAGAATGATCCAGTATCATTTTAGGACGACTGGACTTTTTAATGTTTTACTTCCTTAGTTCAAAAATGAAATATTGCATAATAGGCAGTGATTTAACAACGATATTTTCCAGAGGCGGTCCATGAGACATGTATGAGTGCTAAGTACAAAATTGTCGTAGATTTTTAATAATGTATGGGACTAAAAAATAGCTCATGTTTGTAACTGAACTACTACTGGTAAGAGATGTGTCCAAATTTGTGTTAGAATAATATTCTATTAAAAGAATTTTTACTCAAAGCTCTTTTTTCTCCAAACTAAACAAATTAATCAAATTTTCTGAAAAAATGGTTCGGATATTTATAAATATTAACTACTAGCTGCACCCCGCGATTAAAAGAGATTTTGAGAGTTTTTCTCATTAATGGTGTAAATTAGTCAAGCCTTCTTGTGAAAAACGCGCTAAAAATCTATTTCAACAACTTTAACAAAACCCTTTAAAAAAGACGGTTACTATCCCATAGGAACGTGCATTTTTCTGGGATAAAAATTAACCAAGGTTATTTTCGGACCCCTTAACGGACCCCACTTCCTATGCTAAAAATCGTGTCGATCGTGCGCTCTATGAAAAATTAAAACAAATCTATGCCACAGCAACCATAAATTTTACCGGGATAAAAAGCCTATGTGCTATTCTATACTATAAGCTTCCTCTGGCGTGATTGAATAACAAACATCCATCCATCCAACTTTCACGATTATTAAATACTAGCTTGATAGGCGCCCGCTTCACTGAGCTTAAATTAAAAACCACCGCCTTATAGCCTGATCTCTCTTGATCTAACTTATCCTCTTCTATAACAATCGAAGAGATTGTTTATTAAACACGTATAACATATGCACAGTTTTCGATTTTTTAAGTGCAATTAAGTGTAAAATAGCCATAATTCATGGAGTATTTGAGAATAGATAGCCATGAATAATTCTTCATTTACTACTTTAAACTTTTACAGAACTGTAATTTATGATTCAAAATGATGATCATACATGGAGCAGGAAAATGTCAGGATAAATTTAATTGGTTAATGTTTTTTATTTTTAAATATATTTTTATAAATTATAGCTCATGTGTTATTCTGATGTATGAGCTTTATTGTGTATGAGCAAATCCATTCGCTAGTTTGTTCCGTGAAAGCGTATTAAACAAACAAAAAACATTCTTACTTTCATATAATATACTAGTTTGATACTCGCCCGCTTCACTGGGCTTAAAAGTAAAACCACCGCTTTATCTATAAATATATAGGAGACTTTCTATAGATATAGATAGTCACTCATCACGATATCTCTGGAACTATAAGACCTAGAGACTTGAAATTTGGCATGAATATTCCTTTTGCCAAGTAGAGGTCAGCTAAGAACGGATTTTACGAAATTCTACCCACAAGGGGGGTTGCGGGGGTGTTCATGAATAAAAAATTCATATTTTTCAATTATGGCTTTTAATAGTTCAAAACTTGGTCAGAATGTTTTAAATTACATTTAGAAATTTTTTTAACCTTCGGAGGGTAGAAAGGTGTAGCGAGAAAGTGGGAAGGAAATATCGAATATTTACAAATATACCTAAGTGGGGTATCAAATAAAAGAGCATGACGTGTACATTACAAAACTGTTATCCAACGCAAGGAAATGTGGAGGGAGGGGTGCAAGTGGGGATGTTGCCCAGCAAAGCGGGTAGTTCCCAGCTAGTAGTTTATATGTCTCTTGATATCACTTCCATAACAGTCGCAGGGATTGTTTTACACACCTAAAATATATACAGTTTTCAATTTTTTAAAGAGAATAATAGTCATAATTCATTGAGTATATCAGAAAAGAAGGCCATGAATTGTTTGACAATTTTTGAATTTTTTTAAATATATGTTTATAAGATATAGCTCCTGTGTTATTCTTATGTATGAGCTACATTATTGTTCAGTTTCATTAAAATCCATTCATTAGCATTCATTTTAACATCCTTACTTTCGCAGTTATAATATAATGGGGATAGGGATATCATATTTTTTCGAACTATTAAAGTTTTTCTAGAACACGCTGCACTATAAGCACACTAGCTCACAGCTCACAGCACATGGACTCCTAGGTACACATATTTATGAGCCTATAACCACCTGCATAATATTACATATGGTAATAATGTTGATTTAAATGCATACATAATACAACAACAACAACAACACAAGTTGACAAACTTATTCGTTTATTCCCAACTCTTCCCACAAGCAACTCACAACTCATACCATTCCTAGTATTGTTGCCAACAACAGTTTGGTAGGTTTGCGAGAGTGGAACAACCTGCAAACAATTTGTCCTCAATTTCTTATCTAAAACATACACAACAAACTGAATAATGTATTGTACTGTCTGTTTGTCTGTCGTGTCACAAAGCACAAACGATATGTGTTCATTTACTTTCATTATTATATGTGGCATTTATGTATCAAATTTATGTGAGTACAACCCTGAGTTACACCATGTTACTATTATAGTACGGAAAAATTTTGATTTTAGATATTTAAGTCGACGGACGAATCATCGTATAATTAGGTTAATATCTGGATGACCAAGCTTTGCTCGGTATTCTTAAAAAGACACAAATTTTATCACTAATGGAAGACCGTTTTAAATGTCTCCACACAAATACCAATTTGAATGTCCCGGTAATGTATTTTATTTCATTAACTACGATATACACCAATATATGTCAGGAAGAGTTATAATTTGCATTGCCGGTTTCAGTTTTTCATGAAAAGACGGATAAAACGACGTTTTTTAAAAATGAAACCTTGCTAGATCGACTTTTCGCCCCAAAAAACCTAAATATAATAAATATAATCTTATTCATTAATTATATTGTGAATATTTGTTGAATTTTTTCTTGGAAATTTAAAAAATACGATTTTATATAGAAAATAAATAGATTATGTACAAGTAAGAATGCTTTCAATAAAAATTATAAATAAATTATAAAAAATATACTTACAACAACGTCACCTGCATTTATTAAAATTATTATACAAAAAATTAATTAATAAATATTAATTGTTATCACAAGTATTATCACTAAAATTAATACAGAAGTCTTGAGGTAATACACACTTAGACCGGACCCTATGATTGTAAGACTAAGATGTCGGGTTAGCTCGTCCCTGGCTTCTACTATATAAACCATTTGGAGAGGTTTACGAACTTGACGTCAGCGGACTTCAGATCTGACTCAAGTCAGCCAATCTTCTCACGCCAAGACCTGAAGAGTAACAGAGAAAATGAGTCATCGGTTCCTCCACCCCGTCATTGAAACAACTGCAATAATCGTGATGTATTGGTAGATTTAATCGTTCAGCGTGCCCGCCGCTTGGACAGTGTACTTATAGAGCACTTTGAAGTGAAATAAGAGATCGGTACAGATTTAGAATAAGATTTTGAACTTCGAGTCTATCTGACTTGCAGTACCACAAGTGCGCTTTTCCTTCCCTCTGAAAATGAAAAACCCGGCAATTTTGATATGCCCTCTTAACAAAATATCTCCAAAGCAGTAACGCTGTTCGCAGTGAACGGTAGCAATTAAAAGGACCATTGAGAACAAATTTTTCTCAAAACGGGGCATTGAGATGTATTTAAAAATTTTTTTTTTTTTTTGTTGAGAGTTTTATATCAATGCTCCAAAGACAAGGAATCATACAATTCTCACTTGATTAGTGCCTCAATCCCATTATCAGTGTTCAGTTAATTATTTTAACTTTATTTATTAATTACTTTATCTTTTTAGTTACTTTTTTTCTCCTTTGTATGTTTAATGATTTTAATTTTTTTTCTTTTCTTATTTTTATTTTAACTATTTTACTCTGTTTAATTTTTCTTTTCCTCTTTTTAGCATCATTATTATTTTATAATCTTTTTTGTTTTTATAAAATTTTCTCAACTTAAAAAACATATCTGATTCTCCTATGATTGGATTATTATTTTACATTAGAAAATGGATGATATTTAAAAGTTGACGGTTTTTGTATGCACATTTCCTGCGTTTAATAAATTCCTTGGTAGGTTCAGTGAACGTATAAATGAACGCAAATAAATAGCTTGCAAACAAAATTATTATTATTATTTTATTTATATTGCTTACATTGCATTCCATAGCTTTGTGACTCTTTGAATATGATTATAATTTTGTTTTTTAACTGTACATATAAATTCTTAACATTTCTATGCATTTATATTTACAGAAAATATCAACTTTGAATTCTAGATTTAATAAAAATACAACCTTACAAAAAGTGAAAAGTCCTTGTAGGAGGTTAATATCTTACTCTTTACAGTAATTGAAACGCAGCTTGGAAACATACATTTTGATAGCCGTCGTACACTATCCTTTTCAATGTAATCCTACGCTACTAAAATCGGAGAAAATTACAACTTTGAAATAACTGTGTTTAGTTTTTTTTTTTTTTTAAATTAATATAATTAAAATTTCATAATTTGTAAATTTAAATTATTAACGTGATGTGTCGAACGGACCGCATTAACGGAATAATGATCCGAAAATAAATGCATAGCATTAAAAGAAGAGTTATCATGGGGACCTCAAGTATCCCATCAGACCACACCCACGGCTTGTTCATTTTTGAAGCCACCGTCTTTCACGGATGAACACCCAGTACAGATTGTTTAGTCCAACTATTTAAAGTCTTTCTAGAACTATGGCACGCCATTTTACTATTTAATGGGCTAATTTTTATCGAGAAAAAAATTAATTAATTATTTTTTTTCAATCAAAAATTTTTTATTTTATATTTTATATTTTGTAAAATAAATCTTAGTAAAAGAGAGATTGATATAAGATAAGATGAGAAAAGAGAGATGAGAATTAAAATTATGATGATAACATAATAAAAATGTATTATTATTATGTATCATCATAATAATAATGTATTATTATTATGATGATACATAATAATAATACATTTTTATTATGTTATCATCATAATAAAAATGTATTATTATTATGATGATACATAATAATAAATCAGTTAATTTTATTTGAATTAGATTAAAAAAAATGATTGAATTAAAATTATGTACATAATGGAAATAGAGAATTAAAATTATGTACATAATAAAAATGATTGAATTAAAATTATGTACATAATGGAAATAGAGAATTAAAATTATGTACATAATAAAAATGATTGAATTAAAATTATGTACATAATGGAAAGATATGGCACGCCGTTTTACTATTTAATATGAATTAAAATTATGTACATAATAAAAATGATTGAATTAAAATTATGTACATAATAAAAATGATTGAATTAAAATTATGTACATAATGAAAATGATTATTATTATGATGATAACATAATAATAATGTATTATTATTACGATCATTTTTTTTCGGACATTAAATAGTAAAATGGCGTGCCATATAGAACTCTACATGTCAACATATAACCTAAAAACATCAATGCATTTTTAAGGATGAGTCATAAAAATCATTCCTATGTGTACAATTTGTAAAGAGAGGCCAAACCTCACCGAACCAATAAATTTCTATATAAAATGCATACGATTATTTATGTTTTGTACTATTTTGCATTTAGAAATGTCTCTTTATATCCTGTTCAGAAAAACTCATTTCACAATAAGAGAAGAAGACAAATTCATTTCAGATTATAAGAAAATCATTCTAGCGCATGCCAACGTGCAATTCTTTATCGGTCACGTTGAAGGTTATGGAACCAATTGTTGGACACAAAATTGGTACTACTATCGTATGCAGAAGCCTTATACAAATCAACGTTTTTATACCACAGAAACTTTTGAATCTTACGGGAGAAGTTAATTATTTCGGAAAATTTTATCTAATGTAAAGAATTGTTAAAATTGTTTGTTTGTTGTTTGTTTGCCAGGCTTTCACACAAAAACTACTGAATGGATTTCAATGGAACTTGAAAAAATATAGCCCAAACATCACAATAACACATGAGAAACATTTTTTAAGGATTTATTTAAAAAAAAAAATTAAGAAATTATATTTTTTGTTTTGACATTTCATAAATCTATGTGATACATATACTTTGATCTATGCAAAACAATCGAAGAAGTGTAATTTTGATTATTGCATATTCATTGAAAAGACGTAGTTTAAAAGAAATAATCTTTTTTACGTAATACAAAAAAAATAGTTTGTTTAACGGTTAGTTTTAATCCTAGTTTCTCCTTACTTATTTCCATTTTTTAAGCAATAGTTTATATGTATAATTAATTTTTTTGTAAAAAGTACTATGTCTACTAGCCTTGGTTGAACAGATGTCCATAAATCTATATATATAAAAAGAGAGTGTTTGTTTGTATGTCCCCGATTTTCCCTAAAACTAACCATTGACCTTCGGTAGGGGATTATGTCATTGGGTAGCCCTTAGGCTCCCATTGTGAATAAGGGAGTTTGGTGGGGGTGGAATTAAAAATGATCTAGAAATTCATAGAAAATAGATTAAAAAAATAGTTCTAATACTACAATAGGCCCCACTGTCAATAGTACAATTTTCACTAGATGGCGCTACTGGCGCAAATGTCTTTCGATTTTTGTCGAAAATTCTGGAATGTTCCATGGATTTCTATCGAATTTTCTAGAATTTTCTCGAACATTCTGGAATGTTCTATGGATTTCTATCGAATTTTCTAGAACTTTCTCGAATGTTGTATGGATTTTTATTGAATTTTATCAAACTTTCTCGAACAATCTGGAATGTTCCATGGGTTTCTGTCGAATTTTCTAGAATTTTCTCGAACATTCTGGAATGTTCTATGGATTTCTATCGAATTTTCTAGAATTTTCTCGAACATTCTGGAATGTTCTATAGATTTCTATCGAATTTTCTAGAACTTTCTCGAATAGTCTGGAATGTTCCATGGGTTTCTATCGATCTTTCCCTTACTTTTTCTTACACACAGAGAGTGTAGACATAATGTTGGGATCGGCCAAAAAAATCTTACTGTTCCGTACACACAGAGAGAATTAAATAAAAAGTCTTTCATTTAACAATTTTGATATTTAAATGTGCAAAAACAACCCAGCGAAGCGGGCTTAACAGCTAGTAAGAGTATAAATACATCTATGGTGAAGTACCATAAATTATATAAATAATATAGTTATTTAAAATATTTGGCATCAAACATGCATGCAAGCAAGTAAACAGAACCTTACCTAACTTATCATACGATAAGGTTTTAAACCTATAACAATGTTAAATAAAACGACGCGATGTAATATAAAAAAGTTTCTTTGTAGTTAAAACTAGAATAGTTAGATAAAATATATTACCTAGAGTTACAACCATTCTTAACTTAAATGATTTAATATAGTTTTATTTTAATATTTAGTTACGTGACCACAAAAATCAAAGCTTAAAGCTACACAGATACCCAGTTCAAATATTTTATTCAAAAAGTAAGTCAGGCGAACGTACATGACCACTTATATAAGATGGCCGATTTATATTTCTCTGTGATTCTTTACGGTTCCTGAATTCTTTTTTTAAACCCCCGAACGAAAAAAGGGGTGTTAGAAGTTTGACCACTATGTGTGTCTGTCTGTCTGCCCGTGTGTCTGCCTGAGTGTCTGTCTAAGTATCTGTCTGTGGCATCGCAGCGCATAAACGATTGAACCGATTTGGATTTTGTTTCGTTTGAAAGGTACTTTAATGGGGAGTGTTTTTAGCTATGTTTCAAGTGTGAGTTTAGGGCTATGTACCCTGAGAAATTAAAAAATAGGCAAGGAACGTCAAAATCGATTCAGGTTGGAGAAGGCTCAAATGAAAAATGTAATTTAATGGAGATTGTTTTTAAATACGTTTCAAGTGCACAGCTTAGGGTTGCGACTCTCAAGGAGTGGTCATGTTTTTCGCGCGTATCTAAATTTACTTATAACTTCGTATCTTCCAAAAGCGGCTCGATAGATTTTCAGTTAAGATATCGTTATATTCGCCTTAGCTCAAAGGTTCTTAGATAAGTGTTTGACAAAAAACCAAATGGCGGCTTTTTGTCGTGAAATGATAATACGTTCAATACAAGTGAAATTTACATAATTTAAAAAACCATAGCGACTTTAACAGTCGGGGTCCATTGTTGGGAAAATTTTATCCGGTTTAGATATTAACAGACCCCGACTGAAAAATTTGCAATGTGCTACTGGACTTGTTTTTTTATTTTCAGATTTTATTGAGCACAGTCGGGTTTTTTAATTTTAATTTTTTCGTTTTGGCAAATATTTCGAAAAATAAAAACTGTGAATACTTGGAACAAAACGATTTTTATCAGAATAGCCCCATACACAAAAGTTTCGATTCATATTTCATCAAGTTAAATTCCGATGTTCAAGTAATGAAATGCTCAAATTGATTGATTGACGATAATGTTTAATTATGCATTTCGATAAAAAGGAATTATTATAGATATACCTAATACAGTATTCCCAAGGGATTTTCCAAAATCAATAACCCAGAACCATGAGAATACGTTTGTTGACGTCATACACGAATCATTAGTTATTTATAGTTACAACGAAAATCGTTTGAAAACTAAAAGTATATAAAGCATCCAGCCAAACAAAAACATACAGAATGTTCATTAACGATGTTCCAGCATGGTATTTGCAGTTTCTATGTTAAAGCAATGGTACAATTTTTTTTTCGACAGAATTTAACGAAAAATTAAATTTAAGAATTTAATAATGCTTACTATTAATTCCCAAAGTTTCAGAAATTTTGACCGTTTAAAATGGGAAATAATTATGCCAACGTCCCAATTTCGATCAATTTACGTCAAAATTAATATCTCGAAAGTGAAAATTAATTTCTAAATTTTTTTTTTAGAATTGTATTGTTTAAAAATTTTTCTACTTTTTCTTCAATATATAATAATATCATAAAAATAGTTGGAGAGACCGGACATTTTACATGCTTTAAATGGGACATGACCCTCAAAATCGCGAACTTTGTCATTTACATTTGAAAAATAATATTTGTTCAATTTGATTTCTTATTTTCACAATTTTTAATGCATTAAGTTTAATTGATTCGTGTTTTTCAATAATTTTAATTTGACAGTTTCTATAACATTAACATGTAAAGAATTGCAAATTAGTCATAACAGCCCCCTTTAACTCCAAAATTTTTCACTTAAAGCGCTGGCATCGATTTTATTGTCCCTACCATGACTACGCACACAACGAACAGAGTATTCGAGTATCAAAAAAAAAAAAAAATTAAAAGTAGCCATGAACACTTGTTGAAAGAAAAACTATGATCGACGTTTTTATAAATCAATAAAATTGGGTAAAGAATATCTATTATCTGATTATCAGATGGGTGAAAATCGACCTTATACCTACCATCTTTTGTACTATAATAATACGAAATATTGTAATGTACAACATGTGTGTATAGCAAGTTGCATATTGTTTGCTCATATAGATTTCAATTAAGATAATTCAACTATAACCTAACACCCTTTTGTATTCAATATTATATGGATTGATAGAAGGATGTGTTATTCATAGACATATATGGTATGGTATGTAGATGAAAATAAACCAATCAAGTTAATTATGGCGTCGTATTTATAAGTGCAAATTATATTCGAACAAATTTTTAAGGTTTCAGCGCCGTGACAGTAAGAAAATGAATCTCTTATAAGGTCACCCAGCTGATAATTTTCAATAAAGAAAATAATCATAGATTTATACTTCATTTAACGATTTTGCTTCTCACTGTATTTTTATACCCTGTATATATATATATATATATATATATATATATATATATATAATATCTGGATGACCGAGCTTTGCTCGGTATTCTTAAAAAGACACAAATTTTATCACTAATAGAAGACCGTTTTAAATGTCTCCACACAAATACCAATTTGAATCATTAACTACGATATACACCAATAGATGTCAGGAAGAGTTATAATTTGCATTGTATTTCATTAACTACGATATACACCAATAGATGTCAGGAAGAGTCATATTTTGCGATGTATGTTTCAGTTTTTCGTGAAAAAAGGAATAAAACGACGTTTTTTTTAAAATGAAACCTTGTTAGATCGACTTATCGCCCCAAAAAACCCCTACATACTCATTTTCATGAAAATCGTTGGAGCCATTTCCAAGATCGTTGATATATTTATATATATATATATATATATATATATATACAATAATTGCTCGTTTAAATATATAAGATAGGGTTTACAAAGTTTAGTACCAAGTTCGTAAAGCTTAAAAATATTGATGGTACGAACAAAATTTTGATATAGGTGTGATAAAAATCACCTTAAGAGTTCATTTCCGGTTGTCCATCTGCCTGTCTATCTGTCTGGGAACAAGATAACACAAAAACGAACAGAGATATCAAGCTGAAATTTTTATGGGATGTAAAAAAGTGAAGTTGAGTTCATCTTGTAAATTGTTCGAGATAGAACAAAAGTTTAAAAGTAAAAAATGTACAGTATTGAAAATTAAACAACTTTTGTTTGAAATATTTCTTCGTAAACATCACTGTTTACCCACGAGGACAAAATTTCTGTGTCCATTCTAAAACTATAAAAGATAGTGAGATGAAAATTTGCAAGTAGCTTCAGTTAAGTAGTAGTCTTGTGGAACAATTTCAAAAAATGAAAAAAAATTGTAGAAAATACTTTTGAAAAATTTCAAAATGTTCACCCAAATGTGTTGCTATTTAAATTATAAAAAATAATGCAAGAACTTACAATCAATACTTTCTATACAGTGTATTGCAACAATTAACTCAGTCAATTGTTTCTTTTTACTTGTTTTATATCAATTTATTATATTTTTTTCGCGGTTTTTATTGCTTGGAACTTCTAGCCAGCATTACCAAATTTAGTTGGGAAATTGAAAATTGGGTTGTAAGTTGGGCTATTTTCATAGATGTTGAAATAAAAGTCTCTCGAATTTTTTTCTATATATAGTCGAATAAAAAATAAATTCATCCAGTTATAGCTCTCTGAAGGATAATAATATGAAAAAAAGAAGATTGTATTGTCAAAAAATATTACATAAAAATTTTTGTATTAAGATTTATCATCAGCAAGTGTCATCAGGATGACTAAGCGGAATAACTTGCCATAAAACTGAATTATTTGCTAGCACAAGGATATAAATTATGTATGAATAAAATATACTCAACATCAATTGAAATATAACAGACGAACAAATGGCTACACATCTATTTTACAAACAACAAAAGGTTATTGAACCTGCATCGAAATACACAAATTTGTTGTTATTCTCCAAAATATGAAATATGAAAAATGTACATGGGTTGCTCTACAAACTCACGAAGGAAATTAATCTGATTTCGGCTCGAAATTTTTTGTATATTCTATAGTTGGGAATTCAGTCTATAAATGGGATTTTGAACGAAATTTTTTGTTGTTGATAAAAATTGAAATATCTTACATAAGTTTTACAACAAAACTGTTTTTATTATTTCATAATAATTTTAAAGTTACAGACAGTTTTAAAAGAACTTTTCAAAAGAGAAACGAAAACACCGACAAAAAAAAATGTTCGCAAAACATCGTTTTTACGTAATAATGTTAATTGAATATTATATATACTGTATACAATTATTAATTAACATTATGACGTTACACGATCTTTTTCGAACATTTTTGTCGGGCGTTTTCGTTTCTCTTTTGAAAAGTTCTTTTAAAACTGCCTTCAACTTTAAAACTATCATGAAAAATAAAAACAGCCTTTTTATAAAACTTATATGATCTTTCTATTTTTGTCAAAAAAGGCAAATAATTTTTACATTTATTGCCATTTTAAAAGAAATCAAGCGGCAAAAAACTGAAAGTGTCTATCTGCCTGGACTTCAGAATTGGGTCTAGGAAGAAATAAAATATTCTGTGTGTTAATCCAGATTTCGAACTATCTGTGTACCTTATTTTATCCTTATCCATTCAGATTCACAACTTTCTGATAATTAACCAATATGGTTCGCGTAGCTCCAGTATGATTTGCTGACTTAACTCAAGTCCTCCTGAACTAAATAAATCAAATTACATTTTACATTAGATTTTGTTCAAGGTATATTACAGGTTAGCTGAGAAATTGGCACTTACCCAGTAATTACGCCAAGAAAGTAAATTTCATTCTAAATTGCTTTTAGGGGCCAGCTGGAAATAGCATACAATTAAAGTATGGTTTTATTTCATTTTATTATACCATGTATATATGAAATATACATAGTATATTAAGTTTAGTCCCAAGTTTGTAACGCTTAAAAATAATGATGCTAGGAAAAAAATTTGGTCATAGGTGTTCATAGAATGACCTAATTAGTCCATTTCCGGTTGTCCGTCCGTCCGTCCGTCTGTGGTCACGATAACTCAAAAAAGAAAAAAAATATCGAGCTGAAATTTTTACAGCGTACTCAGGACGTAAAAAGTGAGGTCAAGCTCGTAAATGAGCATCATGGGCCAATTGGGTCTTGGGTCCGTAGAACCCATCTTGTAAACCGTTAGAGATAGAACAAAAGTTAAAATGTAAAAAATGTTCCTTATAAAAAAATAAAAAACTTTTGTTTGAAACATTTTTTTGTAAACATCACTGTGTACCCACGAGGGCGTTAATTAGGTGCACATTTTATAGTATGTATTAATATAATTAACTCAGTGTTTGTTTTCACTTGTTTTTTTTTATTATAAAATCATCAACATCAAGTAAAATGGTTGCAAGTAAAAAACAAAAACCTTTTATAACATGTATATGAAATATACCAAGTTTAGTCCCAAGTTTGTAACGCTTAAAAATATTAACATTGGTCAATTGGGTCTTAGGTCCGTAGGACTCATCTTGTAAACCGTTAGAAATAGAATTTATAAAATTTATAAAATCAAATTCAAACTGTGATTATATTTCTTTGTATCATAATAATTTTAATAACAGTAATTGAAAATTGAGTTTTTTTCATTTATATTGTTTTTGATTACTTTGATCTTAGTGTAGGTACGTAATCTGGAGAAAGTCATCCCTTTTAATGAAGTGCACAAATAATTTGTTTTCTTTCTAATTGTATCAAGAAAAAAAAATTGAATGAAGGAAAAGTTTTTAACGAACTGTGTATTTAAAATAAGAAAAATACTTTGGAATATGAATAAATAAAAATACATAAATAATACATTAATATCGATTTAGAAAATATTTCTAACGATTTGGGATTTTCCTTGACCTAAGAGAGTCCGGTTCCTAAAATGGCCCATAGTAATATCAAGTTGAGATTCGTGGTTGAAATTATTTGTTCTTTATTTTCAACTTTGATCATGAAAATACGAAATTTTTCGTTATTTGTCTTGGTTATCGAAATATCGAAAGCTAAATAATTAAACAAAATTTTCAATTTTCGATATTTTAAAAATTAATCCACATATCGAAAAATTTTAATGATAATCATTATGTTAATCATTTACAGTGGAAAAAAAAGCATTAATCATGTGAAATCTGTAAAAAAAACTTTTCGTATAAGAGATTAACTACAACATAAATGTAGTAAAAAAACCGAGGAAAAACCTGATATTTGTAATAGAACATTTTATAATAGAAGCCAAAAATTCTTAATAAATAGGGTCTATGAATAGTTATTACTACACTGTATCCGAATGACTTAATGTGTTTCGGTTTAGAAGCATGTGTTTTCGGTTTATACTTATTCGGTTTTCTCACTCAAATCTCGGATAAGTATAAACTTTAATTTTTTTTTAATGAATTTATTAATATGATTTTTTGCAAATCAATTAAATTAATTTGAATCCGCATTTATTTTGGAATAAGTTAAATTTATTTATTCATTAGGTTAATATAATTTTCTCACTGATATTGGCTGTTTAAATTGTATGTATATATGTCGGGTCATATGGCGATGTGGTGAGCGAGTCCGACTCTTAGTACTAAGATCGTGGGTTCGAAACCCACTAAGGTACAAAATTTTTTTTTCCCTACGTTATTAATTTAAGTTTGTGTAACAATCCCACAGGTGTTTTAGTCACTCAAAGTTTTTCATTAGGTTTGTACAGCTTTATCACCCATAATGTCTCTTGATATTGTTTCATCATATAAGAGGTGTCGCAGCTCGGTGTTAAGCCGGTGCGACTCGTAGATGTAAGGTCTATGGTTCAAAGCTCGGGCAAATAAAAATTTTAAATTTTTTCTCTACATTTCATGTTCTGATTTATTCAAATTAATTTCATTAATTTAAATGCGTGTTAAATTTCCGCGCTTTTTTCGGGTGTGGTCAATCAAAATTATTCATTAGGTCAGTAGTGTTTCATCGTTCATAGTGGACAGTTGGTTACATTTGTGCTTTGTGTTTCACCTTCATTTGACTTCCAAACGTCAAATTTCATTTTCGAATTTGTTTCTGAGTAAGTTTTTGTTTCAATTTACATTTTTCTAATTCTTTTTTTGTACATTGTAAAGTTCTATATTATATTTAATTTGTTTCACATTTTGTCCAAATACTTTTTTACACAAAACTTTTAATATTAATTTTAAAAAATTATGTTTGAATCATTTGTTTATTTTTTCTAATTGAAATCACATTCTAGAATTAGTTGTTTTATTATTAGTGATTGACTACAAGTATTTTTATTTGTTTTCAAAATTTTTCGAGCTTGTGTTTATTCCCAAGAGATTCAATCTCATTTATACAAAATTTATTTATAATAAATATAACAAAATGAATATGTACTATGGTTCGATAAAATTTTTTGACGCTAGTGTTATTTTAGATGTAGAGTTTACTAATAAACACACAGTTTTAATATTAATAATTATAATTTTTATTTAAAGACGTTCATTCATCAACCTGTTTTGCTCTGTGCGTTTATATGGAAACAGTATTTAAATTTGAAATAATTTTGAAATTTTATTAAAATTTTTAATAATTACTAACTGATAAAAGTTTCAAGTATAGTTATCGATATAATTTTTGAGAAATATCGATTTATATTTTCCATTTAAACCTATGTTAAAGATTAATTTTTGTCACTTTTTGAATTTAAAATTTAACATTAATTACGTTTCGATTAATTTATATAATTGTATATTTTTTCTTTCTTAAATCATTCAAAATCATTTAAACTTTTTTATCATCATAATTATTTTTATTTGTCTACTTACAAGTCTCATGAATGTACGTCCTTAAATGAATAACTAAATAACTCTAAAATCACTTGAACAATATTAATGAAATGTTTTAATATTATTGTTTTAATCAACAACTCCGTTACTAAATATCGAAAAAAATTCTCTCAAAATAATAAATAAAACTAAATTTGTATTCAATTGATTTCAACACTCCGCTCAATTCAAACAAAACAGATTCCTATGGACTTAGCAAATTTGTGAAATTTTTGATTTGATAAACCTTTGGTACAAATATCAGCCAGTTCATTTTTTGTAGGTATATAATCAATTTTTTTTAAAATTCTGATCGAATGAAATGTTATTTAAGTTCGCGTACATGCGTGAACCTGTTTTGCTACGTGCGTTCATAGGGAAACAGTATGTAAATTTTAAAGAATTTTAAATTAATAGAAATTTTTTTGAAATTCTATTAAAAGTTTAAATAATTATTACCTGGTAAAAGCTTGTAAAAAAAAGTATTGGTATCGATATAATTTTAGAAAAATATCGTATTTATATTTTCCATTTAGTCCCATATTAAATCTTACTTTTAGTCAATTTTTTAAACTTAAAATTCAATGAAAATAATTCGATAACAGGTTATTTTTCTTGTCTTAAATCATAGAAAATCATTTAAACTATCGCATTACCATATTGTTTTTTATTTCTCTACTATTATCGTTGACGCATGTACGCCCTTCAATTATTTGGAAATAATATATTTTGAAAATCTAAAAAACAGAATATTGTTGCATTAGCTAGCTGCGGTTTGCAAAATAAATGTTTTAATATGATCGTTAAACCAGTAATTTTTGAGGATAATCAATCAAGTATTCAATAAGTTAAGAATTGGGAAAGTAAAAGAAGTAAACATATTGGCATTAAATACCATTTCATCCGATCAGAATTAAAAAAAGATAATTTAAAAATTGAACATATACCTACAGAGAATCAATTGGCTGATATTTGTACATACACTAATAATAAAATTATTTTTAATTATTTTAATTATTTATCACTAAAATATATTTATTCATCAGGTTGGTCCAGTTTTATCACCGATTATGGCCGTTTAAATTGTAACAAGCATCAAGTCGTGTGGCAGAGAGTATAGCGAGTCCTACTCCTCTTACACAGGTATGGAGTTCAAAATCCAGGTAAGTAAAATTTTTATTTTTATTTTCTAAATCTCATGTGATAATTTATTCTTAGTAATATAATTAATTTGAGTGTGTGTTTTACTATTCACTATGAATAGCTTATTTATTTGACATTTATCTATTCCCTTCATTTGAATTCCAAATCTTAAATTTCATTTTCGGGTTTGTTTCTAAGTAAGTTTATGTTAATAAAGGTAAATTAAGATTAAATGAGCCATCTTTAATTGTTTATGCATAAATATTATTGCAAATTAAGCAATTTTTAACTTTTATGCCCAGAGATATTTTTGGTTTTTTTCAATTTATTTTACTCTAAATATCAGTTCATTAATTTAAATTTGTAAAATCGGTCTGCCCTATATCCTGAGAAGCGACGTTGACTAACTAAGGTTAGTATGATGTTTCTCAGGAAAAACTCGTTCGATTTGTTGCATGTGTTATAACACTATGAGAAATTGTGTAGTCAAAAATCAATTTTTTCTCGTTATGTCTGTCTAAAAGCTAAGCGCCTCGATAGGGGATTATGTATCAACTCATGATGACGGTGAGACGGGACATGCAAAAAAGCGCAGTCATCACTTAAAGTGAGTTAGGTATATCTAGACAGATAATGTACGGAAAAAATGATCTTGATTACATGGATTTTTCGCCTGTGTTATAGCCTGTGATATTTTGGATTGGTTTCATTCTGGGGTAAGTCAACTTATAACTGGGTTGAAAAATTGCCTAATTTTTCTTTTTAAATTTTTTTTATTTTCTTTTTTAAATATATTATTTTAAATTTGTAAATTCGGTCTGCCCTAAATTCTGAGAAGCGACGTTGACTAACTAAGGTTAGTATGATGTTTCTCAGGAAAAACTCGTTCGATTTGTTGCATGTGTTATAACACTATGAGAAATTGTGTAGTCAAAAATCAATTTTTTCTCGTTATGTCTGTCTAAAAGCTAAGCGCCTCGATAGGGGATTATGTATCAACTCATGATGACGGTGAGACGGGACATGCAAAAAAGCGCAGTCATCACTTAAAGTGAGTTAGGTATATCTAGACAGATAATGTACGGAAAAAATGATCTTGATTACATGGATTTTTCGCCTGTGTTATAGCCTGTGATATTTTGGATTGGTTTCATTCTGGGGTAAGTCTACTTATAACTAGGTTGATATGGTTAATTCAAATGGACCTTCAGAAATATTTATGCATAAAGGTTATTGTAAATTAAGCAATTTTTATTTATTCCTTTTCTTTTTAAAATAATTGAATTTTTTTCCAGAGATATTTATGCTTTTTCATCTCCGACAATGTCATTCGTATAATTCTGTGTTTGTGACTTGTAAAATTCATATCCTATCCTAGAATTACCTTTTTTTATCATATCCTATCCTAGAACTTTCTTTAATTGTTTATGCATAAATATTATTGCAAATTAAGCAATTTTTAACTTTTATGCCCAGAGATATTTTTGGTTTTTTTCAATTTATTTTACTCTAAATATCAGTTCTTTAATTTAAATTTGTAAAATCGGTCTGCCCTATATCCTGAGAAGCGACGTTGACTAACTAAGGTTAGTATGATGTTTCTCAGGAAAAACTCGTTCGATTTGTTGCATGTGTTATAACACTATGAGAAATTGTGTAGTCAAAAATCAATTTTTTCTCGTTATGTCTGTCTAAAAGCTAAGCGCCTCGATAGGGGATTATGTATCAACTCATGATGACGGTGAGACGGGACATGCAAAAAAGCGCAGTCATCACTTAAAGTGAGTTAGGTATATCTAGACAGATAATGTACGGAAAAAATGATCTTGATTGCATGGATTTTTCGCCTGTGTTATAGCCTGTGATATATTGGATTGGTTTCATTCTGGGGTAAGTCAACTTATAACTGGGTTGAAAAATTGCCTAATTTTTCTTTTTAAATTTTTTTTATTTTCTTTTTTAAATATATTATTTTAAATTTGTAAATTCGGTCTGCCCTAAATTCTGAGAAGCGACGTTGACTAACTAAGGTTAGTATGATGTTTCTCAGGAAAAACTCGTTCGATTTGTTGCATGTGTTATAACACTATGACAAATTGTGTAGTCAAAAATCAATTTTTTCTCGTTATGTCAGTCTAAAAGCTAAGCGCCTCGATAGGGGATTATGTATCAACTCATGATGACGGTGAGACGGGACATGCAAAAAAGCGCAGTCATCACTTAAAGTGAGTTAGGTATATCTAGACAGATAATGTACGGAAAAAATGATCTTGATTACATGGATTTTTCGCCTGTGTTATAGCCTGTGATATTTTGGATTGGTTTCATTCTGGGGTAAGTCTACTTATAACTAGGTTGATATGGTTAATTCAAATGGACCTTCAGAAATATTTATGCATAAAGGTTATTGTAAATTAAGCAATTTTTATTTATTCCTTTTCTTTTTAAAATAATTGAATTTTTTTCCAGAGATATTTATGCTTTTTCATCTCCGACAATGTCATTCGTATAATTCTGTGTTTGTGACTTGTAAAATTCATATCCTATCCTAGAATTACCTTTTTTTATCATATCCTATCCTAGAACTTTCTTTAATTGTTTATGCATAAATATTATTGCAAATTAAGCAATTTTTAACTTTTATGCCCAGAGATATTTTTGGTTTTTTCAATTTATTTTACTCTAAATATCAGTTCTTTAATTTAAATTTGTAAAATCGGTCTGCCCTATATCCTGAGAAGCGACGTTGACTAACTAAGGTTAGTATGATGTTTCTCAGGAAAAACTCGTTCGATTTGTTGCATGTGTTATAACACTATGAGAAATTGTGTAGTCAAAAATCAATTTTTTCTCGTTATGTCTGTCTAAAAGCTAAGCGCCTCGATAGGGGATTATGTATCAACTCATGATGACGGTGAGACGGGACATGCAAAAAAGCGCAGTCATCACTTAAAGTGAGTTAGGTATATCTAGACAGATAATGTACGGAAAAAATGATCTTGATTGCATGGATTTTTCGCCTGTGTTATAGCCTGTGATATATTGGATTGGTTTCATTCTGGGGTAAGTCAACTTATAACTGGGTTGAAAAATTGCCTAATTTTTCTTTTTAAATTTTTTTTATTTTCTTTTTTAAATATATTATTTTAAATTTGTAAATTCGGTCTGCCCTAAATTCTGAGAAGCGACGTTGACTAACTAAGGTTAGTATGATGTTTCTCAGGAAAAACTCGTTCGATTTGTTGCATGTGTTATAACACTATGACAAATTGTGTAGTCAAAAATCAATTTTTTCTCGTTATGTCTGTCTAAAAGCTAAGCGCCTCGATAGGGGATTATGTATCAACTCATGATGACGGTGAGACGGGACATGCAAAAAAGCGCAGTCATCACTTAAAGTGAGTTAGGTATATCTAGACAGATAATGTACGGAAAAAATGATCTTGATTACATGGATTTTTCGCCTGTGTTATAGCCTGTGATATTTTGGATTGGTTTCATTCTGGGGTAAGTCTACTTATAACTAGGTTGATATGGTTAATTCAAATGGACCTTCAAAAATATTTATGCATAAAGGTTATTGTAAATTAAGCAATTTTTATTTATCCCTTTTCTTTTTGAAATAATTGAATTTTTTTCCAGGGATATTTATGTTTTTTTTTTATCTCTTTCTTATATTTTAGGAATACCTGTCCTGTAATTATATTAAGTGATGTCAAATTTAGGCTGATAGTATTTGGGGATTGTGAATTTTTTTTTTAGGAATTGCGATAATGTTATCCAATTTGTCATGTTCCGGTCACGACAAATTGGATGATTATTTATCTTTTTCTTCTGTTTAAATGTAACCGGATGCACTTAAATAGAAGGAAAAGATCGTGGATTAGGCCTATAGGGGATACCACGTAAAAAAAAACGCGCTGATGTATCCTACCTCAATGGTAGTGTGGAAACGGATACAAATTTCTTTTATAATGATTTTCTTTTACAGTGAGAATTTTGGGTTACAAATGACAATCTTGGCTAAAAATGCAACGATCTGCCAAAATTTCAAGTATATCCATCGAATATAAATAATATCAACAAACATTTAAACAAACAACAGACTTAACAGCACACGTGAGTATTTGTTTTATGTTTCTTGTAAATAAGTCATCCAAAACAACATTTATCCAACTCAACAAGATTCAATGGTTTTCGTGATTCAATATTTTGTTTCATATAAATTATATTTGAAGGTATCATAAAGTTTCAATGCCGGAAAATATAAAATTTGTAATAAAATTTGTGCTTTTTATTTCTTTATAAATTAATAATTTATTAATTGATCACTAGAACATAAATATTGGCTTAGGATATCGATTCTAAGTGCTGTTAAATTAGTTGCAAATATTATTTTATTATTTTAACATTTGGACAACTTTTGCTTAAGCATTTTTCTGTATCTTGCGTTTTTTTTTCTTTCGATTCAATGCAACAATGATATATTTTTCGTATTTCGTCGTATTTCCTCCGAAATCTTACAATTTTCGAAAGAATATTTTCAACCAATTTCCTAATTTAATGTGTTATGCTATCTCTTACATTTTAGGATTAAAATTGATTAATAAAGCAACCCCAAAAACTAGCTTCAATCTGAACGAACTATTTTAGCCATAATAGATTAAAATGTTCTACCCTGTATATCCAGAATTCATGTTCCCAGAACATTTTTCCCAACTAGATTAATCAGTCCCTATATGCGTAAAATAGTATAAAATGCGAAATAAAAAACCTTATTTGTATCTTCGATTGTCAAGAAAGAAACAAGCTTTAAACTTTTTATTATTTTTTTATTTAAAATTTGCACTGAATTCTTAAGATCGTGTTAAATCGATCTTTACCGATGTCATTCACAGGTAATTACAGTAAAATTGCGTTATAAAATACTTGATATTAAATAAAATGACTTGCAGAGTTGCAGTACATGTAATAAATTAAGGGCATTATTTAATACTTGAAACAAAATATGTAATTATGAATATCATGAATTTATAAATAGGAGCCGAGTCGAGCTGAGCCGGCATCAACACAGTAGGTCTTAACAAAATTATTTACTTTCACTCATAGCACGTCGATCGACCACCGTTGGCATTGTGCATGACTGTTCTACGGGGCAGAGGCATACTGGCGGTGTAATACGTATTGTTTTCAACAGTTAAACAATTTTTTAATTTTATTACAAGATAATTACTTTAATCTGATTACTAGACTCTTTTTTTTTTATTTGTTTTCTTTCAAATTCAGTTTCTTTGTCGATATGTCCTAGATATCTTTCTTATTTATTCCAAATATTTTGATACTTTGATTTTTATCTTAATTAAATTTTTCTTGTGTAATTCAATGGCACGCCTCACATAGTTCAAGTATCTTACAAAAGTGATTCAAGACTCAAACAGACTTAATACTCTTTCTATTTTTTATCAGGGTAAGCTTTCATTTGGGAAAGTGGGATCTTAGATTAAAGCAATTCTGGGTAAAATGTAAACGCAATTAGCAACTGTCTATGCATGGTATTTCAACAATTAACTCAGTCAATTGTTTGTTTTCACTTGTTATATATATAGATGTAACAAAATGTTAAAAATAATAAATTTAAAAATTATTTAAAAAAAATATTATTCTTTACAAATGCTGCTTTCAATTTTGTTTAGTAGCATGAATGTAATGTAATGTAAGTATTCTTTTTTACATATTTTTGATGGATGGTGACATTTAATATACTTAGTTTAACTATAAATATTGGTTCGCAAACATACGAACGTAGAACCATCTTTGGTAGCTCAATTCAACTTAAACGAATAGATACTCAAAGTATGTGCGTAAAATTGGAAGTAGGTAAATTCATCTAAAAGACTCAGTATTGATATACGGCCTTTGAACCATTTTAACCTATATCCTACTTCAGTTTACTCTTAAAGAATCTTCAAAATTATACCCATTTCAAATGTTCAATTATAAATAATTTTGGTAATAACTATTTTTTGTGTAAAATTGAAAATAAACGAGTTATTTATTAAACAAGAACACACCTCCGCTTTTCGAGTCTAAATCGAAAAATATCGATCCTAAAGAAAAATAGATAACGACCAATATTTTAGGATATTTAATTTTTAACAACTTTTGTACTACACTTTCCGTGTAAAATTGAAAATAATCGAGTTATTAAATAAACAAAAATTCACCCTGAAATTCAAGATGGTGGATGACGTAATGACGTAGCGGACTTGGAATCATGAAAATCGAAATGTAGGCTGCCAGTGAGCCTCCCAACGATTTACAAAGGACCCTTTATTACTACTTCGTATGTCGACTATATTTCAATGCTTACCCACGGAGAGTCATTTGATTGTGTAATTTTAAACATTATGCCAGTAAAATGTTGAAAATATACGAACAAGTGTGGTAATAAAATATTTGACTTATGATAAATGACTTCAAGACTGACGTCTAGCGGTTATGTTGATCTATGGCGTAGCTCCATGTCTGAACGTGAAATTTTGCTTCTTTCAAGGGCATCCTTGTCTTTTACACTTTCGAAGAGGTAATTTTTTTATTTCTGTTCTGAAAAGCAACAAATTCATCGGTATATTTTATAAATTTACTTTCGATTGCAAAAATAAACAAATAGTAGCAGGGGTTTCTTTTTACTTTCAAAAAAGTTTTTACTCTATCAAATCTACTCTTGGTTAAAAAACTTTTACTTTCTTTTCAACTTCGAAGAAAAAAAAAACCAAGTAAAAAAAATGTAAAGAAAAACTTATTTAAATATTATGTGTGTCTTTTTAACTATGCATGAATGTATATAGATTGATTCTGTGGAATATGTATTTTATATCAGTGTATACAGAATGATTTATTTGGGTTGTTAAAAACTTTACAGTGACCCGAAAAAATACGAGCTCAATCGCCTAAATGAACCCGAATTTTGAATTTTTTAGACCAAAATTACCTTTTAAAATATCAAATATTTTTTTGTGAATTTTTCGATATTTTCAATGATGCACCAAAAAAAAAACCCAACACCCTTATGTAAACATACTTTGCTTATTAAACGCTTATTCAATTGGTCATGAGTTGGTAACAATGGGTCACCAATTGGGTGAGTTATAGGTCAGTCATTACTCATTAGTAAAGAAAGCAATTATTATTATTAAAACATGAATTCTTATGCCAGTAATTCAATAGGCATTTGCACGCCCAGAAAAGTGAAGTTGTTTTTGAAAATCTTAAGAAGTACGCAAAATATGAATGTTTAAAATTCCTCATTAAGGAAAAAGGAAGATATAGGTCAATGACGTCATTGTCCGGTATCATCATAGAAATACATATAAAACTTTGCTTAAAGGAGATGGGCAACAAGTTTTGAATACTTTTTCATTTTTTAATCAATTTTAATTTTACTTCCAAATTTTGTTATGGTATCAAGTCTAGTTTTACATTTTAATGCGTAATATGGTAAAATTCGACATCAGGAAACTAGCGTATTGCACATGCACTTCTCAGCACAATAAAACTTGAATATTATTTATCGCCATGTTGAATTTAGCTTTGTCACTTTATCAAAAATTACGCTTTCGCAATGTTAAATAAATTCTATAATGAATTGAGTTTCTGTTTTCACAGTATTTTCCAAATATTTTTCAAAAAAATCCATACTTTTTTAAAACCAGAACTTTTTAATCTTTGCAAAATCGAATCGAATGCAGTATGTTTCATCCAAATAAATTCCGAGGTTTGACCGTATGTTCGGCTTCATTTACTTCACTATTACTTGAAATATACAGCTAGAGTTCTATCAAAACTAAGTGGCACTGAACAAGAGAGAGTATAGATACGAGTACACATACATATACATCATACACTCTCTCTTGCTCGGTGCCACTTAGTTTTGATAGAACTCTACGCACGTATACCAAAATATAATATTGTAAAATCCATAAATATTCATAAAACTTGACTACATATAATGTACTACTTACTGTTACTGGTACTAAATATTGTTTAGTTCATATTTATTTGGCTGATAGCTTCAAGCTTCATACCACATACCAATTTAAAGCTACCTACTGGTGACTGTGCTTCACAAACAAAAACTTATTAAAAAACTTTTTATCAACTTTAAATGTTCCCATTCACTAGCGAGCCCGCAAAGCAGACTATCATGTTTTTATACCTTGTATATACGAAATATAAATCAAGGTATACTAAGTTTAGTCCCAAGTTTGTGACGCTTAAAACTATTGATGATATGAACAAATTTTTGGTGTAGCTGTTCATAAAATCACCTATGTAGTCCATTTCGGGTTGTACGTCTGTTAACGCGATAACTCAAAAACGAAAAGGGGTATCAAGCTGAAATTAATAGCTTGTCAGGGCGTAAAACGGGAGGTTGAGTTCGTAAATGAGCAACCAAGATCAAGGTCTTGGGTCCGTAAGACCCATATTGTAAACCGTTCGAGAGAGCATAAAAATTTAAATATAAAAACAATCCTTAGAAAAAAAAACTCTTGTTTGAAACATTTTTTCGCTTACATTACTTTTTACCCGTGAGGGCGCAAATTAGGACATAACTTAAGTGTTCATTTTCTCCAAAACTATAAAAACAAAGCTGCTGAAAATTTGCACGTAACTTCAACTATTGGTCTTGTGAAAGATTTTCGAAAAACGAAAAATAAGGAAAGTTCACCATAATTGTGTTGTTTTTTTAAACTTTTTTAATTTGTTAAAAATAATCCAAGCACTCGCATTGAACACTTTCTATACAGGCTATTTAAACAATTAACTCAGTCAATTGTTTTTACACTGTTTTCACTTGTTTCTTACTTTATTTCAAATTATAAATAAATTGAGAATGTTTTCATAACTTTTGATTGTATTTTAAAATCAAAATAACAACAAATAAATGTCTTGTATATGTAAAAACCATCTTTAAAAAATGTTTAAGCTGAATTAGATGCAAAACCCGTTAAATTTTTTTAAACCCCCGACTAAAAAAGCGGGATGTATACAGTTTACGTCTAGTGTATGCTATAAAAATTTTAGCTTGATATCGTGATAACAGACAGAAAACAGAAACCGGAAATGTACTTTTTAGGTGATTTTATGAACACCTATATCACAATTTTGTTTGTAGCATCAATTTTTAAGTGTTACTAACTTGGGACTAAGCATATTATACCTTGATATATGTTACATATGTACAAAACTTAAAATTATTAATTTTCAATTTTGCAACTGAAACAAATGGAGATATCTCACCAATTTCCTTGAAACTTTTTGCTTAATAAATGTTTATAAATTGTTAAATAAACAAATGAAGGTTTATGCGTTTGGAAGCTACGATGCCACAAACAAATCGAGCAGACTTGATTTTATATCCGAGGGTTTCTTCAAATTTTTAATTTAATCATAACAGAATTTTCCATTCAAATATTTTTAAATAATTCTATTAAGGTGCATCCATTCAAGAGCAGCTATCTTCGTAGTAATACACAACAAGAAAGAAGAATATTTTCACAAAAAGTGAGTTATAAAATTGACATTTGACATTTACCAATCTCACACACACACATGTACCTACCTACACCCATCAAAACGCTCCAACTCCACCACAAATTCATTGTATGTACAGTTACAGATATACAGGGTATTCGTTGTGTGCGTAGTCATGGTAGGGACAATAAAATCGATGCCAGCGCTTCCAGTGAAAAATTTTTGCGTTAAAGGGGGCTGTTATGGACTAATTTGCAATTCTTTACATGTTAATCTTATAGAAAATGTCAAATTAAAATTATTGAAAAACACGAATTAATTAAACTTATGCATTAAAATTGTGAAAATAAGAAATCAAATTGCACAAATATTATTTTTCAAATGTAAATTATCATAATTATTTATTTAAATTTGTGTGACAAAAATATTAAAATTTCAATGAAAGTCTTAAATGCAATCCATACAATTATATATGCATCCATACAATTCTATAATTAAAGTAGTGTATCGTTACCATGGAAACGAAACTCACGCACGGAGCGAATAATAAAAATGTTTTCCATATGTACCCAACTTAGTTACACACTCTGTATATTAATAATAAATATTCAAAACCTCTCTTTTATTCTGTAGGTATCTATTGTTTTGGGTAAAAACAAGTAACAAAGTCGGTCAAGTATCTGTAACGTTTTCAATTTCAAGTGCTACGAACAACGACACAATCAAACTACACTGCTACAGCTACGAATTATAATATCAATAATATAAAAAAAATAAAAGTAGCTAATAATAATGAACTCAAGCTTACTTAAACACTTAAAAATGTAAAAAAATAATTTGTTAATTTTTTATTCTTATATTATATATTTTTTAAAAAATATATTGTTACATATTCGCTCCGTGCGTGAGTTATGTTTCCATGGTAACGATACACTACTTTAATTATAGAATTGTATGGATGCATATATAATTGTATGGATTGCATTTAAGACCTACATTGAAAATTTAATATTATTGTCTCACAAATTTAAATAAATAATTTTGATAATTTACATTTAAAAAAAGTTTTCGAAATCGACGTTCTCAAGAACGTAAAATCATAAAATTTATTTGGTGTAAAAATTAAAACCATAAAATTGTTTTTGAAGATGCAAAATTATATAATTTAATACAAGATCTTTCAGAAGTTAGAAGAAAAATTAACTAACCCGATACATTCTGTACAAAGAAGTAACAAATTTTCCATTTGTCAAATTTTGGAGAATTTATATCAGCATGAGAATTACATTTAACACAACACATATGTGAGTAAACTACAGTACCTACAACCTTCATGTATATTTACTCAAAATACTCAACATGCTTCATGTATACTTACCTACTAATACTGCCAGACTATAAATATTATTCAACACTTTATCTATCATTCATATTTTACAAAGTTTAAAGATTTGAGGTAATGACATGAAAAATCAAGATTTATAGATTGGGAGAAGGTGACGCAATGTTTTAAGGGGGAATTCTGGCCTAGAAGATTAAATTTTAGGCATTTTTCAAACTTAGATTTAAAACAATGAAAAATACTTTTGTTGCCATTTTTTCATATGATGTTTATTGACATTTCAAGAATAAAAACAAATTGTAAAAAAAAAAAGAAATAATTCATCGAATAGGCTGGTAAAATATTCAAAATTGAAATTGTTTCAAATCCAAAGCACAGTCGATAAGGTTATTTATTTTGAGATATCATGTCACCATCATCACCTCGAAAAAAGTAGTTTCGAAAAGTCACTCGGATAATAATATTTAATACTCACTTTGGATTAATCGGCGATCTTAGATCCTTACATCTTCTACTGGAAATGGAACTTTTTTCTACTGTAGTTCCTGGAAAGAAGGAGTCTTCAAGTCTTCTAGAAACAGCTGCCGTTGATGGTCCGTTGATGCCGCGTATCAAAATCCACTGTATCATCAAAATTAATTGGAATTTTGAAAAATCCATTTGAGGACATATTCTTAAGTGTCTAAATTTTGAAAATATGCAAAAAAGTATTTTCTTTTCTTTTCAAAAATTTCTTTTTCAAATTTCCAGATCAGAATACCGACTAAAACCACTTTTTGCAATATGGGGCCAGGCGTGCTACCGCAAAAGTCTGGCGCAGGTCGGGAGGTCAACTCAAAAGCCACGAGATTACATTTTTTTCATAATTAAAAATTTCAAATAAATATCCATAAAATTTACCTGAATATGAAAAAAATAATCAAAATATCTGTTTATTAATTGAATTTATACTATTATGGGCAGCCGGGGATAGTACACAATTTTTAGGATTTCTCGAGCAAATCTGGAAAGAAGGTAACTTTATATGGAGAGACTTTATAGGTTGAATTATGTAGCTATTGAAAGGAAAATGATGTTCTCATGACAACTGGTAGTCGTAATTGAATAACAATAGTTTCGAAATCTAAAATAGTTAATATTTTGTGTACGAGAGTAGTAAACAGATACGTACAGATAAAATATATCTCATAATATCACATATACTCTCTACTATAGTGATATTTTTTCTATTTAAGATGTGAAAACTATTAAAAAGAGTACAACCCATATGAAAATGTACCATATTAAACAATGATGGAAACATAAATTGCGCATGTGTTGCAAATATTTTATAGTACAGAAGAGAGTGCAGTACCAGCGATCAAAATGTTTAAAAAGCCATTTTTTAAATTATAAAACTGGATATATGTTGATGGTACTGCTATGTGTACACCCATAATATTTTCCTGAAATATGGCACAATATCACAATGTACCATTGATCACAGACTAATATCCTTGAGTTAATCCCACGATAGTTCACTCTAAAGAATGGCGTCATATGTTTAAAAGACGGTATAAGGTTGAGTCATTTTTTTGGAAATATTAATAATATTTAGACACTGCTATCATAGTTTTCTATCGAAAAACTTTCATGGCTATTTTTAAATAAATTAATTTTATTCAATTTTTTAAATGAACGGTTTTTTCAGACAATCCTTTTCCATTATTTTCGTAATTAATTTATCTTTTTTTCTGATACCAATTTCGATTGATTAACAGATCGAAGTAGTTACCTATATTGATTTACCTGTTTATATAGTGTTAACAGATCTACACCGATCTGTTAGCTAATCGATATTGGTATCAGAAGAAAGATAGAAAGATTATGTACGAAAATAATGGGAAAGAATTGCCTGAAAAAACGGTTCATGGAAAAAATTGAATAAAATTAATTTATTTAATACCAAATTACAAATCAAAAAGAATTGTTTGGGGAGAAATTTGATTTACAAGTGAAATTTACAAAATTAAAAAAAAAAAAACCGATTCTTTCCAATACGTGTAAAATCATCAAAGAGGAAAAAATTAAAAGTTGGGAAATATTGAACAGTATCAATGTATAGAGTACAAAATTCTCTATCGCTCACTATATACGACACAATAAATATTTATCGAGATATGGAGCCACAAAAACTTGCCTTAAAACAAATAAAACTTTTGAAACAACCTAATACATTATGTCGGGGGTACTACACGTACTCCTATAGTATTATACAAACGTAAATACTATAATACTAGCTCGCTGATGGAGTAATACGAGCAACATCGGCGGCGGACTCCACGAGTCGTTATATTACCTACAACACGCTCTCTGGAACCAACAACAACGGAGGTACTACTCAACGGAGACTCTCTGAAGCTGGTGTCGTTCGTATGATGCCCCCGTGCTGTTACCTCTCATATACACACATTGTCCGTTAAATTATTATTTGCACATTCAGTGTCATCCTTGTCTGACACCAGTGGAGCGCGGCTATTTGAGTCGTCTCGAGTCGCGCGTAGAGCTAGCAAGTGGCAAATGACTCAAAAAATATCGTGTGTGTATTATATACAAATATTTTTAGTTGTTGTCAATATTTGATCCAGTTATCATGTGAAAAACGTTTTTCTGTGCATACAAAAATTTTCCGGAGGAATTTTTCATTTTCCTGATTTCTTTTTAAATAGTGTGCAGAAATTTTTTTTCTTTTTTTTTTTTTTTTTAAAATGTGACATATAAAAGTTGTGAATGTTTGAGTGTGAGTTTTGTGAAAACTTTTTTGAAAGAAAAACTGTAAAGCGTGCTCCGGCGCTTCGTGAAAAATGTTGATTGAAAATGAAAATTTAACGATTATAAAAGGTTTGTTGTAATTATTATCTTTTTTCTTCAACCTTTTTCATCTGCGGTTTATTGTGCTATAAAACTTTCATACGAGAAGGGATGAGATAATTAAATACCGAAGAGTAATATGTACCATAAAAGGGGTTGGTTAAAAGAGGGCGATATACGAAAATATTATGACGTCATTATATTTGAAAAAACTTCTCTTTCCCACCAAAGAAACATAAAAATTGGTGGATAATTACGTCAAATATTTTCAATTAAATTTTTATCTTTTTATGGGAATAAATTGAAAAATATTTTCTTTACAAAAAGGTATGTGTGGTTCTATGAAAAGTTTTTTTATTGTTGTTTTATTGAAGTGGTGGGGGTGAAGAGGAAATTTTGCTGTTATATCGTTGGTTTTGATATGAAATTACGTCATATACATGGGGCGTTAACACTCAACAAGTAAGAATATCATTTATGGCAATAATACTATAGTTTTTTTATGTTATATGTAAAAGCTTGAACAAGCGGTTTCTAAGAGAAGTAAATATTTTAATAAGCAGAAATTTAGGTGAAAAAGTAATTTCATAGTTTTTATATACATTAAAATCAGTTTTACTCATAAAGGCCTGACAGTTTATTCAAAAAGGCCCTACAAGTAAAAATAATAATTTACTGAGAGAAAATATTGAAAATGAGTGTTTGCATTATTTTTAATAAATTAGAAAAATTGTAGAAGTCCAACAAATTTAAAGTTGCCATTTCTCGAAAGTTCTTGAAGGCTTACTACTTGAAGCTACGTACAAATTTTCAACTCTCTATCATTTATAGTTTTGGAGAAAATGCACACCAGAGTTTCGCTCTAACTTGCGTACTTACGAGAAAACAATGATGTTTCTGAAAAATTGTTTCGGGCAAAAGTTGTTTATAGTTTTATAAGTAACATTTTTTACATTTAAACTTTTGTTTTATCTCTAACGGTTTAACATAAGCGAAACTCAAAACCTTAACATTTCTGAAAACCATATAAATTTTTCAAGCAAAAATTAAATATCTTAAAAATTACTATACATAGGGAGCTATGGATTGGCTTCAAATTTAATATATTTTCAAAATAATAGTAGCCACTATTGTCAAAAGCTCAAAGTTTTTGAATTTTAACGCAAAAACTGACCGAAAATTTTGCAGTTCTTCACTTACTACGCTTGTGGTACAACTTGTTCTGCTTGCAAAACGTAGTTTTACACTCCCCAAACTAGAATGTGAATGGCGTGCTTTAACTAGAAATGGTTTTATGATGTTCTTGATGAGTTTATTAAAGGCCTTCAGGGTCATAAAGTCCTTAAAAGATAAGGTTTTGAGTCTTAGAATGTCAACAGTAAAATTAAACGCCTTTGAACGTAGGAATTCGATTTTGCCACTCAGATTATTGACAATGTGTGAGTATGACCAAGTATGATATATAAAACCAATTGAAATTTTTTAATAAAAGTTGGTCATTTTGCCTGGATCAATAGTATTTAATCCTTAAAAAACTCAACTTATGGATTAAAATTCCTGTCTGATTCTCATATCTTAATTTTTAATTTGAACTAAAAATTTAATTGTAAGCCTTTTATATTTGTAATTCACAAAAATACGTTAAAGCTTGAGAACGATTAGAAAAATGATTCTTAGTTAAAAATTATGGGCGAAGTTTAATTACTTAATATAAAATTAATTGATTTATCGAAGATTTCTGTTAGTCCCTGTGAGAAGACAAGAGTAAAGCACTTTAATAACCATTTCGAAGAAATTGATTCGAAGAAAAATTTTTTTAATCCAAATTGATTTGTAATTATAACAGAACTGTCTGAATGTCCTATTACTTGCTTGAATAATTTGCTAGATAGTTTTATCGTGAAAGTGAAGGAGAGGCTAGTTTAAACAGACAATGCGAAAGGCAATGAACTTATTGTAAAATTATTGCAAACTTATTGTAAAGCGAATCTATCGAAATTTATTCAAACTTATAAAGATTAGTGTACGAACTGAATCATTTAAACAAATTTACTTAAATTGTTTCTAAGAAGAAAACTTTAACGATATTCGAAATATATTTAAAATTTTAAGTAACGACATGCTTTTATTGTACTAAACAGTAAAGCTAATTTTGGTTCTGAATGAATAATATATGAAGGTGTAAAAGTCTGAGGCGCTTGAGTGTATTGTTTTATAAAATCATTATAGCCTGAACACTAAAAATTAATGTTTTTTCAAGTATGAGTATTTTAAATTCTTTTCACAATGAATATAAATTCCAGAGAAAATTAAAAAAAATTTGAGAATTTCTCTCTCATACAAAAGGCACGTAAGTTTTTTTAACTACCCGGGAAGCTTAAAATTGTTCGATTAAGGACGGTATCAGCGTCTGTAACGGACATAATCTTCAGGTACTGCAATCGGAGACCTAAATCGATGTCAGTTTAAAGATCGATTAAGGTACTGGAACCATCTAAGGTGCATTTAACTTCAAAACATCATAAATTATATCCCTATCCGTATCTCTATCTCTATCTCTATCTCTATATCTCTATACATTATAAATGTGAAAGTAAGCATGTTTGTTTGTTTATGTGTTTGTTTGTTTGTTAAGGTTTCACGCTAAAACTAGCGAATGATTTTTAATGAAACTGTACAGCAACATAGCTGATATATCAAAATAACACATGAGATATAATTTATAAAGATATATTAATAACAAAATTTAAAAATTAATTTTATTTGACATTTGACATTACCATAAATTACAGGTTCTTGTAAAAGTAGTCATTTGACATTACCACAAATTACATTTTTCTGCAAAAATACTCAATATAAAATATTTCACGGCCAACTTCTCTGATATAATTACTATTATACATTTAAAAAAAATAGAAAACCATACATATATTTTTTCTGTGTAAAACAATCCTCACCATAATTTCGAGTGTTATTGAAAGGGGATAAACGAGAGCAATCTTTATCAATCTTTACTTTTAAACCCAGCGAAGCGATGATAATGAAGTCGTTTAATCAGTCATTCATTTTCATTCAAAATATTTTTTGGGTCACGTTTGATTGCTTGAAGGACAATTAAATATAATATAACTGAAGAAAGGTCCAAGTCCGGACAAACTCCACACTCAAAAAATTAAATTCCTGGTAAAAAATTAACTATCAAATAAAAAAAAAATTCCTTTCATTCAATGTATATAAAAGTTTTGGTATGAAAATGTACTGCTTATAACAAAATAATTTTAATCTAAGTGGAGTTGCCTTTTTGTCTGTGATAGTTTTTTACTCATTTCCACGAAATATGAAATGAATTAACCATTGAATACTTATTTTATTTATGATGGGCTATGATGGAACCCGGGCCATGATTGATTACACTAGCTTATGAAAAAAATGTCAAACATTTCTAGAAAATGGTAACAAATCTTGGGACACTGGGACAATTCAAAGCATTCCTTTTGATTTTTTTATTTCGTGTCAAAAGTAATTTAATGAATAGTGTTCTTAGCTTTGATTCAAGTGCTAGTTTAGGGTTTCGCATCCGAAAAAACTAAAAAATTGGCGATGATCCTCAAAAACGGCTCAGTTTAGAAAAGACTTTAAGGAAAAAGGGTATTTAATAGGTAGTGTTCTTAGATATGTCTCAAATGCGAGTTTAGGGTTCCGTATTCGAAAATTTTATCGGTTTTCTTTTTTAAATTTTGTAAATTTCCCTTGTTCCATAGTTTCAAAAGCTAATTTCATGGTTTTTATTAGGTAACAATAACTTTGATACAAGATGAAGTTTCTAGTTAAACTCATCGGTTTATGCTTACTCAATACCAACCAGTATCCAAAACATTCATCGATGTAATAACTATTGGTTGGTACTTAATAGTGCAACGCTCATCATTTCAGAAGCTGACATGCATCTTATTTCCATATAATATGAATGACTGGTTGCATACTAATACAACATTCAAAAGCATATCTACATTATTTAAATGGAAATTCGTGCTGTAATGCTGCTTCGATCTCGCTCTAAAACTATAAATGCATAAAACTTTTGATTTATATCTTAAAGAATAAATTTCACCCATAATATTTAAATTTTATTAGCATAAAATATGCTTATTTTAATTTACCATGTATATAATGAAATATACATGGTATACTAAGTTTAGTCCCAAGGTTGTAACACTTAAAAATATTGATGCTACGAAAAAAATTTTGTTATTGGTTTTCATAAAATCATCTAATTAGCCCATTTCCGGTTGTTTGTCCGTCTATCTGTCTGTCATCACGATAACTCAAAAACGAAAAAGATATCAAGCTGAAATTTTTATAGCGTGCTCCGGACGTAAAAAGTGAGATCGAGTTCGTAAATGAGCAACACGGGTCACTTGGGTCTTCATCTTGTAAATAGCTAGAGATAGAACAAAAATTTAACTGAAATGAAACATTTTTTGAAAATTGAATTGTATGTATTATATGTAATATCAGTTATGTATGTGTGGCATGTATATATGTGTAATGTGACAGTGTAATCAACACAGTCTATATATAGTATTTCAACAATTAGCTCAGTTAATTGTTTGTCTTCACTTGTTTCTAATATATATTTTAAGTCAATTTATTCAACACATATGGTTCATTTTTGAAAGTTCTTTAACGAGTAAAATTGATCAAAAAATGAAAACTTAGAAATTTCTCGATTAACAGTATTCTATTTTTGTACCATTTATCACGTATAGTTTACATTGTGTAAATGTATGTAATTTGACTGGTTCAAAATCTTTTATAAAAATCTGGTTAAATGTATTGTACTGAGAATTAATGTCAAGCAAATTTACTTAAACACCGATTTATTTGTGCATACAGAAAGTTTGTAAATCAGAATTTAATAGTAGTGGCCTACAAACCATGACTTGATCGAAGCTTGGATAAAAATTAAGTAAAAACTGACAAACCAAGAGTTGGTTAAATAGGTTCGGTCTTAGCTAGATCAACGACTAGAAACTTATGGCGGGATGTATTATAATTGGCTCGTGAATGCAATATCAGCGCAAACCAAGCGCTGAGCGCAGACCTTATGCGGGATCTTTTTTGATTACAATTTTAACCATATCTCCGGTTCTATCAGTCGAATCAAGATGAATAAAACAAGGAAATAATTTGTTTTTCATGTGGTACAAAACTGTTTACCAGAATTTTCAATAGTAGGAGCTATGGCCGTATAAACAATTAATTTGTTTATAACTTCCCTCTCCTCTGAGCGATGAGCAAGTTAAAAATTTGGATTCAGTGGGTCATGATACGTCGAAATACATTGCTTGTTCGGTAGGACCTGTAAATACATATGAAGCCCGGCCCCTACAATAAGTACAAATTGTGAAGGTTAGAACCGAAATATTATTTTTTAAATAATATTTTTTAAATGTAAATTTTTTAAATTTGTTAGAAAATATCATTGAGATTTCAGTGTATACTATACTGTATATAAAATCCATAGACTTATTTGTCCACCCATACAATTATATTAATAAAGTAATGTGTCGTTACTATGGTATATAGCTGAAATAAAACTCAAGGACGCAGCGAATACGTGTACCTACATACCAGAAGTATAATAAAATTGTGTTTTAATTAAAATTAATTTTTATTAAATTGTAAAAACGCTTAAGAATAAATTATTATTATAATTATAATTATTTTCCTCATGTTTTCCGTTTTAAAATATTCTTAAGAAAATAAATTTAATGAATCATTGAATTTGAAATCATAATTTTATATTGCTAAAATATAAATTAATAACTTTGGCATTCATATAAGGGATGTTTTAAAAATAATAATTTCAAATATTTAATCAGAACTAAATATTTTCGTGACTTCAGCTTAAAATTTTCCACTTTCTTATAATTAAAAAAAAAACTCTCAAATATAACAAAAAAATTTAATTTCTTTTCAAGTGGTAAACTTAAAAAGAGCATGATTTTGTATAATTTTTTTAAATCTGAAAATTGTCTAAACCTTTGAAAAATAGCTACTAAACAGTAAGAAATTTTTAGCCGATATCATTATGCAAGTATAGGCGTGAATGCTGTATGGTTTCGATGATTTAGTTTATTTTTATGTAGGTACACATTGTTATATTTGACCATTTTTGATCGTAAGCCATCTTCTCCTGAGTTTCAAAAAAAAAACCAAACCTTTGTTGTTATATTAATTAATAATAATGTCCCGAAAAATTTCTCATCCATAAATAATTGTTTTCAATATAAAAACATACTATACATAACATAAAAGTTAAAAAGTAACTTTTCCAACCATTTTCATTAACCAAGAATATTTTCCTTTAAAATACTACCATACATAAATATAGTCGCGGTGGATGTACTTTTTCGAGATCTGACCAATAGCTTTCTGTTCCAGTAAATTATTGTTAAAAAAAATTTCAACATACAACAAAAATTGTTGCCTTTTTGTTTGAATTTAACTATGATATTATCTATCTCATTTTTTTTTTAAATTTTTATTCAACCCCACCCAGTCATGATAAAGAAATCCGTCTTTTTTTAAATGCTCAGTCATTGGAAATTTGGTAAATAACTTTTTCGTTCGTCTTTATAAGGTTATTGAGGAAGTCAAGTACAGAACACGAACTGCGAAATACCAAATTTTCTTTCTTCTTAACACTTATCTTGCTCAGACTTTCAGACTTAGTATGTTTAAGGATGAACGAGCGTCAGAGCAATTCCGGATTAAAGGCTTGATTTTTTTTTAATATGCAGTTGGACTAAGTCTACACCAATTCTGAAAATATTAATATTACTGTAACTTTAAACATTACAGTCTGCATCAAATCCGGTACTCCTGATTTGCAGACTTGTTTATGATGTTATTCCAATGAATAATTCAAGTTTGTGACCTCGAGCTTCGAACGCAACTTTGTCAAAAATCGAAAAATCTGTGAAAATTTCGGAATTTGGCTTTTAAAACCCTAAACGGCTAGTTTTTTGATTAAACTTTTTCTAAACGTTTTTAATGTAGGTTTAATTTGTTACAATATGCGCCGAGAATGGACTCTATAGACCCAATACAGATAAGCCCTTTCAAAATTTGAGATAAAGCCTTTCAAAGTTTATCGATTTAAGTTTATACATCAGAGCTAACATCAAACCGGTAGTTCTGATTTTTAGCAGACTTGTTAATGATATTGTTACAATGAATAATCCAAGTTTGTGACCTCGAGCGACGAACACAACTTTTTTCAGATTTTAGCAATTATATCCCTGAAGGGGTAGTTTTTGAAGTACCCTTTTGAAGTAAGTTTTTAAATAAAACTAAATTTGCTACAATATGAGACTAAAATCGTCACTAAAGACCCAATAGTTTCCGAAAAAAAGCTGTTCAAAATTTATCATTTTTTCTGACTTCGCAATTTTTTGCAATATTTCAGTATTATTTCAAACAACTGTAGTGGAAAGTAGTTCCACTTACCTCCGACGTAGTGTTGTTCAGGGTCAAAATTTATTCAAAACGACAAAATATTGAAAAAAAATGCGAAGAAAGAAAAAATGATAAATTTTGAGGGGGTTTATCTCGGAATCAATTGGGTCTACAGAGCCGATTCTAGTCTCATATTGTAGCAAATTTAGTCTACTTTGAAAACATCTTAAAAACGTACTTCAAAAACTATCGCGGTCATAAACTTGGCTTATTCCTTGGGGGAATATCATAAACAACTAAAATCTACTAAAAATCAGAACTACCGCATTTGACGTTAGCTTTGATGTATAAACTTGCGTCGATTAATTTTGAAAGGCTTTATCTCGGAAAGTATTGGCTCTACAGAGTCAACCTCGGCGCATATTGTAGTAAATTTAATCTACTTTAAAAACGTTTAGAAAATGTTTTATTAAAAAAACTAGTCTTTTAGGGTTATAATCACCAAATTCGGAAATTTTCACGGATTTTTCGATTTTTGACAAAGTTTCGTTCGGCGCTCGAGGTCAGAAACTTTGACTTTTTATTGGGATAACATCAGAAACAAGTTTGCATTGGAATAACATCATAAATAAAATCAGACTACCGGATTTGATGCAGACTACCCCATACTTTCGACAAGGTTACTGTATTATAAGAGGGGTTTCCCCATTATCTAAATAAATAAAAAAATTCCAATGGCATATTTAACATTCGTCTTCTGGGAAAACGGAAAATGGATTATATATTTTCATAGATATCACCAAAACAAGTCGGTGGAAATTAAACAAAAATTAATCTGAAAACTAAATAAATAATTGAAAAAAAATCGTTATGCCGGATTAATTAAGGATGTATTGGGGACACACTCAACTTTGATGGTGCATTATATTATAACTTGTCAATTAAAAAGTAAGAATTAATATGTTTACATATCTGGAGTAAATTTCAAAATATCGAAAATTAAAAATTTGTTTAGCTTACGATATTACGAAAACCAAGGCAGATATCAAAAAGTTTTATTTTACTTATTTTTCGTCTACATTCATGATGTACTAACAAAATTTATCATCAATGTTGGAAATAAGGTACAAATAATTTCAACCACAGTCTAATCCTCATTTCGAATTTCAAGATAAAAAGAATATACTACCAATCAGGAAGCAAATAAATTAAAATATGATTATTATATGAAAATTGTTACCGAATGAATCCATGCAGTATTTTCAATTCATTCTGTTGTGAAAACTGTGGAAAATTCTTTTATTGTAGTCTTTAGGTATTGTTGGTTCAATATACACAGGATGGTTTTCATATATAAAATATATTTAACAGATGAGTAATTTTATTATAATAACCATATAACATAGAAAATAGAATAGTGATAATTAATTCAAGAGATTAAATATTTATACTGTGAGGAAGGTTGCAACAACTGTGGGAAGATGAAGGGAGGTGAGTCTGTTATTCTATACAATGTTATAACAGAAGGTATTACTGGCATTTAAATTACGAAAATATATATATTGGGTACAGGAAAATGGTAAATTGTTGATACATCTTTTAAGTCAAAACAAGTGAAAACAAACAATTGGCTGAGTTAATTGTTGAAATACCATGTATAGGCAGTGTTGATTTCTTTATCACATTACACATACAAACATGTGACACATACATAACTGATAATCAAGTATAGTACATATTATAAAATTTCCACCTAATTGGCGCCCTCACGGGTAAACAGTGATGTTTACGAAAAAATGTTTAAAACAAAAGTTGTTTAATTTTTGATAAGGAACATTTTTTACATTTAAACTTTTGTTCTATCTCTAACGGTTTACAAGATGGGTCCTACGGACCCAAGACCCAATTGACAAATGATGCTCATTTACGAACTTGACCTCACTTTTTACGTCCTGAGTATGCTGTAAAAATTTCAGCTCGATATCTTTTTTCGTTTTTGAGTTATCGTGTCCACAGACGGGCGGACGGACGGACGGACAACCGGAAATGGACTAATTAGGTGATTTTATGAACACCTGTGACAAAATTTTTTTCCTAGCATCATTATTTTTAAGCGTTACAAACTTGGGACTAAACTTAATATACTATGTATATTTCATATATACATGGTATAATAATGCAAGCGCTGATATTCAACACTGTATATACATAGTATTTCAACAATTTACTCAGTCAACTGGACCACGATTTTTTTGGCTCGTACTACCTGAATATGAACAAAATAACACACATATGGTAATAAGTATAACACTTTGCTTTTATTTATTTAATAATAATAGATATTAATAAATAAAAACTAAGTTTTTTTTTTGTATATGTATTATATTTGATTTATCATCAAATAAATCAAAAAGTACAAGCCAGAGAACGGATGTAGTTTTTTGGTAGTTTGAAGTATTTATAGTTGTTATTTTTGTTTGTCGTTTCCCGTTGTTTTCATTCGGTTCAAAACAAAAGGTCTATTAGGATTTGTTGAGTAGAAAACTTTATTTTTAGTTTATTTATATATATTTGTTTATAAATCCAGTTTCAATTTCAGTTTGATAAAAAATCTGACTCAGTTTTTTTTAAATTCACAATTTACTATGATTTTAGTCCCTGGCGCAAAAGAACTATACACTGTGGGTCATTAAAAAATTGGCAGAGGTTGATAAGGTACATCATGTTCTGACACAGATTGGACCAAATTCTTCGGGATTCTTGAATAGCCAATTAGATCCGCATTAAAAGCTAACATTTTTCATCCCAAAATTTTTTCAAAAATTGTCAGCTTTCGTATTACTGGAGTAAAACTAAGCAAAAAAGGCTGTTATATGGATTAAAAGTTCGGGCAGCGAAACTTTGGGGTTTTTCTTTTCACATCAAAATTTGTATTTTTTGAAATTTTTTACTTTCCTGGAGTGGTGCAACATGACTAACCAGCAAAATGGCGTCAAAAATGGAATTTTTTTCAGAAATTTTATCATTTTTATTTTATATTCGCAAGAGGAGACAACGGTGCATATCCAAATTTGGTAGGTTTGTACTTTTGTAGTCAATGTGAAGAACTACGCCTCATATTATTACGTTGAATTGAAAACACTCCTTCTGTGATGTTATTTGTTTTTTTACTAATAACCTAATGTTTTCTTGCAAAAATATAGTAATAATAATAAAAGTGGGAATTGAATCAATGAAATAATATAATAGTTTTTTTTTTTTTAATGTTTTTTTCACAATAATATAATCCAATTGAAATCAGTTCATATCCCTTCTTTAATTGAATATTTTTAAATGACATTTACTAATATCTACTGATTATCATTGGCTACTGGTTATCGAATGATAGGCAGTGAATTTACCAATTTATCAATTTTTGTCATACCCGTAGCGCCCAAATTAGGGCTCAGATCCAAAATTGGTACATGACTTTTTCCTTCGTCTTAGCGAATGAGCTTATTCTGTAGGCCGACGATTTGCAGTCAATAACAGAACACCGTGTATATGCATGTATCTAAGCGTTTATGTGTCTGTAAACTCTCTAGCGGTGGTAATTTAACTCCGATTTGAATAAAATTTGGTATCAAGAAGGGTTTTGGTATTGTTAAGGTCAACTTCGCTAATAAAAAAAAGCTACAGATAAACAAGGGGGTGGGGGTTGGTTTGCGCAAAGTATAAAATTTTGAATTTTTTCAAATTAAAAAATATTTTGTATTTTTAAGCGAAAAAGTACTCTAGAAATATTTTCTCTTGACGCTCAGTTTTCGAAATTAAAATTCTTGAAAAATTAAAAATGCAATATTCAATTTTAAGAAAAATGTGTTATTTTTTTTGAATTGATGATGTAATTCGCTTTGGTAACGCAGCTTTTACGCGATTCTACGAATTTTTTTCTATTTTGATGAAGCGATAAATGTCTGAATGTTCAAAAAACAAAGAAAATCCAACGTATAAGCATACTAAAGCACCTGCAAAAAAGGGATTGTTATATGATGTATTGATATATGAAATTCTTGCGTCAATATTTATTGAAAAAATATGTAACAATAAAATTGTGTAAAAAGGTTATGTGGACCATATGATAAAAATTGTTATTATTTGGTGTGTGAAAAAACCTTTTTATACTCCTATATTATCAGGGAAAAAAAGGTGTCTTTTTTTAAATTCGAAAATCGAATATTGAAATATTATTCATTTATACCGTGTTCTTCATTTTAATCATAGAATTAACGTTGGACGTAAGGGTTTAACCGTTATCGAACCTTTTTTTTTTTTTTTTCTAATCAATGAGAGTTCAATTCTGGTTAATTTTACATAGAATTATTATTTAGCGTCAAAGATGATATCGTACCAAAATTGCTGCTCAGAGACAAATCTAACGTCCATTATTTTGCAGTTATTTGCAAAAGCTCCAAAATTTTTTTGGACGTAATCCTCAGGTAGTTTAAAAACACTAAACAAGGGCATTATTAAGAGAGCCTTTATGATCAGGACCTCTCGGCTTGATAAACTTCTACTTGCAAGGTTAAAATTGATGAGCTCGGGCTACTTCAAGACTGCAACAAAACAAATCTTTGGCATATTTGTAATTCTATACAAATGAAAACAAACACTTGACTGAATTAATTGTTGGAATACCATTGTATGGGCCGTTTTGATTACGCAATCGTTTGCTTTCTTACTTCATGTGAGTAAAAAAAGATAGTCACTTGTGTCACACACACATGTATCTGATATTCTCATATAATACATACCATATAATGTTTTGACCTAATTTGCATCCTTATGGGTAAGAAGTGATGGTTACGAAAAAATGTTCCAAACGAAAGTTCTTTACTTTTTTATAAAGAACATTTTTTACATTTAAATTTATTTTCTTTCTCTAATGCTTTACAAAATGGGTACTATGGACCTAAGACCCAATTGACCTATGTTTTTATTTACAAATTCATTTCTCACAACCACACTTTTTATGTCCTGAGCAAGCTATACAAATTTCAGCTTGAGATTAGTTTTTTGAGGACGTTGAATTTTAATTTTCACTTTCAAGTCAAGCGAATTTAAATACATTTTTCATTGAACATCCGATATAAATTATAAATCAGATGCAATCCTATAATATTGTTGGTAATCAGACACTTATTTCATATTATATTACTTTTTTTATATTTTACACATTTTATAAATTGTTTTATAAAAAAAAATAAAATAAATAAATAAAAAGGCTGTGTTTTATCGATTTCAATTTCGACACCTCCATACAGGCTGTCTAAAAAGTCCTTAGGCTTGATCCGACTTTCATTTTTTTACCAATATTTGGGTGACGGCAAGAGAAGGCCTTTTTATTCACCATGAATTCCCGGAGAATAAATTCCACATAAAAGTTTTTAATTGAGGACATCAATTTATAATTTTCGATATTGGATGAATATTAAAGGACTTTAACGGTTAATTAAGGATGTATAAGCACCGAAGTGGGGACACAAATTAAAAACAAAAATATATTTTCAATTTTGATGGTGAATAATATTATAACTTGACAATACAAGACGAAAAGATTTTTCGATATCTTGTGTATTTTTCAAAATATCGAAAATTGAAAATTTTGTTTTATTATTTAGCTTTTAATATTTCAAAAACAGCAGATATCGAAAAATTTTAGTCTTATTTTTTGTCTACATTCATGAAGTTATAACAAAATTCATTAACACAGTTTAAAATAAGGTACAAATAAGTTCAACCCTAAATCTAAAATTGCCTTGATGATTGTATTACCTTAAACATTTGAATCTTCAAAAATTCAATGATGTTTCTTTTTAGTCCTTTGGCGGGAGTACTCAGGGAAAATATTTATCTTGAGTATTTTAACTACAAATCTTGAAAGATGTGTTAAATACTTCAATCGATTGCCAAGGCTTTAAATGTGACCCTATCTTTTGCTTTAATGTAGTCTGGTATAAAATACAACCATGCATAGATAATAAATATATCACTACATATTATAAAACAAAGTCGATTTTTCTGTCCCTATGTACGCTTAAATCTTTGAAACTACGCAACGGATTTTGATGCGGTTTTTATAGATAGATTGATTCAAGAGGAAGGTTTTTATGTATAATACATACATATTATAGTAGAGTAAGGGGTTGAAATAGGGGTTGAAAGGGATATGCTTCAAAAAATAAAAAAGTTGTGCATCGATTAAACTCAAATATTGACACGATATACAACCAGCTTCAAAGATCTATTGTTTTTATCTACTTTTAACCTTCGGAGGGTAGAAAGGTGTAACGAGAAAGTGGAAAGGAATTATCGAATATTTACAAATATACCTAAGTGGGGTATCAAATAAAAGAGCATGACGTCTACATTACAAAACTGTTATCCAACGCAAGGAAATGTGGAGGGAAGGGTGCAAGTGGGGATGTTGCCCAGCAAAGCGGGTATTTCACAGGTAGTATATTATAATTAGTTGTCTATGAATACAACTACCACCTATTTATACATACATCAGATTTTCTTAATATTTAAAAACATGATCCTACTTTATGCTTTACCGTAGTTGGGTAAACTAAACAACCTAGGTCTAGTTATATCAGATTTTTTAATATTTAATGATAAATATTACATCGTTTGATATAATATACGACTTTTTTTGTAATATGATGTTCGCTAACGATACACACATTATAAACCAGTATAAATATCAACGATATCGAATCACTTCACTTAAAATTGTATAGAAAAATATACTCATTATTCTTTATAAAACTTTTCTGCATATATTCATAGAATTTCAAAAGGTATTTTTTATATTATTTTAATATGTAGGTAAACATAACAAGTTGTACTTTTCCATCGGGATAAATTTTTCCATTGTAAGCATTTTGTGTATAATATTCGAACATCATTAGAAATTCTTTTTAAAATCGAACATTCCATATTTTCAAAAAGAAAGATAGTTTTTATTTGAACTATCGGGCAACACCCCGTAAAATTTTCAGAATTGATTTTAACTTAATCCAACTTCATATAAAAAATAAATTCAGAAGTTTATCCAAACTTGCCCTGGCGCTCGTATATCCTTAAAATATTTTATAAATTGGAAGACGATTTTGGTACAATTGCGTGAATTCTCACTTCACAAATGTCTATCAATAGAAAAGCAAAATATGTGAGAAATAATTGAAAAAAAAATTGAATGAATTGTCATATCCAACATTCACAATTAGAACAGAAAAAATAGGAGTTTGATAGCAATTTTATAGACTACGAGCCTGTGTATTTGGTACCCATACCTACTTTTACTCCCAAAAAAAGTCGAAGTGACAAATCTTCGTCTAGGATGGTAATAAAGTTCTATTTTTCTTAGAAAGCTATATTCAATGAATGACACAAGTGGTCTATTTTTATGATGGGAAAATATCAGGAGTACACAGATTGTAATGTTGTATTGTCATTCTTATTACCTTGTGGGCAGCGAATGCAGCAAACTTTTATCTGTGGGATACAAACCAGAGAGAAATTCATCCAATTAAAATAAAAAATAAATTCACATTCACGAAGATTATTTACAAAGTGTCTCAAAAGAATGTGACCATTTGCCTTGCGAATAAAGTAGGATGTCGATAATCAGGAATGTCCAGTAATCGGAACACTTTTTGTCCATCCGCAAAGTCAACACCCTTTTCTACTAACCAGTCGGATTTGTTATTTTTTTAATTATTTATTTTATTGATACTGGTATTGCCTGTGTTAAACGGGGACTTATTATCTAAACAAATTAAGTACTTTAACGAACATTTTCAACAGATTTCATTTATCTTTCAGTCAAATTAATTTTTCTAGAAAATAATAAGATATCAATCGTGCTACATTCTGTACATAAAAGAATGAAAACCGTACAGAATGGATGCATGTGTCATTTATGTATAAACCGAACGTAAACCGACTTGGTATTGCATCAAGTAGCACAAGCATAAATACAGCCTCCAGTGTGTAGGTTTGCCTTGCTATGTGTACTCCCATCCAGTCAAGAGTATCGTAATTAAACCGCAACAGTAATCGATATTGAATTGGTTTTTATTTTTATAAATAAATAAATACATTTTTTATTTAACTAAAACTAGATAGATAAAAAAATCTATGTTTCTAATATTTCAAAAAACACGGAATACAACAGCGGATACAATATACTTAAACAAGTGGGAATGGCTTTCAAGGATCAGATCAATAGCTTTCACTCTAAAATACATTGACTAATGATTGGGATTTGACTGTCCATTTTATTTTTCGTTTAAAAGGGTTTAGGTGATAATGCATTCTTTTTATAAAATGTTGCCTGGAAACTTTAAAACCAGTGTTGCCAGCGTGACTTGATCGAAAGCATGTCTGAAAAGTTACATTTTTATTCCCAAGTTTTTAACGCTTAAAAATATTGATGCTACGAACAAAATTTTTGGGAAGGTCTTGATAGAATCACAGAAAAAGTTCATTTCGATTGTCTGTAAGTTTAAAAAAAAACTTTCGTTTGAAACATGTTTTCTTAAACATCATTGTTTACCCGTTAGGGGGCAAATTAAGACAACACTTTGGTGTTTATTTTCTCTGAAACTATAAAAGATAGGGAGCTGAATTTGCAGGTAGCTTCAACTAGTGATATTGTGAAACATTTTTACAAAACGAAAAAAAATTCTAGATAATACATAAAAAACCAAATAAATGGCGACCGAAAGGCTACCATAAACGGAGTCCCGTGTTCTGACGATAGGCCACTGTACCTCTGTTGAAATATTATGAATAAATATATAGATGAACCTAGCAAAAACATGTCGATGAAAAATCGTCTAATACGCCTACAGAAAAAAAAGTTTTCACTTAAAAAATTCGTTAAAATATCAATTTCATAATTTCTAAAATTAAAATATCTTTATCGATAATAAATAACAAGTGTCCATCAAGATATTCTGAATTCTTAGAAATACAATATATAAAAAATTCAAACTGGCAATCTGGGAGCCAATTTAGCTGGGATTTGTGCGTAGTTATTTTTAGTTTACAAATATTAACCGCGAAATTCCATACAAAATCCTGCACCATTAAATTTTTGGCACACCCTAAATCGTAACTATGACAATCTATTTCATTTTTCGTGGTAAAACAATAACATTCTAACAAGTTTAAATGCAATATAAAAATACATATAGAGATAGTTTTCCAAGAGCAACAGAAATCATTAGAGACACACTTTAAATGTGACTTCTGTCACCGGTGCAGTTTGTTTGCCAGATATGTTTTGTATTCGTAGAATATATTCGATGTGTGATATCTGTATCACACATGTACCTATTCTAAGATACGATAGAATCCCCTATATAATAGATTTCATATGGTTCGATATCGTACATGCATTTGGGTTTTTGTATTTCTAGGATGATATTCCTATGTACGAACGATACGATATATCTGTACTGTTTTAGAATTTGTTGATGTTCAAAATATCGTTGCAGGCTATCTATAAATGTCATAAAATTATTGTAAAATGTGTTCCAAGTAAAACAGTACGAAATAAGATCTTGAGAAATTAGAAAGAAATGCATTGCGTTTATTACAATGCAGATGTGGTATAGGGACAGATACTCGAAAAGTATCTGTAAGATCCATAACTATGGCGTTATTTACAATATGTATGGTATAAAAACTTTGGCGCCACATACATTAGTAAATAGTAAGTTCAACTCGACAGTATGGTGTCATACTACATTGCAGATGTCGCAATAGCTTATTTTTATACCATGTATATATGAAATATACATAGTATATTAAGTTTAGTCCAAATTTTGTAACGCTTAAAAATAATGATGCTAGGAAAAAAATTTTATCATAGGTGTTTATAAAATCACCTAATTAGTCCATTTTCGGTTGTCCGTCCGTCCGTCTGTGGACACGATAACTCAAACACGCAAAAAGATATCGAGCTGAAATTTTTACAGCGTACTCAGGACGTAAAAAGTGAGGTCAAGTTCGTAAATGAGCATCATAGGTCAATTGGGTCTTGGGTCCGTAGGAACCATCTTGTAAACCGTTAGAGATAGAACAAAAGTTTAAGTTTAAAAAATTTTCCTTATAAAAAATTAAACAACTTTTGTTTGAAACATTTTTTCGTAAACATCACTGTTTACCCGTGAGGGCGCCAATTAGGCGGAAATTTTATAATATGTACTATACTTGAATATCAGTTATGTATGTGTCACATGTTAGTATGTGTAATGTGATAAAGAAATCAATACTGACTATGCATGGTATTTCAACAATTAACTCAGTCAATTGTTTGTTTTCACTTGTTTCCACTATGATTTTTGGTGAGTTTGTCAATACGCAATATTGAACTTCGATCCTATTCAGTATAGATATAAACCGTGTGTTTGTCTTCTCGTCACCTTATTATTTTCAACCTATTCCATTTTAATAAATATCGCAGGCATGCCATTAGTAGCATCAGTGACTATAACGCCCGCATTAATTTTAGTTCCCATAGTAAATTCATAAGTTTTTGTGCTGAATAAAATATAAAATAAAGCACGAAACGTTAATTTTCCATTCTCTCGACGAAGGGATGGATTACACTGCCTGGGCAAAAGAACCACTCGGCACCATATAACTTTTTATCTTTATCCCAATTTTTCATCAAAATGGTGCAATAAGACAAAATTGAGAGATTTATTCACCTTTTTTCTCTTCGTTTACTGGAGTGGAGTATGAAGTATGGTTGAACATTCGTATATCTTGAATCATGGTTAAAAACTTTTTTTGCTCTCCAATATGAATTTTATGACAGCTTTGCCCATTTTATTTGGTATTCGTCATCAAGTTTTCTTAACTGTAGGATTGTCAATTTAGAACATTATATGAACATCTAACATATATAAGATCTTATAACATATAATACTTGTTATATAGAAGATATAAGCTTGATTTTAATCGAATTACTTACAATTTGAACATAATCTAACAACATGAGTTACGTGTTCATATAATACATTCAAAAGATTTTATAATATCAAATAAATAGATTATTATTATTATTAGTATTATTATTATCATTATTATTATTATTATGATTTAAATTTGATATTAACGAATTCATGCCTGCCAAGGAGGGAGAGAGAATAAAGGATTTACACCCCAGAGCCTCCCATCTCCTTGAGAGACATAAATCTTCACAAGGCAGCTACATCTTTTGAAGTAAGTTCACTGACTTGTGGCCGTGTAGTCTGTACATCCGTCAGTCAACGCGACGTCCGTTTGTCCGTCTGTCTTCCGAGTCGGGGGTACGTAAGTCTGTCTGATGTCCTGATCAAGCAGGCTCCGTCCCTGCACCGCAGCGATGTGGAACCTACTAAAAAATAGAAAATGAAAAAGAAGAAAGAAACTTCAAGGGCTGTTACTTGAAGACAGTCTGATGCGATCTCAATGTACGAAGGGTGCCTATAATGACAGCCTTCTGCATAGAAGAGATAAGGTGACGAAGATGAGACCTGCAGACCGGAATTCGAGATAGATTCGTCGCGAGAGTGGGACAAATTCCGCCTAGGCAACCGGTAATGAGGACAACCATTTTGACTGAGTAGCCAGGGTGTAGTTATCGTAGTTCTTGTAAGAGATCAAGATATTTAGTCCGTTTTTGCTCCTCCTTCGTGACTATGTTCGTTTCTGCAGGCGCAGAGAACTCGATGACGTACATAGTCTTGGATGAGATATCCTGGAGCACTATATGAGGCTTAGTAGCAGAGAGCTGCCTGGTAGTTGGGAACGAAAAATTCCAAAAGATAATGCATTTCTCGTTCTTGACGATGGACTCGATCTCGCCTGGAGCATATGGTAGGACTGGCGTAGGGTCCACTTCATACTTGTGTCTCAAGAAGTAGTACAGCACGCGGAGGGCAGCGTTATGGCGATGTATATAGGTGTTCGAGGCATAAGAAGGACATGCCGAGATGAGGTGCATCAGCGTCTACGGCTGAGATTTGCACGCTCTGCACATGGTGGTGGAGACTGCTTCCTTACATACATACTTTTGGTGAGATAGCGTCGCTATCACACCATCTTGAGCAGCGATGATAAAGCTTTCTGTTTCGGACTGATCGGAGAAAGAGAAGAGATTCTAGTCTAACTGTTATGCCTAGACATATCGTTTCTGATAAAAATTCAAAGAAAGGTATACTTCTTAAAATCACTCTGTAATAGAACCTAGATTTGTTGATAAAGAAATATCTCTCACAATAAAATTAAAATATTCACATTTGATTGAATGAATCTATTTGCGTTGTGTAAAATATCGCATTTCACTTTTATTGTTTTAAAATGTTTTATTATTTAGTCTTCTAGTTCAGTTTGAAAAGTTAATTAATTGTATAAAAGGATGCGATGGATGAGCTATAAACAAATAATTGTTTTAAACAATACAGATATCTAGAGACAGACAGACAACAGATATCTCTAACATGTATATGAAATAAAGGAATTAATATTCATAATACGTTTTAAGATATCATATTTATATCATGTGTTTACTAAAAATCATTAAAAAATATACAATACAGTTTTTACGATTAAAAAATATGTTGGGATATGGTGTAGAAATTTGAATTAAATTCAATTTTAATGTCACTTTAAGGCGGTATTCCCAGACAGACATGATTCCAGTTCTTGTAGTGACCTGAAACATAAGATTTTGAAAAATTCTTACTCTTTTTAAGAATTTAATTCTTAATTTTTTTTTATTTTTTGAATTTTTTAAAAAGACTCAAAATTGAAATATTTGAATATTCAAGGCAGAGCTGTTAGAGAGATTTATAAAAAAGATTCCCGTCAAATATCAAAGGAATTGGTCCGGTAAAACTTGAGATATCATGTCAACCAAATCGAAAAATTTGGGCTTTTTCTACTATAGTTCCTGAAAAGAACGAGTCGTCCAGCAACATCTACCGTTTATTGTGTGATGCACTGTATTTCCGAAAAAAATATATATAATTTGCAAAATCAGTTAAAGGATATATTCTCGAAAACTTAAACTTTTACCTAGACCAAAATACCACCTTAAAATAAACACGAGAGATCAACGCTCAACAAAAACAGTCAAATATCTATATTCTGAACCAAGTAAAGCTACCCTAGGTTTTTTTCAAGCTATTAGCAGTTTATTGCTTGTAAAAATTACAAAAATATTATTTTCAAAGCTACAAACTTTAAGTTTTGAGCTTATTAAGTTTCTAAAATTATCTTTGAACATATTTTATAAAGTTTTGATGAGTAATTACTGATTTTTAATTCAAATGTCTCGAGTTTTAACTCTTAGAATAATGTTATATTTTCGTAAGGAAAATTCTACAGGCATTCAATAAAATCCAACAAATAGAGAAATTTGTTAATTTGACTAAATAAAATATAAACGTAATGTATACTTGAATATTTTACAAAAGGTAAATAACATTAATATTTTAAGCCACATTAAGATTAAATGATGTTAAGAATATATAAAATAATACTTTATTATCATTTAATGCTCTTGTTGGCAAATTATTTACAAGAAAATTATACAAACATGTCTGGGTCTAAAACATAATTATCTTTATCATTTTGTGCTTTATACTTCTGTCTATTTTTCGAAATATTCAGTGTGACTTGTAGTCGATTTGCTAAAAAAAACACAATTCCAAAAAAATGAAAAATATACAATAAGATAAACATTATTGAAAATACAAATATCTGTATTATTAATTAATTATAAATATTAGTTTTGTGGAACGCTCCCTTGCAGGTTTATTGTAATTAGTTTCATGTAAATGACAGGGCAGCTTCACCCATCCACTTGCTCCCCCCCCCCTGACGACGCCTATGTATAGCCATCTCAGCCAACTATAAATCTTAGTATCGCACTGGTAGCATCCTTAATTAAAAGCTGTTTTAGGAATGACCTTCTGCAAACGATGTTTATCGACCATAAAACGTCAGGCTAGACATCATTTCATATCCAAAAATAATATCCTGTCCCAAGCAACAATATTTAATTTATTCAAAGAACATAAAATAAATGTGATTAATTACAAAATTTTGAGACAGACTACACCTTGGAAATGGAACAAAATGAAACAAAACATCACACAAATACTCCCATTCTCACCGTATACCGCAGCATGTACTCATACAAAGTAAATAAATAAATAGGCAAACAACTACATATTATGTTGTGGATGAGAGACAGTGGAGTTACAGTTGAGTTTATTTTGTGTAGAAAATGAATGTTTAAAATAAATAATTTTATAGCTTAAAGTTATGTTTTAATTATTATTTTTGAACGAAACATTACACAGGTGATTTTTAGAAAAATGCGAAAACTATTATCATATTATTTTTAAGGAGAATGATAATCAGAACAAGTGGAAACGCCCAGCTATCGAAAGACTTTCCCTCGCTTGCACTTTCTACACCGCTCTACCGTCACTCAAAAGAGCACTATATTGAGGGTGTCTTGTTGGCATATCGTTGAAACACGTTAAATAAATTTAATCACGGAAAATATTTCAAACGAAATATGTTAGTTTTATAGGCACTTATTTTATACCGGCATCGAATTTGATCATAGTTTTCAAGTTCAATTAATACCTGTTTTTGATTCATAACTCGCAAACATTATGTAAACGTTTTAAATTACAAAGTTCTTCTTTATAAATACTAAAACATTTTTTGTTTAATACAATTTTTGTAAACCGAATAGTTTAGACAGTAATTGAAAGCAAAAATATAGCTCTTTGTGCGTTCATTCAATTTGAACAAAAATGGTCTTTTTAGAAAAACAAACCACTTTTATTGAATTATTTGAAAAATTTTTTTGCGAAGAGTGCTTAAATGTCGTAGAAACAATTTTACGAAATAGTATTTTTATACCATGTATAAATGAAATATACATAGTATATTAAGTTTAGTCCCAAGTTTGTAACGCTTAAAAATAATGATGCCAGGAAAAAAATTTTGTCATAGGTGTTCATAAAATCACCTAATTAGTCCATTTCCGGCTGTCCGTCCGTCCGTCCGTCCGTCCGTCTGTGGACACGATAACTCAAAAACGAAAAAAGATATCGAGCTGAAATTTTTACAGCGTACTCAGGACGTAAAAAGTGAGGTCAAGTTCGTAAATGAGCATCATAGGTCAATTGGGTCTTGGGTCCGTAGGACCCATCTTGTAAACCGTTAGAGATAGCACAAAAGTTTAAATGTAAAAAATGTTCCTTATCAAAAATTAAACAACTTTTGTTTGAAACATTTTTTCGTAAACATCACTGTTTACCCGTGAGTAAACAGTTTCGTAAACACCACTGTTCACTGTTTACTTGATTATCAGTTATGTATTTGTCACATGTTTGTATGTGTAATGTGATAAAGAAATCAAGACTGACTATGCATGGTATTTCAACAATTAACTCAGTCATGTTTTTTATTACGTTCAATAGTCTGACCAGTTTCTACTGTCTCTTAAAAAGAAAAAAAAAAAGAAGCTATTTTCTAATCTGTGTACTATCTTTCTACGATATTTTATAGTAATTTAGTTTTAGTTTTGTGCGACATTTATGCATTAAAAATAACAAAAGAACATATTATTGTTTGCTTAAAAAACAATATAATATTGTTTGAATATCTGTTTGTTGTCTTTGGTCATTGGTCATTGGACAACCAGCCACAATCACCACCATGCCATACCATTATAAATGGAACTGGAACCACTTGAATGGAACTCTATATTTACACATTTATTTATTTTTGTACTAAATAACTATAACTTTTATGACTATAGTTGAGTCATTTTACTATGGTGACAACAGTAAGATGAATTCATATGAACTACTTATTGTAAATCATTTGTATTCTTCAAAGTTATTAATGAAACATATTCTCCAAGGAAAGTTAGGTTCAAAAAAAACTTCTATCTGGTATAGTTTTAGAAACAGAGACTTCGATCGTACATTAAAACAATGTATAGAAAAAATTTTAACTTTTGATGTAATTAATAACATGTTGCACATTCCAATATTTCGTGTTGTGAAAAAATATTTCGAATACTCTTTTGTTATTATTATAAACCACATGAAGTTAAGAAAACCTTAGTAACACTGACATTTTAGCAAACATTGATCCATATTTTCTACCACACTTTTCTACCTCCAAAAGTGGAGGAAGGTGAAAAGCGCTTTACGATCTATTTTCATACCTACCGAAGGCACAAAAACAATGTCATTAAAATGCAATGTCAATCTGTGTCGGAGGAGCTTAAACGGTACAGCTTCTATAGATTAAAACTAAAAAACTTCTACTTTACTTTTAAATATCTAAATATCTTAAGGTATTTGAAATTTTATTAATCAATTAATCATTTTTTTATACGTCCTTTTCATGTCGAATTTCATATAAATTCTCTGAAAGGTTTAAGAATAATTAACTTTCAAAGTCAGTGCTTTAAACAAAAAAATGACTCACTTTTCACAAACCATACTGAGAATCGGTATGAATTTTTCACAAAGATGATTTTCACAAATTGAAAAATAAAATTTAAAATTTTTGTTATTATTTTAATTTCCACTCTTTAAGGTATTGCGATACCGTAAAATGAAAATGATACCAAAGATTTGAAATTTTATTTATCAATGAATCACGCTTTTATACATTTTTAGAAAAATTCGTATCGATTTTCTGCATGGTTTAGGAGAAATTAACGATCAAAGTCAGTGTTTTTACCCAAGTCTTAATTAAAAAGAAAAAAAAAATTTCGTTCTCCACAAGACGGGCAGAATCAAAAAACAGTTATTTATTATTTTTAGATCAAACGTAAAGCTGTCTTGTTGAAAATCTTAAGGTCCATTATCATCAAAATTCCCTTTGACTGAAAATTACTCATATTTGTAGAGTTTTCTTAAGCATTTTATATGAAAAACAAATAAGCTTTGATGAGGTTTTCACCATGTGTGGTAATTCTTTTATGTTTAACAAAGGCCTCTGTAAAACGATTCAACTATAATTGCGTTGACCACACTGTAGTTATAGATAGGTACTCTGGTTATGACAATGTTTGACCACAATATTGACATATGATAATAATTCTGACTATAACATGTATGTAATACCCTTTTTTTTTATAGAAAAGGTCTATTTTATTCGACATAAAATTTCACCACAAAACAGTCATGAAATATGACATTTAATTTAATGACAAGATAGAAAATAGTTCATACTATCTTGACCCGTGAGGAATTCTGCTTCAGTAGTTACTGTAATCCGTGACTACCCTATACCCGTGGCTAAAAACAACAAACAAAAAATTTCGTACAAAAAAGGTGAAAAAAAAGTTCTTAAATTAATATTAAGAGAACATGTATTAAAATAGTAATTACATGTCTCGAGTATTAGGAGAGCATCTGTAAAATCTAACATGTTTGCCTAATAAACTTATTATTCAAATTTATTTAAATTTATGAAATTTTTTCGTTAAAATTATTTGTCTAGCGTGTTTTTTCGTAAGCGGTAGGTACATTTTTAGACCGTCGGTATATTTTTTGTCAAACCTAGACATAATTTGCTTGAAAATGAGAGGTGAATCATGAAATTTGAAAAAGGAATAAGCAAGATAAGGGGAGGACAAAAAAAACTTGCTAGAGTAATAATAATATATAGTAAATAATAAATGAAATTCGAAAATATTTAATAAACTTTGGTTAGAAAGAAATAAAATGTAAGCAAACCGAGACTTTTCCAGTTGAAAGATTCATTTTTGTCGGTGAATACCAACAGGTTTTTTTCTATACATATTTTTTCAACGTAGTCGAGTTTTTTTTTTTATTGTCATAAATAATATCCTGCCCGTGACCCGTATCATATAATTGTCCAAATTTATTTTTTCTTGTTGTATTAGATATAAGGCAAATATTAGTAAAAAAATATGAGTTACGATGTACGATCGCCAGGGCAATTTTGGAAGAAAGGCTTGATTTTTATATATGAAGAGCCTAAATGGCTGAGCGGTCTAAGGCATTAGACTCTGACCGGTCGTGTATTTAAACTTAGGTTGCGGGTTCGAATCCAGGCAGCGACAGTGTGAACAATTTAATAAATAATTATAATGAGGGCGGTAGAATTGATCACATTGTCGAATATTTTAACATGATAAAATGATAATATAACGGTACTGATACTAACTGATAATACACTAATTACTGTCACTATCAAAATCTATCAGTATCATTTTAAATGAATTGAAAGACAATGAGAGATAATTTGATTGTAAATGGTTTCTTTGCAATGATTTAAGGAGGGTGACTCGCCAGTAATAGAAATAAATAAATTAGTAGATAATATTCCGAATTTTTAGTATGTTATAGTTAGCGAAACATGTTATTATATTAAAAAATATTGGGGCAACTTACCGATCAATTAAGAAAGTAATTAATTAAATAAAACTATACTAAATATCATAACCTGTTATGAGAATGTTTATGTTATTTAGTGTATTCTTAATTAATTAAATATCTTAATTGATCGGTAAGATACCCAAATTTTTGTTTTATACAGAGTGTCGCATTTAAGATGAAGACACCCTCTTACTTTCGTCATTTATAAGAATATCAATTTGAAAACTTTCACAGTCTTGCAGAGTTCATTTCATGAGAGTTTTGAAAGAGAAGTTCATTTAAGAGAGAAGGTAGTTTTCGAGATATTCGCCCTATATTTGAGGCCATATTTTCAAAACTACTTATCCGATTGTTAAATGAACCCGATTTTTAGATTTTTTGGGTCATTTTTACCTTATAACACGAGTTTTATCCAATTCTGAGAGTAAAAATTTTTTTCGGTTTTTTCGATTTTTTTGAAGGGGTACCCCTTAAGAAAATTGCAAAAAATTGAGAAAAAAATATTATTTCCAATTTTGACAAAACTCAGTTTATAAGCTAATTTTGACCCAAAAAATTCAAAAATCACGTTAAATTCGCAATTGGGACGGTAGTTTTCGAGATATTTCAAATTCATCCTATATTTCTGGCCATATTTCCAAAACTACTTATCCGATTGTTAAATGAACCCAATTTTTGGATTTTTTGGGTCATTTTTACCTTATAAACCAAGTTTTATCCAATTCTGAGAGTAAAAATTTTTTTCGGTTTTTTCGATTTTTTTGAAGGGGTACCCCTTAAGAAAATTGCAAAAAATTGAGAAAAAAATATTATTTCCGATTTTGACAAAACTCAGTTTATAAGCTAATTTTGACCCAAAAAATTCAAAAATCACGTTAAATTCGCAATTGGGACGGTAGTTTTCGAGATATTTCAAATTCATCCTATATTTCTGGCCATATTTCCAAAACTACTTATCCGATTGTTAAATGAACCCAATTTTTGGATTTTTTGGGTCATTTTTACTTTATAAACCAAGTTTTATCCAATTCAGAGAGTAAAAATTTTTTTCGGTTTTTTGATTTTTTAGAAAGTACCCCTTTAGTGACGAAAGTGTGAAAGTTTCTTCATCTTAAATGCGATACACTGTATAATAATATGTTTCATTAATTATAATATACTAAAAATTCGTATCGTTATCCACTAATTATTTTTTTTTTCTATTACTGGCGAGTCATCCTCCTTAATAACTTGATTTATCGCTATAAATACATTGTTAAAGGATCTATAGCACAAAATCAAGAACCGTTTTGTATTAAATTAATTATATTAAAATTTAAACTAAAAAGAATTTCTCTCCTTTATTAATTTTTTTCCATTGATTAGATTAAGGAACATTAATCGTGTCTATAAATTTACCAATTTGAAACTTTTTAAGAATTATTAACATTTTTCCAACAACTTCAAATTTAAACTTCGTTGTAAATAACATCTTGTTCTGTCTTTTCGATGATACAGTTTTAAGAACCACTTATTTAAATTTCGTCAAAATGTACTCACAAGCCAAGTTTAAATGCCAGTCTTGCTTCAAATAATTAGTAGTTAAAATGTCGATTCAAATCGGAGAACTTATTCGCTATATATTTGAAATCACATAAGTAAGACACGATTTCAACTTGAAACAATCGCCCTGAATTTAAAGTGAGGAGAGGTGTGAGGCAAGGCAATCCAAACTATTCTCTGCTGTTTTGGAGAATATTTTCAGCAAACTAGTATGGTCACGACTAGGTCTAAACGTTGATGCAAAAAAACTGAGCCCCCTTTGATTTGCGGGCAACATAATTCTATTTGAGGAAAACCCAAGTAATTTGGAAACTATGATCTAAGCTCTAAGTGCAGTAAGAACTATTGTACTTATATACAGCAAATAATATCACCTAAATACCAAACAACCAGAGAAATCAACACAGGAATTGCCTAGGTTTGCGAAAATATTGGTCGTTAAAAGACATCATGAAATAGCTGGGAATAGCTATAAAAAGGAAAGTTTTCAACACTTGCATTACATATGTACTTACTTACTTACAGTGGGCCCCTACTAGACTAGAGAGAGTGACGCGTGACAGAGCTGAATAGAAAATGGTAAAATTGGTCTTTGCCAGAATTGAGAGATACAAGGGTACTATTATTATTATTGTTAATCGACATTAACAGAGTAAACTTAAAATAAAAAAAAAAACCTGAATAGTGCCTAATGTTTGAAATTTTGCATGGAATGAATATAAAATTATTAAATGGGGATGAATAAAATTTGCAGAATAAGCGAGAGAAAGTGCCAAGTACTGTCCCTCCCAGAACCCTCTAAAACCTCTCAATTATAAGTGAGAAACAGGAACCTCGAGAGATTCGAGAGTCACGAAATAAAATATGTTGTGAATATGGTTTTCCAGAATTCACGCGTTACTTATAATATAAATGTATCATCACATATCAACTTTAGTTTTTAAATGTCTATAAGTTTGAACAACCACTTTTGTAGCTCTGTAAGTCAGAAACTGGTTTAATGAGATAAGCGGCAAAAGGATTGCGGTATCTTGAACTCTCGCCTATCCACTTTCGACTATGTCAGATATAAAAAGAACGATACTGAATCTCATGTACTGTTTGATTTACTCATGTCTTAATAATTATCACCATAATATATTGATTGATGAGTGTGTAGTATATGTATGAGATAAAATTTGATATCGTAGAATATCTATTAACAATAATTAGTCATTACTCACTAGTCAGTAGTCACTACTAACTTAACAAACCAGTTACTATAGTCACCAGTGAGTGACTTTGATTATAGTTCTCTAATAATATAATAAATTACTTTTTTATTTTTATTGCAATCAGGGATCAGGATTTTATACCAATCTATATGATGGTGCTGCAAAACATACACTGAAAAAAAAAATTAAAATGCAATGATTGGAACAAGTACAGCTAAATATTTGTATTTACAATAGAATGGAATTGAATTTAAAATATAAATTAATTGATACAAAATCCCTGAAGTTAAATAAACAAAATCATTACTTCTATGAAAGAGATTGATTTTACTAATGCATTTTATTGATGGGTAATAAAATTGTACTTAGTTGGAATATATAATCGTGTAAATAAAGCGAATAGATGAATTTAAAAAAAAATATTTTCGTTTGCTTTAAACATAGGATTTGGTTATTACGAACACATTTCTGTTACGTATAGTCCATATGTGATTGTGTCAACTAGATGAACAATGTTGTTACTAACTTACAGTGAGTTTAAAATAAACATATTGATCCTTTTTATAATATATATCATATTTGTATAAATATATACAACAAACAGTAGCGCAGTCGGTATCGCAATGAACTTAATCACGTCAGTATTTTGTTACAATATTTTAAAGTGGTAGAACAAATCCAAAAAAGATTGTTTAAAACTATGTTGCATTTCAAAACAACAATATTTGAAATTTCTTAGACAGTGTATTAATTTCATTTAAACAACTCATACGTTTGTGTCTAATTCACCACTCAACTCCCTACGGTAGTTGTATGACATTCAGCGTCCCATTCGCCATATTTGATCTCGCAATGAAGCTAAGACAATCTCAAATCGGTTGATATTAACAACTTTTTTTCAGTGTACGTAGAACTACGAACAGCTACAGTTACAGGTAACTCAACTTATAATAACTTGTAGATGTAAGAAGCGGAAGCTGGATGCATGCTCTTGAATTATAGTTTTTAATTAAATGTTTAAACAAGATTTATTACATTAAACTAATAGAATGGAATGGAATGGATAGTTTTTAATTCTTACTATTATTATTATAATTATTTCTTAGAAAACTATTATACCAGTTGTGTAATAGATCGGACTATTATCAAAGAGATACGAAGGTGGGACGAAGTAATTAAGCTCAATTAAATGCTATTTTCATCAAATTATGAAAGAGTGCAACATGTCATTCCATTTTGAAAAAATTATCCAAAACCATTCTACCAAAGTAAGAAAAATTTCCACCAAAAATTTTAGCAAGTGAAATAAACCATTGACTAAAATAACTATTGAAATATCCGTCATAGAAAGTGTGCTGAAGAAAAACAACACATTTATTGCAACCTTTATTCATTTGGTATTCGAAATTTCGAAAAATTACGAAAGTAATTTCTAGAATTTTTTTATAAGATAAATATTTGAAGCTAAAAGCAAATATTCTACGCCCTCCCTTTCATAGTTTCGGAGAAACTGGACATCAAAGTTTTGTCCTAATTTCCACCTTCACGAGTAAACAGTGATGTTTACAAAAAAATGTTTCAAACCAAAGTTGTTTATTTTTTTATAAGAAACATTTTTTTAAAATTTTTTGTTCTATCTCTAACGGTCTACCAGATGCAATAGACCTATGTTGCTCATTTAGGAACTCCAACGCAGTTTTAACGCCCTAAGTACGCTATAAAATTTCAGCTTGATATCTCTTTTCGTTTTTGAGTTATCGTGCTGAAAGACGGAAAGTTGAGCAACCAGAAAAGGGATAAGATTCTTTAGATATTTTATGTACTTTATATACATGGTATAAAAATGATACTTATCCAAGTCCGTAAGATAAGAAGTACTTTTCTCACTCAGTATATTCGCACACTCAGTATATTCGTTTTTGAGTTGCTGTGATGACGGAAGGACAGACGGACGGATGGACAACCGAAAATGAATGAATGCCCATACAAAAATTTTGATCGTATCATCATTATGTCTAAGCGTTACAAACTTGGGGCTAAAAAAAGTATTTGTGATAACAGGAAATAATAATTTTTATTTCGAGATTTTTCGAAATATTAGATTTTAAACCCTTAATTCATTTAAATATGAATAATCGTGAATTATTTTTCGTGTTATGAAACAGATTTTTTTTTTTTAATGAATAATATTAAAAATTAAGCAAATCCGAAATAGAACGAATAAAAATTTATTTCGAGTTTTTTGGTTCATTATTGTTATTTATATACTTTAACGCCCCTTATTCCTTGTATAGAAAAATAATAAAAGTAAAAATAACGAACGAATTCTCTCTATAAAAGAAAACATTTTCAAGATCGAAAATAACAACAAACCATTAAATGTAAAATGTTGAGCAATTTATTAAAATTGAGAAGCGATTATAGATTTCGTTTGTGATGAGAAAAAGTACACAAAACAGGAGAAGCAAAGCAAACGAACGATCGAACCACGAAAGAACAACTTTTGTGGTTATAAAATGAAAATAAAAAGAGCACATCAGAGCTACCATCAACCTTCAATAATACAAAAGTTATGTAATTTTATTTAGAGGGAATGCTGTTCATTCAATTGTAAAGTAACAATTGTATGTATTACAGGATGTCTCAAAAGTTGATGTTACAATTCTCTGAAGCACGAAACACGATGAATTAACTTGAAGTAACTGTTAATTGCCTCTTAAGGTGATACGGCAGGCACGTAACTAGTCAACTAGGCAATTTGTATGACGTAAATATAAGAAAATGCTCTAAAAATATCGAAAAAGCGTCAAAAACCAAAGTTTTTTTTTATATTTCTTTTTGGAAAGCTCCGTAAGGTAATGTTTTTTTTTTTTTTTGCATAAACAGAATCTGTGATAAATTTTCTTCATAATCAAAAGTTTTTTTAAGCTCACTCGCCGATTAATTTTTGTACAATTTACATTACTATGAGTTCTTACATAAGTTACAATGTTAAAAATCACAATTTTCAAATGAAATAATTAAGTTTTGCCCCGCGAGAGGCCCCAAAACTGTGTTCGTTGTGATTAAGGGATTTTGCACTAGCTTTTGCCGCAAAAAAGGAACATTTACCGTACTTGGTAAAACCATTTTTAGGTCAGAAATTTATATAAGGACAAAGGATCTGAACTTGAACGGGTGAAGTTAAGGTAAGTCAAGCGACCTGTTGTGATGAGTGGTTATCTAACAACACCAAAAAAACAACTTTCAATGCAAAACAAAACAGTTTAGATTTCTCACTTTTGCCCGGAAATTTGGTATAAATACTCCACTGTGCGCTACTTCTTGATGGCTAAAAGACAAATTTTTATCCACTATTCAAAAGTTTTTAGTTAAAATAAAGCATCCAGAAATATGGTGTTTTTGTGAGAAGCTGATGCAAAGTTAGGAGACTCCATGATGATGTTAGCATGCTCTTGAATATTGTAGAATGTTCTGGAAATTTTGGAAATATTCCAGAATTTTATCTTCCAGGAGATTTGAGAATATTTTAGAATGGGCTCAATTTTCATTCTGCCATAAGTTATTGTTCTTTTTTCTTTGTCCCTACCAGGTTACATACTATGTTCTTAAGATTTGTTCCTTTTAACGCAAACGAACAAAAGAAGAATGATAAATTTTTTCGTTTGTAACATCTTGTATACATTTCAATGTAATTTGTCTACATATATTGCATGTGTGTTATTGTAACAGCTAGACATCCATCCAATCTACAACCATTTCCATTGTCTTCAACCGCTATTAGCCACTAAGGTATTACATTTTCTACCTTTCTAACTACGTATCCACCTTTTAAAAAAAAAGGTCAAATTAGATGTATTTGGTTTTGTACTTGTATAAAGGATTTGTTTTTCAAATAGGAGTAATTTTAAGTTGAGCTTATATATCACAGGTTTGACTTGTGCTCGGTTTACCAAAACTATTGATATAGTGACGTTATAGCTGTGGCGTTATTTACAATACTGTATATGGTATAAAAGTTTGCCTTCACTTACATTAGTAAATAGTAGGTTCAAGATGACAGTATCGTCTTGAGTCACATACTACTTCGCAGACGTCGCAATGCTACTTATTGTTCCCGCTATGATTTTTGGCGCGTTTATCAATACGCATTATTGAAGTACGATCCTATTCACTATAAGTGTAAACGCTATGTTTGTTGCGACACTGCTCGCCACTCTATTATTCTTAACTTATTTTATCATTTTAATAAATCTTGCTGGTATGCCATTGGTATCATCAGTGACATAACAGTTTTAAATAGTACTATTTGCCAGAAAAATTGTGGACATTACCAGCCAGTATGGGTCGGACACCTGTACTGATATCGGTTCATGTGCCGTAACTGTTGCTCATGTTGCTATTTATTTCATGGTAAAATCATTTTTGTTTCAAATTTTATAGCAAAGCAAAATAATCGAAACCATAGTATTGCGTTCACGCCCATACTTACACAATGATATCACTACGGAATTCGGCACGGGTCGACTAGTTCATTCTATATAGCTTAATGATACACAAAATATATACAGTGTGTTCATTTCAAAAGATCCACCCTAAATAACTCTTGACCTATTATTGTTTTTGAGTGAAAACAAATCGATTTAGATATCGAGGAGGAAGTTAAAAAACGACACTTAAAGAATTTTTGGTTTCACTTCTTCACCCCTAACCACCCTTACTTTTAAATTTCAAATGGCACCGCCCCCCTCCACCTTGCTATACTTCATTTGAAATGACACTAATTCTCGTTTTAACCATGAAAAAAAAAAATTAAATCGATCGATTGTTTCTTAAGGTAGACTGCACTGAAGATGGAAGGTATGAATTCCATCTTCTGGGTAGTCTACCTTAAAAACCAATCAATCGAATTTTTTTGTTGTTGAATAGAGAATTTAATTATGGTTGAGTAGAAAATTTTATGCACTTTCGAATCATATATAGCTAGGGTGGCTAGGAGGGCAGGGGAGAAACGTAAAATTCCTTAGGTGCCATTTTAGATGTTCCCCATCGATATCTTAATCGATGTGTATTCACTCAAAACAATAATCACATCGGGTTAAAAGTTATCAAGGATGGATGCTTTTGAAATGAACACATTGTATGCATACAGCTAATCAGTCACATATGGTTAGTGGTTTTACTTCAAAACTACTGCTTTGATAATGTTCCAAAATTCAATTTACACTTTACAATACATATACACTATCAGTATTGATTATAATCAATAAACAATAAAATCTTATATGTTCAATAAGCATACCATTAAATTAAATCTTTTGTTACATCTATAGTATGAATCTTAAGTAACTATTTGAAGTCACTATCGATGCGAATCTATATTCAAATACGTTTTGATTAAGATTCTATTAAGAAAAGGAAATTGATTTTACACAACCTTTTAGAAATACTGTATTTATAATATTCTTATTTCAGAGCAAATTTATAAAAATTCTTGCTGTTTCTGAGAAAATCAAAGTGAAGATACTAACTATAGTTACGATATTCGAAATAATGTTGGTAATTTCTGAAAGACTGCCAGAATTGACATAGCCAATGATGAAGAAATAACTGAGGAAATGAAATGGATTCTTCAAATTTGAATAGGTTCCCAATCATTTAACAGTTAGGTGGTAAACAAATTGTAACTTCAACACCCATGGATTTACACCTTTTTTTTATTCCATATTCAAGTTGAAACCATTCATAAAAAACACTTTGCTATATTTTATGTTGATACTCGAAGTAGGAACTTCTTTTCCCTGAAATCATATTTTCTAAGAAATCATATTTTCTAGTTTTCCACAATTATTTATTTATATATAGGAATATCAGATAATTCAACAACTATTCTTAGTTCTGCACTGTAGTATCCGCCGCCCACATTCAGTGCCCGTAGGAATTTTAGGTTATTTTGTATAAAAGTATATTTAGTATTTTTGCCTTGAAATATCCTACGCTTTAGTAAAATATAATGACAGAACTAATTTTGATAGATAAATATCACATATGTTATAAAAAGTAAAGTTTTCATAAAGAATACTTCACATATTACTCTAAAGATAATAATATATCGTTTTTAATAAAGATATATATTTTTGAATGAGATACTTAACAGATATGACATAGATACGATACCATTACCATACGAACGATATTACTATGGATACTTTTATCATAACATTTAATTTTATTATGCAATATAATTATAGCAACAGTCATCCCATAGTACTAACAATATGAAAATGAATTGACCTAATTATGTTTCATAATCATTTATTTTGCATAAAAACTTTATGTTATTAAAAAAACATGGATGCAATTCAAATTATTATTTTATTAAGATTAGATTTATTATATTTGATGTGTTTGAAATTATCATCTAACAGATATCATTAATTATTATGGACACTAAAATTACACACTAACTTTAACTAACTCATTAGTTATACAAAATCAATGCATACAATCAATGCAAAAGTGTAATAGATAATCAGAAAATTAAATGAAATGATGAAGGCAGCCATAAATTTTGTCTAATTGTTGTTGTCTTTGTTGCATTTAATTATCAAATTATCTATCCCACTATTTTCAATTTTATAAAACCCATTCTATCTCTAAGTACTCTGCCATTGGATAAAGTTTTGGTTAATTATCTCGGAAACTATATTCAAATTGAAAGAATCCCGCAATATTAGATAGGACAATGGCTTTCTGTTGAAATTTTTTCTAACCCACCCTAAAATGTTCTTTGAATCATTCTGATCAAAAGCTCTCACGGCCAGAAAAATTTTTATCAAATTTTTTTCTCAAAACAACGAATATAATATAGATTAAGAATATGACTAGGAAAATGACTTTAGGTGAAACTTTTTCAAACCACCTCCAAAATGTTCTTTAAATCAGTCTGATCAAAGCGAGTAGTTTTCGCGCCACGGGCTACATATATACAGGGTGTTCTGTTATTGACTGCAGAACGCCTCACTCTCGTAATAAGCTAATCAAGACGAACGGAAAAGCTCTTCACCAAATTTTGATCTGAGACCTAATTTTCGAGATATAGCTATGATACAAATCAAAAACAAAATGGGAGAAATCAAAAAGTTTAACCATTCACAGTGTCAGTAAACCTGTTAGGTAAACATTATCGTATATGGAAAGGACAATACAAAATTATAAAATTTAATTGGACAATAAAAATCCAATACATTAGCAATTTGTTATCTTTACCTTTCGCAGTTAATAATTTCCTTGTCTCAATTGTTGTTCGATTACTATTTATTTGTTAGTATTTCCGAGAAAATGAAAAGTATTTGTTAAGACACACCTCTCATAATATACCAGTAGCCAATGTTTGATTTTGCAAAATGTCAATTTATTGTTTTTCAGGAAAGCTTAAAGATTAATATTCCGGATGTTGCCAGAATATAATTTTCAGAGCCATGTAAAGCTGATATACGCTTTTTGAGTCATTTCAGGTGAAAAAGGTCCCTTGTGATTTTATTTTAAACTTCACCGTTCTCAAGTTATTGATAGATTAAAATTTGGAAAAATTCCAAAAATAACGTTTTCTAAGCTGAAAAATAATGCTTAAAAATTAAATTTTTGAGCTTATCAAAATAAGCTTATTGGATAGGAAAACTTTCTCAAAAAGCTATTGTCCTAATGATATAGTAATTATATAAATAGAATATATGTGTAGCTTCGCCCGTAGCTCGAAAACTACTCGATAAAAATTTTTTTTTTCGTGAGAGATTTTGATCAAAATGATTCAAAGAACATTTGTAAGAAAAACTTTGCCAGAAAGCCATTTTCGTATCTAATATTGCGGGTTTCTTTGGTAAAGAACTTTTCGTTCTTCTTTATAAGCTTATTTAGGAAGTCAAGAGTCCTGCATTGAATTATAGAACACCTTATATAGAAGAAGGACGGGAAAACATTATCAACATTAAAATATGCGTTCAGTATTTAACGTTTTGTTAATCATCGCATTTATGATTTTAAATAATTAATGCAGTAAAAAACAATCCTTAAATTTTTTTCAAACATCTATTTTTTTTTTTTACTTATGATAATAGCAATTAGGTATTAAAAATTCCAATTTTGATCCATACATTGTTTTAATAAATACCCAATCAATCATAAACTCACATATTTTTTAAATTTTTATCATTTTCGGAACAATTAACATTCGTGAATACACAAAATAAAGTATGATTTCACGAGACATTACGAGATTATAACCCACTCAATTGTAAATCCGTTTTTGTAAAAAGAATCTGTTAGAAATGAAACAAAAAATTAATGATATGACTGTAAAAAGTTTTTTATTACCAAGATCGGTGCCCGTTCATGATATTTAGCATTTTCTACATAATTCTAACGTTATTCTTCTATTTTCTCTATTCCTACCGTACAATACTTTAAATACAGTTCTATGAATTGTGAAATAAAATAAACTTTTTACTAAGAAAACAAAAAACAACCCAACTAATGACATCTTGTGACTTACGAATTATAAAAATTTAATGCAGAAGTCACATAACCTCTATATTGAAATATATTGTAACAAATTTTTATAACAATACTAACAGATACCTGCCCGCTTTGCTGGACAATTTATACTTTAAAACCAAAGATTACCGCGTTATAGCCCTCACTTTGCTTGCCCTCACATATCATTCATTCCCTTTGTTCACAATTTTATGAATTTTAATTTTTTTCATTTTAAAATGAAATTTCGGCCATAATACTCGCTGATAATGTAAATTTCTATAGATGAAATAATTTTTAAAATCGGTGAAGTGGTTACTTCAAAAATGATGAATTTTCATACAAACTATCATCCCCTTTTCACCACCAAAATTACAGAGTTTCATCCCCTAATTGATACTCTGAAAGAATGAATGTTCATGAAAAAAGGAAATTAGCTTTTGTCTCAAACAATGAGCTCATATATCAAGTTTTACATTTTAACTTCAAAAATGACAAAGTTTCATATAAACTTTCATTTTTACATTCTATTTTCATAATTGGTCAAGTTTCATACATACTTCTAGCACTCATTTTAACTCCTTACGGAAAAAATTTCCGAAAAAACTTTCTTAGCGCCCACGTAGCTTAATGAATGTTTGTACAAAATTTCATTCTTCTAAGCCTAACAGTTTCAGCTGTTCATTGATCGGACTTCGAGTCAGTCAGTTCCTTCTTTTATATACATAATAGATAGCAGTTACCCACCCGCTTGGCTGGGCAATTTCCATTTAAATTACAAAGACTATTTGGTTATGATGGACAAGCATCCTACTTTGTTGAGTAAAAATAATTTTGTCATTTTTGATTCAAATTAATTGTTTTCGAAAAAAGAGATTCTGTAAATTGAAACATTAATGAAAGAGGTCAAAAGAAAACTAAGATGAAAAACAAATTCAACACAGCCTAGAAGACATCCTTTCAAATTTCGTGCCGTGTTGAATTCGTTATCAAAGATTATACCTGGTCTACAACTTTATAAATTGAATTTCAGTGGTTCGTTTTCCATTTCACGTCAAGTGTTTTGGGTCTTATACATGGAGGAGACCAAACATATCGTTTTGAGTACTTAAAACTTCCATAGAAATGCCATGTGAGTTAATAATTATTATTTTTAATGTACGAAATTTATTATGCCGTGAATAATAAGTTTTTTCTTCACAAAAAAGAAAATAAAAATATACTCTTTATTTAAAATTTTTTTATTTTTTGTTAAAACTTTAATGATTCTCGTTTTTTTTTTGTTGAAGTTGGTTAAAACAGAAGAGCAGAATGTGAATGTATGTAAACACTTTAAAAATTATACATCCGTTATGTAAACAAAAGACGAAGAAAAATATTTTATGTAGATACAAATAATATTCTGAGAGCCAATGCTGACAAAACTCATTTGAAAAAATCAAGAAAATCATTAAATAAAAATTCTATTTCAAAATTTAATGGGATTGGATTTGGAATTTTGATCCAATCCAAGTACAAAAATCATTAATAATTGAATATTTATTTAATAATTGAATTAAATATTGAGTGTAATATTTTTAAGATATTGCTCAAAATTCTGTATTAGAAACGATTGTACTAGAAGCGATTCGAGTCCATATCTCGAAAAATAATCAAATGAGTTTAATTTTCAAGATTTTGTGTCCTAACTATATATATAAAGGGAGAGACTGATCAACGCACAGCTAAAACTGCTAGGTCTAGAATAATGAATTTTGTACACAAGTTCCTTAAATGACATAAGTATGCACTCGATTTTTAAGAATTCATTCCCTAAGAGGCCACATCGAGGATTGAAATTTTGTTTGAAATTTTCAAAGAAGTCAAAATTTTGATTAGGGGATGAACTAAGCGAAAATTAGCGAGTTGAAGGACAGGATATGGATCTTCAAAGTTAGCATTGTCTATATTGTGAGTAGTCTATAGAGCGAATAAGTGATGTAAAGTAAGGTTATCGAAATGAATCAATGATTCGCTTATTGAATCATCTATAGAACCCTTTCAAAGGAATGATTATCACGAGTGAAGTCGTGGGCGAAAGCTACATATTCATTTCTGAGACGTTGGTTTTTAAGGGAAAAATTGATCAAATGTAAGTAAAAGAGAACAGAATTTTCAATATGCCTTTTACAGAGATCGTTCGCCAAATTACCCGACTGTTAGTAAATTTGCAATTCTTTTCAGTTTTCTCTGAGACAAAAGCGAGAAATCCAAGCATCTCAAACTATCATTATCTTACGTGAAGGATACTAAAAAGTGAATTGACAAGTTATTGCCATAGCTATGGCAACATATTAAGAATTTATCACTTCCAGATGTCAGTTCCTTAAATAATTCATTGACTCCTTGACTAAGTTACATAAACAGAGTAAAAGAATACAAGAAAATGCTATCATTACATTTTTCTTTCCTTTGTATAAAAGTACTTTCTAAATTATTTGGTTTTAATGTTTATTTATTTAGTGGATCAAAAATCAAGCTGAATATTTTGCTCCAAAATGTTTTTTTATATGGAAATTGCATGATTCAAACCAATTTTTTTTTATTAAAAGAAAAACAAAATGAGAAAAGTGTAATGTTTTTTAATATTAAGAGTAGAGAAAAGTAAAAAAATTTGTGTTACAAGGTGTTCTATAATTTACTAGTGATAATTGAGTGAAAACAAACACTTGACTGAGTTAATTGTTGAAATACCATGTATAGACAGTGTCGATGAAGCACTTTTAAATAGCTACACACACACTGATATTCTCATATTATTGCATACTATAAAATTTGCACCTAATAAGCGCCCTCGTGGGTAAACAGTGATGTTTACAAAAAAATGTTTCAAACAAAAGTTGTTAATTTTTTATAAAGAACATTTTTTACATTTAAACTTTTGTTCTATCTCTAACGGTTTACAAGATGGGTCCTAACGACCCAAGACCCAATTGACCCATATTGCTCATTTACGAACTTGACCTCATTTTTTAGGTCCTGAGTACGCTATAAAAATTTCATCTTGATATCTCTTTTCGTTTTTGAGTTATCGTGTCCACAGACGGACGGACTGACGGACAACCGGAAATGGACTAATTAGGTGATTCTATGAACACCCATACCAAAACTTTTTTCGTAGCATGAATATTTTTAGGCGTTACAAACTTTGGACTAAACTTAATATACTATGTATATTTCATATATACATGGTATAAAAGGTGCCCTTTCTGCATCATCTTGTATCTATGAAACTCTTTGAAATATGATCAAAAAAACACAAAAGAATTAAAATGGAAAATAATTACTATTCTTTTGATAAAATCAACAGCTATTATAAAAAAAAAAGTTGCTTAGAGGGAGAGCAAAAAAGGTTTACCATGAAGAATGGCTGTGGATTGTTGGTGGTATATCCACTAAAAAATATTAATAAACAGCTAAAAATAATTTAAATATAAAAGCACAAGCAGAATCAAGAATAAGAGGAGATGTAGATATAATCTCACTTTTGACCATTAATTATTTTGAATAATTATGAAAATGGTATTTAAAGAGCATTTTATGTATGGCGAGTGTGAACGTGGTTAGTAGTTGCATGCATACAATACAGGACTACAGTACGCAAGGATTTAGTGGATCAGTGAATTTAATCTTGGTTAAAACAGTATATTCACAAAAGTAAAAGGACTTTAAGTAAGAAAACTCGAATACATAGTAAAACAAGTGAAAACAAACAATTGACTGAGTTAATTGTTGAAATACCATGTATAGACAGTGTTGATGCGCAATTGTTTGTTTTTTTTGACGTCACGTAAATAACAAAAGATATTCACTTTTAAATACACACACACACACAACTGATATTCCTGTATTAATAGATTCTATAAAATTTGCACCTAATTAACGCCCTCGTGGGTAAACAATGATGATTACAAAAAAATGTTTCAAACAAAAGTTTTTTATTTTTTTACAAGGAACATTTTTTACACTTAAACTTTTGTTCTATCTCTAACGGTTTACAAGATGGGTCCTACGGACACAAGACCCAATTGACCTATGATGCTCATTTACGAACTTGACCTCACTTTTTACGTCCTGAGTACGCTGTAAAAATTCAGCTCGATATCTTTTTTCGTTTTCGAGTTATCGTGTCCACAGACGGACGGACAACCGGAAATGGATTAATTAGGTGATTCTATGAACACCTATACCAAAATTTTGTTCGTAGCATCAATATTTTTAAGCGTTACAAACTTGGGACGAAACTTAATATACTATGTATATTTCATATATACATGGTATAAAAATACGAGCACTTTTTAATCCATGTTTATTGATTACTTGACATTTTCTGTTTTTTACACTTTAATTTCTCAGAAGCAAGAAACAGGTCCGATACAATTTTTTTTTTTTTTTTTCATAAGAACTTATTTTTATTACTGTGTAAGGGTGGTCAAAAATAATTAATTGGACACGGATGCCCATTTTTCTAAAATCTGTCTATCAAAGGATCGTGCAAGATTAGGTAGGGAAATGGCTTTCTGTGAAACTTTTTACAACCCACCATAAAAATTTCTTTGGATCATTCTGACCAAAAGCTCTCACGGCTCCAAATTTTATAAATTATTATGTGTAGGTTTGATCAGCCGAAGCTCAAAAACTACTAGTTCAAAAGTTTTTTGGCCGTGAAAGTTTTTGATCAGAACGATTTCAAGAACATTTTGGAGTCGTTTGAAAAACTTTCGCAGAAAACCATTTTTCTTATCATATTCTAAGTCTAGAAAAAAATCTATCTCCTCATGGCAAGAGCTGGGTAGTGACAGAGAAGGTGAGACATTGTCTGGTCCTCCTCACCACTGTGACAGCTCCTGCAGTAGTCGTGTTACACTGTCAGGCCCATTTAAAGAGTAAAACCTACACAATTAAATAAATGACCTGATAGTATTTCTGATACGGTATCCTAATATAAACTTAAATGTAGATATCATTTATTATTTAATACACACTTCTCTTTGGTCTTTGTTTAAATAGTCCACAGTCATTTAATTTTTTTGTGTGATAATTTATCTTATAAAATAATTAACTGCGTTCGTTCGTTCCCATTTACAATTGTATAATGTACCGTTCATTCCTGTAAGTCCTGTTTGTTTTTTAAAATGTACAAAAAAACACTATTTAACAAGTGAAAACAAACAATTGACTAAGTTATATGTTGAAATACTATGTACAGCCTGTGTTGATTACTCACATTACACATATACATGTCATACATACATAACTGATAATCCCATATTAATAAATACTATAAAATTTGCTAATGGGTGCCCTCGTGAGTAAACAGTGATGTTTACAAAAAAATGCTTCAAACAAAAGTTTTTTATTTTTTTATAAGGAACATTTTTTACATTTAAACTTTCTATCTAGAACGGTTCACAAGCTGGGTCCCATGGTCCCAAGACCCAATTGACATATGTTGCTCATTTACAAACTCGACCTCACTTTTTACGTCCTGAGTGCGCTGTAAAAATTTCAGCTTGATATATTTTTTCGTTTTTAAGTTATCGTGTTGACAGACGGACGAACGGACAACCGAAAATGGACTAATTAGATGATTCTATGAACACCTATAACCAATAATTTTCTAACTAATTTTTTTCGTAGCATCAATATTTTTAGGCGATACAAACTTGGGACTAAACTTATTATACTATGTATATTTTTTCATATTTACATGGTATAAAAATAAAATTCATTTACTTCTTTAATAATAATAAGTAATTAAGTAGAACATTATATTTGTATATACTTTCTTGTAGTTAAGTGTAAAATTAAACATTGACACTTATCACTTTATTATACCATGCATATATGAAATATACATAGTATATTAAGTTTCGTCCCAAGTTTGTAACGCTTAAAAATATTGATGCTACGAACAAAATTTTGGTATAGGTGTTCATAGAATCACCTAATTAATCCATTTCCGGTTGTCCGTCCGTCCGTCCGTCTGTCCTTACGTCTCAAGACGTAAAAAAAGAGGTCATGTTCGTAAATGAGCATCATAGGTCAATTGGGTCTTGGGTCCGTAGGACCCATCTTGTAAACCGTTAGAGATAGAACAAAAGTTTAAATGTAAAAAATGTTGCTTATAAAAAAATAAAAAACTTTTGTTTGAAACATTTTTTTGTAAACATCACTGTTTACCCACGAGGGCGTTAATTTGGTGCAAATTTTATAGTATGTATTAATATAGGAATATCAAAGTGAATATCTTTTGTTATTTACGTGACGTCAAAAAAACAAACGATTGCGCATCAACACTTGCGCATTATATGAGAATATCAGTTAAATATGTCAGATATGTATGTATGTGAAATGTGACAGAGTTATCAACACTGTCTATACATGGTATTTCAACAATTAACTCAGTCAATTGTTTGTTTTCACTTGTTTTTACTTTAGTTTTAAAAATAAAAGATTTAAGCGCGGAGCCCGTGACAGTAAAACTGCACATACACGGATTTAGAAAATTTGCATATGAATCAATTCTATTTAACGATAGGTACAAAATGTTCTAGGTGTGCGATGGTTTATCCAAGTATTTTACACTTTCATGGAAATGAATTTGTAAGGGACAATTTTATTACAAATTTTAACTATTTTCAAGAAAATTAGGTGTTACAGCTGTGGTTGTGGCAATATGATCTGTCACACCTATTTTTAATATAAAAGCCAATACAATTATACCCTGCTCGCGGAATTACTTTTTTTTAATTTTTAATTTGTTCGTTTTGGTTTCCAATATCTCGATGTGACGGACTCAAAACATGACCAAAATATTTGTCACACCAGTAAAAAATAATAAAAAAAAACCGGCAAAAATATTTCTGGCAGGATAAACACTGACACGCCTAGTACATATTGTACCTATCGTTAAATAGTTTTGATTCATATGCGAAACTTCGAAATCCGTGTAAGAGTAGTTTTACTGTCACGAGCTCCAGAGCTACTGTATATACCAGTCCCACGGGACTTAAATCGAGCCCGTTTGGCTCAGAGTTCTTTGTAGTGTTCTCACAAATTGCGAAGTTCTAAAAATTGATTAATTTTGAATAGCTTGTAGACCACCAACCCAAGCCAAAAATTTTCGGATGAGATGACTCACCGGGAAACATGTTGTAATAGATGCTCCTATATGTAAAAGTAAGTTTAGGTACCATGACGTTAGTTTTGCGCGGTCCAGGTGAGTATAGATGAAAAGCGAGTATCACAAATACCGTACAGAAATACCTATGCATAGTTTGTATCCATTAACGCCATACATTTTTGCTGGCATACCAAGTGTTGTGACATCCATATTGTCACCTGTATCGGGCAAAATTAACGTCATGGTGCTGTAACTTACTTTTACACATATAAGAGCATCTTTTTCTACATGATTTCTGGAAAACTTTCAGCATTGGCTTGCGATAACTTTATCTCGAAAACTTGGTCGACAGAGACAATTCTAGTCTCATATTGTAGAAAATTAACTTTTAAAACGTCCTGAGAAGATACCAAAAATAGTCCTTCAGGGCTATAATAACCAAAATCTGAAAAAACCCGAAATTTTCACGGTTTTTTCGATTTTTAATAAAGTTGCGTTTGGCGCTCGAGATCACAAACTTGGATTATTTATTTGGATAACATCATAATCAAGTCTGCAAAAAATCATAGCTACTGGATTTGACGCAAAGTACCCTTTACTTTCAGGCGACAAGGTTACTAGACTAAAATGTGCTAACAAAAGTTAAATTTTTGTCAAATCATGAAAATAATGTTTTGTAAAATCATTTTCAGTTGAGTTTTTTTTTTATTTTTATTTTTTTTTTTTACATTTTCTTTTATTATTTTAAAACATTTCTCAAACGTCGTTACATCGTTACTGTGCCTGTGTGTTTTGTAAAGATAATAATTTTATTTGATTATGTTTAAAAAATAATGAAAAATAAATATTTAGTTTGTTTAATTTAGTTGAAAGACAATTTTCATCAGCATCAGGTATCTAACGACAATAGAATTATAAAAAAACAGTATACAGAGTGTTTACTATGTAAGTTAAAGTAATGGAAGAACATATTCTTTTCCAATTTTATGAAAAGAAGCTCATATGATATACGTTCCAACACATACTCTGCAGAATGTGTACGTGTTTTACCATTCTAAGTGATATAGCTATAACATATCTTATAGTAATATCATAAAGAATGGTAAAACACGTAACGAGTAAAACAAATAATATAACGGAAATTTAAAAAAAAAAAATTTCCTTAACAATTTTGATACCATGTATAAATGAAATATATCAAGGTATACTAAGTAGAGTCCCAAGTTTGTAACGCTTAAAAATATTGAAGCTTTGAACAAAATTCTGGTATATGTGTCCATAAAATCACCATTTGAGTCCATTTCCTTTGCCCGTCTGCCCGCCTGTCTGTGATCATGATTCGTTAATGAGAAACATAGGACGAAGTCTTGAGTCCGCAGGACTCATCTAGTAAACCGTTAGAGATAGAACAATAGTTTGGTTGAAAAAAAATGTTCCTTATAAAAAAATAAGCAACTTTTGTTTGAAACATTTTTTCGTCAACATAACTGTTTATCAGTAAGAGCGCAAGTTAGGTTAGAATATTATAATATATATATAGTATGTATTATATGGAAATATCAGTTATGTGTGTGACACCACAGTCGTGTTAAATAAACACGGCTGTATCTTTCTAAGATACAGCCGATAGCGTAACCAACAAATGATAGCGTAACCAACACTGTCTATACATGATATTACAACAATTATCTCATTCAATTGTTTGTTTTCACTATTCTTCAATTTTTCAATTGTTTATCTTCACTAGTTCTTTATCAATTTATTTCAACAATAAGCTCTTAAGTTTTTTGTACTTCGGAACACCCGGTATTACGGTAATCGTTGTTATTTTTTTTCGTTTTATAATATTTAAAGATATTTTGTTTTATGACTTTTATGACCAAAATCATCATTAACTAATTTATTCCATAATGATATTATTAAAGAAAAAAAATTGGTTGTGATAAAATTGATAAGGCATAAAACCCAATGAAATATAGACAAGACGTAAAACTGTGTCTATTCGCTCCGTGCGTGAGTTTCGTTTCCATGGTAACGATACACTACTTTAATTATAGAATTGTATGGATGAATATATAATTGTATGGATTGCATTTAAGACTTACATTTAAAATTTAATATTATTGTCTCACAAATTTAAATAAATAATTATGATAATTTACATTTGAAAAAAATATTTGTGCAATTTGATTTCTTATTTTCACAATTTTTAACGCATACAGTTTAATTAACTCGTGTTTTACAATAATTTTAATTTGACATTTCTATAACATTAACATGTAAAGAATTTCAAATTAGTCATAACAGCCCCCTTTAACTCCAAAATGTTTCACTGGAAGCGCTGGAATCGATTTTATTGTCCCTACCATGACTACGCACACAACGAATAAGAAAAGAGCAAATAAAGAATTGAATTGAATTGAATTTGCTAGGGCCATATTTTAATTTTATTTTTAAATATTACTATTTTTTTTTAGGTTTGCTTTTATCTATTTACTTATTTATTTAATTTTTTGCTGTAGCGGCAATAGTAATACACACTGTCAAACTTTCTGTTTATGAGATACAGCCCGCTGAAAGACGAACAGATAGTGGAGTCTTGCAAATAAGGATACCCTGCGTTACGGAACCTTAAAAAGTATGTCTAATAAATATGTGTTTGACTTTTACAAAAAGCATTCATAACAAATATCTTATTAATAATTAAAGCGAATTCCCTGTTCAAAATAAATAGTTTTTTTTTTAATATATTTTTTTAATAAATAGAATTATGATGAAAAATAATATTTTAAAATGATTTTTCAACACCTCAAAATATTACGTATAAAAAATGGAATTTTTTAATTAAATATTACAGATAAAAGATTTTGAATTGAGTTCATCATCCATGATCGAACTGTGTTTTATTTATTAAACAGACGAAAGACAAGTGAAAAAAAACAATTGACTGAGTTAATTGTTGAAATACTATGCATAGTCAGTGTTGATTTCTTTATCTCATAACACATACAAACATGTGACACATACATAACTGATAATCAAGTATAGTACATATTATAAAATTTCCGCCTAATTGGCGCCCTCACGGGTAAACAGTGATGTTTACGAAAAAATGTTTCAAACAAAAGTTGTTTAATTTTTGATAAGGAACATTTTTTACATTTAAACTTTTGTTCTATCTCTAACGGTTTATAAGATGGGTCCTACGGACCTAAGACCCAATTGACCTATGATGCTCATTTACGACCATTTCTTGACCTCACTTTTTACGTCTTGAGTACGCTGTAAAAATTTCAGCTCGATATCTTTTTTCGTTTTTGAGTTATCGTGTCCACAGACGGACGGACGGACAACCGGAAATGGACTAATTAGGTGATTCTATGAACACCTATGACTAATATACTATGTATATTTCATATATGCATGGTATAAAAATCTTAAAACCTTGAATAATTAAAACTTGAAATAAATATTTGTTTATTTATTTTTATTTATAATAAAATAAATATTCATTATGATAGAAATTATGAAAATATCTTTTATTTCTTCACAACTAATATTTAGTTTTTGTTTTTTTATGATATTTTATTAAAGTTTAATTAATTTGACTTTTATTAAATTAAAGAAATTAATTGTCAAAGTCAATTTGTTTACCAAAAAGAGGGCGTATTCCTCATAAACCATACTGAGAATTGATATGAATTTTTCACAAAAGACTTGTACAAGGGTGATTAACTGATGAATAAAATTTTAAATTTTTGTCATAATTCCCATTTCAACTCATTATGGTATTTCTATACCTACTTTAAATTGTAAATGATACCAAATATTTGAAATTTTATTTATCAATTAATCATCCTTTTATACGTCTTTTGTAAAAAATTCATATCGATTCTGGTTTAGGAGAAATTAACTATAAAGTCAGTGTTATCACCCAAAAAAATTTTCAATTTTTATTCAAAGTTCTTAATTTTGGAATGGTTATTTAGCAGAAAAGTTGAGTAACATTGATAAAAGTTTTTTATGTAAATGGCTTACATTTTTAAAAGCACTTATTGACTAAAAACCAACATTAATTACGACTGCTTCATATACCACCAACATCATAGATCTAACCAAGGGCTAGATCTAATAATTGATTTATCGTTAACCATACAGAGAAATCGAAATTTATACAGAAGGCGTATTAACTACTCAATAATTCACACACAAAATTTCAGTTTTTTGGTAAAACTTTCGTTTTGTATCGAAACGCTTTAATAATCTAAAACATACGATCATTGCTCATCCTCATTGCTAGATCAAATATGGCGAATGCGACCATGAATGTGATACAAATACCGTACGGGGATGAGTAGTGAAGTTGACACAAACGCATGAGTTGTTTGTATGAAAGTTATATACTGTCGAACAAATCTCAAATATTGTTACTTTGAAATGTTACAAAGTTTTAAAAAATTTTTTTTTGATTGGTTCTACCACTTATAAATATTATAACAAAATAGTGATGTGATTGACACAACATGGGCAGGTTTATTAGGTTTAATCAAAATAAAAATTAGAATGCTTCGAGTTGGTCTTGAACCAGCGACCTATTAACTAATATTGATTATAGTGTTCATTATATTGGGCTAATGCTGGTTGTTATGTATGTATCAAAATATGGTTTATATATAATAAAAATGATCAAAAAGTTTATTTCAAACTCTCTATAAGTTAGTAACAAAAATCTTCATGTAGTTGAGCCAACCACATAGACTAGATATGACAGGTATGTGTTCGTAGTATCCAAATCCTATATTTAAAGCAAACGTACGATATGTTCTTTTAATCTGTCTATTCGCTTCATTTACACGATTATATATTCCAACCTAGTACAATTTTATTTTCCATCAATAGAATGCATGGCTTTCAACTGAAATCAATCTCTTTCATAGAAGTTATGATTTTGTTTATTTAACTTCAGTGATTTAGTATCAATGAATTCATGTTTTAAATTCAATCCCATTCTATTGTAAATACAAATATTTTGCTGTACTTATTCCAATCGTTAGGAAATTGTTTGAAAGTATTTTTGCTTTATTTGAATGTGAAACGGACAACTTTGGGATGAGGTTGTCATTATTTTAAATTTTTTTTCAGTGTACAAATAAATAATATGATATTAAAATCTAAATAAGAAATGATATTTAACATGTATACAATGTTATTTTGTTGTTTGTGACTTAAAAATGATCCCTTTTTTTTTAATAAGGTTTACTTTGTTTTGTTTTAAACCTATATATTAAATAATAGCAACCCTAAACCTAAACCTAAAACTAAAGTATGTATTTATAATTAAAACAATTCATGTCAAAATAATATTAAAATTTTAATGAAATAACACAACACAACATAAATATATTATTAACATTAACTTTCATTATTCATTATTTATTCATTACATGAATGAAAATATATATTTAATATCAAATAATTATATTTATCATACAAGTTGTCCTACATCAAACAACTTAGTACAGTTAAAGAACACTCGTATTTTGCTAAAACCTCATAGAATGTGTTTCTAACTTATCAAATATCATTAGTAAGGCATGAGTTAGTGGTACAAATAGTTCTATTTGTTAATAAACAAGAAATTGTTAATTCAATGAAACGGTTACTGTTAAAGGTGATTTACAAAATTAACAAGTAGGCAACTTGAATTACGTATACGTTATACATGTATAATAGTTTTCGATTATTTAAACAAACACTTAATAATTATGTCATACAAGTTACCTAATTACTAATTTTTTAAGTGAACCTTAAAATTGATCGTTTCATTGAATTAACAATTTATTGTTTATTAAGGATGTATGAGCATGGTAGTGGGGGCACAAATTTAAAAATAGATATTTTCGATTTTGATGATAAATTTATATTATTACTTGACGATATAAGACGAAAAGTAAGAATAAAATTTTTCGATATATGGCTTAATTTTCAAAATATCGAAAATTGAAAATTTTGTTTAGTTATTTAGCTTTCGATATTTCGAAAACCAAGACACATATCGAAAAATTTTATTCTTATTTTTCGTCTACATTCATGAAGTTATAACAAAATTCATCATCAAAGTTGAAAATAAGATAAAAATAATTTCAACCCTTAATCTACCCTGCTCTTACATCCCTTATATGGACGGAGACACTTAGTTTTTTTCTTTTCTAATTCATTGCTAATATGTTTACTTTCTATTAAAAAGTTTTTTTTAAATTTGTTTTCATTCATTCCAAATGAAAATTATCAAAAACTTCCAAAATATGTCGTTTTTTGAGATTCCTCCATAAGAGCCAATGTATTTTATATCGATTTTTAATGACTTTTTTCTTAAAAATTTGCACGGATACCTAAGCTGAAATTTTACCCACATATTCTTTGAGTAAAAGACTACCTACAAACAAATTTTGAGCCTTTAAATCAAACATTGTTGTCATGCTCATACATCCTTAACAAATAGAAACATTTGCGCCACTAACTCTGTTTTACGAATGAGAATTGAAACCTAAGAAACACATTCCATGAGGGTTAAGCAAAATGCGAGCAGTTTCATTTTCCTTTATTTGCCGATTTTTGTAACATCTTTTACTGTATTAACCTGCAATTCACATTAACAACATGTCCTACATAATATAAAATTATTTTAAAGAAATTGATTCAGTTAATTGTTGAAATGCCATGTATAAACCGAGTTCATTACGCAATCGATTCTTTTTCTACGGCTTGTAAGTAAAGAAAGTCACCATCTTAGATAGCCACCCACAGTCGTGTATATATAACAAGACTGTGGTGTCACACACACATAACTGATATTCCCATATAATCCATACTATATATTGTTCGAACGTAATTAACACCCTCACGAGTAAACAGTGATTTATATGCAAAAGGGATGCACCCTTCTTGGTGAGATTTTTTAGAGCCAGCTAAATTTTCTCTTTACGACTTTTTTCACAAGTACATTTCATATTTTTGAGCTATCGATCTGAAAAAACGCTGCAGGGAATTTTTCGAACACTTTGACCACTTGATAAAATTAATAATTACTAAACCATAAAATATTTTGTCCGGCAAAATACTGCACCGACAAGCTTATCTTTCGCCTCGAACATACCGTGGTTATAAATTTTTTTATACTTACATAATTAATTTTTGTAATTTGCTGAATTCTTAATATTACTATTATAAAGTGGTCGTCATAGTGTCCTAAAAATTCCTGGCTGCGTTTTTTTCAGACCGAGAGCTCAAATATCAAGAGTTCTTTCGAAAAAAAAAAATCGTAAAGAGAAAGTTTGATAGGCTCGTCAAAAGGAATTCACTCACAATTTCGAAAATTTCAGGTACCTATGTTAAAATCATTTAAAATAAAAGTGTCCTGTCCCGCGGACTAAAAGTTTATATTATCAAAACCATTATTTTATTTGGACTGAAAATGTACAAATGGCTTTAACATATGTGAGCCGTAGTATTTTTGTAACAAAGAAATAAACTTCGTCACAAATTAAAGTTAACAAGTGAAAACAGACAATTGACTGAGTTAACTGTTGAAATACCTTGTATAGGCAGTGTTGATAACTGTCACATTTCACATACATACATATCTGACATATTTAACTGATATTCTCATATAATGCGCAAGTGTTGATGCGCAATCGTTTGTTTTTTTGACGTCACGTAAATAACAAAAGATATTCACTTTGATATTCCTATATTAAAACATACTATAAAATTTGCACCTAATTAACGCCCCCGTGGGTAAACAGTGACGTTTACAAAAAAATGTTTCAAACAAAAGTTTTTATTTTTTTATAAGCAACATTTTTTACATTTAAACTTTTGTTCTATCTCTAACGGTTTACAAGATGGATCCTACGGACCCAAGACCCAATTGACTTATGATGCTCATTTACGAACTTGACCTGACTTTTTACGTCCTGAGTACGCTGTACGAGTAAAAATTTCAGACCGATATCTTTTTTCGTTTTTGAGTTATCGTGTCCACAGACGGACGGACGGACGAACAACCGGAAATGGATTAATTAGGTGATTCTATGAACACCTATACCAAAATTTTGTTCGTAGCATCAATATTTTTAAGCGTTACAAACTTGGGACGAAACTTAATATACTATGTATATTTCATATATACATGGTATAAAAACATTCCAAATTTGACTGACAATGGTTATATTTGTTTTTTTTTTTTTACCCATATATTGTGTGAGTTTTATATTGAATCATAAAAAGTGACTTTATATCGAAAATGCCAAAAGCATTTTATAAAAAAATTGAAAATGTTACTTTTATATTTTTTGACAATTTTATATACAGAAACAATTTGACAATTAACAGAGTTAACTGTTTAAATTCGCTGTATATATAATGAATTGAATAAATTATCAGAACCTAATAAAACTGTGTAGTAATATCCCAGCTAAGAGTCACTTTTCTACATTTATCGTACGTAAATCCCATTTCGTAACACTTGATGTACAAATATTTATAATAAGTATGTTGAATTAATATTAAAAACATCTGGTGCGGACATGCACGTGACCACTATGTAGAAACTTTTCAAAATCTGCACACAAATTATTTCTAACCCCGGCTAATTTTATTGCACCATTTGAGCAAATAAATCACATTGGGCGTTTTTCGAAATATACATCAGTAAACTGGCCATTGGTAATGACGTAATTTCAAAAGCATTGGAAGTTTTAGCTATTACGACAACATGTCTTGTCATTGTTGAAACATAATTTAATAAAATTATTATTTTATTATTATTAATCCACACAATCTAATTGTACATGCCGGCTAAATAGTTCTCACCAGAATAATATGGCGTCGGATTTATCAAGTCATTAGTACTGGCTTGTATACTGATGTATACGCCCATTGTAAACGTATCGTTGTGTGCGTAGTCATGGTAGGGGACAATAAAATCGATGCCAGCGCTTTAAGTGAAAAATTTTGGAGTTAAAGGGGGCTGTTATGACTAATTTGCAATTCTTTACATGTTAATGTTATAGAAATGTCAAATTAAAATTATTGAAAAACACGAATTAATTAAACTTAATGCATTAAAAATTGTGAAAATAAGAAATCAAATTGAACAAATATTATTTTTCAAATGTAAATTATCATAATTATTTATTTAAATTTGTGAGACAATAATATTAAATTTTAAATGTAGGTCTTAAATGCAATCCATACAATTATATATGCATCCATACAATTCTATAATTAAAGTAATGTATCGTTACCATGGAAACGAAACTCACGCACGGAGCGAATAGATGAAAAATGGCTTCCTGGCAGGCTTAGTGAGATTGTTGCTACTAATGCTATTGATGGATGGAGAACCAGTTTTCACTGGCATATTGTCCTATAAATTGAAATTTTAGATATAAGTCACCTTGGAAGCATTAAGATCCACTTAACTTCAAAGCGCAATTTTTCAAATTATTTCATATTCACAAGTTATAAAATATGCCCTCGCTTTGGTATGTGACTGAAAATTAAAACCGAACATTAACATGGGTTTGCCTTTTGCCTTTAATGGTTTTTATGCTCACAAAATGTGAAACAAATAAGTGAATACTTGATGATTTTTAAATGTGGGCTATCATAGAAAGGCCCATAATTGGTTCCGCTACCTGATTGAGGGATTTAGAAAAACTTTTTTTTTTTTTTTTTTGTAAATTTAACGCTCGAAAATAAGTCCAACCAAAAGTATTAACTATTTTATATGTTTGACCTGTTAGCTCTTTATATTAAAAATTAAAATTTTCAACACTAAGTATCTGTGAAGATTTTTAATCATCCCATCAATGCAAAGATTGGAAGTAATAGTGTGAATATTAAAAATCACTGATTAACTTGTATATGGAGGTACAAATTATATCAGGTATTCCATATAAATAAAAAAGTAAAAGATATTTCAATTATGAAGCAAACAGAATTGAAGAAGATCTTTATAAGAAGTAAAGAAATAAAAAACTGTAATGCTTTAATAATAGAACAGAATTGAAATATATATATAAACGTAATATAAATGGAATAAATAAATACGAATTGGAATTTTTTCTAATAATGCTGCTAATGCTAATACTAATGCTAATGTTCATTCATGCTAAACAACTCATGCTACGGCTACAGCTACCATTGGCATTCTATTGTATTGTATTCTTTCTATCGCTTTTAATATGTACTCATCATATTATCCAGCATTCATAGCTGGAGCTTGGATATTTAGGCACGCTTTTAGTGCGATTGGATAATTTATGCACGCAAGGTGGATTTAAAAGAAAAATAGCATCATATTCCCCTTATACAAATTATCGTAGAATTCAAATTTTTTGTAATTTTTAACCCCCGAACTAAAAAAAGTCTGTGTCATCTGTCTGTCTGTCTGTGGCACCGTAGCGCCTAAACGGAAGAACCGATTTTGTTTTGTTTCGTTTGAAAGATAATTTAATGGTGAGTGTTCTTAGCTTTTTGAGCCTTGAATGCGAGTTTAGAGTTCCGTACCCGAAAAAACTAAAAAATTGGCGATCTTCAAAATCGGTTCAGTTCAGGAGAAGATTTTAAGAGTAATATTATATAAAATGATTTTAATAAAATTAAAATGCAGTTATTTATCAAGGCTTGTTTGAGAGATTCTAACCATTGATGCGGTGAATGTTTAGGTTTGAGTCCCGGCGCTCAAATTATTATTGGAGCACATTTGAAATTTGATTTTGCTTATGAACATACAAATTCGTTCTCTAATAGTAATAATAATGGTGACTAAATACTAAATTTTTAATATAGTCACAACATTTCAAATAAAAAATTGAAATGATATCAGCGCGATTCATTCTGAATGGCTTTCAACTTAACTTTCAAGAACGATCAACGAGGATGATAGTCAACCACGTGACTACCTTTATTTGAATATCTTTTAAACTCGAATTTACTCTTCAATTTTTCTTTATTATAATTTTTTATTTGAATAATTTTCTAAGCATTTCTTCTTTTTTTTTTTTTAATATTTTCATTTTTCTTTTGATCATTATCATTCGTTTATTTTAGTATTCAATTTGGGTACGAAATCAAGTTTTTTTTTTTTTTTTAAATATGCATCTCATCCCAAAATTGAATTGAAGGTGGAATTTGCCAGTTCTTAATCGGTCTGATGATTTTTTTCAAAAGTACATATTCGTTTTCTTTTATAAAACATCAAATGCTGGTAACAATTGAATCACTCACTGAAAGCGGACATCATTAAAATTCTTGCAGCGCAGTTGACATTGAAAGGACCTCGGACGATTTGATAAGAAAATACTTTTCTGTGAAAGAAATGCCTGAAACTTCCCGCAGCTAGAACCGGCCAAGGTAGTAAAAGAAAATAAAAGTCTAGCTTTTTTGTCTAATCACTTGGGTCTCTTCTATACACTTCGAGCAACCAGTATATACCAAGGCAACTATAGAACAAAACAATTCCCATTAACTTAAAAGGCAGAAAAGTCTAGTTTCACCGATTTTTTCAAGGCCAAGAGACTCTAGACCTTTCTCAAAGGTCGAGTCTGTCTGCCCAATCATCTATACACTTCGAGGAACATATACATACCAAGAAAAACAGAAGAAAAAATTCTCATTAGCTTGAAAGGCAAAAAAGTCAAATTTCATCGGTTTATTCAAGCTCAAGCCACTCTAGATCTTCCTTAAAGGTCGAGTTCGTCTGTTAAATCAACTGAGTTTTTTCTGTACACGTCGAGGAACAAGTACATACCACGAAACCAGAAGAAAAAATTCCCTTTAACTTGAAAGGTAAAGAAGTTCAATTTCACCGGTTTATTCAAGGTTCCAGACTCCAGACCTGTTTGAAAGGTTGAGTAAGTCTGTCGAATTACCCATTCTTTTTCTGTACACTTTGGAGAACAAGTACCAAAAAAGATAAAAATTTGGTCCACAAATAAGTTTAAATTGAAGATACTTCGGCTGGTAGCTACAAGGCTAAAATTGTTATATTTTTGGATGATCGTAATAAATGTTTTTCCCTAAAATTTAATATTTTGATATCGGAATCTAGTAATTGTAAAATTTCGCTATTTTGAGATAACTTTAACTTTTTTTGTCATCCAATTAAAATTTCCATATTTCAATAGATTTATTTTTTTTCTGTTTCAGCAATTCTGTTACACCGATCCAAAACAGAGCCGATAAAATGTAGACACAAACTCGTATACGATCTCTGTTAAAACTACAGCAAAAAGAGAAAAACCAACCATGTCAAATTTCACATCATCTAAACTCTGGTGGTCATTAGCCGCAAGCCACAATACGGACGAAATATCTCAAGACTATCGAGATACTTTTGACGAAACCTCAACGACAATAGCCCCAATGACGACAACAACAATGAACATACCATCAACCACAATCGATTTTATTCAAAACTCAACCGTCAATTCAACATTTATTTATGCATCAAGATCTTCCAAAGTGATAGGAGGAGTGGAAGAGACGGGCAGTGATAGTGGTGGAGCAGCCGCATCGACATTATCTTATGAAGACAATTTATTATGGCGTGAATTATTTATACATCAAGATACCTCAAATCTATATTATTGGAATGATTTCCCAAATGTGAACAATGGTAACAATTTAACAACAATGAATGATAGTGTGTTGTGGGGTGGGAGTGATAATTTTACATTTTTGGGTGTGGGTAATTTTACAAACAGTAACAACACAACAATTATACAAACCGAAACAACATTGGAAGTGATTACAATGATTGCCACAGCGGTTATTTTGGGATTAGTTATTTTAGCAACTGTTATTGGTAAGTTTGTTAGACTATTAGACATATGGAACTGTAGGTGGGCTTCAATTGTTTCATATTTAGTATACTTTCAAAATGATACTAGCATCTTATGACGACACGGTATGGCGACAAAAAATTTAAAAAAATATATATTATCAATTTCGATGATTAATTATTTATAATTTGAAAATATAAGACGAAAAGTGAAAATAAAATTTGCGATACCTGGAATAATTTTCCAAATATCGAAATGTTTAATTATTTAGCTTTCAATATTACGAAAATCAAGGCAGATATAAAAAAATTTAATGATTATTTTTCGTCTACATTCATGAAGTTATTTCAAAATTAATCATCAAAGTTGAAAATCAGGTACAATTAATTTCAACCACAAATCTAAACTTGCCTTGGTGCTCGTACTATCTGAAACCTTTCAGGGGGATTGTTTTTCATTGAAAATCCGTTCACCTATAATGAATGAATGAATTATATATTCTTGGTAGTAGATTTGAACAAATGATTTATTGGTAATCCCTCAAATAATCTTCCACTAGTTCATAATTCATGTGATCAATGAATGAATGCTACTACATATGAACATTATAATATTACTTACTTATTGTACCTATTGTTTAATACAAAATGGAACACTACTTGCATAATACTAACTTGTAAGATGTTAAGCATCATATAGACTGTCAATAATTTTGATTCTGAACATAAAATTATTGAATTTGTCTTTAGACTCTATTTTTCCTTGTTAGTTTCAAAAATACTTTTGACTGATTGTTCCTACATCTTGTAGAAACAGAACCTAAACCAGTGATCATTAAACGGGTATATTTGTCAGCTCTCGATTTATGAGAATTTTGTTATTTTTCAAATGGTTGAAAATTTCTATCTTCATATAATATTATCTATTTTCCCATGATGAATTTTTCAACCCATTTAGTTTTTTATACCATGCATATATGAAATATACATAGTATATTAAGTTTAGTCCCAAGTATGTAACGCTTAAAAATAATGATGCTAGGAAAAAAATTTTGTCATAGGTGTTCATAGAATCACCTAATTAGTCCATTTTCGGTTGTTCGTCCGTCCGTCCGTCTGTGGCCACGATAACTCAAAAACGAAAAAAGATATCGAGATACAGCGTACTCAGGACGTAAAAAGTAAGGTCAAGTTCGTAAATGAGCATCATAGGTCAATTGGGTCTTGGGTCCGTAGGACCCATCTTATAAACCGTTAGAGATAGAACATAAGTTTAAATGTAAAAAATGTTCCTTATCAAAAATTAAACAACTTTTGTTTGAAACATTTTTTCGTAAACATCACTGTTTACCCGTGAGGGCGCCAATTAGGTGGAAATTTTATAATATGTGTACAAAATATACACTAAATGTCGGTCGGTAATGCAGAAACCTATAAAGTCATTTACATATGTACTATACTTTATTAGTTATGTATGTGTCACATGTTTGTATTTGTAATGTGATAAAGAAATCAACACTGACTATGCATGGTATTTCAACAATTAACTCTGTCAATTGTTTGTTTTCACTTGTTTATATTATATATGATATATTTTCATAATTTGCGATAATCATTAGAGTAATTATGAGAGTACGAGACTTAAAATAAATTTCTGAAAAATCTCAAGGTAAGTTAGGTTTAGTACCATTAATTACTAATAAATAAGAGTGTGATAAATTGTACGTCCATTGTGATCTTTATATAAGGTCTGTTTTGAACATCGCACAGTTCAATTTGATATTAAACAAATGTGTATTTACATGCTTCAATAAATTTAATGTAAATAACATTATTTACAATCAGTTCATAAAAAAATGTACGAATCCTAAGACATTCTTATTGATTGAAGATTACTTTGTTGTATCTATCTTAATTCTCTTATAATATGAATAAAATGGGTCTACAATCAAAAAATATTGTTATCTCATTGATAAATAACTTCAATGCGTTAGTAACGATGTACGAGCCCCAGAGAAATTATGGATAAAAGGATTGATTTTTTGTATATGAAGATGGACTAAACCTAAATCAATTCTGCAAATTTTAGGGGGGTGGGTTACACGATTTTTTAATTAAAAAAATGACTTTAAAAGTATAGGCATATTTAACAATGGTCCTATGAGATAACGGCAGATGGATGATATGGTACTAGTCGATCGAAATTAACTATTTTAAATAAAATTAAAACCTTAATAAATTATAGAAAACAAGAAAAAACCATTTGTGCCCCACTAATTAAGGATGTATGAACACGGTAGAGGGGATATAAATTTAAAAAAATGTATTTTGATTGTTTGATCTGGAATAATTTTCCAAATATCGAAAATTGAAAATTTTGTTTAATTAATTAGCTTTTGATATTTCGAAAACCAAGGCAGATATCGAAAAATGTTATTCTTATTTTTCGTCTACATTCATCAAGTTACAAAATTCATCAGCAAAGTTGAAAATAAGGTACAAATAATTTCAACCAAGTCTAAAATTGGCTTGTGCACTCGTACTACCTTAATAGATTTTTTTTAAATAATATTATTTCCAAAGTTAATGGAAAACCATCAATATAGCTATAATCCATGGACTTAAATACCACTGTCTGACACTTCCCTTATCACAATTGATTGATGATTTTTTTTGAAATCAATTCATTGAAATCATTTAAAAAGAGTAAAGATACTAAATTAAAAACTTCATTATAATTGGTAAAAATTTTATGAATATGTGTGTATAATAGATATATTAATTATATGTGTAATAGTTTATTATTGTAATATAAATAGAGTTTCCTAGAAAACTTATTTGCTATTGAATCATTTGATGATCATTGTCATTATAATACAACTTTTGTTTATAAAATTTAATAATGGAACTGACAATAAATAATGAGAAAATCAGATGAAACCAACATAAATTCTATTATATAAAGGTAATTAGTAACTGATTCTAGTTGTATAGAAATTTTAAAGCTGAAATGTCTGAAGTTGTTCGGATCAGTTCCATACCTTCCAAGTATAATACTACTGGTAATATTGAAGCTCGTTACTCTTGTCCATAATACACAAAATTACAGTACTTATTTTTGTATTTAAATAAGTCCAGCAAATGTAAGAATGTAAATTGCTAAATTTAATTGGAAAAACTTTTGAAAACTAGGAGTTGCAATCTCGCAACTAGTGATAATAGTTTGTACTAATGAAAACAGCAATTGAAACCGTTTTCAGTATCAAGATTCAGATCCAATTTGAGGTATCAAGTTACTTACGACTAATCAATAGTAGATAATTAAATTTCCCATCTTTGTTTACTTTGCTCACTTTTTATACCATGTATATATGAAATATATATAGTATATTAAGTTTAGTCCCAAGTTTGTAACCCTTAAAAATATTGATGCAACCAACATAATTTTGGTATATATACTTATTTGAATTTTTAATGCATTAAGTTTTATTTAATTAGTATTTTTCAATAATTTAAATTTGACATTTTCATGTCATTATATATGATATGACATTAACATGTAAAGAACTGCAAATTAGTCATAACAGCCTCTTTTATCGCCAAAATTTTTCACTGCAAGCGCTGGCATCGATTTTATTGTCTCTACCATGACTACGCGCACAACGAATAAAGACTTATATGTTATCAAAAATAGAGTTCAAAATTATTCCGATATTTAGGTATTTGTAATTTAACTGATCGAATAGATATTTTGTAATGAATAAGCTTTTGGGAACAAACTTAAAGTCGTTAGTCGTTAATGGTAAGCAAAATGCAACGAAATTTAGTTCTTAAATTATAATTTCTATGACCACTCTTCTCTAATTCGATGCATTTTCCTGATTTATTATTTCCTGTTTCTTTTTCTCCTGACAGTTCTTGTATATTACTATTTATTTAGATAAAATATAATAATTAATATTTTGTATATAAATTTCCTGTATCATAATAATAATCTCATAAACTATTATTTTGTTGTTACAAGTATTCCTGTAGGAATAGACGTACTATATGGATTTTACATCATCATATCATATTCACATCATATCTAACTCACTAGCTAACTACATTGCAATATTATACAAATAAATAAATAAAACATTTGTTCCTCATACATCTCTACATCCCATTCCTGCATCTATACTGTATCCCTACTATCCTGTACTTTGTTTATTTACCTGTTTGTTAATTTATTAGTTTGCACAGTTTTAACATTTCAACAAAATGAATATTTTATATGCATTTCCGTTTCAACTACATTTACATTAGTATTTACAGATGGATTTTTATCAAATACGTTTTTTATCCTTAAACAGTGTGTTCAAGCCTACCCAAACATACCCAAATTGTGATATACATATTATACACTAGAAACAAGTGAAAACAAATTTCCGCCTAATTGGCGCCCCCACGGGTAAACAGTGATGTTTACGAAAAAATGTTTCAAACAAAAGTTGTTTAATTTTTGATAAGGAACATTTTTTACATTTATACTTTTGTTCTATCTCTAACGGTTTACAAGATGGGTCCTACGGACTCAAGACCCAACTGACCTATGTTGCTCATTTACGAACTTGACCTCACTTTTTACGTCCTGAGTACGCTGTAAAAATTTCAGCTCGATATCTTTTTTCGTTTTTGATTTATCGTGTCCACAGACGGACGGACGGACGGACGGACAGCCGGAAATGGACTAATTAGGTGATTTTATGAACACCTATGACAAAATTTTTTTCCTAGCTTCATTATTTTTAAGCGTTACAAACTTGGGACTAAACTTAATATACTATGTATATTTCATATACATATACATGGTATAATAAAATAAGCATGTGTAGGTATAAAGCTATAAAAAAGTAAAGTGAATTTGGAAGTAACTATACCAAGATGATGTTTATGGCTATTTTTGTGTGACTTTATATTTAGTAAGTAATGTAAAAATAAATTTAATATACATCACACGTTACCCTATCAATGGAATTATTATTATAAAACTAACTATGATAGACCATAGACCGTTAGATTATGACAAAATTCATATTCTGATGATTCTTCAGCACGGAAGTTAAAACATACGGTGACTTAAACTCGTCGTCCGCCATAAGTAATTATAATAATAATAATAATGGGGGTTTAACCTCCGTTTTTGCGACGCATGCCTAACCACAGAGGCCACCCACATCATTATTTGTTAATCTTTATTTAATCAATTACAAACATATACAATTACATTTTTGATGTGGGTGGAGTCGGTTACTTCGTTCTTATCCAAGCGACGACAATGTGATCAAATCTGCACTCTCATTAATTATAAATTGTTCACACTGCCGCTGTCTGGTTTCATACCCGTAACCTAAGTCTAAATAATCCTACGTTCTAAAACTAGCGCCTTAGCCCGCTCGGCCATTTAGACTCGTCCGCCATAAGTATTGCTCATGTTACTATTCTATCAATGATCAAGTCAGTACGGACTTCACATCGATACTGACATAGTGGGTGACATCCACAAAAAATTCCTTACCGTGTTCCAGTAAAAATTCATGTGTTTTTTTGCTTCCCACAAGGCAGAAACAAAAGGATGAGATACCTTGTCTTGTCATAATCTGTCGACCTACACTTGGTGTAACTTTACTAGTTATACAGTTATTATAGCTCCAGCCAGCTAGTAATATAAGTTTTAATGGTAAATAGTATGTATATTGTATAGTGTGTAATATAAAGGATATTAGTGAGGAATTGACCCAACTCAACTCATAAAATATAATTTATTATTTGAAATTTATATACTTTATACTTTAAGTATACATATTCATTGCTTGTGTTGCTTGCTTGCTTGCTTTAAGGTTATGGATATTACTTTTGAACTGTAGACTTTAATTCGAACTCTAAACTCCATACTCTTACTAAACCAACTGTAAACGTTAATGTAATTTATTCTTCTATGCAATAAAAACTACCAATAATTGTGTACCAAATAATTATTACTTTACGGGACTTCAAATCTTAGACAGGCAGCCACTTAGTCGCATAAATGAATGTTTTTACTCAGGACTCCTTAATAAAAGCACCGACTTTGATTTTTTTTTCAAAATGACTCGTTTTGTATATTATTTAAAATCAGAAACTTTTCATGGGAGGGAAATAATCTGGAGGACGCCCAGCCTAAATCGCTAATTATAAAAGTTTGAAATTTCGAGAGGAAATTAATTTTATACTATAAGTGCCATTTTCGAGAGGATTTTTCAAAATTCAACCTCAAAGGAGTGAAATAGGGGATGAAAGTTTGTATGAAAATATATACAAGCCGCCATTTTTCAGTTCACTACTTAAACGATTTTAAAAATTCTTTCACTTACAGAATGCTACTTTATCAGCAATTAACATTAGCTTCATTTTATTTTCTAAAAAGTTAGGACTCCACACCAAAAATAAAAATCCATTAAATAGTGAAACCGTCATTTTTGAATTCACTACGTAAACGATTTTAAAAATTATTTCATCTATAGAATGCTACATTATCAGCAAGTGACATAGCTGTATTTTCTGTTCAAAATAATAAGGAATTTGCACTAATTAGTGAACAACGTGCAGGTAAGAGAATTGAAGGCTATAACTTAAGGCTAAAATATAAGCCTATATAAAAAAATCACTCTTGCGTGGTTTTTTCCACAAAAAATCTATTTTAACTTAATAACAATAAAAATAGATTTTAACTTTTGGTGCGGAATCCTAACTTTTAAGAAAATAAAATGAAACTAATGTTAATTGGTGATAAAGTTGCATTCTGTAAGTGAAAGAATATTTAAAATCGGTTAAGTAGTGAACTGACAAAATGGCGGCTTGTATATATTTTCATACAAAATTTCATCCTCTCAAATTTCAAAATCTCATCCTTTTAGGAGATAAATTTCGAAAAATTCTTTCTAAATTGACACTTACAGTATAAAATCAATATCCTCTCGAAATTACAAATTTCTATCATTAGCGATTTGGGCTAGGCGATAATATATCAGTCGAGACATTGCATTTTGCCCCTCCAGATAATTTCCCTCCTTTGAAAGGTTTCTGGTTTTAAACAATATATTAAAAGAAACATTTAAAAAAAATCATCTAATCGGAGCTGTTATTGAGGACCCCCTAAAAATGGCTATTTTATGTATTCCTTTATCGGACTAACTGGATAGGCAACAAACAGAGAAAATTGGAATAATCAAGGAATATGACCTGCGAATGATTTAAACCATATTACATACACGCCTAGAATAAAATGAAAATTCCTCGAATTGAGTACAAAATGGGTTTTATTTTGTCATTTTTTTTACTTTTTGAATAATAGGTAAAGGTTATTGCCAAAAATCGAGAGAAAATTATTTACTTCAATTTCGATAAAACAATAATAATCGATGTTAACTTTGGTTAAGAGCATGGAGATATCATTCAAAATCTCATTTACAGGACGATTAGATAGGAAAATAGCTTTTTGTGAAATGGCCAAGAAATTTTAGATACGAGCGTTCAAAGCTGGACGATATGAGCAACATTTTGGGGGTGGTTTTGAAAAAAATTCACAGAAAGTCATTTTCCTAGTCATATAGTATAACTATAATATATGCTTAGATTCACTCGTACCTCGAAAATTACTCGTTAAAAAATTTCGTGCCCCTGAGAGCTTTTGATCAGATCGATCCGAATAACATTTTGAAGGCAGTTTAAGGGTAATTGTTTGAATCATAGATAAAGATGAATATTAGTGGGATAGGTACAAAATATAGCTGTTTTTGGCATGAATTGAATCACAGTTTACACAAATTCTATTTACATAGACAATTTTATTTGGTACTCTTATCAGTTCGGTACAAGAATATTAATATATTTTAGTGTTACGTAAACACTATTGTAACTATTTTAATCATTATAAATAATATAATCTTTTAATAAAATCTTTGTGTCTGAAGTATTCATAGTGAGTGTAGTTTAAGGGATGTGAATGTATGTGTAGCTCCTAATGGTACTTACTTATTTCATTGGTGATGCTAGCAGCTAAACAGAAGTTGTACCGAGCTCTTAGTAGCTAATACAGTGCTATTATTATTGTTATACATAAATTCATTGTTTTTATGAATGTATGAGCAAGCAACAGTCTTTCAATGTACAATTAAATTCAAAAGAATACGATCCAATCTAAATTCAAACGATATTAATTGTATCAGTACTTTATATACAGGTCGTTTTTTTAAGTTGACATATGCTTGAAACTCAGAAAACAATTTTTATCGATAAAAATGCTTCAAGCTAAAAATGTTGAGCAAAGAAAATTGGAAAAATTAACAGGATTTGCGAAAAATAAAAGTGCCCACGGTAGATAGAATATGAATATACATTTCCAGATTTCACATCGATAGAGTGAAGGATATAGACGCACTGCTAGAAATTCAATAGTAAATTTAACCATTCCTAAATGGATAACCGTTTTTTTTTTAAAATAATTTTGTGATCATATAATAGTTACGAGGATTCTTAAACAAATTATAAAATTTCACGCCAATCAAAAATGTGTATAGCGAAAAGTCTTTAATCTTCATAGCAAAAAGAACAAACAGTAAGTCCAATGAAACCGGCAACAAAACAATATTATTTCCTGAAATTAGCAATAGGAAATCTGATAAGGACAGCATTTCCGAATCAACATATGCTTATTATATAATTAACACTAAGTTGTGTAATAGTCTGTTCCAGAGAATAACCACTCAAAGTGTTAATTAATTCTGGGTATTCGGTATGTACAGACCTTATCTAGGTAGATAGACCATACCACAAATTAGAATTATCATCTGCCTAACATGTCTATCAACCTTATAAGATGAGTCATTACCTTCAATTAATATTATAATGCAGGAGACCATTTAAGGTCGACCTTTCACCCATTTGATAGCCAGATCTGTTAATCAATATAAATTGGTATCAAAAGAAAGATAATTTAATTACGAAAATAATATAACGAAGACTTTTTGTTGACTTCGAGTTGAGACATAGTTATTGAAATGAATACCACGATACTCGGAACCACACTATAAAGGTGTATAATATTCGAAAGCACAATTAATTTTCGAGTATGTATAAATAAAACCATGATTTTTATTGCAGTATCCATTTAATGTTTGTACAATAATTGTGATAATAATAATACATCTATCTAAAACCTAACCCAAATAAATAAAATTTTAAATGACTTTAGTGAGTGACCAAAATTTATTTATAATCCCAAAACAATAAAATAAATAAACAAACTAAACTTTATTTTTATGGACCAAAAACAAAAAACTAATAATAATAATTATAATTAGAAGAAAGCATAAAATAGCGTAGTAAAATATAAAAAACTGGTGATACATTAAAGCTGAGTTTTCACTGCAAGCACATGTAAAACAGGGCGTTTTTCGGAACTATGTTCCTTATCGCACGAATTATTTGTTAACTCGTTGGGGGGGGGGGCAATCAAAAAATAAATAAGTAATATCACAAAATGATCTTACAAAATTGAACATGTGCATTATCGATCATTCAAATTAGAAAAAAAATTAAAGCAAGTCTGAGTAAAAAATGAAGGTACTACATCAAACAATTTTAGTGATATATAGTTAAACATACACCAATGAAAATACATAACATTGGTATACATTTATAAGTATGATCTAAGCTAAATAGCGTTCTCACGGGTAAACAATGATGTTTACAAAAAAATGTTTCAAACAAAAGTTGTTTATTTTACATTAAGGAACATTTTTTACATTTAAACTTTTGTCCTATCTCTAACGGTTTATAAGATGGATCCTACGCACCCAAGACCCAATTGACATATGTTGCTCATTTACAAACACGACCTCACCTTTTACATTTTAAGCACGCTGTACAAATTTCAGCTTGATATCTCTTTTCGTTTTTGAGTTATCGTGATGCCAGGCGGACAGACAGACGAAAGACGACAGACGACAGACAGACATACGGAAATGGAGTAATGAAGTGATTTTATGAACACCTATATCAAAATTTGTTTAGTAGCATCATTATTTTTAAGCGTTACAAACTTGGTTAAACTTGCGTTTTAATTTCAATAATCGGATTCCTTGACAACTAGATTCCATATTTTGGTCCGTTTTGAAACGAAAATGAAATTTATAAACAAGATTGATAAATTTTTTTCAAATTTTCAATAAAATAATTGTTTTTTTTATAAAAACTTTTTCCATAAAATTTTTTATGTAGGTAAACCTATATTTTCAATATAACAAAAAAACAACCTTAATATAACAGCAAAACCTTTTTTTAAAAAAGTACCAAAATGTATATATTTTTTCTTCACTAAATATAAAAAACGTGAGTGAAAAGAAGGATTTTGAAAACCATGTAAACTCAAATAGAAACTAATAACTCAAATAAAAAATAAATAAAAAATAGAAAAAAGTTTCTATATGCAGAATGAACTCAGCAAATTTGTATCCCGGTTTCCAAGTTCGTATAAGAATATTTTTTTATTTTAGGAGAAATTACGATATCTTATAAATTTTGTAAAAATATTCGTACAGTTTGGTTAGAAGAACAGAGTGAAAGCCTATCCAAAGAAGATAAGAATTTAAACTTTCCAATTTTAAAACGTTTTCTTAATCAATTCGTTTATTTTTAGGAAAGACTGTTTTCCATTCAAATTTAATTGATTCCTGATAACCGGATAAACATAATTAAGAACATTCTTGAAATATTAGCTCCATGAACTAGAATTTCAAATTGTTTGAGCAAAAACTCAAAGAAATCAGAAAGTGTGTAGCAAGAAGCAGGAATTTTCTTAAGAAAATCAAAGTATTCCAGGAAAAAATCTGAATACATTTTACTTTTACGCAGTATTTATTTATTTTTTTGTTAGAAACAAATTTATCTAAAAAATTCATTTATGTATTTTGTGTAAAAAATTTGAAATTCCTCTATATATTTTATGTAAAAAATTTGGTCTGAATTGATCCCGACCTCCATGTAATCAGAAAATAAACGTTTCATGCACGCATGTATAAATTTCTCGTAAATTAAAAGCCGTGAAACGCAGAACTATGAAATTTTGGTTTTAAGGTTGTTGTGATATCCCTAAAATTCCCATTGACTAGGTTTAAAGGTAGAAAAGAAGTTAATTAAGGTAAATATAACGTATTTCGGGCGTAACGGGCTTTTTTTCTCTCCTAAGTCTTTAATTTATAAGATTGAACGTTAATTTTTTGTTCTTCGAGTTTGTGTCAAATGACATGATAAAGTTTGAATTTGAACTTAATTTCGAGACTAAACACATAACTCCAGAATGAATACACTTAATATAAGTAAATTAAAAAGATATGTTTTATCTAGTGTCAGTATGTTTCAGAAGCCATTTAATGCTATAAAACACATACACACATAAATTAATAGAAATTATAATTTAATAATTTGATTGTTTCAGTAATAGTAAAAATTATTTTAACATAAGTAATCATTGAAAAATTTTAAACAACAATATAGAAGTCAAATTTGCATTTCCCAGTAAATCCAGGAATTACATCATAAACAAAAACCTTGCTAGTTATTCCGGGAGCTAGGAACATACTGAACATTTCTCCTAAAAAGTAAGCACTATAGAATTAATTATAAAAATTAAAAAAAAAAAAATCATGTACCGTAATAATCTCAGAGCAAATTGTGGTATTTACTCCTCAATTGGTATAAAATATTATAATAAATATAACGCGAGTTGAAACTAACACTTAACGTTTACCAACACAACATATTTGTTATAAATTCATGTTAGAATTGGTTGCCGAGGTTTTCGATTGCCGTCGACATTTAATTGCTTAGATTTTTCCAAAAGCCGATTTTTTGATTTTTTCTGTTGATATTTTAGGTTTAGACATTTTAGAAAGTATTAGAAAATTTAGGAATAAAAACTTTTGAAGATCACTTTTTTCTGCGAGTTCTAGAATTCTTAATCAGAATATTACTTGGAATATTAGTTAATTATTAACAGTATGCATTTGCATGGACGTATTTCTCGACGAATCACATCGAGTTTGCATATAGAGATCGTTTCAACAATACTAATAAAAACTTGTTTACACTGAATTGTAATTAATATAAAAAGATATAGAAATAAATGCACATAGAATAGAATAGTATAAATACTTAATCTGTATTGTGTAGAATAGAAACAAGTTAAATTAAATGTAATTTTATATAAATAAATTTAATTAATTAAACTTGAAACAATCATCATCTATCTACTATGATTTGTATTTTTATTTAAAACTTTTTATTATATTCAAGCATTCATTTATATTAAGCTTGTTTTAAACCTTTAACTGACAACGGTAAGTATTCAAAAATGAATAATTCTCCCTTCGTTTCTCAAGTCCAATTTAATGCAATTTATCTATTTTGCATCGTTTACTAATCCAAATAAACGAAAAAAAAAAAGAAAAGTAAAATATTGCCTCCTCACAATTTATCGAGGCTCGAGGCAACACAGCTCCTGAGGGGGTGATTTTGATTTAGTTGGTATAATTTAAAAATATAATTGATCGAGAATGTTTTTTGCTTTGTTACAAGAAAATTTGTTCAGTTTGGAGAGATTCCCAGGGTAAAACCAACATTTTCGACGTTTTCAGGGCGTTGCTCATCTCTAGAGCTAATCAAAGTTAGAATTATCAAAATTTAGAGGGATCAAAATCTTTATGCAAGTTCATGTGGTATATTAAACGGACTTATTATGCCTCCAAACTCTTTGAAATCGAAACATATTGTTCTTGATAAAAAATACAATATGGTCATTTTGACTGTCCCCCGTATCTGCTTTGGCTAGTTTATAAGTGTACAAGGAAGTTAAAAGATGTTTTTATCAATTCATTTTTATTAATACGGAATAAGTTTAGGTATGTGAAATAATTTCGTAAACAGCCTATAATAAAAGATGGTAGCAATTTAAAAAAATACCAATTTTTTTTATATCCTTTAAATTAAAATCAACCTTTGTCTTCCATACAATAAATAAATCAATCAATCCATTCATTCTTCCTTTCAGAATAAAATGGACAGACTAAAAATTTTTTGTATTATTTGAAAAACATAAATTTTTTTTTGTTTTTAATTAAAACATTTATTTTTGTTTGTACGTTTCAACAAACAATCGGCATCAATGGAAACGTTCGTTCAATGAAATTAATGACATTGTTATGGGAAAAGCTAGCTGGTACCCGCCTGTTTCGCTGTTTCGCTGGATTTTTTAAAGTAAAGACAGGTAAACACCACAGCGTTATAGCCTTCACCGCCCTTGCTATCACCTATACCTCTTCCATAACACTCGAAATAGGGGTAGAGATTGTTTTACACGAGGTAAAATATATGTGTTTGAGTTTATCAGAAAAGATGGCCATGAATTGTATTTTGTCAATAATTTTTGAACGAATCTTTAATTTATGGTTCAAACTGATGGCTCATATATGGAGTAGTAAATGTCAGGCCAAATTAAATTTTTACATTTTTTTAAATAAATCTTTATATAACTGTACAGTTTCGTTCAAATTTATTTGCTAGATTTTGCGTGAAAGCGTAACAAACACACAAACAAACAAACAAACATCCTTGCTTTCACATTATTAATATATAGGAATAATATGTGTATAGAATATGCCAATGTAAAATGCCAGTGTTGCATTATTTCTTATAAATTAGATGAGTTTAATAATCAATCATTATTTTTATATTTATTTGGTTTTCGAAAATTTTTTCGAGAATGTTTCACAAGATCACTACCTTCAAATTTAATGCTACCTTCAAATTTTCAACTTCACACCCCTTATACTTTTGGAGAAAATGGACACCAATTTTTTTTAAGTTTTATGACTAAAACTACCCTGTAAAGAGCCATTTGAAATTTAAATCGGTTAAACAGGTTGAAATCCTGTACTTGTGATTCATTTATCAAAATGAATGAAAATTCACATTTTTTCACCAAAACTTTAAAAGCTTTACTTAAAGTAAGCTCCACCGAGTCAAGCTTTTATTTATTACCATAATCCAACAAACCAGAGATTTCAACAACAAAACATATATAAAATAGTATAAAAATATTTAAATAGGTATAACGTATTTTTTTTATTACTCATCCAGAATTTAGTAATACGAGTAGGTACGTACAGAAAAACCCTTTCCCCTTGAACAATCAAGAGACAAATACGACAGAGTGATGTCGTGGAATTTTAGTGCCACAAATTTGGTAAAGCTCCAGAATTGAGATACCACAGAAAATCTATCCAAACTTCTTTAAGAATTTCAAGCAATACCAGAGAAAAAGCTCAAAAAATTGTCAAATACATTTAATTCTTAGGGGGCGTCCATAAATTACGTGAGATGATTAAGGGGGGGAGGGGGTCGAGTCAAATATCATCTAATCTCACGTTGGGGAGAGGGGGGGTCTCGACAAATATCACGCAATTTTTTTTTCTGATTGAAACAAAAAAATATTATACTATTTTGTTGAATTTAATCCAAATTGTATGTACATGTTTAAAATTTAATCTTAAGCGTTAACGTAATATGATTACGATTATTCACTAATTCGTTCGGAAAAAAATTATTTCATTCATACTTCGACGTTATATACCTACTGAATGTCGAACCACCATATTTATTTTATACTAAATAGCTCAATTTAGTCTGAATTCACGGTACAGTGTAGCCTGTCCTTTGTTTTCGCGCCACTATCAGCCGAACTTGCGACTCGATGAACGAGAGCGTACGAGCTGAGTGGCAGCGACACACGGACAGGTTCTAACCTTCTTTGTTTATTCTTGTAATTGTTTTACTCGACTCGGTGCATGCCATAGATAAAGCAATCTTGATTGGTAGTCAGCAATCTTGATTGGTAGTCTTAACTATTCGTAAATAAAAGCACAAACCAAATTGTTTTTTTCTTTTTACAATAAACAATCTAACGCGTTTACGTAATAAACCCACATTCTGAAAAATCTCACGTGAGATTGGGGGACGGGGGAGGGGGTTCACTAAAACCTCACGACATCTCACCAAGGGGAGAGGGGGGGACAGAAAATTTAAAAAAACACCTCACGTAATTTATGGACGCCCCCTTATGTATGTATGTATTTTAAGTCCGATTTGTATGAAATTTGGTATTAAGAAGGATTTTGGTATTTAAAGTGTTAAGTTCGTTCGTACACAATTTTGAATTGAATTTCCAAAAAAAAAAAAAATATAATTTTGTATTTATGGATCAGTTTTAAGCAAAAAAACACTTTTGTGATTTTTTCTCTAGACGTTTAATTTTCGAAATTAAAATTCTTGTAATACTAAAAATAAAATATTCAATTTTAAGAAAAATGTGTTTTTTTTCTTTTTCAATCTCTGAGAGAATTCACGCTAAATTTAATTTTTAAATTCAAAAAATCATCTTTATATGATTTAATGAAGATTTACTGTACTGTATTTACATATGTGGGCCACATAGTTTAAAAATGTTTCGTATGAGTATAAACAGTATTTAAAAAGCTTCAATTCAGTTTATATCCCACCAAAAACATAAATGTGTAAAAAGGCGTAGATGTCACAGAATCCCAATAAACTCAATTACGTCAGCCCAAAAAAGTTGTGAAATCCCGCAGAAAAAAATATTCTTCGAAAAAAATTTATAAAAATGACATAAATTTATTGAGTAACTTTTCCGTAAAGAAGCATTTAAGTATTACATTAGCAAATTTTCGGTGACTTCATACCTACACGCATCTGTATAGGAGAACAAAAGAAAATCGTTAACCCCCTACTACCTCCCTCCTCCCCTTTTTTTTTTGTTGACGTTATAACTTTTTCACAACTTTTTTTAAACATCAAAATTTAAATTTAAACAATCAAAGCATTCTTCAGATAAAAGTCAAGCACCTACTTAACAAAGACCTAATTTTTTTTTTACTTAAGTACGAAAATTATTGGTTTAACTTTCTTGTGTAAGTTTCTCCTTAGTACGTATTTATTTTATATTTTACTTCGCAAGTTTTTATTTTTGGATTCGTTTTTCTTTTCCGAAAACTTGCGAAGTAAAATATAAAACTTGCGAGGGCTGACAGATTAAAAAATACGATTTTGCGTTATAAATAGAAATATAGTTTTTGGTTTTAAAATATTAATGAGCAATCATTGCAGCATTGGATCGCACATTTTGGGTATGAGAACATTTTTAATGATTTTGATGACTGTATATATGCTTGAATTTGATTGCCATAATTAAATAAAATGTTCAAAACATTTATCAATCAATGTCTAAAATATGCAGATTTTATGTTTTGTAATAATTAATGTTTGTTTAAAATTATAAGCGTTTTTGGTTTTTTATTTTATTTATTATTTTAGAGAAGTTTACACAACAAGAGAAAACTCAAACCTACACTACTGTACAAAAGTAAGTATAAAATATTGAATAAACATTGAGTCTCCTTTGATAATGAAATTCTTCTCTGAATCCAAAGAGAGAGGTGTCGTGGGACACTCGGTTGGAACTATGTTCTTATCGTATCTTTGTATGTTATAAATGTAACGTTGACTTTTTTACTCAAATTTGCTTTGATTCTTTTGCTAGTGTGAGATTTTGTGCTTTCTTTTTCTGCCTATTTTTTAAAATATTCAGTGTGACTTGTAGTCGATTTGCTACAAAAAAAATAAACACAATTCCAAAAAAATGAATCTGTATATATAAAAATAAATTGCTGTGCGTTAGTCTCGCTAAAACTCAAAAACGGCTGGACCGATTTTCAAAATTTTTTTTTGTTTTGTTCGCTATAGTTCAAGGATGGTTTAGAAAAAAAACTTATTACTGTGTGTCCGAAACAGTATTGAATCGTAATTGAAATGAAAAGGACAATTTCGGAATAATTAGATTCAATGCGGAATAATTTCAGAGACTGAACGGAATGAAAATGTTGGCTCTACAGTCAGAGTCATAAAATATCTCGAAAATTACTCATTTAATGGTCAAATAAACACGATTTTTGTAATTTTCGGGTCAAAATTACCTAATAAACTTAGTTTTATCGAAATCGGAAGCAAAAACTTTTTTTACACTTTTTGCAATTTGTAAAAATCGAAAAAATCATAAAAAATTCAAAAAAACACAATTTTTGTAATTTTTGGTTGGGTTGGGTTGGGTTAGGTTGGGTTGGGTTAGGTTGGGTTGGGTTGGGTTGGGTTAGGTTGGGTTAGGCTGGGTTAGGCTGGGTTAGGTTGGGTTAGGTTGGGTTAGGTTGGGTTGGGTTGGGTTGAGTGTGGGTGTGGGTGTGGGTGTGGGTGTGGGTGTGGGTGTGGGTGTGGGTGTGGGTGTGGGTGGGTGTGGGTGGCTGTGGGTGTGGGTGTGGGTGTGGGTGTGGGTGTGGGTGTGGGTGTGGGTGTGGGTGTGGGTGTGGGTGTGGGTGTGGGTGTGGGTGTGGGTGTGGGTGTGGGTGTGGGTGTGGGTGTGGGTGTGGGTGTGGGTGTGGGTGTGGGTGTGGGCGTGGGTGTGGGTGTGGGTGTGGGTGTGGGTTGGGTTTTTTTTTTCAATTTTATTGATCTGTATATATAAAAATTAATTGCTGTGTGTTAGTCTCGCTAAAACTCAAAAACGGCTGGACCGATTTGTGTGTCCGAAACAGTATTGAATCGTAATTGAAATGAAAAGGACAATTTCGGAATAATTAGATTCAATGCGGAATAATTTCAGAGACTGAACGGAATGAAAATGTTGGCTCTACAGTCAGAGTCATAAAATATCTCGAAAATTACTCATTTAATGGTCAAATAAACACGATTTTTGTAATTTTCGGGTCAAAATTACCTAATAAACTTAGTTTTATCGAAATCGGAAGCAAAAACTTTTTTTACACTTTTTGCAATTTGTAAAAATCGAAAAAATCATAAAAAATTCAAAAAAACACAATTTTTGTAATTTTTGGTTGGGTTGGGCCGATTTTCAAAATTTTTTTTTGTTTTGTTCGCTATAGTTCAGGGATGGTTTAGAAAAAAAAAAATTACAGAGCTGATATTAGAGTCATCGTAGAGTTACTCACAGGGCATGATAACCTGAACAAGTTCCAACATCAGATTGGAAAAGACTATCTCCCGCGTGTGACAGATGCGGAGAAAATTCAGAAGAAACATCGATCCACTTTCTCTGTTACTGCCCGGCGCTCATACAGCAGCGAAGGAAATGGTTTGGTTCGGCCATAGTCGAACCAGAAGAAATTAAGAAACTCAGCGCTAGGCAAATCCTACATCATCAGTTGGTTTATAATAGCCACTGAAAAGCGTAGCGGGGATAGAGTGCAAGGGTCTATTTCTCGATGCGATGCTAGAGTATGGTCCGCTAACTTCCATACCCATACCCCATAGATGGAATTTGCCAATCACATTATTTTTCATAAACATTGGTTTGGCTGTTGATTTAGGGGCTTGCTCCAGGACTGCCAGATGGAATAATTGGATACAAAAAGGGAATAATTTTGTAATTCTCTGTATTCAGCTTGTAATATATAACAAGATAAAAATTATTTTAAAATACAAATAACTGTATTCGAAATTAATTATAAATATTAGTTTGTTTGCGTTTCTGTGCATTGGTACTTTTAGGTTTTTTTTTTCATGTTTTTCTCACGATACTGTTTGCATATCTGTGCATTGGTAGTTCTGAAAATTAGATTTTTTATTTAAGTCAAACACTTGTTTCATTATTTTAAGAATTCAATATTAAAGCTAATTTTACTTTATACTTTATGAGTTATTTGTAATATTAATTTAAAAAGACCCATTTATGCTTAAGTAGTAACGCAATATGTGTGTACATTCTAATAGCTCACAACTTATTCTTTTAAATGAGAAACATAAACTTTGGACAAAAAATATAAATCGACAAATTGTAAATTATTGTAATTATATTGTAAATTATTATAATTGTAAAATATTCGCAAAATTCATGGCAAGCTGCATCATCGGATTTTGGGATCGTTTTAAATTGTTGCACCATTTTTGGTTTTAATTCCCTACCAGAAAACAAATGCGATAAGAGGAACGTGCGATAATGTACATAGTTGAAATAAACGCTCGCATCATAAAAACTCACTCTCATAAATTTTTTCATAACTTGATTAAAGAATTAAAACTTCAAAAATTGATAAATTTTTGTTTCAGTACTATATGTGCTCATTATTATATAGAATTATATTTTCTAGGTACTTAGTTGCTACATCAGATGATCACAACGATTATATAGATAGTATAGTCTGGTCTGCTCATAGAAGGTACCTTCGAAGTTATTGCAGCGGGTACATTACTATATTATATAGGAGGTACTTGATGGAACTATAACCAAACTCATAACATGGATATACAAATAGATAGTCCATGGAACTGCTTATAATACAGTAACTTTGTTGTTTCAAAGTACGGGGTAGTCTGCATCAAATCCGGTAGTTCCGATTTTTTGAAAACTAGTTTATGATTTTGGTCTAAAAAATAGTCCAAGTTTGTGACCTCAAGCGCTGAACGAAACTTTGTCAAAAATCGAAAAATCCGTGCAAATTTAGGATTTTGACAATTGTTACCTAGTTTTTTGATAAATCCTATTCAGAACGTTTTTCAAGAAGACTAAATTTGATACAATATGAGACGAGAATAGACTCTATAGATCCAATACTTTCCGAGATAAAGCCTTTCAAAATTTATCGACAAAACTTTATACGTCAGTCAATTTGTGAGGTCAATTTTTAAACCATCAAAATAATCGATCTTCATCTAGATTTCACTCTTAAAATCCTTTACTTCTATGGGCATACAAATTTAAGGAGATTAAGATACCAAAAACCCCACATTCTACGCCCATGAATTGATATTACTTATAAAGTTGATTTGAGTTGTTTTGTATGAAAAACAGTGTCGCTACACCAAATTTTAAAGTTTTGGAAAAAAAAAATTTTCATATTGCAACTTCAAGATGCGTATAGCACAAATTGGAGCAATTTTGACTAGTGCATGTTAAGCTAAATCGACCTGTTTTGAGCTAAAGTATATGTGGCACCTTTTTGGAATACTCTGTGTTTGGAATACTAATCCATGAAGGCCAGCACGCCATCAAAATTTGGCAAGGCTTGCCTTTTTGGTATACGAAGAAAGTTTTTCTCTGTACACACTTTCTTAGAGGATAGTAAAAACCTTGACCAAATTGGGACTTGGTACCATCGAACTATTGCTATCACTAACTCCTAGAGTATTAGTTTTTGTTCAAACTAACAACTGATGTATTTGTATGAACTATATATCTGTAAAAGAGTATCACCACTATCAAATGTTGGCTACCTGGCTTGTTATACAAGACTCGATCCTCCCCCAAACCCCATTTCTTTGACCCATGTTTTGCTTGTCTCTGTGAAAAACCTATTTTATTTCTTCATAATGGTTTTTCCTAGTTATTTTTTTTCTTTCCTTTTTTTTTAATTCTTTTTTTTTTTTTTGTAATAACTTGAGAAAAGTTTTCTTTTTTCAACTTATATTTTTGTTAACTTGTAGGAAACGAATTAAATAATTTTGTTTTTATCTAAAAATTTTGATTAGACAAATAAAGTTTACTTTAGTTACTTTTAAACATATGATATTTATTGGTTTCCGAAAAAATACGAGTGGTTTTTCTTTTTGGTTATTAAACTTTGTTTTGGAATCGTTGAAAACCTCGGGAAATGTGACGACGACAGATGATGACAGTCTGATAAATTTTTTAGTACGTATAAGGAGTCTTCTTAATCGAGTGTACTGTACAAAATCACAATTGAGTACGAATATTATTTGTTATATCTTATTCCATTTCTCCTGAAATCCTCTTCCAGTTGTACCTACGTGCCTCTTTGAATCTTTTCCAGGTAGCAAGTTATCTTGTTATCGAATTCAACTTTTCGCCATACATACCAACAGAAAATTTTTTATATTCTTTTAGAACGTTCTCCAATTTAAAAAAAAAAAAAGACACATAAAAAAAGTTTTTAACCAAAATGAAACTATAAAATAAATTTTTTTTTGCTATAATTTATAATATTAACAAGTGAAAACAAACAATTGACTGAGTTAATTGTTGAAATACCATGCATAGTCAGTGTTGATTTCTTTTTTCACATTACACATGCAAACATGTAACACATACATAACTGATAATCAAGTATAGTACATATTATAAAATTTCCGCCTAATTGGCGCCCTCACGGGTACACAGTGATGTTTACGAAAAAATGTTTCAAACAAAAGTTGTTTAATTTTTGATAAGGAACATTTTTTACATTTAAACTTTTGTTCTATCTCTAACGGTTTACAAGATGGGTCCTACGGACCCAAGACCCAATTGACCTATGATGCTCATTTATGAACTTGACCAAACTTTTTACGTCCTGAGTACGCTGTAAAAATTTCAGCTCGATATCTTTTTTCGTTTTTGAGTTATCGTGTCCACAGCACCTATGACAAAATTTTTTTCCTAACATCATTATTTTTAAGCGTCACAAACTTGAGACTAAACTTAATATACTATATATATTTCATATACACATGGTATAATATGTATATTTCATATATACATGGTATAAAAACAACTAATTACATACAAAATAGAAAGCAATGAGGTAAAACTTATGATCTAATAATAAGGATTTTTTTAAAATTATTATAGCAAAGTAGTCAGTGGTGGCTGGTGGGTTGGTTGGTTGGTTAGTTGGTGACATGGTTTGCTAAAGAGCTTTGGTTTGTTTATTTTTTGATATCTTAATTTAAAATCTGTTACGGTTGTTAAACTGTCACGTAAATATACAAAATAAAATTTATTTTTGGTCGCTTTTTTATTTTTATTTTATAAATTTAAGGTTAAAAACATATTTTATAATATTTTTAGTGGTTTACGCAATTCTACCCGACTTACTTACCTATCCTTACATTCTTTTCATGTTTATTACATACTATTAGTCCAGTCGCCAAAATGAATAATTGGTGTAAAATTTTTCGGCTTCATAGAGCTCTTTTTATGTTTATACTTTACTTTTTAATTTTAATGGCTGTCCACGAAGGACACATTTAGGCTATAAAGCCCATTGTGATACTATATATGGCTTTTACCACCTTTTCGCTGATAATTTCATTTATCAGCTCTTCAATTTCAGAGGCTGAGTGCACCTCCTTCATGCATATACCATGCACTATATCAGCCCATCACAACTATTAATTGAATAAATATTTGTTGCGGCGGTGGGAATCGAACCCGCTACCCTAAGCAAACCGCAGACGGAATTGGTTACGCCTAATACTCTGAGAAACTTGAAGTTCATTAAAAATTAATGATTTTTCATTTTTTATGCAGTTTTGGTTAAATTAAAAAAACCATTATAAGTGTTTAGAATACACCATAATTTTTCAAATTTATAAATTATTATTTAATGCCTTAAAAAAATTATTTAGTGTGAAAACTCGTTTTTGACGTTATTACAACAATAACGAAATTGACGACAAAAAACCAATTTTCAGCGTTAAATTAAAATTATTAACAATGGAGATATACTTCGATGAGTGGAAGTTTTCTTTTGGAAATATCCTCCTCTTTAAGAATCAAAGTTTCTTAAATATGAATATTTTATGAAATATTGGCAAAAAACGAAAAATCATTTTTTTAAATCGTTATGTTAATTGTTTATAACTTTTAATATTTCAACAATTTGAACTTCGTTGACTAGACTATTTCAAGGGTTTATGATTATTTCATTTTTACTTTTTTAATAAATCTGCTTGCTGTAGATAATGCCCGGTGTTTTCCTGTTTTCCATAAAATTCTAGAATATTTTGTTAGATTTTTAAAAAGGTGTAAGTTAATTGCTTAAATTTTCATTTTTATATTAGATTCTATAGATGTTCGCTCATTTTCGATGTTATTTTTAAACGGCGACTGTTCTGTATTTGTACAAGTGGCATAAGAGACCATTCCTTGACGAAGGTTGATGATGGTTCTGGCCATGTAGTGAAATATTTGAATGGTTCGGTAATCGAATAATCTCTTGATTGATCACCTGGATCTTACAATGAAATGACTGTTGACTTTTTTATGGGGAAATATTTTAAAGCAAAAGCAAATAATTGATCTGAAACTCTAGTTGATCTGGAATAAAATATTATTAATGCTAGTTAAGAGATAAGTTTGGAAATGTATCGAATTTTTACCCGAAAATTTTGTAAATTAAAAAAATTAAAAATAAAATTCTAAATAGGACACCCTTTTTTCATGTACATATAAAATAACATCGAAAATAAAACATATTTTAATACGAATGAAACAATTCAACAATTTCATGGTTTATACTTATATTCCAATGACTTTATGCAAATTAAAAAAAAAATGGATTAAATAAAATTAATATAAATGTTTACAAAAACAATTAAAAATAATTATATAGAATTAAAATATTAATTTTTATATCTAATATGGATACACAATTTTTATAACTACTAGCACGATACCCACTCGCTTCACTGGACTTAAAAGTAAAGACAACCGCTTTATAGCCCCCACCTCTCTTGATCTCTTATCCCGCTTCCATAACACTTCAAGGGATTGTTTTAGGCACCTAAAAGATATGGACAATTATCAATTTTCTTAAATGTAAAATAGTCATAATTCATTGAGTATATCAGAAAATATGACTATGAATTGTTTGACATTTACCATTTTAAATTTTTACAGAACTCTTTAATTTATGGTTCAAAATGATGATAATAGATCTATTCCATCTCACCTTTTCTGATATACTCAATGAATTATGACTATTTTACAATTAAGAAAATTGAAAACTGTCCATATCTTTTAGCTGCCTAAAAGTAAATGTCAGCTTAAATTTAATTTTTTTAATTCTTTTGTTTTTGTTTTTGTTTTTTTATATTTTTATTACTTTTAGCTCTTGTGTTATTCTGATGTATGAGCTATATTGCCGTACAGTTTCATTAAAAACCATTCGCCGTGAAAGCTTTACAAACAAACAAACAAACACACATCGTTACTTTTGCATCTATAATATATATAGTGGTGGAGATTGGGATAGGAATTTAAAATAAGTAGATTTAAAGTTATTAATTTTAGTATAATCATGGATTATAGATTATAGATTTATATATTTGTATTCATAGATTTAACTGAATAATAAACAATTATTTTAATATCATGATTATATATATTCATTATTATAAAATCTATCAAGTGTCTACTGTTTTCAAAATTAAATCATATTATTTAAAGTTGATATCATAACGCATATTAATGAATAAATCACGAAATTTTTGTTGTACAAGAGCTGCGTGGACTTTGTAAATTATTTATAGGTATACGCATAATAATAGCTTATAAGGCCAGCTTGAACACTTACAAAAAGCATTGAGGCTTGCAAAAAGGACCTCTTGGTCAAACTTCCGCGAGAAAATAGTGGCAACCTCGGAGGCGAGCCGACTAAAATCTCTTCAAGTCCGGTGGCACTTGGACATTTGGAAGACCCTATCACTAGCCAATGGACGGAATCAAGCTTGGGCACTCTAGACCTTCTAGACAATAACCATTTTCCTGGCCAAAAGCAGCGAGGAAATAATGGCTTAGAGGCTACAGCTAATTCGTATAACTTTGCCCAACTGCTGATCGATAAAATAAAATATTACTCTATATTATGTTCTTAAAATACACGATTCTCTCATTTAGGTTGTAAAATGCTTTTGGAAAACCAGTACAGTTAAAGATAATACAAATAAAGGAAAATGAAAGAAACTGCTCGCATTTTGCTGAAACCTCAGGGAATGTGTTTCTTAGGTGTCAAATATCATAAGTAACGCATGAGTTAGTGGCGAAAATGATTCTATTTGTTAATAAGCAATAAATTGTTAATTCAGCAAAACGGTTAATGTTAAAGGTGACTTACAAAATTAATAAATAGGCAACTTGAATTACGTATACGTTATATAAGTATAATAATTTTTGTTTATTTGACAATCACTTAACATTTACGTCATACAAGTTTCCTAATTGCTAAGTTTTTAAGTGAACCTTAGCATTGATCGTTCCACTGAATTAATAATTTATTATTTATTAACAAATAAAAAAATTTGCACCACTAACTGATGCATAAGTATTAATATTTGACACCTTAGAAGTACATTCCTCAACTAACTTTCATTTTTCTCTATTTGTAACATCTTTTATTGTACTATATGTGTCTGTGCTTTTTAATTAATAACATGTTTTGGGATAAAATATCTCCTATTTACGTAGTAAAATCTAATTGAACAGCTTTGTACAATGACATTTTTAAAGTAGAGTTACAAATGTTTACTATTTACCAAATTTTATAAATTTTGATCATAAATAACATCCCTGTAGTTAAGCACCTATTTATTACCTTCTTAACTTGTACCTTGGTCTACAACCATTGGACAACAACGCTTGTTTGGATTCATAAAAATATGATATATTAATAAAACGTCTTACCTTGAATATAATTTTAGTATCCACATTCATAACATTTTCATGGACAAACTCGTAAATAAATACATACGATATGGGTATCTACCTACTAGCTACCATTACCTACCTTATGATAGATAATAAGGTAATGTTAGGTTTGTTATGTCTACATGAACATTAAAAAAGCGGACATAACATAATTCATATTCTATTCGTTTAGTTTGGTTCAATAAAGTTGTATCTTTTTAAATATAAATATTATAAATGTCTTCTTCAAAATATCTTCCTCTTCTATAAATATATTTAAGCAATTTAAAACTGACTGATTCATCACGAAATCTCACGAAAATAGTTTAGAAAATAATTATTTATCAAACGAAAATTCCTGATTTGTTTGTTTTCTTGACTTTTAAAAGAAAGCACCAATTCAGAAAAAAAATTTCTTTCTGAATTCGAAGAAACTTTGTACATAAGGTATAATTGAAACCAAAAAATACAAAATTTGGATTCATTTAAAAATTATGCGAGATAGTTTTTGAGACATGGGTAATGTAACGTCACTTCCATTTGATTCCAACACCCCTGTACTAAAAATATTTATTGCAGGTGTGGCGTTAAATGTAATGTATATATAAACATTGATAGTTCCCTCGTGTTTTCCTCTTATTTTCCGGTTGGTATATGGGGTAATATATTATTCAGACCTGTGTATGACACAACACACCAGCCACATTCCACGTTCCACGTTACACTACACGTTACATGTACACACCTTCCATAAAAAATAAGTAAGTAAACATTGATAATACAACAACAATTGGTTCGCTTCTTGTATAATAAATAATACTTTGGTGAAAAAAATTCATAAAATTTTCCCATGAAAAAATCAATATATTTACATAAGTTCAATGTTAATAGGTAACAATTTGATTTCAAGGTTTTGAATTCGTTTCAAATTAGATGGATAATGATGGCTCTTGGATAATTATTGAACTTGAAATGAAAATTTGTTAAAAAATTCCAGCTACAAAACTATCGCGGCCGCTTATTATACAGTGTGTCTTACTTAAATTGATATAGGCTTGAAACTAACAAAATTAGTTTAATCGATAGAAATGCTTAAAGCAAAAAATGTTGGGTCTATAGCCACACATCTTACGCAAACACTAAACTTGACCCAAGTTTTCAGGCTTATTGAAAAACCTCATTCTATTCCATACCTGGTAATAGATTGATGAATACTTTAAACTTGAAAGTTGCAATCGATTATAAAGGAAACATTTTGTACGAAATATTTTCCGCAAAACGTATTGATTAGGCAAAAACTGAATGAAAAATTATACTCAAAATTGTTTTTTCGTAGGTCTTCTGCGGAATCTAGGCATATTTTTTCAATAAAAGTGTTTTGTTTTTCTATAAAGACCATCTTTGTTCAAATTGAATGAAGAAAAGCTCAAAAAGCTATTATGTGTTGTTTATTACAGGGTCTTATAAGGTATTTTTACAATCAATTTCTTTCGAAACTATTCGGTTTACAAAAAAAATGTTTCTAGCAAGTATTTTCCTCGATTAAATTTTTTTTCGAGTTTCCCGCCTATGACAAGTTAAAAAAGATACCCTGTATAAAAATTTACGCAGCTATTATTTTCGCAACCCAAGTTTCGATATTTGGAGTATAAATAAGTCGGCCAAATTGGTCATAATTGGTCAGTAATACTGCCAAAGATGGAAAAGAAAAAAATATTATTTATGTGGTGTAATTTTTTTAGTACCCCAAGTTGCAATATTTGGAGTCTTAATAAGTCAACCCAATTGGTCGCGAATACGGTCATTCTTATTAAGAGGACCAATAAAAGTTCAAGGCCATCTAGAATATTATATCGGATCCAATTCATCGTACAAAATTGGTTCGCAGGGATTTCAGTTGGCCAGAAATTGGTCACAATTGTCCAATATATTTTAGTAATGGATTCAAATATGACATTTTAACGACCCTATTTTTGATAGAGTTGGATTAGAATTGAACTGACTTTTTCAGACCTCAAACATCGAAGATAGAAATGGCATGCTTGCAGACCAATTGAACAAAGTTACTGACCAATTATGACCCAAAAACCAAAAGAAGTAAACTTAATGCTTAAAATATTTGGTTTTTTTCTCAAGAAGAATGGTTTATTGGGAAAAAGATTTGACATACATTCGAGGAAAAACGTTATTTCATTTTGTAGGTCTCGCCATGTATTGTTGTATTCTGTACTGTGTCAGTGTATACTTCAAATTTGATACGATCCAATTATGATACGTGTACAATTTCTGGAAGACTTATCAGTTTGATTGGGAACATGGACATAAGTGTCAAATTATAGATAATGGACAGACACATTCTGGTTATTTTGCTTGCCTGAGGTTTATTAATATTTGATCTCAAACATTATATTACTACCTATTATTATTACAACGCAACGCACAACTCTCAAATATATACCGGGTTAGTCTATATAACTGGTACATGGAGGCGGAGTTTACATACATAAGGGCTTACCCTTATACAAATATTTTTTAAATAGTAGGATATTTTTGAATCATTCAAAATTGTAATTGACCATTTAGATAAATTTTAACCTTTATTGATTCGTTTTAACATGAAATATTTATTGCTTTATTGCTTTATTGCTTTACAATGAGACAGATAATATATTTGAAAATAGATATTTTTTATTATTTACAAAAATCTCCTACTATTGGATATTTGTATATCCAATGAAAATATTAAATTAAATTAAGGCGGTCAACTTAAAATTCTCAATGTACTCTATATGTTGGCTGACCCTGTATTAGACACTATCTGTCTTGTAAGCAATATATTCAGGTACCGTATGTTTCAAAAGTGTTACACAATTTAATGGGTTGTGATATTTGCAATATAGGGAGCTGTGCTGTTAAGGTATTTTCAGAATTGTATTTGCAGTTTCTATGCTTAAGCTATGGAAATATTTTTTCCTGCAGAATTAAATGAGAAATTAAATTTAAGACCTTAATGGCCTTGCTATTAAAAGTTTTTTTTTTTTTTTTTATTCTAAAATCATTCCTTCCAAACAGCTGGGAGAACAGTGAGTTTTACATGCTTTGAATGGGGAAATCTCAAACTTTGCAGCTGATTATCTCGCGACCTAATCGACTGAAAATTCTGTCACTTTGGTATCTCACAGCTAACATTATTTTGAGCCTGTGAAAAAAAAGGAAATACCTTAAATTCATTTTAGTTCTTCAGAACAGTTTTCTGAATTTTATTAATATTCTTTCAAACTCAGGTATTAGAAGTCATTAGAAAGTAAGGGAATTTTTTTACGATATAAATCCGAACTTGTTAAATATTGTTACATATTCTTTTAAAAAATACGTCATCAGAATTTTGGTATATAAACCAAAAAATTGAAATGATACTTTACACTTCACAGTTATGAAATGTCTCTGTTAGACGAAACTAGTCAAAATATTTTAAATTATTAAAATATTAAAAAATAAAAGTGGACTAAGCAAAGTAAATTGGAAATTTTGTTTCTTATCCTAATTATGGAGTTCCACAAAGTAAAGCTCTCTACAATTAACATTCCATGAGGTTTAAGCAAAATGCAAGCGGGTTCTTTCATTTTCTTTTATTTGTAACATCGTTAATTGTATTAAAAATGACATAACACTAAATTTATATTACACAATATATACAACAAGATATGGTGACACATATGTATACCTACACTATGTACTTACATGTAGCAAAGTGGTGTAATATTACACCATCTCAATTCTCTGATGCAAATACAATATGGATCACAACAATCGTTCACTAACGTAATAATAAGCATTTTAAATTTTCTGTATACCTCCCAAAATTGTAACTATTACAATTAAAAAATTTACTTTAAGGAAATCGTTTCGCCTTTTTTTTTTGTTCGCGGACTCAGAATAATGTAAAATGTGAGATGCCGAAGTTGCATAATTTTTGGTCGCTTAGTTCGTAAAATAAGCTGCTGCAAAGTTCGCGATTTCGAGGCTCAAAGCATGTAAAACTCACTGTCCTCTCAGCCACTTTTTACAATTTTGGAGGCATTTCGGCCGTCATTTATTTGATTTTCGAATATTTCAAATATTTTCGATAGTATTTTCTAGAATTTTGTTTCGAATTTTGAGAATGTTTTACAAACCACTGGCTTTCATAAACATTGATGTTTACGAAAAAATGAACACATATACCAAAATTTTGTTCGTATCGTCAATATTTCTAAGCGTTACAAACCTTGAAACTAACATTACTTTACCTTTATATATATATTTCATATGTACAGGGTATATATAAAAAGCGAAATACTATTTTAATTGACTGACTCATCACGATATCTCTAAAACTATTCACCCGACTCACTAGAAATCTAGCATAGTTACTTATTTCACGATCTAGATACTAAATGCGTACGTATTTTTGGACATTTAACTCACAAGGTGGTTAAAAAGGTAATGCAAGTTCGTATAAAAATCCGACATTCTTAAATCCACTACTTAACCGATTTTAAAAATTCCTTCAGCTGGAAGGCTTTATTATATGCAAGTAGGGTGTGTATGAACTCAATAGGAATAATTGAGATTAAAGAAACGTTGTAGCACGGTAGTCTTTGTTTTGAAAGTAGAAACTGTCCAGAAACGCGGGTGGATAACTGCTATAATTAACAAGAGAAAACAAACAATTGACTGAGTTAATTGTCGAAATACCATGTATGGACAGTGTTGATTACTCTGATACTATAGCTGATATAACCATAACATACATACTATACAATTTTGTGCTCTCACAAAAAATGTTGTTTAATATTTTATAAGGAACATTTTTTACATTTAAATTTTTGTTCTATCTCTAACGGTTTACAAGATAGGTCCTACGCAGTAAAGACCCAAATGACCTTATGACCCCTTAGAAAAATTAGAAAAAATCGTTAAAAATTATTTGTTTCGGAATTTGATGAAACTCAGTTTATAAAGTAATTTTGACCCAAGAAATTAAAAAATCGAGCTTATTTGGCGATTGGCCGAGTAATTTTCGAAAAAAACGATATTTCGGATCGATTTCCGTTATTATCTCGAGAATTATTCGCCCAATCGTTAAATGAAACCGATTTTTGTATTATTTGGGTGAAAATTACCTTATATACAGAGTTTTATCGAAATTGGAGACGATAAATTTGTATTGATTTTTTGCAATTTTTTGAAGGGGTACCCCTTAGAAAAATTCGAAAAAATCGTAAAAAATTATTTGTTTCGGAATTTGATGAAACTCAGTTTATAAGGTAATTTTGACCCAAGAAATTCAAAAATTGAGCTTATTTGGCAATTGGCAGAGTAATTTTCGGAAAAAACGATATTTCGGATCGATTTCCGGTATTATCTCGAGAATTATTCGCCCAATCGTTAAACGAAACCGATTTTTGTATTTTTTGGGTCAAAATTACCTTATATACAGAGTTTTATCGAAATTGGAGACGATAAATTTGTATTGATTTTTTGCAATTTTTTCAAGGGGTACCCCTTAGAAAAATTCGAAAAAATCGTAAAAAATTATTTGTTTCGGAATTTGATGAAACTCAGTTTATAAGGTAATTTTCACCCAAGAAATTCAAAAATCGAGCTTATTTGGCGATTGGCCGAGTAATTTTCGAAAAAAACGATATTTCGGATCGATTTCCGATCGATTTACTTATACCAAAATTTTTATCTTATCAGTATTTTTAAGCGTTACAAACTTGGGACTAAACTTAATATACTATGTATATTTCATATATGCATGGTATAAAAAGAAAGTAAAATTTTTGTAATTAATTTGAAATCATTTTATGCAAAAATGTTAACTGAGTAACGTCTTCGAAAGTTCTGTGAAAGTTTTTGAACCATTTTGTATTACATTTTGTATTGTACGTAATTTTAAGTACATGAATGTGATATAATACACTGAAAATGTCGATGATAAAGTCCCTCAGGTGTAGTAACTAAATATGTCGAACTAGAATGTAATCTGTTAGAAGAATCTGTCATACATGCGATGTGATGCGAGCTATATGGTCTTTATATTGAAATATTGTTGATTTTTTTTACATTAGGTATGTGCGCTAACATTAGGTCTGTCTGTCTGGCAGAGTGCTATCTATAGCAGCGATTTGTCAAAAATTATATATATCATCTTTTTATAGTAAATAGTACTAAGAATATAAATAAATCATGGGTAGAATATTTCAAGATTGAGGAATTAGGGAGTCGATTTTTTTCCCATGAATTAGAAAATAATTTAAAAAACTTATTAAAAGAAAACTTTAAATTATTAGTTTATTGTACATCTATATCAACCGAGGAAGTGAAAAGAAAGGTACTCTTATTACTTTGTGTGTAAGAGTGGCGATTTTTCTTTAATTACATGACGACAAAAACAAACGATTGCGTTGTTTTCTCTTGATTTTAATCTTTTCACATGATGAAGCTAAATTCCTACCCAATCATAGTATATACGAAAATCGCGGCAGTCAAATCTTTATTATTTTTAACAGATGAAATTTGCGAAATTCCGTCAAACAGAGTTTTATCTTAAATATGTTCATTACTAACCCATGTTTTGGGTAAAACGAACATTAAGAACATAAAAAGCAATAATAATATTTATTTAAAACATCGTTACTGTATTAAAATAAAATCCAGAATATCAAGAATCTCTACCCCACACAAAGAAGAAAAACAATATTTGTTATTTAAAATCCCTATAAATTATAAATGTGAAAGTAAGAATGTTTGTTTGTTTGTTTGTTTATTTGTTTGTTTGTTTATTTGATTATCACGCAAAAACTAATGGATGGATTTAAATGAAACTTAACAATAATATAGCTCATACATCAGAATAATACATGAGCTATAATTTATATATATTTAAAAAAATAAATAAATAAAATAAATTTTATTAATTTGACATTACCATAAATTACAGATTTCATGGCCATCGTTTCTGATATACTCAATGAATTATGACTATTTTACATTTTCAAAATAGAAAACCATACATATATTTTACCTGTGTAAAACAATCCCTATCATTACTTCGAGTGTTATAAAAAAGGGAAAAGTGAAAGAAAGAGAGGAGGAGTCTATAAAACGGTGATCTCTATCAATCTTTACTTTTAATCCCAGCGATGCGGGTGGATATCACGCTAGTGATCTTATAAATATTAAAAGCATGCGTAGGTTTACAAAACCTGTAAACTTTAATTAGAAGAAAACAACATAAATAACCATCATATAAAATTTCGTTTGGAAGATATACTCAGCTTAATATATAAGTTTGTTTTAACAATCATTTGGGAATACTGATTCGAATTCTTGGTTAGGTTTCTTTCTTCTATCTGTATTGTAAAAGTTTGAATGTATCAAAATTTTGTATAATTATATTATTTTCATTTTCTTAAATATTTGTAATATAAACTGGTGCATAAATTTTAATGTTTTCTTTTAATAAAAATGGTGTGAATGAACCTTTGTCTAAAAAATTTAAAAAATATAAGTCGTGCTAGTTTTAAAATTTACAAATTTTTTTATAACATTTTAAGGCCTTTTTAGCATGAAAGTACTTCTCGAAGTTGCAGAATTTTTGATTGTTTAGATAGCAAGATAATCAGCTGCAAAGTTCGCGATTTCAAGGGTCAAAGCATGTAAAACTCTGTTCTCCCTGCTATTTTTTACGATATTTAAAAATTATCTTGACAATTATGAAAAAGAAAGTAGGATGGTTGAAAGGATACATGTTTTTAGAATAGATGAAAAAATATATATAAACACAATATATATACAGTACCATTGAATAGTTCAATAGACAAATTGATTAACGTTAGAATCGGCTCACGAGTTTGATCTTTAGGACACCACAAAGAAAACATCCACACATAGGCTGAAAATGATAGAACTATGGTAAGTGGGGGTATCATTCGTATTTGAGAATTTTAAGTAAAAGCTTAAAGTAAAAAAACTAATTTAAAAAATAAAAAAACTCGACTGCGTTAGATAAAAACTGCAAAGAAAAAAGAAATCCAACATAGCGGCCTTAACAGTCGGGACCCATTACTGGGAATATTTGAACCAGTCAAGATTTAAATGGGTCCCGACTGTTAAACTATGTAAACTGCTAAAAATGTTTTTTTTCTTTTCACTTTTTATTTAAGGCGGTCGGGTTTTTCATTTTTTTTTTTTCATTTTAAATTAAATTTTTTATAAATCTAATTTTGATAAATTATCATCGAATATTAATATTCATTAATTATAATAAAAACATTATACTTCTAACAACAACAAGTTATGTTTACAGGATGTTCAAAACTCATGAACTAGCAGATACATTAAAACTTCTAAGAAAACAGTTTTTGGAATCCAATGATTTTAAGCTATTAACATTATTAGGCAGATATTCGAACGTCTGTAGCTCTGAAAGGGAGTATTTCATGACATTTACCCCCTAGATTATTGAACATTTAGTCTGATACATTCGGTATCTATACGTATTGTGTTCTTGTTTTAAGTGAAAGCATATTTTAATAACTCATATTTTCAAATTCTGAAAAATAAACTGGATGTGAAAACCTTGATAATGAAAAACAATATGTTTGTATATTCATAGGTATGTAAGAGAAAGTAGGAAATTCATTATGTGCGAAAGAACAAAGATAGAAAATATAAAATTTATTAAATGTAACATTATACAACATTGAATTGAATTCAGTGTAGAAATATATAAACACAAGACTACTATTATATTCATGAGCTTTAAAGCTATGTTTACAAAGGACTGTGTTGTAAGACAACATGTTAGTCAACCATAGTAGCTCAGTTGTTAAGGCGTAATCAATTGCTTTGTCGAAATGCCTAGGGTAACGGGTTCGATTCCCGTTAAGAGAAAGCCGAAACAACAGAATATTAATTTAACTAATAGTTATGATGGGCTGGTGTAGTGCATGTAGGTGCACTCAGCCTCTGAAATTGAGGAGCTGATAAATGAAATTATCAGCGGAAGGGTGGTCAAACACAAATATGTGTCTTTCGTGTCCTAAAACACTAAGTGTGTCATTCGTGGCCAGTCAATATAACCAAACCTAAGGCAACATGCCATTCAGTTTTAAAGGCACATCTTTAATAATATAAAAATACTTTGAAAACGTTGAACTTAGGAAAGAATAGCTCCGGAAAAAAAGCGCTTAGGAACAAATACGCTAGACAAATAATTTGAACGAAATAATATCATAAATTTAAATAATAAGTTTATTAGGAAAACATGAATATTAATTTAAGAACATTCGATTTTTTTTCACCACTTTACAGTGAGTGTAGCCACGGGTTACAGTAACTACGGGAGCGGAATTCCGAACGGGTCAAGCAGGTATTAATATTAATAAAATCATTAATTTTTTTTTTATTCGATTTTTTTTCAACATCGTTATTTATGTAGACACAAAATTTTGAATTATTATACAGGGTGTCTTTCTTTTTTGAGTTAACATATGCCTGAAATTAGAAATAACTTTTATCGAACAAAATTGATTCAAGCGAATAATGTTTCATGTGTAAGCGCACTTCTTACGATTACATTAAACTTGACCTGGATTTTCTAGCTCAATGAAAAACTCACTCTACGCCGTAACTAGTAATCGATAGATGAACATTTTAAATAAGAAAGTTGTTATTATTTAAAAAAGTAAAATTTGTTTCGAAACATGTTTCTGCAAACTGTTCAGTTTAGGCAAAAAGGGACTGAAAAGTTTTACCACAAAATTATTTTTTCGTATAAAAACCCAGGCACTCTGTGAAAAAAAATTTCCTTTAAGTTCAATCAAGGTGCTTTGTTTTTCTATAAAGATCATTTTTGTTCAAGTTGAATAAATAAACAGGGTTTAATTGAACCTTAAAACTTCGAGAAGATCGAATTCGATTCTGTTATAAGATGTGTGCCTATAAAACTAAAATTGTTCCTTTGAAGCATTTTCCTCGATTAGATTTATTTATCGAGTTATCGGCAATATGTTAACTTAAAAAAGAAACCACCCTGTATATCATAAATATTATATATCAAAACCAAAACACAACAATTTTCTTTGCACAGTGTCCCAGTGTCCCCTTTTTGAACGCAAAGGCTAAAAACTTCTAAACACAACAAAAGTTTTTGAAATCACCGAATCAATTATTATTGATCTGACTGTTTAAGGCCAGATCCACCAATGGCTTGTTAACAAACCTATATATAAGAGAATCTTTCTCCTTAATTAATGGCAGCTTTTATTTTAATTTAAATAAATTTACAACATTATAAATAAATTATTATTATACAAAAACTTCAACTTTAACTTGTGACCTTTTATTATGACAAACATATAGAACATAAAATGCCTTACTTCGATTCTAATGACGTATGTATACGATATGTATGACGTATGTATTAGTCCCGGCAAAATTAGTCATTGAGCATAATTAATTTTCACATGTTTTGGTTGAAAACATGCTCCTGAACCTAAAAGTGCTCGTTGCCGATGAGTAGCCCGGAAGGATATTTTTCACTAAGCCGTCCAGTTTTTTAAAAAAAATTTTATCATATAATTACTGTCAAAACTAACAAAAACTGTTCTTAGATATTTTTTACTAAGCCGTCCAGTTTTCAAGTAAATAATCCGTAAAATTTTCATCCCTCAAAAAGCCTGTGAAAAAATCAGATTTTTAATGTCTACTATAAAATTTTTTTTTGTAGTGTAGAGCTTACTCAACAACATCCCGCAAAAAATATTGACCTTATTGAATTTTAAGTGCTTGATTGTAATTTCTTAAGAGGGCGCACGAAAAACCGAACAAAAACAACTATTTTCTGTTCTATATATGCTAGAAAGATGGGATTTTCATCTGTCATCTTGAATCAAGTGAAATTAACAGAACTGCCGGATTACTTACCGGCAACCTGCTCTTTTAGGTTCAGCAGGTTTTGAACGAGATCGCGAGATCGAGACGCAAGAATTTTACATGCGAAAATTAAACATAGGTACTCAGTGACGAAATTAGCCGGGACTATATGTAGAGATAAATAACATGCTTAAAAGATTACATTACGTAGGTACGTAAGTATAGAATTGCTTTTTATTTTAAAACAAAATGTTTTTGAACTTTTCAAAAGTTGATATGAATGTATGTTATTTTATAATTTCAAATAAGTTTCAATTTATGTTGAATTTGTTGTTTTAACGTCTATATACGTATCTTATTTATAAACAATCATGTAATATGTAATATAAAGGGTGTCCAGAAAGCCAACGTTGTTTCTTTGAAGTGGCCGTAAAGTAGCTCTTGTCGTATCAAAATATAAAAAACATTACCAGCTCTTAAACTAGATCTTTAAAGCAAGAACGAAAAAAATTACGAAAGACTTTATGCTGTACTTTTTTTTGCTGAACGCTGCCTTTTTATACTGTAACATTATACCTCCTCACCCCAACCATAGGTGCGGTACAATAAAACATCATTCGGTTAATTCTATGAAAACTTAGCGATATTTTAACAACTAATAACAATTTAACGATTACTTGTAGCACTGCACTGCAAGAGCGTCCGTTTACAATAAATGTCCATCGAGGACTGATTTGTAATTGTATGATTTGTAATCTAGAAATATCTTTCATAATCACTTACGATATCAGAATCGTTTCAAAATTGATAAAGCTTACAAGCTTCATGTGTTTAGATTAAAGAATATGTCTTTAAAATATCATTGGTAACATTATTCTAAACATATTTTAAGGTATTTTTGTAACTTCTAAGTTTGAACTCGAATAGGGAATATTCATGAAATTTAAATGTAGTTCAAAATTTTTTTCCCCGTAACTTTATTGGCCGTACATTTGAATTAAACCATTACTATAGTTATAATTCAGTGCGAGTTATTCAAATTTGACGTAAGAGTATGTGTCAGACTTGTTGACATACCGTATGGTATTCATTCCTTATATTTTGTATGGTATTACCATGGATATGTCATATAATTACTACATTCGTGGGTATCACACCTGTATGCTGTAGCAAACAATACATTGAACCAACTCACATATCACATGTTAATACGTTATTAACAGAGAGAGATATTTTAAATATTTTCTTACACTTAATTACAGCATTTTTAAATAGCATTTATATCTTTAATATGTTCTAAAGGTGTAAACAAGGAATTAAAATATAAAAAAATACATGAATGTTCCCTATTTTCTGGTAAAAAAATTATTCGAGAAAAATTGGTTCGAATTTAGTATTTTGTTTATTAACTCAGTCAATTGTTTGTTTTCACTTGTTTTTATTTATTGTTAAATATTTGTGTCTCATAAAAATAAAAATGAAATTTATATCTAAAAAAAAAACCTTAAAAAACCTACAAATATATAAAAAAAAATATGTTTTTTGTTGGATATATAAAAATATATGGAAACAGATAATTTAATAAATAATAAAAAGCACTTAATTTGTTATAAATTGAATAATAATTTAATAAAACAAATAAAAAATATGAAAAACAAAAAAATATATATATAAATATGGGTTTATAATTAGTTAATCCATAAATATTAAGGGATACAATTAGGGTTCCGTATATTCGTATTACAGGTTTTTCATATTGTTTTTCAGGATAGAAAGTTGCCATTTTCACATTTTATCGAACTTTAAATAATTAATACCTCTATTAGTTTTAGACAAAATTTGCAAGATACCTTTTTTACTTAAAGTAGAAACAATTTTTGAAATTTTATTGACGAAAATTGTTTTGAAGTTTTCCGATCACATTTGTTTGTATTCTTGTGCCGATTCGTACTGAACTAATAATGATTTACTGAATTCAAAATAAACAAAATAAATTTACGTAAAAATGTAATAAGTTCTTTGAGGTATTAGACCCGGTTAAATCCGTTATTGAGCATGAATAATTTTCGCATGAAAAATCTTGGTAAGATTCCGTTTAAGAAATGCACCATGCGAAAAAAATTCATGCTCAATGACAGATTTTACGGGGTTTATTTGGAGATTTTCGATAATATGGTATTAGTATTGTATGAAAAGAATGGCGTTTTTTTATGAAAGTAAAAAAAGAGTTTCGATATTTTACTTCGATCGTATTATATGTCAATGTTATTTCAACCTAATGACCGAGAATTTTGTATTGAAAAACTCTTTTAAGAAGAAATATTTTGAATAACACCTGTGTGTTTGTTCAAAAATTTAATTTACATTTTAAAATATTATAAACAAAGATGTTTCATCAAGACAAGTTTGATGAATGATACATGCCAAGATACATGTACATATTGGTGTGCTACGAAATCAATTCCGACTATATGTATGTCGTCAGCATCAACTTTTTAATGGTTTAATCAGTACCTTTGAAAAATCAATAAATTCAAAATGTTTTACCATTGTTCGTAAAAAATATTGGATATACCTTACTAATAAAGAACCGATGGATTCAAGCGAAGGAAAACTCAAGGAAAACTATAGGGATATCACATCGAAAAGTATTTTTTTCATTTTTTAGACCCTAAATTTTATTTGACTATACCATAGTTTTCCGTGAGTTTTCCTTCGCTTGAATCCATCGGTTCTTTATTAGTAAGGTATATCCAACATTTTTTACTAACAATGGTAAAAAATTTTGAATTTATTGACTTTTCAATGGTTCCGATTAAAGCATTAAAAAGTTGATGCTGAAACGTATAGTCGGAATTGATTTCGTTTGTCAGCGTTTTTTGTGTGCGTCGCAGTCTTATAACGACAAATAACCATTGGTTTCCATAGAAAACTAGGTTCTTAATCAAGCCTTTCGTGACTTAAAATTTTTATGTGCGTCTATCACAGAATTCAGTCAGTTAACTTAACAGAGGTGGCATAATCTGTTTCGAAAATTAAGAGAATACATTTGCTTGGAAATTTTATGCATTTTAGTTAAACTGTTTTATTCAGCCCCGAAGCAGAAGCGACAAAATAGATCCCACTATATCCTTATCTATTCATTTTATCGAATGAAAAGTGAGCTTATTTACATAATATCATATCTAATTTCTTATATCATGGATGACATTTTATCTTCAAAAACATTCTTCAACATATTATAAGAATTCGTTTAAAGAAAAACCTTTTTAAAGCAATTAATTAGAAGGCATTTCTGTAACGAACATTATATCTTTAGGGAAATTTATAAACAATATATATACATATACTCGTATGTGTATGAAAAGTTAGATATCGAATTTTATATTTATCGAATCTATAGAGAATTTCAAAAATTTATTATTATGAACATTTCTATAACAAGTTGAGATGATTTTACTTTTAAGAAATTATTATAAAGTCGTTTTTCATATTTATATTTTATCAAGCTATAAACATATGACAAAAACAATTAAAAGAACTAATTGTATAAATACCTGATACCTATACTTACATGGAGCCAAGAATCAATATTAGTCCCAAGTTTGTAACTCTTAAAAATATTGATGATATGAGCAAAATTTTGGTAAAGGTGTTCATAAAAGTACCTACATAATCATGAATAATTTAGAATTTTTATAAACAGCTTAAAATATCCGTTTATCTACCCTTCATCACGATTATTCAAAAACGAAAAGAGATATCAAGCTAAAATTTATAAATCATGCCAAGGACCTAAAAAGTGAGTTCGTGTTCGAATCTTTGGTCCATTGGATCCATCTTGTAAACCGTTAGATAAAAGATATAAAAGAAAAATTTAAATGCAAAAAAGTTCCTTATAAAAATAATAAACTACTTCTGTTTGAAACACTTTTTCTGTAGTAATCTTACTGTTTATCCGTGAGGGTGCAAATTAGGACAAACTTTGGTGGCGGGTGCGAGGGATAGAGGTATACGAATTGGCCAACGTGTGTGTTGTACACACACATTGACAGTGTTATACAAAAGTCAGTCCACACGGTGAAAATTCTAACTAATATCATCAGGATCTTTTGTGACACTCAACGAAAATTCTCATTTCCAGTTAATTCTTTTAGCAGGGGGTCAAACAAATTATAATTGTGCGGTCTTTAAATGGATCAATATCGACTGTTGAGGGCCATAATTGAATAATGAATGTAATAATTATTCATTGACTCCCGGAAAATTGAATTTTTCACGATTTTAGACGATTATTCCCATGTTTTGTCAAAAATCAGATAATATAATTTTGATTTTAACTTATTTCAATGATGCTCTTAATTAAATAATTTTCGTTAACAATATTCATCAAACTGAAAACTTTTCGGGCCCCATTGAAAAATAAGTCCTTGGCTTTGAGAAAAGGTTATTATCTTAATTGCAGCCTTTCCAATTTTCTTGCTTGATCCATCTGTTAATATATATCTTCTAGGTATTCACGAGGTCTATAAATAATAAAAAAAATTTTTTTACTTTTCGTAAAATTGTATAAAAACGAAAACTTCTCCAGCTCCAAATAATTAACAATATTCAATAATACAAAATAATAATATTTACAAGAAAGGTGTTGGTTTTTTACCAACATATCCATATAATAATTAATATAATAGTGTATATTATAAAATGATTGAGTGGGTTTTATATTATTTATAACATAATTTTTAATTAAGTACTACACCACTACAACTTCTGCTTCTCCCCTCTTTTATCCCACTCATCCATCCATCCTAAAAACTCTTTAATGTTACAAAATTTTTGCATTTAAAAACATCAACCTTTGTTGTAAATAGATCTATCTATACTATACCATAACCATAATATTAAAACATAATAACTGATTCATTTACGCGGTAACGAATTTATAATCGTTATACGAAATATGTATTATTTTTGAATTGAAACTACACAGGATAGTTCTATCAAATCAAAGTGGCACTGGGAAAAAGATACATATGTATGTGCACCCATATCTACACTCTCTTTTGCTCAGTATCACTTTGTTTTGATACAACAAGAAAATTTTTGTTTGCTGATATCACTATACAGGGCGTTCTGTTATTAACTGCAGATCGTGGGCCTACAGAAGAAGCTCATAAAGACGAAGGAAAAAGTCATTTACCAATTTTGGATCTGAGCCCTAATTTGGGCGCTACAGGTATGACAAAAATTGATAAATTAGTAAATTCACTGGCTATCATTCGATAACCAGTAGCCAATGATAATCAGTAGATATTAATAAATGTCATTTGATAATATTCAACTAAAGAAGGGGTATGAACTGACTTCAATTGGATTATATTATTTTGAAAAAAACATTTCTTCGTCTTTATGAGCTTATTCTGTAGGCCGACGATCTGCAGTTAATAACAGAACACTCTGTATAAGGCGAATAGGCGTGAACGCAATACATAATTGTTTATTAAAAATTTTCGCATCGACCTTGCCTTCTATCGAACCCTGCATATTGCAAAATAACTTCAAAATCTCAAGAAAATCGCAGTAACCCAATATTTTCACCTTAATATTTAACATCTTAAAATTGAGGTTATGTATCGGACAAAAATTTACCACATTTTTATGATGATAAGTTATCCCTTTTTCCAGAATTTCAACTCAATTCCTTCATTTTTCAAAAAGTTATCAGAATAATATCCAGGGTTCGATAGCAAGTACATGCGAAATTCATAATAAACAATTATTTTTTTATTTCTCTCAATCAATAGAAGCAGATATATTCAAAAAAAACGTAACAAAATCAAATAATGTGGGGATAAATTGTCCCAAAACCGCGTGCAGAAGGTCGTGCGGATCGTGCCGGTACCTCCTTTTCTGTATTTTTTTACAGCAAAGAAAACTATTTAAAAAAAAAAAAAATAACATTCGCCCAGAATTTTCCGAATTGATTATCAGAATCCGGTAGATTTATCCAACTAGAGTATTTATAGTGGTATGACAAAATTTGTTCCGTTCCATGAGTGACGTGTAAATATTATTAGTTCGTTAGCATGTAAATAAACAAAAAAAATAAATAAATTGGTAAAACTGAAAGGAATACGATTTTTATTTTTGGAACATAAAATTTTAAATAGTATTCTATTATTCATGGATAATTATGATCGTTATTATTATTGATAATTATTACATCCCATCTTTATGTATTCTTTTTATCTTCAATATCGCATCCTACAATTTTAAATTTAAATTTTATAAATAAATAAAAACATCAATTATTATGAATAAAAAATTTATGTAGATTAAAATTTTATGCGTAACTCATCGAATATGTAAATTATTTGTAGATCAAACATCAAAGTATTTTTCGTAAAAAAAAAGTCCTTCAGGATAAACAAATTACAGCCAGTGCGACCTCCCTCCCATCGAAAGGACGAAAAAAATACATAATATTATTAATATAAATAATTTTTGAGTATTTTACCTTAAAATTATGAATTTTTTTAAAATCTTGGGTTGTTAAGAAATATTATAAAAGTCTTCGAAAATGAGGATGGGTGATATCTTTTCATAAATTTCTCCAAATTTCGTCGGTGGAAATAAAAAAAAAAGTTATAACATATTTCACTATCTGTTATTTTTATACCAAGGTATACTAAATTTAGTCCCAAGTATGTAACGCTTAAAAATTTTGACAATACGAACAAAATTTTGGTATAGGTGTTCATAAAATCACCTAATTAGCCCATTTCCGGTTGTCTCTCTGTCTGTCGTCTGTCATCACGGTAAATCAAAAACGAAAAGGGATATCAAGCTGAAATTTTTATAGCGTCGTACTAAGGACCTAAAAAGTGAGGTCGAGTTCGTAAATGAGCCGATTGGGTATTGGGTCCGTTAGAGATAGAACAAAAGTTTAAATGTACACCCCACGCTTTTCACTCTGAATTTAATAATTCTGTTTGTAACTTAAATTTTATTATATTATTATTTTGAAGTAATTAATTATGATTGATTGTATAACCTTCTGCTACGGTAATATAAACTCTTTGTTATTAAAAATTATTTTTAAGTTTTTAGTTCGATTTGCTAAGCGTGTTTTTTTTAGTTTTTTTAAACTATTATTTACTATACACATTAGGTAATGTAATAGGACCAAACCAAATTAATTTTATTGTAAAAAAAAGGATTTTCATGTTTTAAGTTTTGACATCACTGTATCAATACTTTTGCATTCATCAGTTTTTACCTTCTTTTTTTTATCACGTTCTTGGTGGTTTTCATTTGCATTTTAATAAATAAGTAGGTAAAATTAAATGCACTGACGAAATAATACAGTTTAATTAGATATGTACCCAGCTGTTTACATTGAAGTGACAGTTTTTGCCTATATGACATCACATCAGGCTCGCTGCTGTTTTTGGTCACATGATATACAGTTTAAAAATTGCTATTTTTAATTTTAATATAATAAAACAATTATGTGCTTTTATGACTCAAAACCAGAATTTTTAAGTATATTTCTACTTGAATTTTAATTTTTATCAAATTTCATTATTTATTTTTCACTATCGAAAGTACCCTATTGCAATAACGGCTCAGTTTCTTAGGAGTCTAACTAAAATTCTTTGAAACAAGGAAAATTTGAAATGTTAAATTTTATATTTTCTACAAAGGTTTCTTACTAAACTAGAATGGTGAATCAAAGAAATGAATAGGTTCAAGAATGATTCTGTAAATGAAATATTTTTCATTTGATGATATGCATCATAATAATACGTCGTTTGATGTGAATGCCTACGTATGGATGCTCCACATGTATATATGTCTCACAAAGAGTTATTTTATGTAAATGAGTCGTCACTCAAGTCACTCACTTACTCCTTCAATCGTCTTAAAAAAAAACTACTCTTTATATATGTATGATGGATGTGTGTGTAGTTTTCATTTTATTATATTCAACTATTTAGAATGAGTCACATTTTGAACCGAATAATCTGAAACGATTACTTTACATGTTTTTATACTTCGTTTCAAAAGTTTTATCTGTTTTTATGAGTGCCCTTTTACCAACGTAACAACTTGCTTAGATTTAAGAAAAAGTACCACAAGTCGATTGATTCTATCGGCATAAAGAATTGCCTCTTAGGGATTTGAGGAAGTCGACGAAGGCCATTTTTGCCTGCTCTTGATTGGCGAAGGTTCTACCGGTAAGACAGTTAACGAAGAACTTGAAGAGATGGTATGGCAGAACTTTGACGCTCTATTAATTTAATTTTTTGGATGATTTGTGAAACATGCAAACGGGCGTTGTCGTAAATCAGAATCGGATGATCTTCTGTTGATCAGTGATGGCTTCTGCCAACGCACTTTTCGGGACACTTCGTCGGTTTTTCCATAAAAGAACTCGCTGTGACGGTTTACTATACAAGCAGCTATCCGGCCGCTTCGCTGGACAATTTCAACTTTAAAAACTAAGTCTGCTGCGTTATAGCTATTTATTCATTTTCCTTACCTCATGTTGCTCGCTGATAATGTAGCTTTATATCGGTGAAATAATTTGTAAAATAGCTGTAGTAGTTTTTGAGTTTATCCAATCCAAACACACAATAAAACAATAAAAAATCTAGTCTTTCCTCTTTATAATATTCGTGTAGATATTGTGATGACAAGCATGGATGATTTACGTTTGTTTAAGTAAAATTTATATGGAAATGAAATACATTTACAGGTGTTAAATGAAAAATGAGTATACGCCAACACAGAAAAACATTGAAACACATAGAAAGCGTGCAAAAATGTGTTTTTTATGTTTTATTGTTTTTTGTTGTATTTGGACACATAGATACAAAAATACACATTACATTAGGTATTACAAAAAAAAAAATTACAAAAGGACAGCCAAAGTGGTTCAGTAGCTCAAAACCAGTGACTTTAGGCTTGGCTACAAAGTCCACAAAAGTAAAAACTCTTTTTAGTCCAAACTGTAAGATAATGGAAAATTTTTGAGAGGCCATTAGGAAAATTTTGAGCTTCTGTCTGTGTTTCTTTCATACGTGTTTCTGTATGATTTAAGGAAATCTTTTTTTTCGAAAGTGTCCTGTTGATAAATTATACAAAAATTGATTCGCAGCAACTCAGAATTAATAAAAATTTTCATAATAATAATGGTCTAAGAGACAAGAAGATAGTGGTATAAGATCTATTCGCCATCTGCTAACCAGATGAGCATATTTTTTATGAAATTTTATTGATTTTTAAACACTCCTATCATAGTTTTGCTATCGAAAAGTGTTCATGACTATTTTTAATTAAATTTATTTTAGTCAAATTTTTCCATGATGAGTTTTTTTTTTCAGGGAAATCTACAGATTTATTTTTGTAAATAAATTATCTTTCTTCTGATATCAATTTCGATTGGTTAAGAGAATTACCTATATTGATTTCCTTGTTCATATGGTATTCTTTACACCAATATGTTAACCAATCGAAATTGGTATTAGAAGAAAGATAATTTAACTAAAAAAATTATGGTATAAACTTGCCTGAAAAAGACCGTTCATAGAAAAAACTGATTAACATTAATTTAATTAAAAATAGCCATGAAAACTTTTCGATAAATTTTAAACATTTTATAAAAAATATGTCTCGTCCGGTTATCACATGGGTGAAGATCGATCTTTTACTGTCTCTTGTACTATATTATTAACTAAGAAATTCTGATTTTGTTCTACAATTTTAGCTTCAATTGAACTAAAAATCTATATCGAAATCCATACAGAACCTGTCCAACAATATAAAATGCAAGCTGCATAATTCTTTTGAGAATTCACCCATGCATACTCAGATTGCTTTCTTAAATAGTTTGTTTTGGAAGTGAATGCATAGCTCAAATTGCAAAGTAATATCATACAATTTTCGAATGCCATTTTAAAAGGAAACTCCAATTCCACATTTTTCAATACAAACCAGTATTTTATTGTATCTAAATAGATATAGCTCCTAAAAATTGTAACAGAATCCTGAAACACACGAAATATATATATATATATATATATATATATATATATATATATATATATATATATATATATATATATATATATATATATATATATATGTAATGCCAATAATAGATATTGGATATTGGACACCAATGGTAACAAACAACTTGTATGTTACCATTTTAATTATCTCACATATTATAACACTAGCTGTGAACTACCCGATTTGCTGGGCAACATCCCCACTTGCACCCCTCCCTCCACATTTCCTTGCGTGGGATAACAGTTTTGTAATGTACACGTCATGCTCTTTTATTTGATACCCCACTTAGGTATATTTGTAAATATTCGATCATTCCTTCCCACTTTCTCGCTACACCTTTCTACCCTCCGAAAGTTAAAAGTAGATAAAAACAATAGATCTTTGAAGCTGGTTGTATATCGTGTCAATATTTGAGCTTAATCGATGCACAACTTTTTTATTTTTTGAAGCATATCCCTTTCAACCCCTAATTCAACCCTTTACTCTACTATAATATGGATGTATTATACATAAAAACCTTCCTCTTGAATCACTCTATCTGTTAAAAAAAACCGCATCAAAATCCGTTGCGTAGTTTCAAAGATTTAAGCATACATAGGAATATAGGGACATAGGGACATAGGGACAGAGAAAGCGACTTTGTTTTATACTATGTATTGATACAACATTTAACACTCAAAAAAATAACAAAATATCATGGAATTGTGTTAAATCGAACTTATTTTCTAGTATTATTATACTCTGTTTATATGAAATTGATTCCAAGGTATACTAATTTTAGTCCCAAGTTAGTCACGCTTAAAAATATTGATTATACGAACAAAATTTTTGTGTAAGTCTTCATGAAATCTACTAATAATTAGTCTCTTTCCGTCTATTCGTGATCACAATAACTAAAATAGTGATATCAAGCTGAAATCTTTATAGCGTGCTCAGGACGTAAAAAGTTTTAGTTCTAAAATAAGCAACATAAGACAATTGGGTCTTTAGTCCGTAAGATCCATCTTATAAAACATAAGTGATTAAACAAACGTCTAAATGTTACTTATAATAAAAAACAAGTGAAAACAAACAATTGACTGAGTTAATTGTTGAAATACCATGTATAGACAGTGTTGATGAAGCAATCGTTTGTTTTTTGACGTCACGTTAATAAAAAAAGATATCCCCTTTTAAATAGCTACACACACACTGATATTCCCATATTAATGCATACTATAAAATTTGCACCTAATAAGCGCCCTCGTGGGGAAACAGTGAAGTTTACAAAAAAAATTTTCAAACAAAAGTTGTTTATTTATTTATAAAGAACATTTTTTACATTTAAACTTTTGTTCTATCTCTAACGGTTTACAAAATGGGTCCTACGGACCCAAGACCCAATTGACCCATATTGCTCATTTACGAACTTGACCTCAGTTTTTAGGTCCTGAGTACGCTATAAAAATTTCATCTTGATATCTCTTTTCGTTTTTGAGTTATCGTGCCCACAGACGGACGGACGGACGGACGGACGGGCAACCGGAAATGGACTAATTAGGTGATTCTATGAACACCTATACCAAAATTTTGTTCGTAGCATGAATATTTTTAGGCGTTACAAACTTTGGACTAATCTTAATATACTATGTATATTTCATATATACATGGTATAAAAACTCTAAAAGGCGAGGAGTTGAAAAGTTACAGGTAGCATCAACTATAGTGGTTTTGTGAACATTCTCGAAAAAGGAAAAAAAACTGTAGAAAATATTTTCGAAACTTTCGGAAACCAAATAAATGGTGACATAATTGTGTTTTTACTCCGACTATACAATGGCGAGGGTTATGTGTTTGATCCATATGTATGCATGTTCATCTGTTCGGAGCTAGCTTTTAAACTACTTTTAAAAACTAAACTACTAAAATTTTACAAATGAGTTGTTGTTAGATGCGTCTTGATCGCCCGTTGATTTTAGGCTATATGGCGTCTAAATTAAATTGAATATGGCGCCCTCAAGAGGACTTAAAGTTATGATCGAAAAACAAATTTCGATTTTTTGATAGCGCGTTTGGTATCAAATTAAAGCGCGTACTTAGCAATTTTTAAAAATATATATATTGTTATACTTAATCACGAAATTATAGCCGCAAAATAGTTTAAAATGTATGTATTTTCGTCTGTTCCCACCCAGATTCTAAACTACTTATCATAATTTGACAAATGAGGTATCGCTAGAAGCGTCTTAAATTGCCACATTAAATTGAATATGGCGCCCTCTAGAGGTTATAAAATTACGAACGAACTAAAAACAAATTATAATTTAACAATACCCTATTAGGTACAAATGAAAGGGCGTGATTAGCACTTTTCGAATATATATTATAATACTTTATCACAATCCTATAATCCAATAGTCTTCATAAAATAAAGTTCGAAAACTAAAACCCCGACTCTCTTACAAAATCTTGCTCTTAAAAGTATGAAAACAAGAAAATATTTTCATCTGAAATTATTGGTATGATCAGTAAAATCCTCATTACTGTCGGGGGACTTCTAGGATTAAACAGTTTCCACAGGTCGGAAAAGAGGTCCCCCGACTATCATAACAATAATTTCAGATGAAAATATTTTCTTGTTTTCATACTTTTAGTTTTCGAACTTTATTTTATTAAAATTTTCTAATTTATTAAAAATAATGCAAGCACTGGTAGTCAACACTATCTAAACAAGGTATTTAAACAACTAACTTCGTCGATTGCTTGTTTTCACTTGGTTTTTACCCCAATTATTTATTATTTACAAATTAAAATGTGCACATTAAAACAGTTCGTTTTCAATCATCATCAATTACTTTCACACGCTAAAAACAGTCTCGTATACATGATAAAAGGGGATCATGAAAGGGGAATGGAATATATGAAAAATGCAAAAGTACTAAAACTTTAATATTTAGTTTTTTTAATAGCGTATTATTCGAAAGTATAATTTTTTTTGTGAGCTAAATCATCATCCTCTTTTTCACAAATTTTTTTCAAGCTACGCTCCTGATCAATTGCCAATATCTACAGAGAAACATTTCAATTGGAATTGGCCGATTACTTCATTAAAGTAATATTCAAATTTTTCAAAAATAATTAAGCAAAAAAAAACTGTATACTGCTAAAAATTGAAAGCGATATTTTGTTTATTTGATTTAATTTGGCTTTTTATCTATTTCATTAATCATGTTTAAGGACGAATGATCATGATTTAATTAGTGCTTTCTTCGGGAAAAGAATGTGTAACTCGACGTGAAATCAAAGCTCTGGAAAATTCAAATTAAGAAGGTAGTAGATGTGCTCGCCAAACTTCATTTAAATTTGCCCCTTAAAGTCCAAACAGGTGCCGGTCGACAGGTATTTTAGGAGTGAGGCCAATTTTATCGATATATTGATTTTATGTGCAAAACTGCTATAACAAAATACGTTGAAGAATACAATGTTTTTGACAACTTTTGCTTTAAACTCTTTTAAATATTTGGAATTTTTTAAACGTGACAACTTTTAATGGGTAGATAAGATTTTTTGAGTTTTATAAGGAAACCGCCAAGCGATTGGTGGAAAAAAACTATTAAAAATATTTGTCACTTTGGTACTTTTGAAATATTATAATAAACTCATTCTTAACAATTTTTGACCTTCCAACGATAAAAGGAGTGAGTGAAGTTTCACTGCTAAGGTCTGTCTGTCTTTGGCATCGTAGCGCCTACACCGATAAACCGATTTGAATTTTTTTGTTTCGTTTGAAGAGTAGTTTAATGGGTAGTGTTCTTAGCAATGTTTCAAGTGTGAGTTTAGGAAACGGAACTACTTAAATATAGCGATGCTATTCAAAAATCACATAGGCGATGATCCTCAAAATCGACTCAGTTTTTATATGACTCTAAGGAAAACGGTAATTTAACAGATAATTTTCTTAGAAACGTTTCAAGTGCGAGTTTATTGTTCCGTACCCATAGAAATTTCTCGGGGATTTTTTAAATTTTGTAAATCTTACTTGTTATCATAAATCATTTTTATATATGAAATATACATAGTATATTAAGTTTAGTCCCAAGTTTGTAACGCTTAAAAATAATGATGCTAGGAAAAAAATTTTGTTATAGGTGTTCATAAAATCACCTAATTAGTCCATTTCCGTCCGTCCGTCCGTCTGTGGACACGATAACTCAAAAACGAAAAAAGATATCGAGCTGAAATTTTTACAGCGTACTCAGGACGTAAAAAGTGAGGTCAAGTTCGTCAGTCAATTGGGTCTTGGGTCTGTAGGACCCATCTTGTAAACCGTTAGAGATAGAACAAAAGTTTAAATGTAAAAAATGTTCCTTATCAAAAATTAAACAACTTTTGTTTGAAACATTTTTTCGTAAACATCACTGTTTACCCGTGAGGGCGCCAATTAGGCGGAAATTTAATAATATGTACTATACTTGATTGTCAGTTATGTATGTGTCACATGTTTGTAATGTGATAAAGAAATCAACACTGACTATGCATGGTATTTCAACAATTAACTCAGTCAATTGTTTGTTTTCACTTGTTTTTTCGTATAAAACCAATGTTTAAAAAGATGAATGAATAACTTATCTGAAAATTCAAGATCGCAATCCTTTTCAACTACACATTTTTCTGCCATTTTTGTTATGTTTTTGAATCATAATGTATATAGTATAAGTAATTTTAATCTGACCATATATCTTTAGTATCCTACTAAATAAATGACGTCATGCCAATAAACGTATTTTAAACTATATTATACATTATTAATAATAATAATAAGTTAATATTGAAGTTTTGATCCCAGATAATAATTATGAATATTAATAATAATAACTTAGAACGTCTTAGAAAATTACCTATTTTATACCGAACGAACTAGAAAACAATATAATGAATGCCTTCATTAATATGTAATATATTAAGTTTGATATTATATAAGTGGTGGTGTTAAGGATGTATGAGCATGATAACAATGTTTGATTTAAAGGCTCAAAATTTGTTTGTAGGTAGTCTTTTACTCAAAGAATATGTGGTTAAAATTTCAGCTTAGGTATCCGTGCAAATTTTTAAGAAAAAAGTCAGTAAAAATCGATATAAAATACATTGGCTCTTATGGAGGAATCTCAAAAAACGACATATTTTGGAAGTTTTTGATAATTTTCATTTGGAATGAATGAAAACAAATTAAAAAAAAAAAAACTTTTTAATAGGAAGTAAACATATTAGCAATGAATTAGAAAAGAAAAAAACTAAGTGTCACCGTCCATATAAGGGATGTAAGAGCAGGGTAGATTAAGGGTTGAAATTATTTTTATCTTATTTTCAACTTTGATGATGAATTTTGTTATAACTTCATGAATGTAGACGAAAAATAAGAATAACATTTTTCGATATGTGCCTTGGTTTTCGAAATATCGAAAGCTAAATAATTAAACAAAATTTTCAATTTTCGATATTTTGAAAATTAAGCCATATATCGAAAAATTTTATTCTTACTTTTCGTCTTATATCGTCAAGTAATAATATAAATTTATCATCAAAATTGAAAATATCTATTTTTAAATTTGTGCCCCCACTACCATGCTCATACATCCTTAAGGTTTCATAATATTGGAATTATTACTTATTAGTTAGAGAGGCAGGCTATGAAGCCAGGTTCACATATGGAACGGAAATTTACCAATAGAGTCCCACATTGTATCTAAAAAGAAATCCATGGGTGACAAAATAATAAACCTTAAAGCAGCCATCGAAATGTTGAGGTCGAATAAAATGAAGTTTCTTCGATAAAGTCGTTTTATTAAAATATACAGTGAATATTAATTTAAATTTTAAAAAATATCGTTAAAGTGGTTCGGCTGTCTCATAACTAGTCAACTAGTCAACTAGGCAATTTGTATGGCGTAGATGTAACTAAATGCCATAAAATATCGTAAACTATGCTGTTTTTATGATGTAAATGTAAAAAAAGGTAATTATCTTCATGATGAAAAATTTTTGAAGCTCGTTCACCGATTAGTCTTTGTACAATTAACATTATTGTTAATTGTACAAAAGTTAATTGTACAAGAGTTCTACCGTTGTTAAAAATCACAATTTTAAAATGAAATAATTCAAAATTTGGCCCCGCAAGAGGCACCAAAACTGTGTTTATTGTGATCAAGGGACTTTGAACCATCATTTGCCGCAATTGAGCATACACAGTACTTGCTCAAACAGCTGAACCACTTTAAAATAGTCGTTTTCTCACCCGGTCAATTAAATTGATCAAAAACCATCATGGCTCCACTGACAAATTGATTGTTTTTCAGTAAGTAAGTACAAAATTATTAATTTATAACAAACTAGGAAAGTAAGTGTGAACGTAGCTTTATGTGGCGCAGTCGGTAGGAATATCACGGGTATATTATAAGACCTATATAAGTCTATTAGAAGCAATAAAATATTACAACACAAAATTGTGTGTTTGAAAAGCTTCGAGTACGTAGAATTTAAGATTTAAACTATAATAACAATTGTTAGAGCTTCATTATCACTATATCATATTATTATGCTTGATTTATCGGTTTTCCTTAAAAGTCGTGAGAGACTTGAGAAAGGTAGCCGAACTTTAAACCGTATTTTATCGCCTTTGCCAAGAATTATTAGCAGATTTTGACTTCTGTTCATGATATTTAGACTTGTCACAGAATTTAGTAACCAATCGAAATCTGTTAGCCAATCGAAATTAGTATCAGAAAAAATATAATTTAACTACGAAAATAATGGTATAGGCTTGCCTGTAATAACAACGTCCATGGAAAGAATTGATTAAAATTAATTTAATCAAAAATACCCATCAACACTTTTCGAATGAAATAATATAATAGTCATTCAGTCATTCATAAAAAACATGGCTCATCTGGTTATCATATGATTGAAGATTGGCCTTATACCGTCTTTTACACGTAATGTCGTAACATCGTATTAGCAATTATTTAACCACAATCTATTAGTTCCAAACAATTAATAATCAGATATTGATTGTATATTAAATTATTTATAAATTACAATTTCTGATTGAATAGGGTGTTACGTCATACTGTATGTGTTACGTCACAGTATCTTCAAATTAAATTAAACACCAATCACACAATTGTATATTAACGATAGATAGTAATTATGTTAACAAAAATAAGGGGAAGGTGTTCAAATATAGGCTCAACATAACGCAATTATGAAATTGAAATCGGTCTTATAATTTTACAAAGTGTTACTACCGAGCCAATCAAAAAATTACAATCCAAAAAAGTCGTTCTTCCCGGAATCAAATCCGGCCAGGAAGACCATACTTTCAGCTAGGGGATAAAAAACATATTTTTGCAAATGACAGGCGTTAAAATATAAATTATTGATTTTTATATTTGTAAAATTAAATAATTAGTATTTATCTGAGAGAAGTATAGGATTTAGAATTTCAAGGATAGCATTAATATGAACTCCCGTTTTATATTTATCATCCCTTCGACATTTCTATATAATATTTTTCTAATAATGTATTATTTTTCTACATAGAATAGCCTTGAATATAGAATGAATCAATCAAATAAATTAAAGGTTATAGATGTAATTATGTATGTAATCAAATCATTTTACAAATAGTCATGTGTGTATTTGGATGTGATGTGATGTAATCAAAACATAATATTTATGTAATCTAAGTTAATATTGTTACAAAATTAAAACGTGACCAAATATATAAAAGAACCAATCAAATGGTTGGTTGTAGTTTTATAACTATCAGTTATATGATTGCGTGTTTATTTGCTACTCCTTTTCCTTGATCATTATTACTACATTCTATGAACTTTCGTGACAAAATTATTGTTGTCGCCTCGAAAACCGTTATTTAAATTTGTTCGATATGAAAATTGTGTATTGCATACGAAATTTTCTTTATTGATGATGTTCTGTAAATAATTTACCTAAATAAATTTTACAAATTCGCCGAAAACTAATTTTTCTTATGGTGTTTCGATACCAAAACGAAAGTATTACAAAAAAATTGAAATGAAATTGTGTGTCAATTCATGTATTTAATACGCTTTCTGTATAAATTTCGATTCTCTGTACGATTAACGAGAAATAAATTATGTCAAACAGCCCTTTTTATTTGGTGATATATGATGAAGTCGTAATAAATGTTGGTTTTTTAGTCAATAAATGTTTTTGTTTCACCATTTACATAAAAAACTGTTATCAATATTCCTCAAGTTTAAAGCTTTAACATTATACAAAAATTAAGAACTGCTCATAACAATGATAAATTCTTTTTGGTCAAAACACTGACTTTGATAGTTAATTTCTCCTAAACCGTTCAGAAAATCGATATAAATTTTTCACAAAAGATGTATAAAGGTATGATTAATTGATAAATAAAATTTCAAATATTTGGTATCATTTTCAATTTACGGTATCGAAATACCTAAAAAAAGTTTAAATGATAATAATTTTTAAAAAAAATTAAAATTTTATTTATCAATTAATCACCCTTTTATAGATAGGTGTTTTTTGAAAAATTCATTTTGAACATCTTTACGGTTATCGACCGTAGTTTTCTCTAAATGTGCCCTTTTTATGGTGGTTTTGCCCTTTGGTTTGACTTTATAGTTAATTTCTCCTAAACCGTTTAGAGAATCGATATGACTTTTTCACAAAAGACACCTAAAAAGATGATTAATTAATAAATAAAATTTCAGTTTTTTTGGATCACTTTCATTTTTTTGATATCAAAATACCTTAAATTCATTGTCAATTTATTTGTTCTACAAAAATATTTTTACATAAAAGACATTGGAAAGTTTATCATAGATTGTATGAAAATAACTTTTATACAATTAAGGAATGATTACAATATCTTACTGATTATTGGTTTTGTTCCAAAAGGCTACACCCACTACGGCTTCTCTGTGAAACACAGATTTTGATATCAAACCGTATACAAAGAGCTTACAGTTACAACGTTACAAACAGTAAAGTCAGTAGATATTTTGATTGATGAGACTCAATTAGTTCACTATTGTTTTGTTTTCTAATAAAATTATATAGCTTTATTATACCGTCAATTTAACCAAACCAAAATATTACATTTTAAGCTTATATTTTTGTATAACTGTTGTTACATTTATTAAAAGAAAATACAGGGCTGTTCAATAAGAGGTGGCCACTTCAACGGAGCAAACTTGTACTCTATGAATTTAATTTAAGAAAAAAATTTGATTATCTTATATATTATTACTCTAGCATTTTTTTTCTGTCCCACCCATATCTTCCTTATTCCTTTATGAAGTTCCATGATGTATCCCTCATTTTCAAGCTTATTATGTCTAGGTTTGACAAAAATATACTCTCGGTCTAAAAGGAACCGCTTCTGAAAAAACACGCTAGACAAATAATTTGAACGAAAAAATGTCATTAATTTAAATAAATTTAAATAATAAGTTTATTAAGCAAACATGCTTGTTTTTACAGATGCTCTCTTAATACTCTAGACATATAATTACTTTTTTTAATACATGTTCTGCTAATATTAATTTAAGGACTCTTGACTTTTTTCACCATTTTTCCACGAATTTTGTTATTTGTTGTTTTTAGCCACGGGTACAGTGTATCCACGGGTTATGGTTACTACGGAAGTGGACTTTCGCACGAGTAGCTAGTATATAAGATTACACTTATATGTTGTTCTTAAAATACACGTCTACCCTATTTGTAAAATAATATGTTTGTATGGAAACAACTTTTAAGACAATGCGTCTTTTCCATTCCAGTCTTGACATATTTTTGGATAAATTGTCTTTTATTTATTTGGTAAAGTCTTTGCCTAGAACAACTTTGAATATTGCTTAAATGCTCATATAATAATTGATTACCAAAATTTAAGCTGAAATAAAGGCAAATTTAAATAAATAAAAAATTTCAGCTTAATTTTTAAAACAAAATTTTACAAAATCTTAAGGTGATAAAATTAATTAAAGAATTACTTCAATATACTCGTTGATTTCGTAATTTCTATAATATATGTAAAAATTTTATTAAAAAAGTTGAAGATATCCTATATTTTAAATATTACATACTTAAATGGTGGAAGCGCAGATAATTGGATTCTTAATATATCACAAGTGTAGTAAACTTAGTGTTCCTTGCGCCAACACCACATTTGTTAATAATTTGTATAGCAGTTTAAAAACAAACTGATTCTATATATAAATACTCTTGGCGCTTTATAAAAGATTCAAGTCCATGATTGCGAGGTTAACAATCCTAAAAAATACACTGGTAATTTTCATTTCAAAATTGTAATTCTAAATTATCGAAAATCTGGTCCGAATTAAGTAGATGGCTGATATCAAATTTGTTTCATTATCCATAAAAATATAAAAGTAACCTTGATACCATGACGAAATTTGAAAGTTAAATTAAAGTTGATTAAAAACGAAGAATTTATAAGGATTCAAAGATTGTTGCCCACTTTTTTTTTTGCAAAAGAAAATTTTATATGTTATTTCTACGGCGATGCTCAACAATCACGTCACTTTTAAAGTATCTTTCTTCAATTGGTTTAAGCGTTCATATTTTTTGTGTGTACTGCTAAAGATTTTCATTAACCAACTTCACTGTTCTACCCTGAAGAGTGAGAATTCTTCATCTGAAGTGTTAAATAGTGATCATCCCAATTTTTACAAGCTACTTAATTGTTTTCATTACAAATTTTTAAGGATTAACGAGCGCCAGGGAAATTTTGGATAAAAGTTTTTTTTTTTTTATATGGAGTTGCACAAGTCTTACCCAATTCAATTTTAGGGGGAGTTTTCCGATTTTTTTAATGAATAAATAAATGAATTCAAAAAGAGGCTCATTTATTAGCATTGGTCTTATGGGAAAACGATAAATGGATGATAGGTATTCATAGATTTCTCCAAAAGTAGAAGGTGAAAAAAAAAAACTATTTAAAATAACGTAAACCTTAAATTATTGAAAACAAAACAAAAACCGATTGTGCCCGATTAATTAAGGATGTATGAGTACAAGAGTGGGGACACAAATTAAAAAAATTTTTTTTTTTCAATTTTGAGGGTGTATATATATTACAACTTGACATTGTAAGACGAAAAGTAAGAATAAAATTTTTCGATATTTGGAGTAATTTTCAAAATATCGAAAAGTGACATTTTGTTTAAGCTTTCGATATTTCGAAAACCAATGCAGATATCGAAATATTTTAACCGTATTGTTCGTCTACATTCATGAAGTTATAAAAAAACTCAATCATCAAAGTTGGAAATCACTACATAGTATAAAACAAAGTCGCTTTCTCTGTCCCTATGTCCCTATGTCCCTTTGTATGCTTAAACCTTTGAAACTACGCAACGGATTTTTTAATAGATAGAGTGATTCAAGAGGAAGGTTTATATGTATAATAACATCCATTAAATAGTGGAGAAGTACTGCTATTTTTGAGGTTAATAGTTAAAAATGTAAAAAGTAAATAAGTAAAAATGTAATGTATGAATTTAGATATTCCAAAGATAGCAGGAAATCTTCATGGTATAGGGAAAGGGGGATTGTTTTACTCCAAATTTAACGCGTGCGGGCCACGGGCAGTAATGAATAAATCAAAACTACTGGATCGATTTTAATCACATAGGCTATATATTTTATACCCGTGCGAAGCCAGAGCGGGCCGCTATGTTTTTATATACAACGTTCACAGTTTTTCTGTAGTGTATTTAGTATCAGCATTGCACTCGTGCGAAGCGGGGGCGGGTCGCTATTAAGGTATAAATAATTTCAACTACAAGTCTAAAATTGCCTTGGTGCTCGTACTACTTTAATTATTTTTAAAAATATATTTTTTCATAAAACATCATTTCTTAAACCTCATTTTAGTTTTAAAGTCTTTGAAATAATAGCCCCTTAAATCTCTTCGAATTGTTCATGTTAAATAAATTTGTTTTAAATATCTTATACCAGAACAAAAGTGTAAAAAGATATGTAAATAATATTTATAAGTTATGCAATGAAATATTTATAAATGAATGAATGTTATGTATTTTAATTTATCTTACACAACAACAACAACAATGATACATTTAACGATAATAATTATTTATTTACATTTTATTAATTATTAAAATAATGCAACACTTTTGACCTAATTCATTAGGTAGAAGGTAGAATAGTTTTAGTACCTTACAATAGCAGTTATGCATAAACTAGATGGTAGCAATAATGTTATCTAGAAGAGTAGAAGAGGAGAAAACTAAAAAATATAATAAATTGGTCGTTATTCTTGTTAAGCTTATTCATATTTTGAAATTAAACAAAGATGTGGGCGTTTTCTGTAACAGATAGATATCTGAAAAACGAAGGTTAAACCGCATTATTATTATTAAAAAAATAAAATGCTAAAGATCCATAACTAGGGCGTTATTATAGAGCGCCACTTATATTATAGTAAATAGTAAGTTCAACTCGACAGTGAGGTCTTCAGTTTCATACTACATTGGAGATGTTGCAATGCTATTTGTTTTTCCAGCTATTTTGGCGCATTTATCAATTTGCATTATTGAACTACGATCCTATTCACTATAAGTGTAAACGCTATGTTTGTTGTCACACTGGTCGTCACTCTATTATTCTTAAACTATTTTGTCATTTTAATAAATATTACTGGTATGCCGTTAGTAGCATCTGTGACATTACAGTGTAAAATAGTACTATTCGCCAGAAGTATCGTGGATATCACCAGTCAGTATGGGCCTGAAACCTGTCCTGACATCGGCCCTTGCGCCCTAACTGATGCTCATGTTCCGATGCATTCAATGATCAAATCTGTACAGTATTGCGTTCACGCCTATACTTACATAATAATATCGGCAAAAAATTTCTTACCGTGTATAAATAGAAAAATTTATTACTTCACAATTTCAATTCAAAATAGTTAGAAATTTTCCATATATAGCTTAGTTTTCATGATATCGAGGCCAAAACTAGAGAAAGTATACTTTTTAGAAGAAATTTCAAACAAATCATCTCTCTTCGACATGAACAGCCCATTCAAACAAAGTATTGTTGTAAATTACTATCGTTTTTATAATCCATCTATTTATTGAAAACCTGTTGAAACCCAGTTTTGGGTTGTTATCGTAGTGCCATTTACAGGCACCGATTGTCATATGAAAAAATGTAGATCACATTAATATACAATGTATATATGTAATATATATCAAGGCATACAAAGTTCAATCCCAAGTTTGTAGCGCTTAAAAATATTGATGCTACGAACAAAATTTTGGTATAGGTGGTCATAAAATCACCAAATTAGTCTATTTTCGATTGTCTAACAACACGATAACTCAAAAGAAAAGAGATATCAAGCTGAAATTTTTACAGCGTGCTAAGGACGTAAATATGAGCAACATAGCAACATAAAAACATATGTTACATTCATGGCCACCTTTTCTGATATACATAATGAATTATGACTATTTTACAATTTAAAAATTGAAAACTGTGTAAATCTTTTAGCTGCGTAAAACAATCCCTTCAAGTGTTATGGAAGGGGGATAAGTGAGATCAAGAGAAGTGGAGGCTATGAAGCGGTATATAATTATATGCAATCCGTGCATTTTTTGTGACACTGAGATATGTCTAATATGACAGTGTAATCGACAAGTATTTTAACAATTAACTCACTTATTTTCACTTGTTTAAATTTAAAATTCCTCCTTCCTACGCAAAAAAAATGGGGAAATGTGGGGGGAAATGTTCAGGGTCGACAAAACGCTAAAATGGAAAGAAGAGAGTTAAACTAAGTACGTTTCTTATAGTTTCTCTCAGTGTACGCCCCTTTGAGTACCCTCCTGGATTATATATGTTTTTAAAATCATGGTATGATGTGTATTATGTACGTACTCAGTTATTAATTTTAATGAAAACTTATCGTTATAATTATACATGCAAATTTAAAGTATGTACCAAGCGTCCAAGTATATAACAGTGTTAGGTAATTAATTAGTTTATTATATATTATAATCAAACGGTACCCAAAAAAGATAATAGGAAGTATTAAAAGAAAAACATCATTAACCTAAAGTCACGAAATTTTTTACGTCCACTTTCCCCGACATTCGATTTAATATTAGTTTTAAAATTTTATACAGTTTTAAAAATTGATACAGAACCTTTTTCAAGGTACTTTTTTGCAAGTAAACTATTTTTGGCCAAAAATTCAACCCTTGTACTGAAAATTTTTAAATTTTGTAAATTTCCCTTGTTAAGATAAAAAATCCTAAAATATCGATAAAAAAATGTTTGTATCTTTAAAAAACTTATTGAAAGTTAATGGATATTTGACAATAACAAAACATTTTAAAACAAACATATTTATTGTTTTTAAGGATAGTATGTGTTCTATAGCAGTGTTTCTTCGTAGACTGTGTTTTGTTTGGTAAAATTGATAATAAATTGATTATAGATGTAATAAAAATAATTTATGTTTTTATTGACAACTTTTTATATAGGTAGAAATATATTGTTTGCACCCTGAAAATTCAAATCAAAATACTATGATATTCTTACATTTAGATTTGATGAATGAAATAGTGCAAAGAGTTTATGTCATTTTAGATGTCAATTTTCAAAAAGATATCCTTTCCGTGATAAACTTTATCAATAGCTTACTTACTAATAGCCTAAATTACTTATACGATAAATGGATATTATTGATTTCATAACCAAATAATTACTATTTGTATTCTTAAGGAGTCCTCAATAACAGCTCCTATTTTGATGATTATTTTTAAAAAATTATTCTTTTATTTCAGAGGGAAGAAAATAAGCTGGAGGGAGAATATCCAATGTCTCGACTGATATATCGATGCGCACCCTAAGTCTCTAATGATAACAGTTTCAAATTACGAGAGGTTATTGATTTAAAACTGTAGGTGTCATTTAATAAAGAATTTTTCGAAACTTTCCCCCAAAAAGGGTAAAATAGGGGATGAAAGTTTGTATGAAAATATATACAAACCATCATTTTTGAGTTCACTACTTAACCGATTTTAAAAATTATTTCCCCTAATTATGAATGCTACATTTTTACCAATTAACATGGGCTGTATTTTATTTTCAAAAAAGTTAGGAATCCACTTCAAAAGTTAAAATCCATTTTTATTGAATATTATTCCAAATCACGCAAGAGTGATTTTTTATATAAGTTGCACATATATTGCTTAAGCAATATAAATAACTAGGAGGTATCCACGTTATAGGCTTTAATTCGCTTTACCTTCTGTTCACTATTTAATAGATTTGAACTTTAAGTGCGAATCCCTAATTATCCCTAATTATCCGAAAGTATCCACGTTAAAGCCTTTAATTCTTCTTACCTTCTGTTCACTATTTAATAGATTTGAACTTTTACTGCGAGTCCCTAATTATTTTGAAAAAAGATAAGGTCATGTCACTTTCTAATAATTTAGCATTGTATTGGTGAAAGAATTTTTAAAATCGGTTAAGTAGTGAACTCAAAAATAACGGTTTGTGTATATTTTCATACAAACTTTCATCCCCTATTTCACCCTTTTAGGGTATGGATTTCGAAAAATCGTTTCTTTAACGACACCTGCAAAATAAAATCATTATCCTCTCGAAATTTCAAACTTCTATCATTAGCTATTTAGGCTAAGCGTTTAGTCGCGACGTTGTCTATTCTCTATATATATATATATATATATATATATATTCTCTATATATCAGTCGCGACGTTGCATATTCTCCCTGCAGATTATTTTTATCCTCTGAAATGTTTCTGATTTTAGTAATGTTCAAAAAGAATCATTTTGAAAAAAAAAAAATCATCAAAATCGGAGCTGTTACTGAGGACTACCGAGTAAAAACATTCATTGATGCGACTATTAAAATTATATTAAACTTGATTTTGAAGTTGTAGCAAAATTGTCTCAGGCTTTCATTTTTACAATAAAATGGAGTCGTTCTATGCATCGAAAACTTAAAAAAGTTTAGTTTTAAAGTTTTTTATCCAAAATGTATAACAGTTAAAACAGAATCACTCATTTTAAAGTACTGTCATACGACCTATCCCTATGAGAATACCAACAAAGAAACGTTTTAAATTTTTCGATAAACATAGTATAAAGAAGCAACTTTGTGTAAAACTGGAAAAAAAGGTTCTTCTCAGATGAGCATTCCACGAAATGTATGCTCTCAACTAATTTATCTAATTGTAAATCCTGCTTCGGAACTAATTCACATATCTTATTCGAAATTATTCAACAATAAATATTGCCCTAATAGGCAATAACCCTGATGTTGCATTGGCCATATTACGCATAAAAATGTAAAAGTTGATTTGATACCATGAAAAAATTTGAAAGTAAAACAAAAATTGATTAATAAACGAAGAAGTTATATGCAATCAAAGATTGCCCATCTCCTTTTAACAAAAAGAAGTTGTATATATAAACTCTATGGCGATATCCACGTATGACGTCACTAGTGAGGATCTTCCTCTTTATTTAATTAGGAATTTTAAACGGTCATATCTTGCATTCTATAAGAATTTTTAAAACCAACTTCACTTTTCTATTCATGAAGGAAGAATTCTTCATATAAAATGACAAAAAAATTAAGTCCAATTCCCTATTGTTTTTTTTTTTTAATACAATAATTTACTTTGTCAGAAAGATATTGGTGTGGTGGCTAAAAGCCATCTGCATCACAGTTTGTTTATTTTTATACTTTTTTATATTCAATAAAATAATAGTTTTTAGAGTGTATTATCATCATTAAAGAGACACAACAAACCAAATGTGTCTCAGTGTCTCATCTATACTAAAACCAAAGTTGTAACAGACACATAAAAGTCAGAGTGTCATAAAGTTTATGTTTTATAAAAGAAAAAAAATTAGAATTTTTTTTTTTTTTGTAAATATTTAGATGAAAACTATTATAGGGTGAGCTAAAAAATTGGTTTAATGAACTGACTGCGTATATGAAAATTAAATTAAGTGTGAGAATAATAGACTATGTAAGCCTTTAAGGAAATATTCTGGCCTAGAAGCTTACTTGTAGACATTTTTCAAATTAAGATTATAAAAAAATTGAAAAACATTTGTGTAGCCATTTTTTACATGATATTTATTAAAATTTAAAAAATATAATAAAAAAAAAATGTAAAAAAAAAAAGAAAATTAAAAATTCTTTGAATTACAGGCCGGCGAATTGGGGGCAACAAAAAAAAAAACAAGGCACCCTGGTTGACACGATTCAGCCTATGTTGTGATTCAGCCGAAAAAAATGTTTAATTCTTAACGTCGAAAAAACAAACAAACAAAATTCTTTTCAAATATTTACAAAATACTCAAGTTGAAATTTTTTTAAATCCAAGTTCAGTCGATAGAGAGATTCATTAAGAGGATTTCCACCAAATTTTAAAGGAATCGATTGAGATATGAAGTCAACCACCTCGAAAATGTAGTTTCAAAACGCGTTTCAAGTTTGAGAGACAATTTCGGCAAAGGAACTCAGAGAATAATATTGCTCACTTTTCACTAATCGGTAATTCGAGATCCAATGTCTTGCAAAATTATTCTTGCTAACCGAACTGTTATACCTTCTTTTGAAGAAGCAGAATCTTGCAGTACAGAGAAAAATTCGAACTTCGTTATCAAAAAATCCGCTGTATCTCCGAAAATAATTCGAATTTTGACGAATCGGTTTCTTGAATTTTTTAGACCAGAATATTGCCTTAATTGAGTAAAGTTAGTTTTGGTGATTTAAAGATGTTTATAAAAAAAATTGGCGTTGGAGTTGTAACCATGTCTCATGAATTGAAATAAGGTTTTCTTATTTCGAGTTTTTTTAATAACTTTTTTCCGACATACGGCCGTGCAGGTTAAAAGAAAGTGAATTGACAAGAGAATATTTAAAAAGAATAACAAGAGGCACAAGAATTGCAAATCATGAGTTTTTCAACTCAATTTTAAACTCTTTCAACAGCGATAAACTCCTATGAAACTGTGGTGATATTTTTTTTTACATACTGTAGTCACATGAAAAACGAGGAGTACCTTTTTTAAATTTGCTGATAACTTGTCAAATAATACGATGTATCTCCGTGAATTGTAAATCATATGTCTTTTTTTCGAGGACACCTTATACATCCAAAAATATTTCACATTAAAGGTAATATCTATTATGGCTTTCAATACACAGACAAAATATTTTATTTGCACCATCGAATCATGTAGTCAAATTTTAACTTAATTCTCTCGAAATTATGCCGACGTTGAAATTTACGATACTAAAAGAATACTATCAACTTGAACTTCTAAAATGTACAAGCAGCTCCGGTAACGAATTTGCTGTGCCTCAGTACGCCAATCGAGATTAAAACTATCCAACAATGACAAAGGATGCTTTAGTGTTACGTACACTCCAAAGTGAATCGATATATAGAGGTTAATAAATAGATAAAACTTAAATAAAAATTTTATAATAAATTCAATAAAAATGTGATATTAAAAGTTTGATGTATAATACAGTACAGTAATAGTGAATTTACATAAATTTTATGTAGAACGAACGAAACGTAGCGCTTTGTAATACGAAGAATGTAAACAAACAGACCTACCTATACCAACACAGCATGGAATATACACATGCAGAAGCCATAGTGTAATTTCAGCTACATTATAATTTGGCTGTCCACGAGTTACCAAAAATCCACTCTAACTAAGCAAGGGATAGTGAGGAGCGAGTCTTGCACCAATAATTTTAGTCTTCTTCTTGTAAAAATATATCTCGATCTCACAGAATCGGGTCTTATTTTTACAAAGTTTATTGTATTATTTCAAAATATTTGCAGTCTTTAAATAAAAAATAATCAATTAATAATTGACAATTATTAGTGTCCGACATCAGTTTCGGTTTCGGCTGAAACTCTGCCGAACTTTCGGCCACGCTGAAACTCTGCGTTCGTGAATTATCGCGCGTCGTTCGGTTAACTTTGAGTGACTTCATGTCTGCTGAATTTGCTGGCCAGTCCAGCTATTCTCTCCAATATTATTCAAATTAAAATAATAAATATCATACTTAAATTATTGTTTTTTATTTGATTTAACACGTGTTAACTGTCTGTATAAGTGTAAAAAATAAGCCAAATTTCAGTAAACAATCAATTTTTATCATGTTTAATAAAAGTTTCAGTTTCGGTTTCGGCCGGATAGACGGTAGCAAAACGGACGGATAGCCGGATAGACGGTATACCATCTTCACGGTATACCGTTTTAACCGAAAGTTGTAAGTAATAAAACCTACTATTTATTTTAGATTGTTTAGATTTATTTAGATTTAGTTGATGTCTCTTTTTGCTAATATAAAATAAAAATGATAAAATTTCTGAAAATACTCCATTTTTGTCGCAATTTTGTTGATTAAACATGTTGCACCACTCCGGGAAAGTAAAAAATTTCTAAAAATACTTATTTTGATGTGAAAAGAAAAACCCTAAAGTTTCGCTGCCCGAACTTTTAATTCATATAACAGCCTTTTTTTGCTTAGTTTTACTCCAGTAAATATCAAAGAAACGCGAATTCCAATCTGATGTCAGAACTTGGTGTCCTCCACCAAGCTCTGCAACTTTTGATGAAGTTATTTTTTTATTGGTTAAATACAAAACGAACTATATGCCATTATGGATTTAAATGACGCACCTTGTATATTATTTTTATAAAATGATGAGAACAGGCATCAAAGTCTGTCACCCAAACTGCGTTATACCGAAAGTTAATAGATTAGTTATTGCATTTTCTTTATTTTTCTATACTGAAAGAAAAATTTACGTAGGAATGCACATCGCAAAATTTTCTAGGGGGTTCATTAATGATTTTAAACAAGAAGTTTGGTAAAAGTCTTGCTATGAGTCTTTGTCTTGCGCAAATATATCTTGGTATTTCAGAGTTAGATCTTTTCCTTCCTGAGTTGGTTCTTAATTCATATAGATAGGATCTTGGTTCTGTCTTGCCGAAGTGGTATTATATTGGCCGTGGTGTTAGTCTTGAAAAATTTACAAGATCAAGACCAAGATTTCAAGACCGAGACTCATTTTGCTCACCACTAAGAAGGGTGATTTATTAAGGAAATATTTTTGAAAATATTTCAATAAACATTAAAAATGTCAACTAGATAAATAACCCAATCCAACTAAGATAGGGTTATTTTTTAGAAAACAAATTGAAATCTTACTAGCTGGATTATAATCTGGTTAAAATTACAATGTTGCTAAGGCATATAATGCAAGTGCTTGAAGTTTCTTGAAAACGTACATTACGTTAGTTATATTACATCATACACCTGAAATCAACTGAATGATAAAAGTATACTTACTTTACTCTACACATGCTTCAAATATGACATTGGTTGTTACAGTTACAGCCAAAAATCCTTGCACCAAAGGTTAGAAGATACTCTATGGCGACATTTCAGTAAAATAGGCCTTTGTTCTGATGTCGATTTAAATGTATCTTTCGTTAAAATTTGAAAATGTGCGAGAAAAGATGACAAAATCTGAAACGAAAATTAAAATCGATTGATAAACATAAATGATAGGTATAAGTTATTAAATAATTTTTTCTTATTAATTCTTGCAAAACAACTTTTGATATTGCAATTACAGGCTATGAAGCCACCAAGTGCTATTTTTCTTTCTTTCTATTTGTACATTTAAATCCTTCATATTTTCGTTGTTATTGATGTTATCCAAAAGTGGACTTCACACGGTGTTTTGGCTCAATAAAGAACGTCTTTTGAATCAATCAAAAAATTTTAGAACAAACGCTCATTGTGTTGGTTTGTTCAACTTTTCTAATTTTTTAAAAGTAATGCAAGCACTGACTTTTAACACTTTTTATACAGGATATTTAAACAAATAACTCTGATTGATTGTTTACATTTTTATTTATTCCCAAAAGAAAATAATTAAATAAAAATAGTTCGATATTTGTGTAGAATAGGCTAACTCTTAGTTCACGAGGTCTACTTCACTTTTCTATTCATGAAGGAAGAATTCTTCATGGTGTGGTGGCTAAAAGCCATCTGCATCACAGTTTGTTTATTTTTATACTTTTTTATATTCAATAAAATAATAGTTTTTAGAGTGTATTATCATCATTAAAGAGACACAACAAACCAAATGTGTCTCAGTGTCTCATCTATACTAAAACCAAAGTTGTAACAGACACATAAAAGTCAGAGTGTCATAAAGTTTATGTTTTATAAAAGAAAAAAAATTAGAATTTTTTTTTTTTTTGTAAATATTTAGATGAAAACTATTATAGGGTGAGCTAAAAAATTGGTATAATGAACTGACTGCGTATATGAAAATTAAATTAAGTGTGAGAATAATAGACTATGTAAGCCTTTAAGGAAATATTCTGGCCTAGAAGCTTACTTGTAGACATTTTTCAAATTAAGATTATAAAAAAATTGAAAAACATTTGTGTAGCCATTTTTTTACATGATATTTATTAAAATTTAAAAAATATAATAAAAAAGGTCTAGAAGAAAGTTTCTCGAAATTATTCCCGTCTAAGGAGGTCGTTTCGCTCGTTGAAAGTAAATTGTGCATTTTTTTTTAATTAATATTGACGGCTCAAGGAATTTCTTAATTCAATAAAAAAAAACTATTTAACTTCTTAAAAATTGCAAGTATAACAAGAAAATATTAAATTGTAAATCAAAGTATTTAGTTTGCTGACTTAAGAACAAATTTTCCTGCTAGCTTTTTCAGTTTATTATTACAGTTTCTTTCTCAATAAATTTCACGAAAAAGTATATGTTTTATTGTAAAGAACCTGAATACCTATTCCGAAAAACTAATTTTCAGTTTTTTTTCACTCCATTTCATCAATAACTGGTAGTATAATTAAAGAAAAGTTGGTAGATTCTTACTTTCTCCTAAGACTGTCAACAAATATTGACATTTTTGAAAAATTATTCCACAAAAATGTACACAGCAAAGTATGAGTGAAACATCACACTGCGAGAGATAATTAAGACTTTCTCGTCTTCATCGTCTTTATTTTATTTTTTTCCTCTCTTATACGAAACGAACCATCACCTTACCCGTCTAATGAATATATTTTACCTTGTAGTGTAGTTTTGATAGAACCTTGTTTGCATCCATGGGATTGCATCGTACTTACTTCACAGGTATATAAAATATAAAATAATAATAAATATTTATAATATGTTACGAAAAACATTATTTTTTGATTGACAGGTAGATCTAACAGCTAACATACAGCATACAGTGAACAGTGAGTACCTCATGAAGAAGATTTATTTGTTATCTATTTAATACAACATTCACGGAAAATAATTTATGTACTTTTAGAGAGCCTTGGTCTAGAGTTGCATAGTACCAGTGCATAGTAGATGACCCACAGTCATCGAAATAATCAGTAGAAATTGTAATAAATTTCGATTTTTGCCCCAATTTCCGAGATAAATTTTTTGTATTATATAAATCAGTATGAATTAGCTAATCGTAATTACTCTTATTACGTATGTTACTCGTTGCTATTTTTAGTGGCGGGCTGCACACTGATATTTTCATGTACCTACAATTTATAATATTGAACAACAACATTGAAACAAGAACAGAACAGCATCTATAAGAAGAAATGGTGCAAACTTATATATTTTCAACGTCAACAAATTAACAAAAGAACTAAGAGAACATAACCTGAAAATAGCTCTCATCAGTAGAACTAAATTGAAACAATTACTTGGAAATCCAAAAGATAAAGTTAACAACGAACAACAGTCGGGAATCTATTGCATTGGATGTCAAAATTGTTAGGAGAAATATGTAGGTCAAAGTAGAAGACAAATTATTACAATAATTAAAGAACATATAGGACATTTAAAATATGGAAGAATAGAAAAATCATGTGTAGCCGTTCACGTTATCGTAATTAATCGAAAAATTGTCATAGTGTAAACTAAACTTTAGAATAAAACTGATTAGTAAACACGGAATAATGACGACTGATCAAGTTCTAGACATTGTGAATAAACTATTTTGATCAACATTAATAATCGTTTTATTTAAATCGTTTATGCCCAAACGATTACAAAAATTGACTAATCTAACTTAAAAATTTTAAAATGAGTACCCAATCCTGGCGAATTAGACACTTATGAAAGCATCTACATTTAAAAACTGGGTAATGCACTTCTACTGGGTAATGAAACATTAATTTCTAGAATTAGTAATGGATTGTGGAAATAAAAGATTATTTACTTTCATGATTTATTTATAATTTTAAATTTAAGTAAGTTTGATTTTGTGATTTATAATTTTAAACCAGGGCTTCTTAAACTATGGGTCGCGACCCCATTTGGGGTCGCGCAGCAAAATTCTGGGGTCGCGAGAGGTAAAAATACAATTTAACAGAAAATGTTTTTTAACTTGTAAAATTATTGTTATAAAGATAAAATAACAATTATCGTAGATAAATATATCATAAAATCTTCTAGTACGGAAAGATTGTTTGTACCTGCATTTCTATTAAGAGTATTATAATAACTTGAATAACATTTACTATGAATTATGAAATGTTATTGGAATTAATAAAAATATAAATTTATTTTTGTCAATCTCTAAAAGCCGAAATAATCCCGAGAAATAATTATCAACAAAATATCTATGTATTAATGCTGAAGAAACAGCTTTAACACATATTAAATCCCAAAATCGTTCAGCGATAAAAAATGTTGAAGGGGTCTTACATCCAGCAGTTTCAAACATTCCACCAAGATTTGATTTGTTATGCAATAAAAAACAGGCACATCCATCTCATTAAATTTTTAACTTATACTTTAATTTAATACTTACCACGCAACTACTTGAATATATTCGAGAGAATTAAGACGGTCAGAATCCAATTTTATTTTTGAAACTATAAATACAATTTTATAATTTTTTGTGCAATTTTTAATTTTAGATTTTTGTATGTTTCAAAACGAATTCTAAACTTATATATTTTCATATGTATATGTATATTGTTACCTAATAAATAAATCATCAAAAAATATTTATTTATTTTTCTTTTATATTTGTATGGGGTCGTCAAGAAACTCGCAATCATAAATGGGGTCGTGAATTACAAAAGTTTAAGAAGCCCTGTTTTAAACGACAAAATTTATTCTGATATATCAGCTATATTGCTGTACAGTTTCATTAAAAACCATTCGCTAGTTTTAGCGTGAAAGCGTAACAAACAAACAAACAAACAAACATGCTTACTTTCACATTTATAATATATAGGGAATAGGGAATGTGGAATAGGGATCATCATGAGTAGTAAACTGTTTTATGGACAAACGCTTTATTTGTGTGTGCTACAACAAAACCAACCGTAGGTACATAACAGATACATTAATAGATGTTTAATAGCGTTATTAAGTATCTATACAGATAGATACACAGATAAATTTAATATCTATCTGTACTTGAAATAATTTATATTTATTACTTCCTTCATAACATTGATTCTAGATACGTTATCACATCATACAACACAATGTGATTTTATTTGTAAAGGTCACAATGTTATGAACTTTAACAACAACAACAACAACAACAACACAACACAACAACAAATAACACTCACAAGAAAGCTCTTACAGTTATGAGCTACGAGCTATGAAATGTGAATATCAAATGTATGCAATACTATTATGAATACAGGGGGGTGGCAAACCTACCTACTCTGGTACTGAAAGATCGATAAATATCAAATACATTATTATTATATACTAAGAGCCAGCCGGATTTATCAAATTTTGAAACAACACTTGAATTTTTCAAAACTTTGATATATTCTAATATTTGATATTTAATACGGTAGTTGTCCGATGTCGAATTTGCCATATTACGCATAAAAATCTAAAACAAGACTTGATACCATGACAAAATTAAAAAAATGAAATTAAAATTGATTAAAAAACGAAGAAGTTTTATATGTATTTTATACGCATCTCTATGGTGACATCAGACAATGACGGCACTAACCTAAACTCTTTGTTTAATTATTAATTTTAAACGTTCATATTCCAAAACCAATTTCACTTTTCTGTCCGTGGAGGGAGAATTCTAAGCATGAAGTTCTTAAAAAAATTTAGTCTATAATTTTATCTATAGGCCGAATAGTAATATCTCGTGTGAATGGCGCTTGGAATAATATTTATTATTATTATCAACTATATCTATGAATAAAATATGTGTTTATGATGTAAAAGTTGAGAGATAAAGCTGATATATATTATTTTACCTTTTATGATATTACATCAATTTTTGTTTTTTTATACTCATCTAATTGCAGATAAAAATATTTTTATACATAGACAAGGAGCTAATGATTTGCTGATAATAATCCCAAAGTTCAATTTAAATATATTACTTGCACAGAATAAGAATTCGTTTTAAGAATATTGTATATATTTTTACCATCTTAAAATAAACAAAAAAAAATCAGAAACTCGCTAAATAATGGTCTTCTAAAATGAATAAATAAACAAATGAAACTAACACTGACCAAAAAACTAGTTGTTTAAATACCATGTATAGACAGTGTTGATTACACAGTTGTTTGTTTTTTTTTTCGTCATGTCATATAGGTAAAAAAGATAGTCACTCTTAGATGGTCATTCTTAGTAATGTATATATATCGCAACTGTGAGGTCACACACAGAACCGATATTCCTATATAATACATACTATATAATGTGCGCCCTCACGGCTAAACGCAGTCATGTTTAAAAATTTTCAAACAAGCCTACGAACCCAAGACCCAATTGACCTATTTTGCTGATTTACGAACTCGACCTAACTATTTGTGTCCTCTGTATGCTATAAACATTTCAGCTTGATATCTGTTTTCAGTTTTGTGTTATAGTGTTCACAGGCAGAGAGACATTCGGGTAGACAGATGGACAACCGGAAATGGACTAATTAAGTGATTTTACAAACACCAAAATTTTATTCGTAGCATCAATATTTTGAAGCGCTACAAACTTGGAACTAAACTTAGTATACCTTGACATATATTACATGTATACTGGCCATAAAAATGAATTTGAAATCCCTTGATTGGTATACCAAATATTATTTTGATCATAATTATACAAATACGAATTTGGTTAATCTGTGCTACTCAAACTCGCTCTTCACACGGCCTCGAATTATTGCTTAGCAATTTTTTTGTTTTTTCTTTTTGCAATAAATCATTATTGTTGTGATAAATGTGACGTTCCTGTTAGATCGTGTTTTTCTAAAATTTTATTTTCATATTAATTTTATAAGAGTAATATTTCATTCCATGTTGAATATTTACAATTTTATTATTTTTGAATAAAAATTTTTGCTGTTATGACATAATTATAAAATTTATTATTTTCAAAAATGGTAAAAATTTAATTTATTCTTACAAAATATGCTGGGTCACTGCATTTTAATAATAAAAATGTCATCTTAATAAATTTTTATTATATTTAAAAATATTCTGTTCAATAAAATATGGCATTATTTTTATGTTATATATTTTTTTTTTTAAATAAATATAAAAATTCAGAAATCAATAAGATTAAAGTTTTGGAAATATGTGAGCTAAAAAAATTTCGTTGTTAGAGTAACCACAAACAAGAAAACTAAATAGTTTTCAAATTTAAAAACATTTTGAAAAGTACCAAAACCTAGGCTTTTCCTGAGTTTTCGAATTTCATCGATTCCAAAATCGAATTCATTTTTAACAGTAAAATGAGAATGCCTCTACATACCTCCGCAAATCTCTAAAAAAGGAATTTCAGGCAAAACCATGCAAAGTGTTTCGCTAAACGTAATCAAGTGAACGTAATTTTTCTGGTCTTACTCTAGTTCTATCAAATTCGGAAATAAAAAGATGTTTTTAAATATTGGTAGTTTAAATGAACTAATATTTCGTGCTTTCTAAGTCATGAATACTACTAGAAAATCGCAATTTACTTTGTATTTTTTGAAATATTACTAGCTTGAGTTTTACTGATTGTGATTTTGTGAACCATAAATGGTGTACTATTGCTTTATACTTATCCGAAGTATACAATTGAAAATTGTTTTAATTTAAATATTTTAACTTTGACTGTCCAAACCAGACTTCTTCATAATTTTAAAACAAAAAGTATTTTCTAAATTAAAAGTATACGATACATACACTTAACCTTTGTGTAGATAGGTGCTCATATTGTGATCCAGGTAATGCTCAATCTAGATTAGCAGTTTTCAAAAATTTTCAAAAATTACCTGGAGTAGAGAAGAAGGTTACTTATTCGATTTTCTTACCATATAGTTCTTATATGACCAATAAAGATACATTTCTAATCAGGGTAGCTCCGGGCGGAACTTTGCGGTACACTGAAAAAAAATTCTTAATACTAACCGATATGAGATTGTCTCAAAAAAAAAAATTTATTTTTTCTCTATAAAACACGAATCGCCTACAAAAAATATAATGTTCACATATCAACCTAAAAATAAACATGCATTTTTAATGATCGAGGCTTTCAATCAAAGTGGTTTGCTATTCTATAAAGACCATTTTAGTACAAATTGAATGAACAAATACCCAAAAAGGTAGATTTTGGCTATCAAATACTGTCTAAACGATTCGGTTTACAAAAAAAGTTTTTCAACCAAAAAATGTTTATGTATTTATAAAGAACCACTTTATAATTTAAGGCGTTCATCTAATGATCAAATTTTTGCTTGAATTAATGTTTTGTATTTGACTTATTTTTTTATTTTTATGCAAATGTCAAGTTAAAAAAAAAAACCCTCTACATATTATGGTGTTTAGAAGGGGGAAAGCAATTATATTCTGGAATGAATGGAGCTATTCAATAATTAGAACAGGAAGAGCTTTTTTATTTTATTTTTATACCGTTTGATAAATTAACGATGCAGGCTCATCTGTGTGTAGAGCTTTAATTCGTGTAAATGAAATGAGATGATGATGTGGGTGTTTTATTAACTATTTTATAAAAAGTTTATTTTTTTCACCTCAAAAAATGAATTAATTATGAGGTGTTATATTTCTGAAACATTCATAGTTTAAGAGACATTTTACGTATATATGAATCTTATATACTTTTACGATTTGCTTCTGTGAATTTCAATCATCATGAATTTCAATCATTTGCCGTGTTTTTGAATCACAAATGTTCCTTATTAAAAAATTTGAAAAGATTTTGATATAATAAATTAGTTATAAATTATTAATTAAAATTAATCAAAATTATAAGAAATATTCTTGAAACACAATAAATAAATTTAATCGAGGAAAATTCTTTAAACGAAAAATGTTAGTATCAAATGCACTGCACATCTTATAGCAGCATCGAATTCGATTTAAGTCGAGACAATTAAAATATCATTCTGATTCATAACTCACAAACATTAGATGAAGGCTTTAAATAAGAAAGTAGTTCTTTATAAATACGCAAACATTTTCTTTTAAACCAAATATTTTGTGCGTTTGTTAGTTCAATTTCGAACAAAAATGGACTTTATAGAAAAACCAACAACTTTATTGGATTTATTAAAATTTTTTTCGAAGAGTGTCAAGATTTCGAAGCAACAATTTTGGGTACAACTTTTCAGTCCGTTTTTGCCTAAAAAGTACGGTTTGCGAAAAAATGTTTCGAACAAAAAATGTAACTTTTTTAATAAATAATAACTTTCATATTTAAAACGTCCTAAAACCTAGGTCATGTGTAAGATTTGCGTCTACACCCAACATTTTTCGCTTGAAGCATTTTTATGGAAAAAAATTATTTTACGAGTTTCAAGCCTATGTCAACTTAAAATAACATCGTGTATACGAAAGTTATTGGTCTTATCTCAAAATAGCTTATCCACAATTGTTTATTTATATTCATTAATATAACTAATCATTATTTCATATTGATTAAGATTGATGATTGTACAACAAAAAGTTTCGGAAAACAGATAAAAAATAACTTTCCTACAAATTTTTCGAAAATGTTTTGTTTAACGAAATAAATGAAAAATTACGATGGAATTAACATATTAAGTAATTTTTTTAAACCGGTTGTTTCTTTTCTAAATATTTACCTTTTTTCTTCTGTTTCAGGTAAGTTCTGCAACAATTTTTCTAAATTGATCTGACATATCAGGTAATTTGCATATTTTTTTTCAAATCCAAGAATCATTCTGTTCCCGCTTACTTTTGTAGTCTTTTCCGAAATAAAGGACATTTTAAATGAAGCTCTGAACACAGCATATTTATTTGTCAACATCGAATACAAATAGCAAATAAAACCAGTCTTAGAATATAAAATATTTTCGCCTCAGTTAACTTATATAGAAAATATTCGGAATATGTATTTTTTCAAATTTACCTCACGATATATATATATATAATAAATATAGAATGATTCGTATAAGTATCGTATCCAGAAAGCACAATGGTCCAAGTTCTTGATTATTGGTTGTCTGTCTGTAGACACGATAACTCCAAAACGAAAAGAGATATAAAGCTAAATTTTTTTAAAGTGTGGTTTCATACATGCGCAACATAGGTCAATCGGGTTTTGGGTATACTCATCTTGTATACCCTTAGAAACCCTTAGAGATAGAACAAAACTTTTAATATAAAAATTTTCGTCATATTAAAATAAAATCATTTTCTCGTTACCACCACTTTTCATCTGTGAGGGACGCAAATTTAGATAGAAACATTATATAGTATGAGCTCCAGTATTGTATATATTTTAAATTTATGCGTATTATGTATGTGTCTCTTTGTTTATAGTTTATGCTACATCGACTGCGGAAGAATGATACTCTTATTACTTTGTGTGTAAGAGTGGCTATCTTTCTTTACTTTCATGACGTTATAAAACAAACTATTGTGTAATTAAAACTGTCTATTCATGGTATTTCAACAATGAAATCTTCACTCATTTTACGATAATATTTGGACTAGAAGAATATAAAAATTCAAGTCTGGCATCCCTATTTTTGACACAACTGCTTGCCAGACTATCCTCAGCAAATTTATTATAATGACAAATTTTCTATATAAGGTTGATCAAAAAAGTGATCTTTAAACTTGAATGTTCATTTTTTTGCGGTAAATAATAGTTCAAAGTCCCTTGATTACAACAAATTATTTTAAAATTGTGAACACAGTATTCTTAACATAGTATCTTACGGAAGAATAACGTTAACTGTTCAAAAATTAATCGGTGAGTGAGAGTCAAAAAAGTTTTCATCATGAGGAAAATTTACCACAAATTCTGTTTATGCAACAAAAAGGCATTACTCATGGCGCTTTTTAAAGAAAACATAAAAAAACAATGGTTTTTGACGCCTAAACGTCAAAAACTAGTCAAATTGACGTATAAATTTTATCTTTTACGATTTTTTTAAAGCATTAAAAAACATTTACGTGATACAAATATTATTTTTGTTCATAATTGTATTCACAACATTAATGTTATTTATTATTAGATTTAAATTAAAAATAGAAATTAGTTGCTAACTTGACTAGTCATGTGACTCCCGAACTACTTTATGTGTAAGTATTTTGATGACCAATATATTCGCACTTATTTAACCAGACTGCATGTTTTTGTACATGTCTCTTTAAAATCATCCTGTATACATTAGCTTATATCCTCTTAGTATACGTCTCCCATGGGAACATGTCCACTACAACAAAATAATATTTTCTAACAATGACTACAATATGAATATATATGAATCAATAAAAAATATGCTTCTCCACTATTTAAAAATAAACTAACAAAAAAAATATCATAAAAATTTCATTTACAATGATTTCAGCAAAGAGCTACCAACGATATGATAAAAGGAGCTATAAACGATACGACGGACGGACGGACGGATGGACGGACAGACAAGCGGACAGATGTATTATATTTGTGAGGGCCGGCTGGTTATACGACTGACTGTGTGTGGAATATAAAACTCAATTTGCATCATCTGATGTGGAAAAATAAACTTGTTGATATCATTTTGTAAAATAACTAACAAATAAATATAAAAGCGATCACATACAGAAATAGAACCGAACCGGTTTACAATGTTTACAACCGATCCATACAGTTTATCTGTCTGTTAATATTGTTTGTACAGAAAATAGAAAAGTACAATGTGATTTGATAAGAATGATAGAACTCGATCAATACAGAGCTGAAATTTACATGTTTATTATTAATTTTTCTTTTTGCGGATTTATAAAAAGGAATAAGGTTTTCTATCAAAGTGTTTCCACGATTTTTTATATTTTTTACGTGATCATTTTCAGACTTTACGGTTGCAATTGTCGAAAATCATAAAAAATAGAGTTGTTTAGTCTGGCAAACAGTTGTGTCAAGAATAAAGATACCAGACTCGAATTTTAGAACTATATTGCTTATCGCACGTTATCGTTCTGATTTGTTTGCTGGTTGGAAGGTAAAACCAAAAAAGTGCAAAAAAGTCACCTAGGAAACTAAAACTTTTTTAATAGTGTGATCAAATAAAAAAAAATGGTGTCAATTGTTAGATAATTCTGAATTCGGAGAAAAAAATTGAATTTAGAAGATCATTATGATACAAATTGAAGAAACTAAAATCTAACATTTTTTGATGGTCGGAAAGGGTCCAAAAAAATGGTAAAGTGGCCTAATCCGGTCTTTGGCGTCAGACACCCTCGGCTTGAGTTAAAAATAAAAAAGCGTTTAATAAGCTTAGGCGCCGTAAAAAGGCGAAAAAAATGAGCTGCGAATGAACCCGATTTTTCCATCGATGTCCCCACAAATTGCAAAAAACCATCGATTTTGCTCAAAATTTCAAAACTTCATAGCTCTTGTTGTTTTAAAGATTCAAAGCTGAGATTAAAATGGATTGTAGCTTCTATGCCCATGAAGTATCACCCACAATTTCAGCAAGATCGAATGTATACTTTTTGCAAACAGCAGCTGAATGCAAAAAACAGGACTTGGAACAGGATGGCTCTAAAAAAGTTGTGGTGCGGTAACGCGCTATTTTGTTTACGCGATCGTATGCTTCAATAGTTAAAATAATACCTACTAAAGTGCCAACCTCTTATCTTTAGTAAAAGTTACTAAAATATTAATTTTAAATTACTATTATTTTAAATCATAACAAAAATAGGATGGGAGTAATGGGAGCAATTGTTAACAGACAAAAGTTATGTAACATTATAACAACAACAGTCACTTATGGAAGTACTTGGATTATTCTTGCTACCCGGGTAAAAAAAATTCTATATAATTATATATAATTACATATAACTATATATAATTATATATAATTACATATAATTATATATAAATTACATATAATTATATATAATTATATATAATTATATGTAATTATATATAGTTATATATAATTATATATAATAATATATAATAATATATAATAATATATAATTATGTTTAATTATATATAATTACATATAACTATATATAATTATATATAATTACATATAATTACATATAAATTACATATAATTATATATAATTACATATTATAATATGAAATTATATATAATTATATATATAATTATAATTATATATAATAATATATAATTATATAAAATTATATGTAATTATATATAATTATATATAATTATATATAATTTTATATAATTACATATAATTACATATAATTATATATAATTACATATAATTATATATAAATTACATATAATTATATATAATTATATATAATTATATATAATTATATGTAATTATATGTAATTATATATAATTATATGTAATTTATATATAATTATATGTAATTATATATAATTTTATATAATTATATATAATTATTTATAATTATATATTATTATAAATTATTATATATAATTATATATAATTATATATAATTATATATAACTATATATAATTACATATAATTATATATAATTGCATATTATTATATATAAATTACATATAATTATATATAATAATATATAATTATATATAATCATAGGAAATTATATGAAATTATATATAATTATATATAATTATATATAATTATATATAATTATATATAATTATATATAATTACATATAATAATATATAATTACATATAATTATATATAAATTACATATAATTATATATAATTTCATATAATAATATGTAATTATATATAATTATATGTAATTTATATGTAATTATATGTAATTATATATAATTATATTTAATTATATATAGTTATATGTAATTATATATAATTATATATAATTATATATAATTATATATAATTATATATAATTATATATAAATATATATAATTAAACATAAATATATATTATTATATATTATTATATATAATTATATATAACTATATATAAGTACATATAATTATATATAATAATATATAATTATATGAAATTATATATAAATATATATAATTATATGTAATTATATATAATTATATGTAATTTATATATAAATATATGTAATTATATATAATTATATATAATTACATATATCATAGGAAATTATATGAAATTATATATAATTATATATAATTATATATAATTACATATAATTATATATAATTACATATAATTATATATAAATTACATATAATTATATATAATTTCATATAATAATATGTAATTATATATAATTTATATGTAATTATATGTAATTATATATAATTATATTTAATTATATATAGTTATATGTAATTATATATAATTATATATAATTATATATAAATATATATAATTAAACATAATTATATATTATTATATATAATTATATATAACTATATATAAGTACATATAATTATATATAATAATATATAATTATATGAAATTATATATAAATATATATAATTATATGTAATTATATATAATTATATGTAATTTATATATAAATATATGTAATTATATATAATAATATATAATTACATATAATTATATATAATTATATATAATTTTTTTTACCCGGGTAGCAAGAATAATCCTAGTACTTCCATAAGTGACTGTTGTTGTTATAATGTTACATAACTTTTGCCTGTTAACAATTGCTCCCATTACTCCCATCCTATTTTTAATGTTATAATTTAAAATAATAGTTATTTAAAATTAATATTTTAGTAACTTTTAGTAAAGATAAGAGGTTGGCACTTTAGTAGGTATTATTTTAACTATTGAAGCATACGATCGCGTAAACAAAATAGCGCGTTACCGCCCCACAACTTTTTTAGAGCCATTTTACAAAAGTCCTGTTTTTTGCATTCAGCTGCGGTTTGCAAAAAGTATACATTCGATCTCGCTGAAATTGTGTGTGATACTTCATGGGCATAAAAGCTACAATCCATTTAAATCTCAGCTTCGAATCTTAAAAACAACAAGAGTTATGAAGTTTTGAAATTTCGAGCAAAATCGATGGTTTTTTGCAATTTGTGGGGACATCGATGGACCAATCGGGTTCATTCGCAGCTCATTTTTTTCGCCTTATTACGGCGCCTAACCTTATTAAACGCTTTTTTATTTTTAATTCAAGCCGAGGGTGTCTGACGCCAAAGACCGGATTAGGCCACTTTACCATTTTTTTTTGGACCCTTTCCGACCATCAAAAAATGTTATAGTCTAAGATCCCAATTAGGATCGACCTTCACCCATCTGTTTACCGAATGAAAGTTATTTTTTATGAAATATAAAATGTTAACAAATATCCCTGCAATGGGTTGCCTAAAAAAATGTGGTCAAGACTACTTTTAGTGAAAATATCAAGAGTAAAATTTTTTGAAATTTTTCACTGACATATCTAACGAATATTGATCTACTCGAAAGTAAAAGCCATAAAGAATATGCAGCAGCTATGCTGTCTGCCTCTTTTCGTTCACTATTTTCGCATTTATACAAGTTGTGAATAGTAATTAAGTTCATCTGTTAATTAATTGCCTCACATATATAAATAAAGATAATTTTATTGCAAATACGGTGCTATATGATTGTCCACAAAATATCAGTCAAAAAATAAAGTTTACAAGCTTTCCAAGTTTTGATATTTTTATTAAAAGTTGTCTGGACCATATTTTTTAGGGCAACCCACAACAGGGATATTTGTAAATATTTTACATTTCATAAAAAATAACTTTCATTCGGTAAACAGATGGGTGAAGGTCGACCTTAATTCGGATCTTGTACTATTAGATTTTAGTTTCTTCAATTTGTATCATAATGATTTACTAAATTCAATTTTTTTCTCCGAACTCAGAATTAAATAATTCAAAAAGTTAATTTGATCACACTATAAGCGATTCAGCTTGCCATGAATTTTGAGAATATGCTAAAATATTTTTATAATTTATCATTTTGTATTTTTTATCAAAATTTTAGATTTTTTTCAATCAAAAAAATGTGGAAGTGGATTAGTAGTCAGTTATCAGTGAAAGTGAGTTATCAGAAGTTAAAGATAATAGAGATAATTTGAAGTAAGTATTAGGAAATTTTATGATATGTCATAATAAATATCCTGATCAAACCAAATACAGATATTGTACGCACATATTAGGTTGGCTACTAAAAGTGAATATAATATAACAATTTATTGATAAAGTAAAAAGTACAAGTAGCTAAAACTAAATTGGCAGAAAAATTTCGTGAAAATAAAAAAGGAAGGGCTACATTTATTATGTACGACAAACGATAGGAACATAGTTCCTACCTGGTGTCCCAAGACACTTCTCGTTTTTTTTTTGTTTTCAATTTTGATTAAACTCAGTATATAATGTAATTTTGACCCGAAAAACACAAAAATCGGGATAATTTAACAACAATTGGGGCAGCAGATTTCAAGATAATTCCAGAAATTGATTCAAGAGATCGTTTTTCTATGAAATTATTCGCTTAATCGTTAACTGAACCTTTTTTTGAATTTTTTTTGGGTCAAATAACCTCATAGAGTGAGTTTTATCAAATTCCGAAATAAAAACCTTTTTACGATTTTTTCTATTCGAATCAAATTTTTGATTTCTGATTTCGATAAAACTGAATATATAAGGTAATTTTTACAAAAAAACACAAAAATCCAGTTCATTTAACAATTGGGGGAGCAGATTTCAAAATAATTAAAGAAATTGATTCAAGAGAAGGTTTTTCTCTGAAACTAATCGCCAAGAACCAATCAAATTTATAACCAGTCCCTACTTAATAACTGTCAAATAGCACACCTGGCTCCAGACGTAACAAATTCTCAAGGCTAGCTAATGAATTGAATATTTCATATTTGATTTTGACATTAGAGATTGTATTAAAAATTAATATTTGACATATTTCAACTCATTGATTTATAAAATGTGTCAAATATTGTTAAAAATATGTTGAATACGTCCAATACCTACATAGACTTGGATGTACATAGCTGTAAATAAGTTATGAAGTATTTGTTCTTTTTGCATTGATGTGGTACACTATAGAACAAAATGCTAGTGCTATTATAACAGTGCTTCAATACTCTCTATACTTTTTTACTTACATTCAGTGGAAAAAGTGTATACACTAGGGTACAAAAAGAACATTAAATGACGATGTATTTTGTATTAGACCGTGAACACATAATAACGCGAAATTTCTATGATTCTGCCTCTTTCTGATTTAAAATAATGTTGGGCTAAGTCTAAATTAGTTCTGAAAATTTTAGGGCAGTTGTCCGATTATCCTGACATATTATAAATGTGAAATTTTGTGAGGATGGTCCCTGTCCCTATATATTCTAATTATTTCTCTATAAATGTTTCGTTGTTACGTTTTCACGTAAAAACTACCGAATGGATTGGAATGAAACTGTAGAACAATGTAACTAATACATCAGAATAACACATGAGCTATAATTTATAAATATATATTTAAAAAAATAAATAAATTTAATCTGACTGATTTTACTGCTCCATCTATGATCATCACTTTGAACCATAAATGAAAAATTTCTGTAAAAATTCAAAATAGTAAATGTCAAACAATTCATGGCCATCTTTTCTGATATACTGTGCATATATTTTAGCTATGTAAAACAATCCCTGCGAGTGTTATGGAAGGAGGATAAATGGGATTAAGAGGGGTGAAGGGTATTAAGCGGTGATTTTTACTTTTAAGAGTTTAGTTATAAAGAAAAGTAAGATTTCTAATCGTGTCAAATATATAGAAATTGAGGTTTTCCTCTGGAAAGCCACTCAGAATACAAAATTTGCAAAAAAAGTGACACAAAAATTGGTTTACAAGTGTCGAAACAGTTGAAAAATGGAATGTCATTATCAGGACCCGAATTTATCTGAAGTTCCACTCTGGGTGAAAAATTCCCCTTCGTAACCTATATCCTACATAATACAAACAATTGCGAATATATGTCTGCTTTAAATTACAGGAGTCAAATAGGTTCAGTATCACGGAAAGTGCCTCTATTTTAAAAAAAACCGTTTTGGTTTATATCTCTGCTCACTCAAGTGAAATTTACTATATTGAAAAATTCCTCAACAAATTTTTCGAGTACGAAACTTTAAACTCCCACTTGAAACATATCTTAGAACACTCTCCATTCAATTACCATTTTCTTAAGAGCCTTCTCCCTATTTTGAGGACCATCGCTTATTTTGTAGTTGATCTGAAACATAGCTAAGAACACTTCCCATTTAGATACCTTTCAAACGAAACAAAAAAATTCAAATCGGTTCATCCGACAAACAGACACCTAAACAAAGCGGTCAATCTTATTTCACACCTTTATTTTTTGGTTCGGGTCGTATAATGGTATATGGTAATAGTAAAATAATTTCCAACCACGACTATTACGATTTAATTATTGACTTTTTTTATTAAATCGTAACGATTCGGATTTTAACGAATGAACTGGAAAAATCCCCTACCGTGGGAACTACTCCCCTTGTATAAATCCAATACTGGTCATTATAAAACGAAATAACTAACTTCTACAAATTCCACATTCGATTCACCGTTAAAGCTTCAAATTTCTTTACTACCAAACTTATTTTTATCAATCCAAAAAATAGATTGGAAAATAAATCATGGAAATACCACTTGCTTCATTATGAGCTCACGATATATTTACATTGTGATGTAGGTATTTGAAATAGTTGCTGACAATTTTAGTCCATGTATATGATTGTCAGCAACCAAGTAAATATAATATGCAAAACTATTATGTGTCAAACATTGAAACGTTTAGAGTCTTGTTCGAAAGGATAGAGGTTTGAAAGCAGTCGATGTATGAATAATAAATACCTATACAAGTTAATCAAATTGGATAGAAAATCGGTGAGAATAAATTTCATCTGCCACTAAGGCCGTAAAATTGTTATAAATTTGATTGTTTCTTGGATTTACTGTGGAATATAAAAAGTATTTCAGGAGAAATTCTGGCCTATAATCTTAATTGGTTATTCGCATACAATATTTTTCTATTTGGCCATTTCTTAGAAAACTTAAAAAGGAATTCAGAACGAAAGTTTTGTTTCTATAGTTTTGCATAGCTAAATTTTCGCACTGGAATCATCCACAAAGCACTATAGCGATATGTTTGCCACGTGGAAATCTCATAAGTAAGGTATAGGTATTTATATCATGTATACAGTGTGTCCCCGGATAGAGTTACCTATACTTGTTAATTTTCTTATTTTACATTTTAAGAAAAAAAGTCATTCTTTATAAGAAGGGTATAGGATAGCCAAAAATTTGGTATCACTATTTTTTTTTTTGGTAAACTACCCTTCGTTTTTAAAATTTGACAAAATGTTACTAAAGAAGTTCTCTCGAAATTAACAATTATGACTCGATACAAAATATCAAGAAGATCTTTCCAACTTTGACAATTCCATTCTTATTGAATATTTATCCAAGAAAATAAATTTTCTTTTTAATTTTATAAACAAGTCCACAAAAAATTACACTCTCGGGTAGGACATGTCCATTGATTTATTATTATTTCCTTTCTTACGTTTTTTTATAATTAGAGCTTTTGTTTAAATAAAAAATGATGCTATAATAAAAGTACACGGATCTACTTGATATTTTTGTAGTGAGTCATAATTTTAAATTGCAAGTAGCTTTTCTTAGTAATATTTCCCCAACTTATAACAAAGAAGGGTAGTTTACCAAAAATAGTGATTCCAAATTTTTGACTACCCTGTACATTATTAAGAAGTTTTAAATATGCCTAGATACTTTTCAGAATAAGCAAAATTTCTTATAAAGAATGACTTTTTTTCTTAAAATTGCAAAATAAGGAAATTTACAAGTATAGTTACCTCTATTCGGGGACACACGATATATGAAATATAGCAAGGTATACAAAGTTTAGTCCCAAGTTTTTAACGCTTTAAAATATTATTGCTACGAACAAAATTTTGGTACAGGTGTTCCAAAAATCACCTAATTATCCCATTTTCGGTTATCCGCCTGTCTGTCTGTCTGTCCGTAAACACGTAAACTCAAAAGAGATATCAAGCTGAAATTTTTATAGTGTGCTCAAGGCGTAAAAAGTGAGGTTGAGTTCGTAAACGAGCAAGAAATGTCATTTGGATCTTGAATCGTAGGACCCATCTTTCTTCCTTCTTATTAAAACATTTTTTCACTTGTTGTCTCTTATATTGACTGGAGTATACATGTTTTCAAAAATACAGAAGAAAATTTTGCATTTAAGTTCTTTTTCTGTTGTATAGTTTGTGATTTTTGTGACATCTTAGAAACGACATTCTACTGTTTTTAAATGCATGTTTAATTTTGCAAAGGCTCATTACATACGAACCGAACAGCACAGCGCGGGGGGATGCGACGCAAAGCGGTGGACAAATATAAAACAGGACATGTACAGTATTTTATGCATTGATGAAGGTAAATGTACGAAGAAATATGACATGCACCGCCGCCAGGATTCTGTATCGTTCGAGGATCACAAGCAGCCACATTATAAGAGTTGGGTGATTTTTTTCAAAGAGCTAAGTGGTATTGGAAAAATTATTTGCTCATGCGTTAAAGACGCTCTATTTAAAGACACCGGGGTGTCTTTAAATAGAGTTAAAACTCTGAGTTTCAGCTAACGTTGAGTAACTACATAGATAGATCATTTTTGACCTCATGAACGATTTTTCAAATAAGAGTAAGTTATATTGAGATTAATTATGTAAAGAAGAAATTTGATTGCTTATAACTTCTTCATTTTTTAATCACTTTTAATTTCATTTTCAAATTTTGTCGTTGTATCAAATCTAGTTCTACATTTTTATGGGCAATTCGACATCAGAATTATCTCCTATTTAATTAAACTCAATAATATAATATAATAATTTAAAGGTTGATTAATGAACTTTTAAACATCATTAAAAGAATCTTATTCTAAAATGAGTGCTCACTACGAATGCGAAGAATGATATTTTAAGAATGGTTTTTGAGCTAATGCTGATGGGAAATATTATTGGGCATACAAGATTTTAGAACCTTATATGACATCAATAATAGCCTAAATCACACTTAATTGATGATATTATATTTTAAATATATACAATACTTTACACAGACAGACATACAAGCCCTTATTCCTATGACATGGGTGTATTTGATATAGTACCAAGTGAAGTATTTCATAGCGACCGTGGATATCTAACAGTTACTTTTTTTTCTTTACTTACATTGCATAAAAAAACAAGTGTAAATCAATTATTCAAATTAAGATGAGCATTTCTGTGGATTGTATTATGCATTTTGTTAAAATATATCAGGACCCACAATACAAATAGTTAGCTAGATTTATAACATTCTTATTTTTTAGCTAGACCGGTTTGGCAACTCTCTTCAGTAGCATTACTTAAAACCCTTAAAACATTAAATAAATTAAAATAACATAGATCTGCAACGCCTTAAAACAAATAATAAAATATTAAAAATAAATCTTAGTAGAATTACTACCCTTAACACAATAAATTAACACAGTCAATTGTTTGTTTTCACTTGTTTTTTTACAGTTTTTGTTTGTGGAATATTATGTTTTTTTTTTTCTGTGAATGTTTTTGATTATATTGTATATCAAATAAACAAATAAATAAAAAATATGTCCAATTGCCTCGCAGCTTACAAAAAACAGCTTAAGAAGAAACAAATCATTACTTCTAGCATTGGACAAAACCGTCCGCATTTTTTATATTCAACCATCTTTTTCCATAATAAATAATCCTTAATTTCAAACTTGCCACGCTTTTAAAAGCTTTTTAATTTACTCGAATGAATAAGTCACCGATAATGAAAATTTTTGTTTATTAAAAAGTTGGTAGGGAATAATCTTGATACCCGTATTTCATATTTCCGTTTCAAATACCCGTTCTCAATGATTCTCGAATACCATGTACGTTCCTAAACCAGGATGAACCACCTACTATAGCATTTTGATGTAATCATGATGATGTTGATGATGAAAGGCTACTGACTGGTGCACTTCAAGTCTTATCACTCAACCATACGTCTACTTACGTCATCGCATCACATCGTAATAAAAGGCATCAAACTCTCACACAACTAAACATAAATGTGTCGGTTGTACTAAGCTATAAAACTTGTACTTGTGTTGTGTGCTCTCTATCCCATTCTACTGAGTAGGTGCATTGAACTATCAACATGTATTACGTCATACCTTTCGGCACCGTTTATTGACAAGAAGTGTACTTTTAATGTTAGAAAATGACAATGCTGTGAAATCAGAAATATACAATAATTACTTATTACAAGCTGCGCCCAGCGCTGTTACTGAAGATTAATTGAGAGTGGTGTTACCCGCGATTAAAAGAGATTTAGAGAATTTTTATCGTTACTGTGTAAATCAATCAATCCTTCTGGAGAAAAATGCTCTAAAAACCTATTTCACAAACTTTTACAAAACATTTTAAATACAACACGGTTCCTGTATGCTGTCCCATAGGAACCACGCATTTTTCCGGGATAAAAATCAGCCTATGTCTTTTTCTGACCCCTAAACACCATTACCTATGTAAAATATCATTGCGATTCTTATGAAAAATTTAAATATATCTATTCTTCGGGAACCAAACATTTTACCGGGATAAAATACCAGAATATAATCTTTATCTCTGCCTTTCTTCCAAATCCCTTCGTTAGTTTTTGTATGAAAGAGTAACAATCAATCATCCATCCATCCATCCAAACTTTCACAATTATAATTTATATTAGACAAGCTTTTACCAACTCAAGCAGTAAAATATATTCTTTTTGAGTATCCGTTCGCATATACAACACAATAATATTGGCGTTTTATTCTTTTTAGTATTTTGTTCAATTACGATTTTATCTTAATATTATTCTCATAGACGAGCCCCTGCCTCAAAAATAATTCCGGATTCTAACCTGGACGCTATTAATTATTAGAATATCTGCGATAAACATTTATAGGTTACACGGATAAAAGGTTTTTGTCCTAAATTTGAAAAAATGGTTTATACGTTACATTACTATCTGATTTTCACCAAGAAAATATTATTAAGAAAAAAAAACTATTTACCTTAGGTATGTATTTTGCATTTTCAAAATAAATTGAAATTTACTTCTTAAACAGTGTAGAGCGTCATGGCGTCTTGAATGACATCAAACCGTGACCTACAATCATATTTGTATATGCAAGTTACATGCAATTTTACATGTTTTTGTATTTGTAAGTTTATATAGCCTTTCATATGACGTGACGTAATAATTTCAAAGAACATCTGATTGGTGTTTGCTGTCACGTGTTTAAATAAATTTTAAAGAATTTATTTAAAAAAATAATAAGAATCCTTATATTTTATAAAAATTAATTTTGTGTTTTGTTATTTACATATAAGGATTAATCATTAGACAACCTTTATCCAACTTTTATCCAACCGATTTATTCTTAGTGGACAAAAGCCTATTCTCAATGTTTATTTTGATTTAACGTTTGTTAAATATCGCCATGTGATAAAATTGTAAAGAGCTTTACTTTGTGGAACACGATATTTAATTAGATATATTCTAGAGTTCCCATTTATTAAATTTGATAATATATTTATATTCTTTGTGATTTTCTACCATAAGAATATACCTCGTACGGCACTGACACTGATTAATCGAAACAAAATACTTGATATATTATGTAATTTGTATAATAATTCTAACTAGCTTGAGCATCATACGAAACTTTGTAAAGAAAAAAAGAACTATATTCTATTAGAGAGAAACAACTAGAAGACAAACTTACAAAAAAAAAAAACAAAAACAAATTGAGAAAGATAATATTGTTTTTAAGGTAGATCAGATCACTGAACAGAATACAGTTTTTCTAGAACATATTCTTGTAAGAACTGAATCAATTGTTCCATCCATAATACGGCATACATACATAGAGTATCAACTAGAATAACTTCTTTTTTTTGTGTTGTTGTCATGAACTTTCTGCGAGTCGTATAGCTTTACTTTTCTATATTCGCTTTCAATTTAGTTTACTTCAAAGCTTATGTATATTATTTTCTTTCTAATATACCAGGATGTAATTGGATGAAGGTTCTAAAAAAAAGATGCTTATTTGTAAATCCAGCTCTTAGGACACTATTTATACAGAATGTTCCTAAAAAGTCTTTACAACGCAATATCACATTTGGCAGAGCTCAACATGATGCGATTTAGCTAAACATGCTCCAGTAAAAGATGCTCCATTATGGCACTATACGCTCTTCAAGTTTTCAAGCAATTTTGAAATCGTTTTTCTTCTATAACTATAGAACGGATTGCGCATTTTCGATAAAATTTGGTGTGGCGACACTGTTTTTCATATAAAACAATTCATATCAACCTTAAAAGTGATATCAATTCATGGGCGTATAATGTGGAGTTTTTTTAGCTAAAATTTTCCAACAGAATTTCTTAAGTTTGTTTCAGAACTGTTTTTTCCTTTAGAAATTATAAGATTTTAGACAAACTATATCCCTCAATACATACGTATTATCATCCTAAATACTCAGTATTTTTAATTTACAAAACCCAAAGTTTCTAATCTCAAATTCTTAACTTGAGTGCATCACCTTGGATTATCTTGGCAGAGCAGAGGCAACCTAAAAATATTAATTACGACTATTGACAACTTAAACTTGAGATTTGAAACTGAAGATTCTATAAATACACAGTACTAGTTCCTAAGTAATTGCTTAGGCATCTTCCAAAATGGCTTAGAGACTATTATCAGATTTATTTAGGGTGAATCGGACTGTCTTACATAAACTTTCGGTGTTTTAGTTTAGGGGTTATTAAATTTAACAAAAAGCCATCTGCCTTTTCCTTGCTATCATCTGCTGCCTTATTTCTGTACAACAAAAAACTCGGGCTCTTCTTCATGTTTTCGAAAAAAACTAATTCGGAAACAGTGGTAAATTTTTTACGGATAGATCCGCATCAATTTTAATAATAGAAGTCTTTTTTGATTATCAAAAATTTTTATTGGATATCACTATGTCAGTGAACGCCATACTGTATATGCACTATACTTCTGGTGGATAGTCCTATTCAGGCAGATCTATACTTGATGGTGATATGCACTATACTTCTGGTGGATAGTCCTATTCAATACTGTAATACACTTATGCTAACATAGATACTATATGCATCTGTCTCTATACCATATCGACAGTGTAGTAAACGAAAAACATTTCTTACCGTGTATCTTCTCAAAAAAAAAAAAAAAACAGCGTCGTAAAACAAAATCAGATTGTTTTCTGTATAAAAATATAATTTATCATAAACAAAACCGGTATTAAGCCGAGTAATGAAAAGAAATTTTTCATTAATATGAGTCCTTCTTTGATACAAGGAGCAGATACTAATATACCTTTTCTATGAATCCAAATAACATTGACACACTGTATGGGTACAATATTCCTGAAAGAGATTCACCTGTACCAACGTGTAGTATTGAGATAGGTAAAGTTTTAATAGAAACAATTTAGTATTCGAACATAATTCAAAGTAAGAACATGGAAGAAGTTTAGTAATTAATTTTTTGTGTCGACTAAATATTGTTACTAGATTTTATTTTTGGATACATGGAGCGCATGAGAAATATTATATCAAATTGAAAAATATGTTTCGAGATAATTTCGGCGTGCAGACATTTTGCGATGTAATACATTTAATTTTTCTTAACAGGTAATTGGGCAATACTGTGTAAGCCGAACCTTGTGAAATGAACAATTTCAAAAAACAATTGTTCATTCTTTTTAGTAATTAAATAATTACAGTGGAATTTCGATAACTCGAACCTCAACGTACATGCAAAAAATTTCGAGTTAATTAGTTTTCGAATTAACAAGCAGTAAGGAAGACAACATAGAAAGGATTCACTTGCTAAAAGTGCGACTTAGAAAAGAGCGTTTTTAGTAATAGTTTGATTTTGTAGTTACCGATACACTTCTCCAAGCCTTGTCTGTTATTTTCATTGCCAGCAACACATTCTGAGTCTACTTCACTTGTGTTGTGTTGTTCTATATCAGTTTTCACTTCCCTGACAACTTCCTGTAACAGGTTTTAAAGTTTTTTTATTATTACTTGGTCTCAAGACTTTTAGCTTAGATGTAGTATTGGGTGGACAAAATTTAACTTTCTATGGCGGCAATTTGCTGTGAACTGTACAGTTGTCAATCAAAAGCAATTTTGCGTTTTTCCTTAATCATTTTCTAGTTTACTTATGATAAGTCATCTTTTAAATAACCGCCCGTCATCCAGGCTTTAATATTAGCATCGAAGTTTCGTAGCGGTAAAGATTTACAACCAGAAAAACAACAAAGTTCCTTAAACTTTCCTATAACTAATGTACGTAAGTTTTTGCTCGTTTAAGACTAAATTTTACTAACAGAGTATTAATTTTAGTTTAAATTTTAAGTCAAAATTTTACTAACAGAGTATAAATATGTACTATCAATACTTCGCAAGGAAATGACATTTTGTTCAAATTATAAAGTCTTATTAATTCGAGATACTGTTTGTTTAGGGGTTCAGGGGAAGAAAATTTATTTCGACTTACTGAAGATTACTACTTAACGAGGTTCAAGTTACCGAGGTTCAAGTTACCGAGGTTTCACTAAAACTCCATTTTACATAGAAGATGGTTGGATGGGAGGAGAAGAAGTTTAAGAGCGTTAGAGGAGTATTGCGGTAAGTGGAAATTGAGTGTGAATGCGAGAAAAACGAAGATGATGATTGTGAGTAATGGACGGAAGCGTGGCGCCAATGAGGTATGGATGTATAAAGAGCAAATGATTGAGAATGTAAGGAGCTTTGAGTATCTGGGAGTGGTGCTATCTGGGAATGAAAGTTGGAATGAGCATGTGGAGCGAATGAGAGATAAAGACGGTATGTGTACAAATATGAGAATTTTCCAGTAAATGTGATTGTGAAAATGTGCAATGCTTTGGTATTGCCTATTTTAACCTATGGAAGTGAAGTGTTGACCACAACAACCAGTTTGAAAAAATTAATGTCGTCCTGCATAATTTCTATAAAGAATTACTATGTGTATCTAAATCTACGCCAAACTCTGCAGTTAATCTAGAGCTTGGAGTTAGGAACGTTGAATATCTCTGTATTCAAAAAGCTATCAATTATGGTAATAGAATAATTAACTCTGATAAAAGGTTGCAAATAACATGTATAAATGACAGAACAATGAGTGTGCTGAATGAGTTATTGAACGAAAGAGGATTAAATGGTGTGATTGAAATGGATGACAAAGCATCTGTTAAACGAGTGGTAAATCAGATTGCTCTGACTGGAAATCTGGAAGATATCAGTAGCAAAGAGAGTCTGAGCATGTTTGCTATGCTAGACCACTACGTTCATGGTGCCAAATATTTAAGTATATGTGAGAGAAATGAAAGATATGTGATTGCTAGTTTTCGAATGTATGGTTTTAGATGGAATAGCGTGAAAGTTAATGGAGTAAGAGTTTGCGTTGTGTGTAATGCAGCTGAGAGTGTGAAGCATTTGATAGAAGACTGCCCGGGGGTAGAAGGAAAAGAAAAGCAGGATATTAATAAGTTTAAAATGTACACTGCGGAAGATATATTAAACGTCTCTGAGCCATAGATTTGTCATCGGGTATTCTTTATTAGCTTAATTCTTCAACATTGTGTTAGTTATAGTGCACGGATAATACTCAAAAACTTACGAACTGTAAGTGTACACTAAACGTATTCCACGCTGGAACTGCCTTAAGAGAAATTTTCCTCTTAACCCTTAACATTTATCATAATAATATATGAATAGCAAAATATTTCTCATATATTATGAAGAAGAAAAAAAGAAAAAAAAAAACGCTTATTACATGGAAAAACCTTATTTTTATTTTCCATTGAATTGAGAACAACTTTTCTATACTTTTCCGATAATCGCTTTCTTCATACAATTCATAAGTGTGTTTTACCCTCCGCCATACATACAAAACATAAACTCCTTTTTATTGGTTCTATAGAAATTGAAATATGAAAATCTATGTTTTTACCTGGCACGTGTGGAAAAATTATATTGAATATGACATATTATGTGTAACTAGGTAGATATCGGGTGATCCAAAAGAACGGATACTGAATTGAAGTGTGGTTATTATAACGCTTGATTTTGTAGCTCATTAACAAGGACACATCTTGTAAACCGTTAGAGATAGAACAAAAGTTTAAATATAAAAAATGTTCCCTATAAAAAAATAAAGAACTTTTGTTTGAAACATTTTTTTGTAAACATCACTGTTTACCCACGAGGGCGTTAATTAGGTGCAAATTTTATAGTATGCATTAATATAGGAATATCAGTTATGTGTGTGTGGCTATTTAATAGTGGATATCTTTTGTCATTTACATGACGTCAAAAACAAACGTTTGCGTCATCAACACTGTCATTACATGGTATTTCAACAAATAACTCAGTCAATTGTTTGTTTTCATTTGTTGTTAATAATATCAGGTCCAACTTAAAACAAACAATTGACTGAGTTAATAATTGAAATGCCATCGATAGACTGTGTTGATTACGCATTCTTTTTTTTTACGTCTTGTAAGTAAAAAAAGATATTCACTTTTAGATAGCCACAATCGTATTAACAAGACTGTGGAGTCACACACAACTAGCTAATATTCCGATATAATACATACCTACTAAATAATGTTCTACACTAATTTTCCGCTCTCACGGGTAAACAGTGATGCTAAAGAAAAAATGTTTCACAAACAAGTTTTTTATTTCATTATAAGGAGCATTTTTTTACATCTAAACTTGTGTTCTATCTGTAACTGTTTACAAGATGGGTCCTACGGACTCAAGACCCAAGTGACCTATGTGGCTCATTTACGAACTCAACCTCATTTTTTACGTCCTCAGCACGCTGTAAAAATTTCAGCTTCATATCTTCTAGTTTTTAACGTGTGGGCTGACAGACAGACTGTCAGACAGAAAGATTGACAGACAGGAAGACAGACAACCGGAAATTGGGAAATTGGGCCAATTAGATTTTGTGAACACGTGGTATATATTGATATGAAATATATGGTATAAAAAAAATTGAACTTAGCGAAAAGATAAGCAAATATTTTAATTCTTATTTAAACAAAACTTAAATTTTGCTCAAGAGTGTTATAAGATGCATAAAGTGCTCTCTCTTGCTGCATTGCAAACACTTGGCGCATTATTCATAAACAGAAAACCGATTGTTGGGAGTAAATAATGTTTATAACTAAATATTAAACATATTTAGTTCTAGCAGATAAAACAAAACATACATCTGTTACAAAGTATACACTTTAAAAGAGCAAAACTATTTATCACAACGTGTACAAAATATGTGAGGCAATATTTTTGCTATGATTCGGTTATTCTGTTTTACTATTCAAGAGATGACTTATCACCATAATGTAAAAAAGCTGTATACAAGCATCGAATTAATAAAAGTTCTTGTGTTAAATGTTTTTTATTCAAATCGTAATCCAAAATTAAAATTATTACTTGCGTCAGACTTTTCGCGATTGATCACCAAAATAAATAAAAATTTTCCTTGGTTTTTCAATACCTGACTGCCTCTACTCAAGAAAGTTCAATTGATTTCTGGTTTTGGTACTTTTTTGAGTTTGAATTACTCTATGTTGAGTTTAAAAAAAAACGATAAAATCAATTTTGTCTGTTATTTGGGTGAACATCAATGTTTGAGTATATATCCGTAAAGCTTGAAAACCAATTTTATTGCTTAAGGACGTTACCAAAAAAATGAGTGCATGCAAATATTTATTAATAAACTGACGTTTGAAGATTCTGAGAGTAAAATCTGTAGAGCTGGGGAAAATTAGACGAATAAAAAGTAAAATTTTTCGATTTATTACACAGTTTTGGAAATATTGATGCCTAGAGATTTAGAAAAAATTACTTATAAAAAAGAAATAACACCCAAAATACCATTCATTTCATCACTTGAAATATATTTTATGAAAAAACTAGCTGTGAACTACCCGCTTTGCTCGGCAACATCCCCACTTGCACCCCTCCCTCCACATTTCCTTTCCTTGGATAACAGTTTTGTAATGTACACGTCATGCTCTTTTATTTGATACCCCACTTAGTTATATTTGTAAATATTCGATAATTCTTTCCCACTTTCTCGCTACACCTTTCTACCCTCTGAAGGTTAAAAGTAGATAAAAACAATAGATCTTTGAACCTGGTTGTATATCGTGTCAATATTTGAGCTTAATCGATGCACAACTTTTTTAGTTTTTGAAGCATATCCCTTTCAACCCCTATTTCAACCCCTTATTCTACTATAATATGGATGTATTATACATAAAAACCTTCCTCTTGAATCACTCTATCTATTAAAAAAACTGCATCAAAATCCGTTGCGTAGTTTCAAAGATTTAAACGTACATAGGGACATAGGGACAGAAAAAGCGACTTAGTTTTATAATATGTAGTGATGAATTCCACTTGTTATAATTTCCTTTATATGAAAATATTTGTGATACTTTTAACTAATGAATATTAGTTTTCCAAATTAATCTTAAGAAAATTAGCCTTGTTATACACTAACGCATACCTTTAACAACACTTCAATATAGGTTTTAAATGTTAAAACGCAAACTTTAGCAGCTGAAATCTATAAAAACACCATAAAAGGTATTAAAAGCATTAACCAGAATGCATATACACTTATTTAGAGATGATCCAAAGAAAACGTGACTTTTTGGGAACATCCGCGATGAGTGCTATTACTTTGTGATAGTTCTTAGATAATCCCTATTGGCATAATATTTCCATCAAACAAATTCCTTCTTTCCCAATTCGTGGCCATTCTGCCAGTTAATTGTTATTGATATTTTTTGCAACACTCAGTTTATGAAGTATAATATATTTCATAATTTTAGAATAACTCATTAATTTATTCGTTAATTGTACAAATTAGAGTCAGAGCAAGCAGGTAAGTTGTAGTTGTGGGTATTATGAAAATGAGTTTCATTTCAATTTGAAATCTAGCATACACAAACAAATAGTCCGTAGGATAACGTCATATTGTTGCAGATAAACTATCCAAAAACTAAAATTTGTGAAAAAATGAACAGCATCAATCAGTATAAACCACTTATTGAGATATGGAGGTACAAAATCACTGGCAATGACATTAAGACGAACAAAACTTTTGAACCAATCAAATATTTTAAATATATTCTTTGTAAACATATTTAAGTTCGCTTTAAGACGGTTGTCTTTTGAATATTTCGATTCATATTGAAATTAGATGATGATAATAAAGTGTTCGCGGCATCTGACAACGATTGCGTTAGTTGCGCATATCAGTGCGTATTTCTATAAAAATTGCGGCAATAAAAAATTCTATATGTAATTCGAAGAGGAAAGAAACACCATCACCCGGCCTATAATTCAGACTGAACGCAAGCATTGAGCAGTTTTTGAGAGCATCTATAAATGTAGGTAGAACGTAGGTAGAACTACATATAAATCATTTTACTCGATTGTATTTTATAAAACACGAAAACTGTAGAACTGAACAACTTCAAAATTTATTTATGCATTAACAATTTAATTGCATTTATAAAAACTTTATTTTTTTAATTACTTTTTCACAAAAATCAATTAAAAATTAAAATTCAGTTTAATTTTCGAAGGTTTTATCATTTTAAATATGTGTGTCAAGTAAGCAAAGCAACTTTTCCCGATTAAATTGGAAATAAGCCAATAATAAGCCGCTATTTAACCGTAAATCAACCGTGAAAAAAATTTTTTCCGCTCTTTCCATAACGGACATATTTGCAAACTTGACTTTCAACTTAGCATAACAACATTTTACCTTAACTCCAAATTAATTTGTAATGGAGCCAAAATTAGCCGCTATTTAACCGTAAATTAACCGGGGAAAAAAAATTTTCCGGTCTTTCAATAACGGAAAAAAGTGGTGTCATGCTAATACAGAAGACGTATTAAATACTTATTAATAGACACACATAATTTCAGTTTTTCGATAAAACTGTCGTTTTGGTATCGAAACGCTTTAAATACTAGACTTCGGCAGTCTTTAACATTTTTTTAGTAACACTACACGTGACCTCTTCACTGTTAAATGTTGTATAAAGAGGACCGTTGTACACTCACGTACATGACTAATGATCACTAAAACAAACTAGGAATGTTTTTTGTAACATGATATATTATAGTGAACACACAACACAACTGGTCCGGGAGCGGACTGCAAAATCATTTGACCTGTCGGTAACCGGCTCAAACTTTGTAATAAAGTGACAATCTATGCGATAAAATATGGCAACCTTTGAAAAAATGTTGCCATACTTTATCCACCAAGTTGACCTGGCAACCTATTATTTCCGAAAGACTATACCTTTACGTGATAATTACCCGGTTACCTTGTGAGTAAAGTTGGCGGGTATCCCAGTATGGCATTACAAATTTCGCCCCTCCTCCACAGATCTGATGGAGTTGCCATAACCTATTGTTTTTACGTGTTTTATGGTCGATTTATTTCAAAGTTTTTAGCCGGTTACCGATGGGTGAAGATATTTTGCAGTCCGCTCCCGGACCAAACCACAGGTTTACATTTTATTACACATGTTCATCAAGATAAGTGATAAGAATGTACAAAACATCATTTTCATTTGTATTGTGTGGTGTTGTAAAGATATGTGTTGGTAACCAACCAACTTACCAACATACCTACCTGAGTCTAGACAAGACCTACAAACAAGGTCTATTTCTAAGATATAAATAAGTCTTTATAGATATAACGTTCAAGTTGGGGTTCGTTCATGTTCATTAGGTTATAACGAACACGATGTTAAATAAAATGTACTTTTTTATACAACTTGACAATGTTTTATTTGCTACACCCAAAAGGTAAAAGTGATACTTAGGGAGCAAGTAAATTGTGCATATTCACACGCTTTTATAATTTGCTTCTCTTGTAACTTAGCCAACAATATAATAAAATCTTAGAAGTCAATCTTTGCCTACTTCTAATTGTACTATTAACTCGAAAATTTTCACATCCATCAAGGTTCGATGATATTACAATGATTTAATTACTTTACAGTAATATCATTGTCCTTCTATTATCCTGAGGGTATCTATTCCTTAAAATAATTTTATATTCAAAGAATCTTTAAAATAGAGTCGCTGAGTTGGTTTTCGTGGCCGATTGAGGTCCTATGACCTATGCTTTTCTATGATTTTTTTGGGCTGATTCGGAAATCAACGCTTTTTACAATATGGGTAAGTAATTTGTTATAAACAATTTATTTGTTTATATTGCTACCAATCATACTGGGCATTAATTTTTTTGCAGTTTTAACTATGAAAAGGGATAATATTTTTTATTCGCTAAAACTAATCTTTCGAAAGAATTTTTCAAAAATATTAATTAGAATAAAAGTTATTCTAAATAACAATTTTGAAATGAAATAATTTAAAATTTTGTCCCGCTAGAGGCCCCTATGTTTATTGTGATCAAGGGACTTTAAGACACTTCAAGTTTAATTCGATAACATTAAGTTTCTAAATATAAGTACGGCGACTATTCATTACAAACCCGTTTTACCTCTTTCATCCAATTTCACTTCGTTAGGGGTTTATTTTAAGAAAACAGACTACTAATCTACTATATGTTTATTTCTAGGGTGCAAAACATTTCCTTATCAAATTTTATCAAAATTGGATTGCCTTAACTTGACTTATTTTATTATTTAGATAATTTATTACTCGCAAAAAGTGTTTGTTATACTTGCAACTTTGTCTTTTACCCAAGAATTTTATTTATTTTTATTAGCATTCTGACACAAAATAGGTTTGAATAGGCTTTTAAAGTATTCTAAGAGTAAATTATCTCTTAGAATATTATGCTATACTTACAGGTATACGTTTATGTCTGATAAAACCACCTGATAGATTTTCATGCGGTTTTGCTAATGCGTTGATTATTTTCTTCTCAAATGTATCCATTATTTTAGAAATTAAACATTGGCCGGTGAATTTAGAATTTTCTACGGAACTTTTTAGTTTGAGGTCTCTTAAATCGATTCTTTTTTTTTTAATGCATAACATAAAGCGGCCTAATGAGGGAGGGCACTGGTCCTATCATAGTCCAAATAAAAAATAAAATAAATTAGTATTCAATGAATAGTTAGATTTAATTTTTCGTGGGCATACTTAAAAACTGTTACACACAAAAAGACAACCTAAATACGCCGCCCTTTTATCGTTGGGTTCTAGTTTTCAGTGATATAACAAATTGAATGCATGTCTTATGACATTAAATGTGAAATAATAAAAAAAAAAGTAGCTAAATTAGTTAAACAAGTTTTGTTATAATCAGTTGATTTTTTTATCAAAATGTTTTGACATTGAATGAAAGTAATGTTTCTGTGTTTTATTTGAAAATTGCTTTTTTATCAAGAATTTATTACAAATGAGTAAGGTTTCATAGGATGGCCCGATAAGTGATTTTCTAATAAGGACCTTGCCCAAACCTTTTTAAGATTATGAATATTGTATTTGATTGCCTTCCAAGCAATTCCGTTCTCAGAAGTGTTTGTCAATGAATTATTTTTTTTTTTTTTTCGAGAAAGACTTTCAAAAATTTTTACAATAACTCCACACAATGATCAATTTGAATGTTGATCTGCTTCAGACTTTTTTTACTGTCAAAATAAATGTTACATTTTTCAGTTAATTTAGTTAATTTTAAGTCAGTTTAATTTTTTTTTTCTAAAATGTTTTAACGTTATTTTTCTATGTAAAATAAAATTACCAACATAAAAATCTAAATAATAAAAACAATCTTTCAAAGAGAATAAAAATCAAAACCGTATTGTGTGTACATGTTGCATAGTTGTTGGTTGCCTATCTATCTCACATGTTTCATATTACACACAAATGATTAAATTTTTAATAAAAAAAATATCTGTTATGAACAGCCTGATAGCTGCCATTAAACCTCCATATACAAGGGATGCGGTTAATAGTGTTTGCTAAAACAATGGAGATTTAATAAAATGAAACTACGAGAGGTGCCGTGGGACACCTGGTAGGAAATGTGTTCCTTCGGTACCTTCGTACAATATAAATATATCCCTTCCTTTTTTATTTACATGATATTTTTCTGAATATTTATAGTATTAATTTTAGAAGACAATTACCTAATTATTATTTAAAGAATTTAATTTTATAGCTACTTACACTTTTTACTGTATGAATTAATGGTAATATTAGTTAAAAAAAGACATACTTCTGTACTTCTGACTTAATAGTCAACCCAACATGTGCATCCAATACCTACATTTGGTTTGATCAGGATATTTATTATGACATAACATAAAATTTCCTTGTAATTACTTTGAATTATCTCTATTATCCGAAGCCCTACGTGATTTATTTCTGCACAGCATTTGTGTAATTCGCTTGGAATACTTATGCACAGCTAGTATACACCAACTCTATTCAGATAGAGAGTAGAAATGCAAGCTCTTATCATGTTAGCTCGTGTATATGGATGTACGGTAAAATGTAATTTGTGAACTCGCACCCATCAAATACACACCAAACAATATGATTACGATGTTTATCTTTATGTGTACGTAGCTTATATTCTACGTAGCTTCAAATTTATAGCTTGAAATAATAAAAACCAAAAAATTTAATAACATAAGCAAATAAATCACTACTACTAGACTACCAAATAAATGTGTACAAGCACTACTATATACATTCACTTGTAATTATCTAAGAACACGTACAAAAGACATGGCTCACGTAACACGTAGGATGGGTCCACGTCAAATGATTTTAATGAACTCTCAACGTCTTCTTCGTAATTTTACACTTTACGGTTATTATTTATATATTTCAATTTTTATGAGGTCAATTCGTAGTTGTTGGTTTAATATTTTTATGCTTCTGTAAAAATATCTGGGTTACGCATATAGTGATTTGACCTATTTTTTTTTTTGTAGGATATTTTCGAAGAATACTAAATAACGAAGGCTATTATCAAGGCCGTTTCTAATTTTTTTCTATGATTATTTTGTCATGATAATATTAATGACAAATAAAATTTCATATTTTGAAAAAAAAAAAAAAATGTTCGTACTATCCGAAAGTACAAACAAAAATCTGCAATTTAAAAAAAAGTTAAACTTCATTGATTTGCCTGAATTGAAATGGTTTTTTCGCAATTGTGGTTAAAATTTATCGGGTTAAAATTTACTACCATTTTTAGTCATCTTTTTCCAGAATTTCAACTCAATTTCTTCATTTTTCGAAAAGTTAGCACATTATTTTGGTAAGTTAAGGGTTCGATAGCAGGCACGATCGGTGTAGAAATTCATAGCAAATAATCATTTTCATTATTCGTCTCAATCCGATGAATAGAAGCAGAGACATTTAAGAAAACCAAAGAAAACCATGTAGAGATAAAACCTCGTGCAGAAAGTCGCACGGAGTGATTCGAAATTGGAAAACTCCTTTTCTGTATTTCTTACAAAAAAAGTAACCTGTTTTAAAAAAAAATTGCCATTTGTAGAAATTTATCGAATTTATTATCGAAATCCGCTAGGTTGATCGATTCAAAACAAAATTCGTGAAAATAAGCTTTTATGAATGTATGTAATTTGTAATGTAATTTAAATGTAATTTAAAACTAAAAGAAGGGATGTACCTATATCAAATATGGTGGAAGCGTTGAGAAAATTAAGCCATGCTTCATGAGGTCATGCCCTATAAAAATGCATTGCCATCGAAAATAAACGTGTAAACAAAATTTCTGCTCAATCGGTTGAAGATATCTACTTCAAAATTGAGTTGAAAGATTCCACCCGAACAAACATAAAGGAAAGTTCTATATGATGATCCCTCAGAGTCAAATGATCCCTCGTTGCTTCAAGTAAATCATAAAAGCCATCTAGTATATTTATCGACAGATGGCTTCCACGTGATCAAATTAATCGTTCAACAAAGACGTATGGCGATGTATAAGCTATATTGTGTTTCGTAAAAAAAATATTAATTTTACTGCTTATGATACTCTTGACTTCTATTGACTTTTAATAATATTATGAAACATTTTGGTAAGCGTATAATAAATTTTAAGAAGTTTCTATACGTTAACATGATCCCTATTTTGTGTGTAAATTTATAATGGGTAAAATATCTTAATTGTGTTGATTTAGATGATTTTACCAGTGATTTTTGTTTTCATACTAATCGTTGATGCAATGTAAAATAACAATTAATATTAAATGTGAACTGTTTGGTAGAAAATTCAATTTGATCATTTAATCCACCTATTCTTACAAGATCAGTAAAACGATCCCTTTTGAGAAATATTGAATAGTTCTAAAATTTTTAACAAAAACTTTTCCCTAGTCACATATACATACATGGCAAGTTAAATATGAGCTTGTAAAAATAATGATAAAAGTGAAATGAATGTGGTGCTAAAAAAGGCCTACCTAATATATAAAAATACTAGCTGTGAACTACCCGCTTTGCTGGGCAACATCCCCACTTGCACCCCTCCCTCCACATTTCCTTGCGTGGGATAACAGTTTTGTAATATACACGTCATGCTCTTTTATTTGATACCCCCACTTAGGTATATTTGTAAATATTCGATAATTCCTTCCCACTTTCTCGCTACACCTTTCTACCCTCCGAAGGTAAAAAGTAGATAAAAACAATAGATCTTTGAAGCTGGTTGTATATCGTGTCAATATTTTAGTTTAATCGATGCACAACTTTTTTAGTTTTTGAAGCATATCCCTTTCAACCCCTATTTCAACCCCTTACTCTACTATAATATGGATGTATTATACATAAAAACCTTCCTCTTGAATCACTCTATCTTTTAAAAAAAACCGCATCAAAATCCGTTGCGTATTGTCAAAGATTTAAGCGTACATAGGGACATAGGGACAGAAAAAGCGACTTTGTTTTATAATATGTAGTGATAATTAATAATATAGTATAAGTATTCAGTGTTTGGTTTAGAAAGTTTGCTATAATAAACATCCACCATCCATTCCAAGGTAATAACTTTCGCTTGAACGATAAAATTACATTTTCTGATTGTCATCGTTTGAATAACTAAACTGAATATGCCATGAAAAATGAACTGAAATGTTTGTAAAAACATTTTTTATTCTATTTTCATACAATTCATATAACGGGGATTGACTCTTTATAGGCTTTTTTCCATGTTTACAATGTATCAACAAAACTATTTGAACCATTCAGGATTTTTTATCCCGAAAAATCATTTGATCAAAATATCTTTTTTTGCTCAAGAATAAAAAGCTTTAAAGTTAAATAAACAATTTTCTACGTGAATTTCAATAACTGATTTCAAGAAATAAAGTCGATATTTATTTCATGTGTTTTGTTTGTATTCTTATTATTTTAAGGATGTACGAGCACCAGAAAATAATCGGTAGTGGGGATACAAATTTAAAAAAATATATATTTTTTCAATTCTATTCAAAGAATAAAATTTTTCAATATCTGGAGTAACTTTCAAAACATCGAGAATTGAAAATTTTGAATTGTTTAGCTTTCAATATTTCAAAAACCAAGGCAGGTATCGAAAAATTTTATTCTTATTTTTCGTCTACAATTATGCAGTTATAACAAAATTCATGTATAAAATTCATATTCAAGAAATAAGTTACAAATAATTTCAACCACAATTCTAAACTTGCCTTGGCGCTCGTACTACCTTAACTAGCTGACCCCGAATCAAATAAATCCTTAATTTATTTGATTGTACATTTTAATGAATGATTATTATTCGAAATTAACATTTAATTTTTCATTCATAGCTAATTTTATCACTTAGCGCACTCGCTAGCCCACCTCCCGCTTTGTCTGCCCACTAAACAGAAACTTAACTCATTTCAAGGACAATTTGAGCCAATTTTTTTACTTCCAGTTGGCAGACTCTGCTAGATAGCAACAACTATGGCGTTAACAATAACAGTTTTTTTTATAAACAAAATTACTATTTTTATAAAATTGTTCTTTTTTCATATTTAGCGCAGTCGTATTGTATCATCTTCCGGCTTAGTGATGCCAGCCGATTTTTGTCCACTGAACGAAAATTTTTTTTTTAACTCTTGGCTAAGAAATTGATATTTATAAAAATCTGAATAAACTTTCGATAATTTTTTCTACTATTTAAACTAGAATATGGTTTAGTAAGTGTAACAGACACTTTTATAGTTTTTCTAAAATATAGGTCAGTGACTTACTTTATTCGCATTTAGATAGAGATATTTTTTTGTTTGTGTGTTAAAAAGAGTGATTTGTGATATATTTGATATTACAAAACAGTTTTTAAAAAGTTATATGGTTTCATGATAATAATTTGTGATATGTCTCTCATGCTATAATGTCTCATCTCATCTATTACAAACTTCTATTTGATACTTTATTTTATGAAAATAAATAATAAACCTTTGGATTAGGGTACGAGGGATATTAAAAAAAAACACCCTAGAATGTGGTTGTTAAGTCATTTTGGATATGGTTACGAGTGTTATCCATAAATAACGAAGTTATAAAAAAAACTCGACCGACTCGAAATGACACGACCAAATATTATGAAATTATTTTCGGATCTTATTACCGTTAATAATCCTCGATCGACACCTCAACGAAGTCAATAAAACTTTTTTGCTCGCGCAATATCGATCCGAAATGCGAAAAAAAATTACCACGAACAAACACACACAGTTTTCTTCTCCAAATTGGTGCTAATGCTTTGCCCTGACTAAGAAACGGAAAGATATGTTGAAAATTTCGAATTCGAAAATCGGAATCGGAAAATCGGAACTAGGAAGCTAAAAATTCGATGAGATGAAAAAACTACACTCTGTGTTTAGAGCTCACTAAAGAGTTTGGCATGAACTCAAGAGGTCCGGGTTCGATTGCTAGCGCAGATGTATTATTTGATACTTTCTAAGAAATAGCTCGACAGTGTTGAAGCTAGACTAACCCAACGTATTTCCTTCCTCATCGTATTTGCAGAAATATTCGCCTCATTAGATTCATAATTTTTTTTGATTAACGGACATCACAGATTTCTATAATTATTCCTGTGACTACGCGAATTCCATGATTTTGTGGTCCTTTAATCCTAATACTATCACTTTTTGGCCACAAGTTGTGAGCTTATTAAATTTTCAGCTTTGACCATAAAATCTCCACAGACTTCTTCAGAGTTGTACCAAAATTGTTTTGACAGGCTGCTCATTTCCTGAAATTTTGTAACCAGTTCTGTCAATCCTTTTTGATAACGATGCAACTAATAATAAATTCAATAACTCTTGTGAAATTATTGCAAGCAAAATGTTTGATGAAGAATAACTGATAAATTAGTTTCATTTTTGATACATTATTTTATGGTGAAAACTGTCTAGATAGATATTTTCCAATTACAAGATTATGAGTTTCATTTACATAATTCTGAAATGGTGCGCAGGCCTATCGTATATAAATTTTATTGGAACATTCATTCATGCCATCAAATATAAATTCATCAATTTATTTTCTTCAAGAAATTCATTTCAATCTTTTTTATTTGAACGAAAATTAATTTTGTATTAGTATATATGGGGTGACTCCAAATTATTGAATTTAAGAATGCAAGAGGATAATAGCGCAAAAATTTGTCATTTAACCGCAATATCAGTCAAATTTTCATGTTTTGGATAGTATGGATCCAAAAAAAAAAAAACATCATAAATAAGTTGCATTCGAAAAAATTTGCTTTCATGTCTAGAACTCGAATAACCTAATTGGTAGGGCGCTTGACATGAATCCAAGAAGCCGGGTTCGAGCGTATTTTTTTCAATTCTCTTTAATTAAGATTACTAGACAAGATATTTGTCAATATTTAGTTTACGCCTGTATGTATCGTATTAAAATCGTCAATTATAATCGAGAGACCATGATGAAAATAAATATCGTATGTATGATTAGAAGTAAACAAAAACAAAAAGTAATAATAATAAACCCAGCTTATCTGACGGTTGGACGAGTATTTTTCGAAATATGTCCAGAATCGCTCTGAAATCGCTCTGAAGTTTTGGGTTACATCTCAAGAACTACCTTCGTAATCATTAAATGAATTCGTTTCCGAATCAAACGAATTTGGTAAAATTCCAAAACAAAATTATTTTTGTGATTTTCTCGTTCGTCGACTAAAATTTTTGGTCTCCTTTTTATATTAATATCATTTTTACCCGCCGGAAGAAAAAAAGATGTGAAAAATTTGACCGCTTTGTTTGTGTCCCGGTATCTCTGTTTGCCTGTTTGTCTGCCTGTGGCATCGTAGTGGCTAAACGGCTGAACCGAATTTGATTTTTTTTCTTTCGTTTAAAAAGTAATTTAATGGAAAGTGTTCTTAGGTGTGTTTCCATAATCGTTTTGGATTCGAGTTAAGGGTTCCATACCCAAAAACTTTGTCGGGGGTTTTTGAAATTTTGAAAATTTCACTTGGTAAAAGTCATTTTGACCCATAAAATAGTAAAATCGGGACCGTTTGCCTATTGAAGACTTAATATTTTCAGATAACGACTAAAATCGTATCTGGCGAGTGAGGTATAAGAACATTTTTAACCTTCAATCATAAAAAGTCCGAGCATTTTCAACCAGACTTTCATTTTTTTGAGTTATTTAGGATAATCAAGACCGAAAAGAGCTGTTCATACAGGAATCTAGGCAATATTCCAAAACCAAGTCGCTAAGGCGGTAAATAAATGTGATTTTTATACTTTTTGGACCAAAGTACCCAATAAACCAAGTTTCATCAAATTCTGAGAAAAAGATTTTCTTGATTTCTTTCAATCTCTTAAGAAAATTGTGATAATCTGCAAAATTTGTTTGTCCTCAATTTTGATAAAAATCATTTTTTTGACTAATTTTGACGTGGAGAAAACAAAAATCGGGTATTTTTGACGATTGGGATAGTATTAGATAACGACTGAAAACGTAAACGCCGAGTGATATCCCGGGGGAATCAAAATTTATTCACTTCATTCCTTAGAAACTTGTCGTTTAGCCTCGTAAAGTCAGTCACAATTTCAAAAAAAATAACGAAAATCCACAAAATTTATTCGAATAATTACTTTTTAGCTCGTTCCATAATTTTTATACCATGTATATATGAAATATACATAGTATATTAGGTTTAGTCCCAAGTTTGTAACGCTTAAAAATAATGATGAAAGGAAAAAAATTTTGTCATAGGTGTTCATAAAATCACCTAATTGGTCCATTTCCGGCTGTCCGTCCGTCCGTCCGTCTGTGGACACGATAACTCAAAAACGAAAAAAGAAATCGAACTGAAATTTTTACATCGTATTCAGGACGTAAAAAGTGAGGTCAAGTTCGTAAATGAGCATCATAGATCAATTGGGTCTTGGGTCCGTAGGACCCATCTTGTAAACCGTTAGAGATAGAACAAAAGTTTAAACGTAAAAAATGTTTCTTATCAAAAATTAAACAACTTTTGTTTGAAACATTTTTTCGTAAACATCACTGTTTACCCGTGAGGGCGCCAATTAGGCGGAAATTTTATAATATGGACTATACTTGATTATCAGTTATGTATGTGTCACATGTTTGTATGTGTAATGTGATAAAGAAATCAACACTGACTATGCATGGTATTTCAACAATTAACTCAGTCAATTGTTTGATTTCACTTGTTTAATGTCGTTTCTTATAATCTATGTCGTTAAATCTTTATTAAAAAAATACATTTTATTTGAAAATTTTTTATTCATTTACTCGATTATGTTAAACTAAAAAACTTCAATAAGAGTATAATTTGTGCTACCGAACATTAATAAATCGATTTCGTCTCGAAAGACGTAGATTTTAGAAAACTATTCTAAAGAATTTAAAACATAATTCAAAGTTAATATATAACTAATATAATACGTTGTACGATTCAATATTATTTTTATCTATCTGCTTGGAAAGTTTTCTAACTAACGAACAAAATTAAAAAAAATATGACGTCTTTTAGATTTTTAAACGTATGAATTCAAAATATTTAAGTTTATACAGGGTGTCACCCATTGCGAAAAACCTTATTTTTCTTTTTCCAAAGTGTGGTCATAGTGTACGACAAATTCCTGGCTGCATTTTTGAATATTAATAAATATAACCTCATCAAGCTCATTGAAAACTTACTTTTGAAAATTAAAAAATTTGGAATCTTTTCTTGTTTTTCTAGAATGTTTCACAAAACAACTAGTTGAAGTTTACTTGAAAAAACTCACTTTTTTTTTTTAGTTTTGGAGAAAATGGATAGCAAAATTTTTCCCAAAGTTGCACCGTGTGTGTGGATGTATGTAAACCTCTCATAACTTTTGAACGGCTTGTCCGGTTTGATCGCGGTTGGTCCCATTCGAAAGGGCTTGACCAAACTTAGATTTGAGGCCTATTGAGGACCGATTCGAAATGACAGATTTCGAGAAATCTCAAAAAAACTGCAAAAAAAAAATTTTTTTTAAGGGGTTTTTTTTGAATAACTTTTAAACGGTTGTATCGATCAATTCCAACTAATCAGCTCTCAACATCAAAAAACCACGTCGATCACCACCAGTCTGGTCAAAATCGGTTGATTCGTTCGTGAGTTATCGTTGACGAAAGAAAACCCAAAAAAGCGTTTTTCGGAATAACCTCAAAATTTTTTGTTCTATCAATTGAAACTTAAAGATTCTTCATGAAGCTTCAAAAACTGCGTTGAATGTCACCAACATCAGAATAGATAAAATTTTTTACACGTTAATAGTCAATACTTAGCGGGAAGTTACAGGGATGACCTGCAGGGTCAACCGTTTTCCAAATTTTTTTTTTTAATTTGTAAGAAAACTGCTAAAAAACCATCCAAAAAGGAGGTTAGATATGCTCTTGAGAGGTCCACTTTTTTTTACGAAGTGTTTAATACCTTATAAAGTTAAACAACTGTGGAAAATTTCAAAGATAAATGCATTAATTTTTTCCTTTTGGATATTTAGTTTAATTGTAGGTACTAGTTTAAAAAAATGATTACTAAACATTTAAATTAAAACCGATAAATAATATTTAATATGCAAATTTAAATACTTGGTCACTAAAATAATTAAAAAGTTTATGCTTTAATTGCAAAAGTGTTTTTATCAGTAATAAATAATATGGGTGGAAGCTTTTGTAAAAGCTTCATACAAAATTATAAATTTTAATAATTATATGAGATAAATTATATTTTTATGTAATAAGTTATTAACTTTATTATTATAATATATAAATTTAACCATTTCATACATACATAACAGGGTTGGGTTAGATTTTTAACTGGCTGAGCATTTGTTAAATTTTTTAATAAATTCGCATAAATCGGTAGACTAAATTTTTTAACTTCAGGTGAAGAATTTTCACTGCACGGGCTTGAAAGTGAAGTTGGTTTTTGAAAATCTTTAGAAGTAAGCAAAATATTAAAGTTTGAAATTCCTAATTAAACAAAGAGGAAGATATAGGTTAGTGACGTCATTGCCCGATATCACAATAGAGATACATAGAAAATACATATAAAACTTTGTTTTGCTAAAAGGAGATGAGCAACAATCTTTGAATGTCCATTTCAGCTTTTAAAATGGATTTTTTGGAGTTTTTCCAAACATTAAACTGTTTATATCTCGAAAACGAAAAAGTTTACGAAAAAATCTCAAGGAGCCTTTTTGACGCTAAATGACCCGTCAAATCATATCAAATTTAAGAACTGTGCATAAAAATGAAAACAATTTATTTGGAAAGAACACTGACTTTGGTAGATAATTTCTCCTAAACCGTACGAATTTTTTACAAAGGGCGTATAAAAGGATGATTAACTGATAAATAAAATTTCAAATATCATTTTAATTTTTTTGGTATCGAAATATCTTAAGTTTAATAAACTTACTGGAGTAATTAAGGGTTGATGATTTTTCATCCAATAATAAGTTAATAACTGCTCGATAAATTTATAAAAAGTTTAATATGAAGTTTTTGTTTAAGCGTTCTGGTATCAAATACCATGAATTGAAAATGATTTAATTTTTTTATTTTACAGTTAATTTTACTTTTAATTGATGCAACAAAAAAACTTAAAAGCTTTTCAAAATTTTATTTCAATTCATTGAATATCGAAAAATTTTGTTTTAAACTTGATGCGGAAAAAATAAATAGGAAAAATTATTATTGGTTCATTGAATTATTATTAAGTTCATTGAATTATTTTCAATAATTTCAGGATTATATTTTTACTTTCTTGTACACCGCAATGGAAGTGTTATATTTGTGAACAAATTTGTAATTTATTATTTATGTTTTGTTGACTACATTTTGTATACAATTTTAAACGTCAAAGCCTTGCGATTATAATTAATGTTGATTTGTGACATATTGGCGTAAATTATAAAGACAAATAACTAGTCAAGTAATTGTATTTAATGAGAATTGAAAAAAAGACTTGCTCCAGAGCTCGAACACGGACCTCTTGGATTCATACCACGCCCCCTAGACAGTTAAATCAAAATCTATATATGTATATCAATTATAACCGAAAGGTTTTGACCTTTAAAGCAATATACCAGATCTAGTAAAAAAAACATCAATAATAAATTAATAAAGAATAAAAAATTCGATGAGTTGAAACAAATTACACTCTGTGTTTTGAGCTCGATTAGCCGAACTGGCTAAAGCGCTTGGCATGAATTCCAGACGTCTGAGTTCGAGTGAATTTTTCAATTCTCTTTAATTAAAATTAAAAAACATTCAACTCATATTTCGCTAAATATCCATATTACGCTTGCAACGCAACCGTCGTCAGTAGCTAAATTTATTCATATAACACATTATAAAAATTTATAGTAACACAAAAATAAAATACAAATACAAAAATTATCACAAAATGGAAAAAATAATTTTTTTAAGGCCTCCAAGGTTTTGGTAACAGTGAAACACAGAAAATTTTAGATTATTTACCTTGAAAAGGAAATTTTCCGAAAACTAAACGCTTCGTTTTGGTTAATTTAACGCTTTTCTATTCATTGTTGCATAGTTACAAGCTTGATCGCCACTCAAAGCTCAAAGCTCAAATAATTTAGCGAGCTTTGAATGAATTAAAATGTTGTATACTATAGACATAATAAACCAAATTCTAAACCAATAAAAATCTATATGATGCTCGAACTAGATAGAATTCGAGCTGATAAAATATACAAGATGCGCCATTTTGATCGATACAACTTTTGTTTGAAACATTTTTTCGTAAACATTACTGTTTACCCGTGAGGGCGAAAATTTTATAATATGTACTATACTTGATTATCAGTTATGTATATGTCACATGTTTGTATGTGTAAGGTGATAAAGAAATGCATGGTATTTCAACAATTAACTCAGTCAATTGTTTGTTTTCACTTGTTTTAGGTGATGTTAGTTTTGAAGATTTTTTAGTGTATTGCTTAAAATGGCGCACCTAGTATATAGAATAGAATACAATATTTGATTCTGTTTTCGAATCAACACATCAAATATATCATTTATTCATGAAAACAACATCCGTGGTTAATTTCATGGATATGCGTAAATATAGAAACATGATAGGAACATGTTGCTAATTTTATTTACCTACAGCTACATCAAAACATATTCCAGTTAAAAGAGATAATCAAGCGATCCAATTAGGTATGTGTTCGTTAATTTATATAGTGATTTAAATTAGAATATATACGGTCACTTAAAATAATTTCAACTTCATTTCGACTAATACAATGTTCGCATGATGATTATATAGTATGTAAGCTTGGATTTTTATATATTGCTGTTAAGGAAAAGCCCCAAAAGTGTTAAGAGATCGGAAAGATATTTTATTTGATTATAATCAACATCATTTTTATTGTTTAGGGATATTTTGATCTCGAACACTCAAAAATCTAGTCACTAAGTTAATTGGAAAAGTAGTGTCGTATATTTTCAAAACCACAGCAAAATCAAAGATGATGGAATAATATTTTGAGCAATATCCTAAAAGCTTTTCAGTCTATCGTCAATTGAAAACCTTTTTTTTTTTTTAAATTACCCCAAGTAACTTAATGCCGCAACAAAATTATTTGTGAAAACCTACACTTAAGAAAAGTACGGAAGATAATAGTATAAAGTATGAAAATCGGGCCTTTTGACGATGGGATGGGTATCTTGGAGCATCGATCAAGTGTTTTTTTAATACGGCAGGTGACATCCGGAGCAATTTTTTCAATCAATCCCTCAGAAACGCGTTGCATCGAAAAATTAACCTGATGTCTGTCGAGGTCACTCAGTAAGCTGAACTCAGACATTCTGTACATTAAATAATGCCCCATATATAGGGTGGGAATTTTAATCGATACGTCTGATTACCTCGCCAGACGCGCCGCCCCACCTATTAAAAAATGACCTCAACAAAAATTGTAAAGTTTGATGGAGGGCACCATGTTCTTGCTAAAGATTGTCCCTAATTCTTCGGGCCAATTTAGATTATAAAAGGTTCGATTAAATGCGATAATTCAGATGCATAAATTCAAATGTCCCACCCTGTATATCATTAAAAAGTAAGGACTGTGGCAATATGGGAACATTTCGATAGTTTGAGAGTCATCGTATTAATATGAAATCGATTCTAAAATTATCATCAATATTTGACTCTTGTGTTGTTGATTGCTCTTGTATTCCATTATAGGTGGTATTCAGGCAAGGACTGGCAAGACAGATGTAATGCTGACATCACGCTTAAAATCGGTATTGGAGAGCTGTCAATTAGAATGAGTATACCAGCAACTACATTATAGAAATATCTGTGAGTTGGACATATTAAGAATTTAATCAGTCATTCAAATATTTCTACCTGTCGTCTTGCACCAAAGCTCGATCTCGTAGTTCAATTCAGGAGGGAGGTAACAACCCCCAAAATTTAAATAAGTATAAGTAGGTTTGTCCGATATGGCTGCATCGAGGATTATTGGCAGATAGGTACTGATGAATTTGCTACTTTGCACCAAATTTTGTGGACGTAATTTGGTACCAAACAGCACAGATTCGCATCACTAAAACAGCTAACTTAGCCCATTTCCGGTGAAGCTATGTTAAAAAAGTGTCCTTGTATTGATTTAAATAGACGTTTACACTTCCCGCTTGATTGGGGCTACGAAATCTAGTTTTGGAGCAAAACGTGAGGTAGAATGGCGTATATGATTGTTAAGATGTGATTATATTTAACGCTCTTGTAGGAAAAAAAACACAAAAAAAGCGAAGGCAGCGACTAATTCAAAGGACACTATCACTGGCAATAACATTACTGACCCAGAGCTATTCAACCCAATATCAATCCATTTTAAGATATTTCCAGCATGGTATTTGCAGTTGCTATGCTAAAACTATTGTAAAACCCACTTTTACAATAGTTTTAAAACCCGGCAGAATTAAACGAATTTGATTTTTACTGGCTAAAATTTAACCATTTATAACACGAGATAATTAATGCCTTAGTTTCCAACTTTGACAATTTCCGTCAAAATTAATATCTCGAAAACAAAACGATGTGGTGCAACTTTCCGTTTTATTCTAAAAACATTTCTTTCAATTCTATCGAAAGAATTTTTTAATATCGTAAAAAATCGCTGGGAGGACAGTGACTTTTACATGCTTTGACCGTCAAAATCGTGAACTTTGCAGCTGATTACCTCGCGATTTATTTAAAATTATGCAACTTCGGGATCTCAAGGCTAACATTATTCTGAGAGAAAAATTTTGGCCTATTTGGCCAAATAGGCGCTCCATATCAAGACGTCACTGTATTGCCCAATTGCTCGCTCATCCCCTAATCAATATCATTAAAACAATAATTTTTGGGTGAAACTAATATTTGTATTAAACTAGTGCAGTTGTCTGTATAGCTGTATAACTAGGTGATAGATATACCAATTACATAAACGATACTGATAATAATTTTGAAAGGAGGTCAGCCAAATAATGCTATGATAAGTGTGGTAATATAAGTGTGGGACTGCAGCCAAATTAGTTTTCTTGTTCGATTTTGGATATTGCCAATAAATTTTGGTATCTACTTAAGGTTAAGTATTTTAAAACGTTTATTTTCTATACTTTTCTATAATTTTTTTCATTTTCATAAATCATTTTTTAATTTCCCGAAACGGAATAATTCCATTTATTAAAAAATCGAAATCCAAAATTTTGAAGCTGCTTCAATCGGGATTTGAACTCACACTTTTTTGGTGAACTCTGGTGAAAATATATTATTTTGTTTCGATTTTCAGCACTTTCAAGCGGTTCAATTTTTAATCATCAGCGGTTCAATCTTTTATACCAACTTTTTGTCTTTGCATTATTCAGGATAAAAATTTTCTAGAATTGGCCCGAAATACAAACTTTGTTTACAGAATTTTAGAGAGTAGGTAATGTTTCTAGTAAATAAGAATGTTATTCAAAAAAATTGGATAACATTTCATCACCAATATCTTTGAGAGTTCGATTTCACAAGAAAATTTGGTCACACAAATGGAAAACGAATCCGGGAAAGATTTGATAATATTTCTGAGATTTTGTTTTAAATTTTCATATTTACAAAATGTTTGCTATTCAGATGCAGAAAAAAAACTGGTCTAGAAACCTAAATTTTAGGCATTTTTCAAACTAATATAAAAAATGAAAAAAATCTTCGAGTTTCGGTGAGGTAGGGGTTTTAATTACTCACGTTTGATTAATCGGGCCTCCTTCTACTGGAGTTCCTGGAAGAAACGTGGCCTCCAGTCTTCCGCCATTTATTGTTTAATGCACTACACTGGGCTAACTTGATGCCGCTTCACAAGACCCACTGTATCGAAATAATTCGAATTTTGAAAAATACGTTTAAGGACATATTCTTAACCTGTCTAAATTTTCAAAATATGCAAAACCAAGTGAAGACTAACAATTGACTGACTTAATTTATTGTTGAAATACCTTGTATAGAAAGTGTTGAAAATCAGTGGTTGATTTACTTTTTTATAAATTATAAGTATTTAAAAAACCAACACAATTATGGCAGCATTTTGGCAGCCATTTATTTAGTTTTCGAAAATTTCGCAAAGTATTTGCTAGTATTTTGTTTTGCGAGAATGTCTCACAAGACCACTAGTTCCAGCTTAATGCAAATCTTCAACTATCGTTTATAGTTTTAGAGAAAATAGACACCGAAATTTTGTCCTAATTCGCGCCCTCAGGGGTAAACAATCATGCTAAACGGTTTACAAGAGGGGTCCTACGGATACAAGATCCAATTGACCTATGTTGCTTATTTACGACCTTAGCCTCAATAGTTTTAGGCGTCACAAACTTGGGACTAAACTTAGTATATGTTGATATATATTACATGTATACAAAGTATAAAAAGCTCGATTTTTTCAATTTTTTAGACCAGAATACCGCTTTAACAAAATGAAAATATTTATCATAAGCAAAATTGTAACCCAAAAATGTTCATGTATAATCTAAACCAACGACGTTGTTTATAATAAAATGAGTAAATTAGAATTTGAGCAATATTCGAGTTAAGCACTTTTAATGTGAATACCAACCAATACGATACAACTTTCTCTGTTCACATCAATTCAATAATGGAATGATAATAATTTTAATTACCATTTTAATAACAAACAGTCAGCTACAGAATGTTACGAAAATTAATCTTTAATCCATAATAATGTTTTAAACATTTTCTTGTCTAAACAATTATTAGAAGAGTTACCGGTCAAAAAGTCAATAAGTAGATTTTAATAATCGTATAGAACGTAAACGGTAAGTGTTATAAAAAATAATTTGGAGCAAATTATAGGAAATTTAATTATCTTCAATAAAGGTTATTACCATTTTGGATCTAAAGTGCTTGGTTACGAAGATATAAACCAAAACAGTTTTCTTTGAAGTGGAGGCACTTCCGTCCTTTCTTCTTGAAAGAATTTTGAGTATTTACATTCAGTACATTATACCGATTTAAATAAAAAAATAAAATCGGTAATTTATTATGGATAACAGTAACGAGCCTCTATATTACCATCTGTATTATAGTACAGTAAAAGATGTTAAAAAATTCGGCTAATGAAGGAAAATCAAAGAAAAAGCTCGCATTTTGATAAAACCATATGAAATGTGTTTCTTAGGTGTTAAATATCATTAGTAACGCATAAGTTAGTGGCGCAAATGTTTTTATTTGTTATTATACAATAAAATTTAATTTAATTAAATGAAACATGCAATGTTAAAGTTCACTTAAAAAATTAGTAATTAGACAACTTAAATTTCAATTTTTGTCCCAATTTCCTAGATCAGTTTTTTGTATTTTTAAAATACGTATTTTCGACTACCAAGTAGTCATCATCAGTAACATTCACTAGCTAATTCTTACTGATGATGACTACTTGGTAGTCGAAAATACGTATTTTAAAAATACAAAAAACTGATCTAGGAAATTGGGTCAAAAATCGAAATTTATTTCGACATATCCTAGAGTTCTCATTTATTATCTTCGATAATATTTATATTAGGCAACTTGTTTGACGTAAATGTTAAGTGCTTGTCAAATAATCGAAAATGATTATACATGTATAATGTATGTGTAATTCAAGTTGCCTATTTATTAATATTGTAAGTCAACTTAAACATTGATCGTTCCATTGAATTAAAATTTAGCAAACTGTGAGCGGTTTCCTTCACTTTTTTTCTTTATTTGTAACATCGTTAGCAGTACTATTAATATTGTTTCCCAATACTAGACTGCTAGGTTATCAGTTTGTTGCAATCGTTTTTTCTGTAACATTGTGTAGAGTGGATAAACTGCAGACCACAATAATTTCCATACTAAAATGTATATTATTGTATACAATAAACAAAAGTCCTAGTTTTGTTTGCTGTAACCCAGCCAGTCCAGTATATTTGTAATGAATGTGCGGTTTTTTGGTAAACGCACGTCGAATTAAAGTGTGATTAACATTTAAATATTATTCACAGTTGATATTTGCAACTGCAAGAATATTTTTGTAATAATTACAAAATACATTTTAAATATTGGGTGAGTCTATAAAATTTTATGTATTTTGATCCAATATTACATCATGTTACTGACACTCAATTTTTTCGAGCGCAGAAAACCCAGAAAACAGCATCAGTTTGAACTAAGTAATCATGAATGGATTTACAAAGGGTTTGTTTACATACAACGTTTTTCTATAGAAATTTTTCTCGAACATTTTCTGTGAATTTGATTGAACTTACTTGTCAGACGTCAAAAAATCAAAACTAAACCAGCAGGGGGGGGGGGGTGCGACCTGTGAGATTAATAAACAGATATAAAAAAAATAACAAATCTTCCCACTCGAAACTACTCGACCGAATGTTACGAAATTCTTTTCGGGTCATATTGCACTTCGGCGCCTCAACGAAGTCGTTACCTTTTTTTGTTCGTGCGACACACACACACACTTACACAAAAAATGTTTGTTTTTTATGATGATCAACATTCTAATTTAAAGTGTTATTTTATCGGCTATGTTTTCGGATCTAAATTGATTTTTAAAACAACATGGAGAACTAGATCCCATCTGATGTCAGAAAATGATATCCTCCTTCAAACTCTGCAACTTTTGTTTTAGCTATTTTCTGATTAGAGAGATAGATACTTTCTGTATTTAGACCATAATCCTTATGATGTTATAAATAAGTAATTAATTCTAATTTTCACAATAATAAAACAAGTGCCTAAAATATTCAATAGAAACATAAATAAAAATATGTTTATAACAAATCAGAATAATAACAGACAAAAACAAACTTTACCAAAACGAACATTACAAATATTAAAAAATAAAAAATTACGCATCAAAATAGTTCGAAATATCAAAAATAAATATGAACAAACGAAAACAAACAATTGACTGAGTTAATTGTTGAAATACCATGCATAGTCAGTGTTGATTTGTTTATCACATTACACATACAAACATGTGACACATACATAACTAATAATCAAGTATAGTACATATTATAAAATTTCCGCCTAATTGGCGCCCTCACGGGTAAACAGTGATGTTTACGAAAAAATGTTTCAAACAAAAGTTGTTTAATTTTTGATAAGGAACATTTTTTACATTTAAACTTTTGTTCTATCTCTAACGGTTTACAAGTTGGGTTCTACGGACCCGAGACCCGATTGACCTATGATGCTCATTTACGACCTTCACCTCACTTTTTACGTCCTGAGTACGCTGTAAAAATTTCTCGATATCTTTTTTCGTTTTTGAGTTATCGTGTCCACAGACGGACGGACAACCGGAAATGGACTAATTAGGTGATTTAGTGAACACCTATGACAAAAATTTTTTTCCTAGCATCATTATTTTTAAGCGTTACAAACTTGGGACTAAACTTAATATACTATGTATATTTCATATATACATGGTATAAAAAATAAATGATAATATTAATGGCGAATTTAGTTGTGTAACAATTCGCAATTTTTACTCATTTATACTAGTTATACAAAGTGTTAAAAGTGGAAGTGATCGGCCGACTCTGATCCTGATCGAGTCGTTGATTTGAATAGCTTGCGATGATGTTCTCAAGATCATTCTCGTACGCGTGACTATTTTGTTGTAACCCCAAGTTTTCAAAACTCACAGTGATTAAAAATTGTCTTATTTTTCTTATCCAGTTGTATTTAGCCAAGTTAGTAGATTTTAGTAGATTTCCTGTTCTGTCAAGTAAGAGTGGCTCCCAATGCCTTAACCGAGATGTGTTTTTGATTAATAAACTACAAAAGGAGCTTTTTTTATTATAATAGTTTAAATTTTTCCAACCTGTTTATATGTAGGTATAGTTACTATTATATGCAGTAGGATAAAGGATAATTATAGTTAAAACATTTGGCAAAAACATAGAAATAAATGTCATAATGAATGCATGTTGGTACATTATATAACTACACAACAGCGAACCGCACCGCACTCTAGGTATCATTTAAAATACCATCATTTTATTTTCTAGGTTCATTTCGAGGTTGGCAGGTACCTTGCTAAGAGTTAGATTGTTAGAGACACAGTTATTATTATATGAGTCACACAGATACAAAATATAAAATAAGTAATGCGAATATGTCCTTTACAGCTCACATCAATATATTCCTGATAAATTACTACAAACTAGTGTTGGAACGAATAATCGCATTCGTATTTGCATTCGCGAATATTCTCGTATCTCTTAACATTTGCATTCGCATTCGTAAAAAACGATACGAATGTTTTGCGAATATTTTTGAAAAAACATCATCGTTCTTTTGTACCATAAATTGCAAAATAACCCCAAACTTCACTAATATGTATGTACTTTATTCATATTTTTTTGTCCAATCTACAGTTAAGTCCTTCAGAAATTGTGAGAATTTATATCATCACGAAAGTATAGGTGTAAACGAAAAATATTAATTTCGGACCTGTTTGTTTACTTTCGCTGGTTTAATATAAGTTATTCTTTTGAAATTTATAAAATAAATTTAAATATTTAGATTATTTCTCTGCTCTTATAAAATATTTTACTCTCAAACATGTTTTTTAATTAGCTGATGCACTAGAAATTAAATTTATATAAAACAAGTGAAAACAAACAATTGACTGAGTTAATTGTTGAAATACCATGTATAGACAGTGTTGATGCGCAATCGTTTGTTTTTTCGACGTCACGTAAATAACAAAAGATATTCACTTTTAAATAGACACACACACAACTAATATTCCTATATTAATACATACTATAAAATTTGCACCTAATTAACGCCCTCGTGGGTAAACAGTGATGTTTACGAAAAAATGTTTCTAACAATAGTTTTTTATTTTTTTACCAGGAACATTTTTTTTATTTAAACTTTTGTTCTATCTCTAACGGTTTACAAGATGGGTCCTACGGACCCAAGACCCAATTGACCTACGATGCTCATTTACGAACTTGACCTCTCTTTTTACGTCTTGAGTACGCTGTAAAAATTTCAGCTCGATATCTTTTTTCGTTTTTGAGTTATGCAAGCTTATTTTAAAATAAGCGCTAATTATTCTTTGTTCGAATGGATTAACTTCATCAAAAATTAAAAAAGATAAATGCAGAGATCTATACCAAAATTGATGACATTGGGTATAATATAATCACATACAATTTTCGATTTCGTGTTTCGGTTGTGAAAACAATAACTTGACAATAGGAATAAAATACAATAGTTAAAAGTTCTTATTTTAAAAAACATTACAAAATATGGATTGCATTCATACCATATGACGATAAAATGATAACTTGTTTTAGAATGTTCTACCATAAATTCGATATTCTACAGTTTCGTTTCGAAACATGTGGATTCTTACGTTTGTATTACAAATTTTTGTTTAAATACTTCTAAAATTTACGAATCTGTATTAATACTTTTTGTTTTTTGTTACAGGTAAGGATTCTAAAAGTAAAAAATTTATCAAAAATGGAATGAAATATAATTCGAAGCTCGAAAAGAGTAAGTAAAGATAAGATCCTATTTTTATTCATAAATATTTTCCTGCTATTCGTAGGTACACACTTCGGTTTTTATTTTTTGCTTTCTGGATCAAAAGGGAGGCTATAAAGCATGAACGAAAATCAATGGAAAATTTAGATTTGGATACCCTGAATGTTTACTTTTTATGAACGTCTCGATATCGACTGTCGTAATCACGGCTGATAGAAACTTCTAGAAAAGTAAAAATCTGGAAATCATGCTTTTATTTCAATTTTTTATCAGTCGCAATACTGTTGCCCATTGTTGATCGAATTTTTGATTTTCCTCCTTGCAGTCATGGCTGAATTTTTTTCTAAAATGAAAAAATATGGAACCTATAAGGTACTTAAAACAATTCATTCTCAACGGATTCTTCTAATATTAAGTTGTTTACGATTTTTATACCTTCCGCTCAATTGTTTTTTTTTTTCTGTTAAAACTTCCGCACTTAGAAAATGTAAGTACCTTAGATGAAGAATTATTTTCGTTCTGTATATGTGTCTTGTTTTCATTGGAAATATTTTTCGAAAACATTTTCTAGTTGGTAAGTAAGTATCTATACGTACGTAACTATATCTAGCTACTCCTTCCTACTTACCTGTCATGACTTGTTTTAAATTATTAACGATTATAGATAAATTCTTATAAATTACAGTCATTTTCTTTTTAAATTTATGAATATTTTCTAAGTTGTTTTCAAACTAGAAGCATTCTATTCTAATAATCTGTCAGGCCTTTTCATATGAAAGATATCATCTCTATAAAAAAGGTTCTTATTTCATAGTCTAAGAGATGGGGACTTTAGGTCGACCTTCATCTGTATAATTATTAGATGAGACATATTATACCATGCATATATGAAATATACATAGTATATTAAGTTTAGTCCCAAGTTTGTAACGCTTAAAAATAATGATGCTAGGAAAAAAATTTTGCCATAGCTGTTCATAGAATCACCTAATTAGTCCATTTCCGGTTGTCCGTCCGTCCGTCCGTCCGTCCGTCCGTCCGTCCGTCCGTCCGTCCGTCCGTCCGTCCGTCCGTCCGTCTGTGGTCACGATAACTCAAAAACGAAAAATGATATCGAGCTGAAATTTTTACAGCGTACTCAGGGCGTAAAAAGTGAGGTCAAGTTCGTAAATGAGCATCATAGGTCAATTGGGTCTTGGGTCCGTAGGACCCATCTTATAAACCGTTAGAGATAGAACAAAAGTTTAAATGTAAAAAATGTTCCTTATCAAAAATAAGGAACTTTTCTTAAAAAAATGTTTCAAACAACTTTTGTTTGAAACATTTTTTCGTAAACATCACTGTTTACCCGTGAGGGCGCCAATTAGGCGGAAATTTTATAATATGTGTACAAACTATACACTAAATGTCGGTCGGTAATGCAGAAACCTATAAAGTCATTTACATATGTACTATACTTTATTAGTTATGTATGTGTCACATGTTTGTATGTTTTATGTGATAAAGAAATCAACACTGACTATGCATGGTATTTCAACAATTAACTCAGTTAGTTGTTTGTTTTCACTTGTTTTTTATAAATTTTTATTGGGTGATAAACGAAAAGACGGACGGACGGACAACCGAAAATGGGCGTGATTTTATGAAAAGCTATACCAAATTTTTGGGACTAAACTTAGTATACCTTGATATATATTACATTATATACATTGTATAATAGTCATGAACACTTTTCGCTATCATTGGCGTGTTTATCAATCAATAAAATTTCATAAAAAATATGTCTCATTTGATTACCAAATGGTTGTAGATCGACCTTATACCGTCTCCTGTACTAAAAATTGATATCTCTTATAAAATCCGGAAATTTAATTATGTATATTAGAAGTAGTGCAAAAAACCTCAATTCAAAATTTCAACATTTTGCAGCCAATGATTTTGATCTCTCTTATCCATGTGAGTAATTTTTCGAGATCGCTACATAGAAAGATGGAAGTACAAAATGGTATGTACCTATACCAGTGTTTTTGACGAATTATGCATCTTAAAAGTCCTTAACACTAAATTTTAGTACAATAGGGTGTAACATATTACAGACATTACGATAGTTCTTCAAAATTTGTTGGAAAATGAGTTCTTATTCTTAAAATGGGTATTTTCGTTGAAAATTCCATCGTTTTTGCTAATACAATACTTGTACAAACTTCTTTTTTACTATCAATATTTGTAATTAATTTTTTATACTTCTTTCCGGCTTAAATCTCAGAAATAACCTTATAAAATTTTGTGATGGTAGTGCCGGGAAATAAATGGAAAATTGAGTTTTTTCTATTTTAATTTTTACATAAAAATACTTGAAAAATAACGAAATAGTTTATTACGACCTTAGGGAAGAAAGTTGGATTCGACTCGGCTTTCTTATCACACCCGCTAGGGTTTAAATAATGATTGGAAGTTCCATGCAAAATAATGTCATTTGATAGGAACAGAGAAAAAAAATTTCAAATATTTTAACGATTCAGAAACCACTCATTTCAGATATGCCCAGGGCCAAAACTACGATAGGGCAACCGAGACAAAACCCTGGGGCCGCCGAGCGCAAAATTACAAACAATATGTAATAATAATTCAAATTAATCTGTTATACAACGTGAAAAATTTATAAGACAAATAAAACATTTATGATTAGAAATAATAATGCCTTGTTTTTTCTTTTACAAAAATTGGAAAAATTTTAGTTGACAAACTCAATAGAGAATTAGGGCCCCGAAGTTAGCCTTGCCCCCGGGCCCCTTCAACTCTAGTTCCAGCTCTGGAAATGCCACTTAAAAAATTTACATTTTGCCTGAAGAGGAAAAGGTACTAATAACAGGGCCAGTTAAATATAGTTTAGGACCCTTCATTTTTGTAAAATTTTAATTTCTTGCGTGGATTATCTTTAAAATTAAATAATAATTCACGTTTGGTAATATTTGTAACTCCACGTTGTAAAAAGTTATACCGTTTAAAACGTTTTAATTCATGCGCATAGGTTCCTAATTTCGTAGCATCTTGTTCATTTATTATTGGATACATAACAATGTAATAGTCGTTACGAAAACATACCATATGCTTACAACATTGTGGATACAATTTATTGGCATGCGGTCGAATCATATGGCATCCACGATTATCATTGTCTGGTGGTTTTGGATCCACACATCTAAAAAATCATAAAATTTACTTAAAATTTATTTGTGATGATAGTGTACGCCATTGTAACATAAATATTCTTAATAATCCAAAGACTCTGATGTTTAAAGTCTACAAAAATTTTTTTTACAAACAATTTAGGATAAGATTAAAAATTAATTAAAGTTGAAAAAATAATTTTAAAGTAGGCATGGAATTTGCAATTCAGATGCTAAAACTATGATAAAGCCCACTTTTTAACAGAACTCAACGAATTTTTTTACACAGATAAAGGATAAAGCTTACTATTAAATCCCAAAGTTTCAGAAATTTTGACAGTTTAGTACACGAGACAATAGGCTTTTGTATAAATTTGAAATATTAGTTTATATGTTTCATTAGTATCTGATTTACACCAGAAAAGTATTATTCACTTCTAGGTTCATTTGATTCTCTTTCAAGGTACATTTGATTGGTGTTTGTTGTCAAATATTTATAATCCTTATATTTTATAAAAATTAATTTTGTGTTTTATTATCTACATATCACGATGAATCATTTGAAACTTTTATCCAACTGATTTATTCTTAGCGGACAAAAGCCTAATAATGCATATGTTTGGCAATTTCAGTCAAAATTAATATCTCAAATCAAAACGACCTGGTGCTATTTTTTTTTATACTTACATATTCTAAAAACATTCCTTTCAACTAAATTGGAAAATAAAATGAGTTTTTTTTTTTTAAATTAAGTCGAGAGAATTTTTAAATAAGGCAAAAACTAGCTGGTAGGACAGTGAGTTTTACTACTTTGACCCTCGAACTTTGCCGCTGATTATGTCGCTATCTAAGCGATCAAAAATTTTGCTACCTTGAAATCTCACACCTAAGCCTATTCCAACTCTTTTCTCAAAATTATTACTAGAGTATTTTTTAATGTTATAACTCGTGTGGTATGGAATGTAAAAACTAGACAAATTGATAATTTAATAGTGTTATGTAAGTATTCAAATATTTCAATAAACTTGTGATAATTTTGAGTGGACTAATATAATGAAAAAATAAAAAATGGAAATTTAATCATGGAAATCGGTAAATCGGTGTAAAACATATTCTAAACAACTTTTCTAATAATCTTTTTCGATATCTTTAACCATCTCTGACGCTAGGCAAAATAGTATGAAACGGTCTTATTTGTCAATTAGTTGCAGGATGAGTTTAAAGTCCAGATTTCGGTTCAGTATCTCAAAACATGTGACCCATCATCTTGTATGACTGTGCAATTTTTGTTATAAATAACGAAAATATGAGGGTCTTCATCTTAAATGCGACACATTGTATAAAACGAACACTTACTTATATTGAACAATAAATGGAAAATTATATTCCGGATATTCATTTATGTTAATTTTGGAACAACTGAGCAGCGCACATACATTTGGTATTTCAGATTTCCACCGATCACCTAATTTATATGTTTGATTTGTCGCTGGATCCGTACAAGCTGAAACAAAAGTTTTTTAGTTGTAAGGCATTTGTTAATTGATTTTACTTTTGGGTAAGGCATAAAGTGATTGGTATTAAGGTATTAATAGTATTTTTTTTAACCCCCGAACTAAAAACGGGCAGTTATAAGTATGATCACTATGTGTGTGTGTGTGTGTGTGTGTGTGTGTGTGTGTGTGTGTGTGTGTGTGTGTGTGTGTGTGTGTGTGTGTGTGTGTGTCTGCTTGTCTATCGGTATGTCTGTGGCATCGTAGCACCAAAAGAGATGAACCGATTTTGATTTTTGTTTGTTTCGTTTGACAGGTGATTTAAGGGAGAGTGTTCTAAACTATGTTTCAAGTTCTAGTTTAGGGTTCCGTACCCAAAAAAATTGAAATGAAAATTGGTGATGATCATGAAAGTCGGTTCAGTTTGGAAAAGGCTTGTAGGATAAAACTTATTTAATGGAGTTTTGTGTCAAGTGCAAGTTTAGGGTTCCGTGACCGAAAAATTTGTCGGTGGTTCTTAAAATTTTGTAAATTTCACTTGTTAGTTTGATATCTCTTATCGTTTTTGAATTATCTTGTTTACGGACAGACGGACAGTCAAAAATGGACTGATTAGGTGATTTTATGAACACTTAAACCAATTTTTGTTCGTAGCATTAAAATTTTTAAGCGTTATAGATTTAGGTTGAAAAAAAATAGTACTTACTATCCAAAGGATCCACCTTATCATCATTCACATTAAATTTTGCAGCTGGTACATTTTGGCACTTACATTTGGTTATGTAATAAATTAAATTTAATATTAAAATGTAACGTAGCATGATTTTTACAGGGAGCACAACACAAACATAACAGAATGGCCGACGCTTTGGATTCAAGAAAAGTTTTTATTAAACAATCATTTTATAGGAACTGAAGAAATATTAAAGTTTATTACAAATAATATTTTAATTCACAAATAATTAAAAAGTTTATGATGTATAATTATTATAAACTTTTATGAATAAAATGAAGTCATTTTTAATGTGGGTCTTAACCATCACTGAGTATGCAAAAATGTTGGCGAGCAAACATACACTTTTCGACGGAGTTTAATGAATTTTTTGTCACAGGCTAAGAATATTAAATTCCAAAATTTTTAACATTTAAAAGCAGAGATAATGCGATAATGCTTAAAACAAGAGATTAAGTTCCCAATTTTGACAATTTACGTCATAATTAATATTTCGAAAAAAACGTCGTATGGAGCTATTTTTTTTTCTAAAAACACTCCTTTCATTGCTCCTACTTTTTTTTTCAATTCTATCGAAATTTTTTTATATCGTATAAAATAGCTGGAGGGATAGTGACTTTTACATGCCTTGACCCACAAAATCGCGAAATTTGCAGCTGATTATCTCGCTATCTAAACGACAAAGAATTCTGCAACTTCGGGATCTTACAGCTGACATTATAGTCTACGAAAAAATCTGTCTGTCGACAAGACAGTCATGCTGGAAATATCTTAAAAGAAAGTTATTGGAAAGAAAACATGGAAATCAATTGCAGGAACTTTAAAACTGTTAGATTGAAAAATGATTTTGTTTTTTTACAATTTAACTCCAATTTTCTATTTTTCAGCGGTTGCAAACTTCCTGTCAAGGGAAGCATGCATTTTTCCAATGTATCCTTTAGGTTGTCAATATCTTTCATTTGCATTTTCCAATTTATCCTTCCGGTTTCAATATCGTTCTGAAGTTTGCGTCAGAAAAAAAATCATCGCAAAACATAAAACCGAAAATCTGGATTCCATTGGATACGATTCCATTTTTTGTTCCAAAAGTAATTTGATTTCGATTGAATTTAACCAATTCAAATCCGATTAGCATCTCCATCAAAACGTGTGTGTCTGATTGACTATTATTATGTTCAACATTATTTTTGGGCATGTTATGCTAATTATTTTTCAAAATCAATAAATAAAATCAAATGTTTTGATAAGAATGGCGTATGTTTGGTAATTATTTTGTGTTTTAAAAAATGTGCTATGGAAATAATGATTGGCTAATTAATGAAATTGCGAGAGGGCACATAGAAATAATTCTGCTTTTTATTTATTTATTCTGAAATATTTACACTCTAAAATATTTATTTACTCTAAAATATCATAATCATTTAATTAGTTTTTTTTACCAATTAAGAGAAATAATTAATTAAAGTTATATTAAATTGCATAGACTCTTATAAGTGTCTCTATGTTCAATAACGAAAGAAATTGATTGGTTATGAAGAATTGGCACCTTTGAGAAAAATAAAAAATTCTAATAGATAGAACTATGTCTCAAACATACACCGGTGAAAATTCTAAAAAGTTTCTGTCTTTGTTATCAATCGGACATATTAAAACGCATTGCGTGCATAAATTTAATTTGTAAAAAGTTCCTTAGATTATATAAAATGCGTTTATGAATCATCAATACATAGTATAAAACAAAGTCGCTTTCTCTGTCCCTATGTCCCTATGTCCTTTGTATGCTTAAATCTTTGAAACTACGCAACGGATTTTGATGCGGTTTTTTTTAATAGATAGAGTGATTCAAGAGGAAGGTTTTTATGTATAATACATCCATATTATAGTAGAGTAAGGGGTTGAAATAGGGGTTGAAAGGGATATGCTTCAAAAACTAAAAAAGTTGTGCATCGATTAAGCTGAAATATTGACACGATATACAACCAGGTTCAAAGATCTATTGTTTTTATCTACTTTTAACCTTCGAAGGGTAGAAAGGTGTAGCGAGAAAGTGGGAAGGAATTATCGAATATTTACAAATATACCTAAGTGGGGCATCAAATAAAAGAGCATGACGTGTACATTACAAAACTGTTATCCCACGCAAGGAAATGTGGAGGGAGGGGTGCAAGTGGGGATGTTGCCCAGCAAAGCGGGTAGTTACAACCAATAGTGTTTTTCTTGCCTAAATATTGTTACGAGTACAATCGAAAGATATCAAATGTAAAATGACAGTCCCTTTCTGGAGTTTTTTCTGATCTAGAACTTTGTTATGTATCTCCTGATGTATCTCCTGACGTAGGGCTTTCTGGTGCATCTCCTGATGTAGGACTTTCTGGTGCATCTCCTGATGTAGGATTTTCTGCTGTATCTCCTGATGTAGGACTTTCTGGTGCATCTCCTGATGTAGGACTTTCTGGTGTATATCCTGATGCAGGACTTTCTGGTGTATCTCCTGATATTGGACTTTCTGGTGTATCTTCTGATATAGGACTTTCCGATGCATCTCCTGATGAAGATATTTCTGATGCACCTTCTGATGTAGAACTTTCTGGTTCATCTCCTGCAGTAGAACCTTCTGTGGCAACTACTAACTTAATATTATTTGGTCCAATACCTGATGTAAAATTTTCTGATGCACTTCCTTGATCAGTACCAGTTGAAATTAATTTTGTGATTGATTGTTGCTTTTTTATGCTTAGTTGCCCCTTATCATTTGTTGTCCATTGCCATATTTTGCTGTAAATTAATAGCATTAATTCAGACATTGTTACAAAATATTTCATAATGATTAATTTTATCTACTCTAAAGCAACGGTTTGGGAATTCCGAATAAAATTTATAAAATGTAAATCCAAGTTTTTAACGCATAAAAATATTGATGCTATGAACAAAATTTTGGTATATGTGTTCATAAAATCACTTAATTAGTCAATTTCCGGTTGTCTGGCTGTCTGTCTGTCGTCTGCCCGTCTGTCATCACTATTACTAAAAAACGAAAAGAGATATTAATCTGAAATTTTTATAGCGTGCTAAGGACGTAGCGTGATTATCTAGCACATTCGGTATACAATTTACTCGTCATGCTTAAAAATCTATCTTTCGCCTATATTAAGAAAAACTTTAAAATGCTCACGTACCTTCCACAAATACAAATGTGTCTTGGACAACAATCAGGAAATTCCTTTTTGGAAGCTTTTTCAATTGGAGCTGCTTCACAAATTTTTTCATACTCTTTGCAATTCTTAATATCATATGGAGGGTCATATGGAGGGGATGGGATAGGTTGACAGCTGAAACAAAAAATTTTATTTCATTAACTAAATTTAAAGGAATCCGCACGATTAGATAGGAAAATGGCTCTTTGTGAAAACTGTTTCTAACCAACCCTAAAATATTCTTTGGATCATTCTGATCAAAAGCTCTCACGGCCACAAAAATTTTAACGCGTAGTTTTCGAGCTACGGGTAATTAAAGCTACACATATGTTATAGTTATAGTATATGACCTCCGCGACCGTCTTAATAATGAAACAACGTACAACCAACCACCTGCTGATAAATATTTAAACTATCAACAACAACAAAATTTTTTTGTGTTGGAATATTGGTATTCTGTACTATCCTACTATTCTACATGTGCTTTCTTACCCACTTTCTACGACTATTGCAAACTTGGCATTATAATTATTTTCGTCACGAACTTCCTTGCAATATTTTCGTTTACAGGCACCTTCCAGACTCCATGACACGGTTGGATTTATATCATGTATGGTCCTATCGTCAGCATCCATACACTCTAAAAAAAAAACAAGTGAAAACAAACAACTGGCTGAGTTAATTGTTGAAATACCATGTATAGACAGTGTTGATGAAGCAATCGTTTGTTTTTTGACGTCACGTTAATAAAAAAAGATATCCACTTTTAAATAGCTACACACACACTGATATTCCCATATTAATGCATACTATAAAAGTTGCACCTAATAAGTGCATTGAAATAAGTGCAAATTAATTGTAAGTGCAAATTAATTGTACATCAGAACTTGAAACTCAGCCTACAAAGAAGAGGAATACAAATTGACAAGTAGGACAAATTCTTAATCTTTTACCGAGCGTCAGAGATGGTTTGAGACATCGAAAAAAACTATTAGAAAAAGTTTCTTAGAACATGTTTTTATACTCATATACCAATTTTCATAACAATATTTCATTTTTAGTTTTTTCATTATCATATTTCACTTTATCCGCTATAAATTTATCTATTTGTCCAGATTTTACATTCTATCCAACACTAGCTATAAAAGTTTATTTTTTAATTTTATGTGCAAAACTGTGTAAAATTTCAAATTTGAGTCTTATTCTTGAATGGGATACACTGTATACTTAAATATTGTCAAATTAAATGAATACAAACGTGTTCTAAAGTCCAAATTTTGGCTATTGACAAATATCAACGGTGAAATATTTAACATGAACTGGGTAAATATATTAATCCGCATTTTTTTTTTTTACAGAAAAATTTAAAGTGATTTTTTTATTTGTTTTAGCACTTTTTATACGCGATTATCGAAAGAAAAAATAATGTGAATTTTATTTGAATATTGAAAAGAAATCGTCTAAATGAATTTCAAAATATCTGATTAGATTTATTATTTCTTTATAATACGGTATTTTTATTACAAACTTATTACAGCCTGATACTGAAATTAAGAAAAATAAACAATAGTTATGTAAAATTACAAAAGAAAAGTTGATTGATTATTCGATAAAGCGTTGGTAGAGGCTTACAAAAAAAAATCGTTATTGATAAATAAAAAAAAAATGTTGAAAACTTTTTTAAAACTTAAGATTATAATTTATTTTTCAATAACTTTTTCACATCAAAAAATTACTAATTTAGATCAAGACGATGAAGAAGGTAAAAAGACAGGTATACATTTTTCATACTTTATTTAATTTAACCCTTCAGCACACGTATTATGAGTATTTTACTCATGGTTGAAAATCTATCTATATATTTTAATCTATCTATAGTTTTTAAAAGTAAATTCCTGCAAAAATTGTGAAAATTTCTCTCATGACGAGTGTAAAGGTGTAAGCAAAAAAATATCGGAAATTTTCAGGACTGTCCGTGTACCTACGTTAGGTTAATGTAAGTCGTAAGTCCCCGACAAATGGAGTGTTTTTCTGGCAGCACTCTAAAAATTTGTTCATCCGCCTAGGAGCTACGATGCCACAGACAGGCAGACAGACACACACATAGAAGTCTTACTTATAACACCCTTTTTTGCGTAAGGGGTTAAAAATGGCTACTTAAACAATTATTCTTTAGTATGTGTTGATGCAAATGGGGAAAAACATGATCTTAATACTGAATGGGATCTGGATAATACAAAGCAATGTGGACGAAATCAATGTCTCGAAGCAGCAGGCTCTGGAGGTCGAAATTTTGGCGTAATACGCGAACAAAAGTATGTAACTTTTATTTTCTTAGATTATAGCAGTCTCTTGGTATATTTTTATAACTTGTGAAGTTGATGTTCATCGAAAAGCCGAAAGTATGAGATTTTCACGGAACTTTGCTATAGTGACGATTAAATGGGAACATGCGGTTGAAGTTGAAGCACCGAAAATTCAAACACAAAAAGAAAAAATGGAAAAAAACTATTTTTTCCAAAAATAAGGCATACTATGAGGTAAATCGAAAAAATTGTGGTTAGCAAAATTATTTTAAAATATTTATATTTTAGTAAAATTTAATTTTCTACAATTTCAGTTTTACCTGTAATTGTTCTTTCGTAAAACCTTTGAATCTAGTCGCTTTTCTGTGAAAATCTCACACTATCTACTTTTATCTAAATCAAATTTTAAGAGTAGTTCGAAATTTGTCGATGAAGAACCCAAAATAGGGTTGATTTGCAAAATTATCAAAAATTAGTCTCGACACTTATTTTAATCTACGAGTGCATGCAACCTTAAATTTTAGCTCACTTTTATCTTCAGATGTAATGTGTTTTCGAAAGACCAGTATCAATATTGTCAAATACAACCAGGCGATCCGGCAGCACAGTTCCCTTTTTGTTGCGAAACTAGAGTTTGTATATTGGGCATGTGAGTATTAGCAAGTTCTAAAAAATTTTTGACCACAAATTTTTTTTCTTTTTTCCAGAATAAATTTTTTTTCTAATGCTTGTACTAATCATCTATTTTAATCAGCGTAATATTTTTTATAGGTATTTGAACACAACTTCTACCAATTCGGATAATTCTTGGTTTGATGAGCGGTTCCATTCAGTTGACGCAGGAGATCATGCAACTTTAATACTAATTGAACGCTTTAGTCATGAGAGTAGAAAATTTCTAAATAAATAAATAACCATTTATTTCCAAAAATTATTAATTTAGCAAATACTTTCAGTAAATAAGTAATAAAAATACGTCATGGCTTCTTGATTATAACGAATGGAGATTTCATGCGCCAACATTAAGGCACAATTTTCCAAGTAATTTTAAGTCGTCGATTTCGAGTAGGGAATAAATAAAAATATTATACAACCCACGGCCAGAATATCGGATGCCTTGGCGGGTGTGATAGACGGCAGAGGAATTCCAACTTTCTGACCTAATTCAATTTTAATGTACTATTTATTAATTTTCTTGGACATTTGTACCAATCTCAAGATTAATTTGAACATGATTTATAAATTAATAAAAAAAATTTACCAAGTTACCAACGCTATTTTAAAATAAATATTAAAAAAAAATTATTATCAAATTATATCAATATTTATTAACAAATTAAATTAATTTATATTTAAATTATTTTTATTTATGTTTTAAAATAGAGTTGTTTTTATTAATTTATTAATTCATTTGGAGATTGGTACACCATTTTATTTTTGATTGAGGTCCCAGATTGCATTCACGTGTTTTCCTACCACCTGAATAGTTTGTACCTACTTTATTGAAAATAAATGTATTCGAAACGTTAACAATATTTTATTAAATAATTTTACATTACGTTTAAAATACATAAAAAAAATTTTAGCAAAAGGTCCTGAAAAGGCTTGGCTTTGCCTTACAAAGTAATTCAGTATAAGTGGCCTATAGTTTAGAGAAAGCTATATGAAAGTGTTCCATTTTAAACAATCCAATCGAAAATTGCTCCAGCGAACATGGAAAACAGGAACTAAGCTAAAGTTGCATTATCTGAAAATATACATTTTAATCATCCCTTTTACTCACTCAAAACATTTATTCAAATTTTTCGTCAGCCTTATCAAGTTAAACAAAAGGGCCTTGAAATCCCTCTCTTCGAATACAACAAATTTTTTAGGTTCATTTTTTCAAAAGAAACGCTTTGGCTTAGAAGTTTTTAGCTAGATTGTTTAAAATGGGACACCTGGTAGAAACTAAAATTTCAAATATCGAAACTTGTCACAAATTCCGGATTGCCTGCTTTCCACAAAAAAGAATAAAAAGGTTGAATGAACTTTGATAATCTTGAGACGGGCGATGTGTTATTTTTAACTTTTTTCAGACTGTTTGGATTAATTTCTTCGTTGATATGTAAATTAATACCTATGGGAGGATCAGTGCTGGATTTACACTAGGGGCAGTCGGGGCTAGTGCCCAGGGCGGCAAATTTTCTAGGGCGGCAAAATTTTGAAAGTGAGAAAACATTTTCTATACAATATATAATTAACTAATTCTTTTAAATAAAGATTTTATCTTTCAAGAAATATAATTTATGCATTATGTATCAAATTAAAATTTTGTATATTATAATATATTAAATTTAAGTGAAAACTATTAAAATAAAATTAATTTATTTCCATAAAGGTTTGAACAAATAAAATTTGATACTTTTTTTTTTCTGAAATTGATAAATTAATATAGTTTTTTTTGAAGAATTAGAAAAATTTTTTTTTCTCATGTTTATTGAGAACTCTGGACATAAAGCTGAAGATTTGCTAGTTGCTGTATTATCTGTTCTTCAGTTTTTTGATCTTGATCTCTCAGATTGTCGAAGTCAGTCATATGATAACGCGAATAATGTATCAGGGATTTATTCGGGCTTACAGGCAAGAATTCATGAAATTATATCTTGCAGAACATGCTTCTTGTGCTGCTCATTCTTTGAATTTAGTTGGAGTTGAATGTGCCCCAGTTGCAGTAGAATGCGCCCCCGAAGCTGCGTCATTCTTTCATACAGTACAAACTTTATACAACTTTTTTACTGCATCGACGCATCGCTGGGAAGTCTTACAGTCTCATACTGAAAAAAGAATTGCGTTAAAAACTTTATCTGCAACCAGATGGTCAGCTCGTTATGAACCGGTTCTTTTTTCTGCAATTAATTAGTTATTCTAATTCTTAAAAAATAAGATATCAAAACTATTAAAATAAAATTTCAGTCATAGGGCGGCATTTTCTTCAGTGCCCCAGGGCGCCAGAAATTTAAATCCGGCCCTGGGGAGGATTTACAGTTGAAGCTTTCAAAATTTGTTCAAAGTTATCCCATTTTATTGTTGTTTGCATCCGGCTTTTGTCTTTAAATATTTTTTTGGATTTTGTCGCGTCTAATGGATGATTAGCTAAATTAGCTAAATTGTATTTCAAAATATTTACGGTTGAGTTTGGTATTTTCTGTGGTAAATCATTGTTTCTTTCGTCATTTTTATCCATGGAATTTTTTTGTTTCAAGTTTGTAGAATTTATTGGATGTCTAGCTAAAGTAGCTGAAGAATCGCTTGGCATACCAATATTATTCCAATGGATTTTTATATCCAATTTTGTAAGCATTATTGGATCATTAGATAAATTAGCTACCGTGTCATTCATAATATTTATTATTGAAGCTGATATTTTTTGTGATAAATCAGCGGTTCCCACGCCATTATTATTCCAATTATTACTACTAAAATTTGTAGAGTATATTGGATGACTAGTTAAAGTAGCTAAATAATCATTCATGGTAAGATTAGACGATACATTTCCTGTGATATCGTCATTTATCTCTTCAATTTTGTTCCAAGTATTATTTCGTCTAAATTTTGCTGGAACTACTGGACCGAGAGCTAAAGGCCTGTTCACAATAAAAGGTGGGATTGTTGTGTGCGGTGAAAAACCACTGCTTGTTTCCTTGACTTTTCCCCAAGCATTTTTTCTATCTAATTTTGTAAGCATTATTGTATTATAAGCTGAATCAGCTAAGGTATCCTTCATGATACTTATTTTTGAATTTGGTATTTTTAATAATAAATAATTTCTTTTTTTATCAATTTTTTCCAAATAATTTTTCCTTTTCAATTTTTTTGAGCTTAATAATTTTGGTAGAATTATTGGATCACTAGCTAAAGTATTTGAAGCAATTGTTTTTGTCAAATTTATTGAATTATTAACTAAAATAGCCAACGCATGTTGCAAAATTTCATTGTTATAAACCGGAACGATATTCCTAAGATTTTTTGTGAGATTCATCGAATTAGTAGCTAAAGTATCCTTCAAAAGAATAATTGAAGCCGGCAGGGTTTTTAACGTGGTTCCCTTATTCTCTTTACTTTTTTCCAAAGAATTATTTTCTTGTGATGTTGTAAGATTTTCTATTGGTTCGCTTGTTAAAACAGTCAAAGTGTTATTACTAGTAGAAATATCACTTGTTTCCAATATAACCCCCTTACTTTGCTTGGATGGCTCTCTTTTCCAGATTGTCACAAAAATTGGATCAATCGATAACGTAGCTAAAATTACACCTATTGTAAGTATAGCCTTGGAAGTATTCAATTTTGCTCCACTGTGATTTCTAATATTGCCATCTTTTCCTAACTGGTGTTTTTCGGCAACTTTATTTAAACGTAAAGTAGCTAATGTACCATTCGGAACCACAAAAATAGTTGGTGAAAGTAAAACCTTATTATTTTTTGCTAACGAGTTATTTATTAATGGATTCATAGCTATGATGTCATTGATGAAACGGTAATCAATTATTCTCTCCAATACTTCCACATTATTATGTGGCCTCGTAATATTATCTAGAAAAGAGTCATTTGTAGCTAATGTTGCTAAAGTATAATTTTTAGTAGCAAGGAAAATTGAATCATTTTTATTTTTCAATTGAGTTGAATTTATTCCAGACAATTTACTTTGAATGTTTTTACTGGTCGTCCAAGCTTGCTTATCTTCAACTGTACTCAATGTTTGATTTTTCCCAGTTCCTTTTCTCGAATGTTGTTCATTTTTTGTTACAAATGTTTCGGATTCAGATACTGATGTATCATTTATATCTATCCTATAGGAAGGTAATGTTTCCAAATTTATTGATTCAGCTTCTTTTCGATTTTCTTGATTTAAAGTAGCGTTATTTAAAATTGTTTCATTTTCTTTATCTAACATTTTATTTAAAGTTTCATTTGTAGCCATTTCCGAATTTTGAGTCGGTAATTTATCTACTTTTGTTTCATTTGAAGTTATTTTTTCCGGTGTTGGTGTTGGTGGACCATTATTAATGGTTCCCTTATGTTCGTTTGGCTCTATTTTTTCGGCCACATTCGTTTTATTATCATACATTTCACCATAAGAATAATGGATTTGAACATCACTGAAAAACAGATAATAAAATTTTAATTGGCATTTGATTTCCAAAAAATAAATCTGTAATTTCCTGAAAGTAAACACACAAAACAAAACACAAAAAAAAAGAAAAAAGTTCGCTACTTTTATTCAAAACGCCACAAATTTATTTGCACTCAGATTGCGACACCACTTGAATGAAAAGTGAAAATTACACAAAAATGACTTACTATTCTCTGACACATACAAGAATTGGACAGCAAAATGGAAATATTCCATGTTGTTTTGGAACCAAATAACAATTAGGCATTTCCGTTGTATTTGCACACCTGAAACATATTCAATAATTTTTTGATTCCTATTAAACAAATGCAAATTGAATAACAAAATACTAAACATTTTTCGAACACCAACAGCTAAACGTAATTTTCGACCAGGTGGTGTAATTTCCATAATTTCACAACGAAATATTTCACAAATTTCTGTTGCATTCCATATTTCACCCACTTTATAAGATTTATTTGTTTTCGGCTCAAAACATTCTGTAAGACAATACGAGAATTATTATTAAACATTTTTATCGTTCGAGCTAGTGCGAGGCATTTCTCTTTCAGAAGAAACTCGAAATTTTTTGACTGCACGACAGATTTGGTGCAAATTCTTTGATGAATAGGAAAAATTGAATGAAAAATGGAAACAGCATTTTGTGGAATAAACGACGAAATTACTATGTTTCTGGTGTTAGGCGACGGAAACCGTGACTCGAACGTACGTGCGCACTCCTTCTCGATTTCCCCCGACCCTTCAAAGAAATTCAAAACTACAAATAAGTATTTTTTTTTAAATATTTTAAACCTTCTTAAAATGACCGACTGTAGTGTACAATGAACCATGAAGTAGAAACAACAGACCTCCGATTACTCGGCAACGATGAAAAGGTCTCTGATTACTAAAGACGACTCGTTCTTCATTTTAGTCGCGGCTTTTTTTAAAGTTATTTGTTCAAAAACATACCTTGATTGATTAAATTGGTGTCATTTATTAAATTTTTGGTGTCATTAACTAAGTTGGTGTTGCTCGCGGTGTTATTCGCGTCCGCTTTTAAAAATGAGACATTTGTGATTACCACCAAAGTTATTAAAATAATGGAATGATTCGCGTTAAACATGTTTTTTCAACTAATTGCAAATTAATTTTATAAAAATAAGTACGAGTACTTTGTTAACTATGTAATGCCCATTTATGTTTAATCAATTGCATTCCATAGCGAGATATCAACATTTGTGTTTATTTTTATCAAGAAAATTTTATTTAATTACAAATCTGGAATAATATTGCGTTAACCATTGAAAATTAATTAATGATTTAATATGTATATTTTTTATGATTCAATAAAAATTTGTGCACCCTTTTTATGAAGCTAGTCATTGGGGTAGCTTGGGCTAGTCACGCTATTCACTAGCGAGACCGCATGCCTTGTGGGCATGGCAAGCCCACACATTGATGAGCCCGCCCGACAAAATGCATTTATTCGCTAAAGAATATTGGCCATAGAAATAAGTATGTAAAAGCTGTAATGTTTAAAATTTTATCACAAATTTCAAAAAAAAAAAAAGAAAAAAAAAAGTTAAACAAGTGAAAACAAACAATTGACTGAGTTAATTATTGAAATACCATGTATGTGTACAACACTGTCTATATATATACTGTCTATATATACAGACAGTGTTGATGCGCAATCGTTTGTTTTTTTGACGTCACATAAATAACAAAAGATACTCACTTTTAAATAAACACACACACAACTGATATTCCTATATTAATACATACTATAAAATTTGCACCTAATTAATGCCCTCGTGGGTAAACAGTGATGTTAACAAAAAAATGTTTCAAACAAAAGTTTTTTATTTTTTTATAAGGAACATTTTTTACATTTAAACTTTTGTTCTATCTCTAACGGTTTTCAAGATGGGTCCTACGGACCCAAGACCCAATTGACCTATGATGCTCATTTACGAACTTGACCTCACTTTTTACGTCCTGAGTACGCTGTAAAAATTTCAGTTCGATATCTTTTTTCGTTTTTGAGTTATCGTGTCCATAGACGGACGGACGGACAACCGGAAATGGATTAATTAGGTGATTCTATGAACACCTATACCAAAATTTTTTTCGTAGCATCAATATTTTTAAGCGTTACAAACTTGGGCGAAACTTAATATACTATGTATATTTCATATATGCATTTTTCAATGGGTTTCCGTCTCATTAATTTATATCATTAATGTATTCATGATAAGTAGGTATTGACTCACAAATAAATAAATAATTTGTGAAATCAATAAGTTATGTGATAAACATGTAATAAACTATAACTTATATGTAGTTTTGGAACTAGACGTCATTTTAGAACGGCTTAAAATTTAAAAGACAATTACAAAGTCCATTTCATAATACATATTTTACGTATACTTAAATTATCATACCCGAGTATTTCTTTTTTAGGTGGTGAGAAAAAATTTTTATTTCAAGTTATAAGATAATCAAATAAAATATGCAAAAACAAGGTGCTCGATGTGTGATTACATATTATAAAACAAAGTCGCTTTTTCTGTCCCTATGTCCCTATGTACGCTTAAATCTTTGAAACTACGCAACGGATTTTGATGCGGGTTTTTTTTAATAGATAGAGTGATTCAAGAGGAAGGTTTTTATGTATAATACATCCATATTATAGTAGAGTAAGGGGTTGAAATAGGGGTTGAAAGGGATATGCTTCAAAAAATAAAAAAGTTGTGCATCGATTAAGCTCAAATATTGACACGATATACAACCAGCTTCAAAGATCTATTGTTTTTATCTACTTTTAACCTTCGGAGGGTAGAAAGATGTAGCGAGAAAGTGGGAAGGAATTATCGAATATTTACAAATATACCTAAGTGGGGTATCAAATAAAAGAGCATGACGTGTACATTACAAAACTGTTATCCAACGAAAGGAAATGTGGAGGGAGGGGTGCAAGTGGGGATGTTGCCCAGCAAAGCGGGTAGTTCACAGCTAGTTTTTATTAAACTGATTGACATTCATAAATTTTAAATTTGGCGCTTTTATAATTGTCTAGGTCCCTCTAAAAGACATCTCCGGATCTGGAAATTTTCATATGAGAAAAATTTGCCCTTCATAACAGTCGTTCTAAAATGACGTTGAAATATTAGCGATGATACTCGGCCTATTATAGACATAATCAAATGTTTTTACCTTGATTTTGCAATTACTAATACTTAATTTAAAAGTTATGTAGACAATTCTACATACAGGATGATTCAATCAATTTTATTATAACAAAATTACATTCATATTCAAGAAATTTCGTATGGAAGGGGTCCATCACCTTCCATAATTTTAATTTGAGAAAAATTTACAATTTAAAAATTTTCCAAGGATTTCTGGGATAGATTATATAAAAGGGTATTTAAACAATTCACTCTCACTAATTATGTTTTTTAAAAAAAAAGTTTTTATTTTTTTTAAACCAAATATTTTTCAACAAAATTTCCAGTTATTTAATTCAATATGGCCACTTTTATATTCACAATTATGTGGACCTTTTGGTGGTAGCTCAAAGTCTTAATATTACCTGTCAAAAGGCTTCTTTTCAAAAAGTGGTATTAAAAAATATTTCTTCTGTATCCACTTTTAAATGGTTCTAAAAGTCTACGTGCCATTTTGTCCATTTTTGCCACATGCATATTTAAATACGTATGCATTGAAATTTCACTAAAAAATTAAAAGCGCAATAGATGGAAATATAGTAATGGACCTATTTCAATATTAACAAGTGAAAACAAACAATTGACTGAGTTAATTGTTGAAATACCATGCATAGTCAGTGTTGATTTCTTTATCACATTACACATACAAACATGCGACACATACATAACTGATAATCAAGTATAGTACATATGTAAATGACTTTATAGTGTTCTGCCTTACCGACCGACATTTAGTGTATAGTTTGTACACATATTATAAAATTTCCGCCTAATTGGCGCCCTCACGGGTAAACAGTGATGTTTATGAAAAAATGTTTCAAACAAAAGTTGTTTAATTTTTGATAAGGAACATTTTTTACATTTAAACTTTTGTTCTATCTCTAACGGTTTATAAGATGGGTCCTACGGACTATTAAATGCCTCTAACCTAATTTTCGCCTTAACGGGCAAATAAAATAAAGACGATAAAAACAAATGATTCAAACAAAAATTGTGAATTTTTTCAAAAAGAACATTTTTCATATTTAAACTTTTGTTCTATCTCTAACGGTTTGCAAAATGGGTCCTACGAACTCGATCTCAGTTTTTACGTCCTAATCATGTTATAAAAAATTTTAGCTTGATATCTCTTTTCGTTTTTTAGCTATCGTGTTGACAGACAGACAATCGGAAATGAACTAAATAGGTAAATTTATACAAAACACCTATACCAAAATTTTGTTTGTAGCATCGATATTTTTATGTGTTACAAACTTCGGACTAAACTTAGTATACCATTGATATATTTCATATTTCAAATACTCACCTGCCATCTATATCGTAGCATACAATTATGGAACAACATTGGGGAAAACTTCCTTTCACTTTTTCCTGCTTAAAACAATTTGGTTTCATTGGATATTTATCTAAATCCATGCACCTAAAAAAGTGAAATGGATCCATATAAGCTTTCCTAATAAGTACCCTACTTTCGAAATTAAAGTAAAAAATAAAAACCTACGATGTTGTCTGCGTTATGGCCATTGTCAACATTCGTCCTGGTGGAGATATTTGAACATTCACACATTTATATTTCTCACATTTTTCATCTGACGACCACGATTCGCCGATTTGATGATCTATACGATTTTCGTCCGTGCAAACTAAAGAAAGATGAAGTGTCTTTAATACTAGAGCTTCTTAATGGAGGTGTCACTTCATCGAATGTAAACAAAATGTAACTTCATTGAAAGGATTTAACTTCATCGAATGTAAACAGATATAAATTAAAAATTGAGGAATTAGACCATTGATCACCAAAATTATGGAATTTAACACCGTTATATTTTAAGAAGCCTCAGCCATATTTCAACAAGCTATACAGAATGGATCATTTTATTCTCTTATAGCTAATAATTCCTTTTGTAGTTAACCAATCAAAAAATAACTTAAATAAATTTGAAGAGTTTGATGGGGGGCATTAAGTATGTTCAGACAACAGGGATTGCTTTAATAGCCAATTTAGAACCTAAATGGTAGGAAATAGAAAAAAACTTCAAATTAAAAAGTTGATCCTCATAAACAAAACTATCATTTTTCCAAAATTCGTGAGCTTTCGAAAGAAATTCGTCTTAAAAATGTTTCATTATTGCATTTAATCGTAGGCCAAAATTTCAAGGCAATTAAATTGAGGACTTCTACATGTACGTTTGCCTGTGGTACGTGACTTTCATTTGAAATTCTAGTTTCAAGGTCATTTGACCTTGATCTTCAAACAATCTATCTGAAGCTAGAACATGATATCTTTAACTTTCTTGTAAATATAAATTATAAACAAAATTTGATGCAAACAAACCTTTGGTGACAAGCGATGCCTCTTTTGTATCTTGTACGCCAGAGCCATTCTCTCCAAGTAAATCAGATACATCTGGCTTTTTGAAAACGGAATTGACTTGTTTGTTCTCGTTCTCAATTAGTAGCTCACCATTGTCAGTCTCATTATCGTCTCTATTTCGATGTCCATTATTATCGTTAGCTTCAAGTTTCCATGTACGATAAGGATCATATATTCGTTCACTCAATGATCTTTGGATCATAGTGACAAATATGAAATGGAAAATGATAAACTTTAAAATACATTTCATAATTGTGAAAATCATCTTTTGTTCCTAGCTAGCAAACTGACTTACAGCTAACGTTGTCCTGAGTTTTTATCTCAGTAATTTTACAATAATGCTCATTGATGTTTAAAATAAACTTAGATAGCTCCAACTGCATTGGTCGAGGTAAACTTTAACTGCATATATCAAGGTATATTAAGTTTTGTCCCAAGTTTGTAACGCTTTTAAGTTTTGATGCGACGAACAAAATATTGGTATAGGTGTTCACAAAATCACCTAATTGGTCCATTTCTGGCTGTACGTCTGTCTGTGAACATGATCTCTCAAAAACAAAAAGATACATCAAGATGAAATTTTTATAGCACGCTTAGTACAAAAATGACGCCGTGAGAAAAAGTTCGTACATGAGCAACATAGGCTAATTGGGTACGAGGTCCGTAGGACCCATCTTGTATATCGTTAGAGATAGAAAAAAAGTTATCCACGTATCGGAGCATTATAAGAAAACCTTTTTCAATTGTAATAAATTCCTGTTAAGGATGTATGAGCATGACAACAATGTTTGATTTAAAGGCTCAAAATTTGTTTGTAGGTAGTCTTTTACTCAAAGAATATGTGGTTAAAATTTCAGCTTAGGTAACCGTGCAAATTTTTAAGAAAAAAGTCATTAAAAATCGATATAAAATACATTGGCTCTTATGGAGGAATCTCAAAAAACGACATATTTTGGAAGTTTTTGATAATTTTCATTTGGAATGAATGAAAACAAATTTTAAAAAAACTTTTTAATAGAAAGTAAACATATTAGCAATGAATTAGAAAAGAAAAAAACTAAGTGTCTCCGTCCATATATGGGATGTAAGAGCAAGGTAGATTAAGGGTTGAAATTATTTTTATCTTATTTTCAACTTTAATGATGAATTTTGTTATAACTTCATGAATGTAGACGAAAAATAAGAATAAAATTTTTCGATATGTGTCTTGGTTTTCGAAATATCGAAAGCTAAATAATTAAACAAAATTTTCAATTTTCGATATTTTGAAAACTAAGCCAGATATCGTTTAAAAAAAATTTTATTCTTACTTTTCGTCTTATATCGTCAAGTAATAATATAAATTTATCATCAAAATTGAAAATATCTATTTTTAAATTTGTGCCCCCACTACCATGCTCATAGGTCCTTAAAAAATTAATTATCAAATAAAAAACATAAACTTTCCTTTCATTCACTGTCCAAACGTTTTGGTATGAAAATGTACTGCAAATATCAAAATAATTTTAATAATTTTAGATATTTTGGTTTACTTATTTTATATTTTAAGTTATAAAACATGTGCGTGCATTCACTTTGATATGTCGCTGGAAACTAAAATTCAACGTTAAAATGGCGGCCTATTTGTGTCTAGATGGGGTTGCATTTTGGCTTGTGATAGTTTTTAAGCATGACCACAATGTATCAAATGAATTAGTCGTTGAGTACTTAATTTTTTTTAAGTCATATGACCCGGGCCACAATTGGTCACAATGGTAGTACCAATTTTCATAACATCTGGATTCTTATTTTTCTAGTAATTAGTAACTATTTCTTTTTTATGGTAATAAAATCTAAAGTTTTAAAGCTCTCAGGATCTGCGAAATATGTCATACTTTTTGAACCATCCTTCTTTCCTAGATTTAGTGTTCAGATCTATGTTCATAGTACAATCTATGCGTATTGTAAATATTTATTTCATAATTTAAAGTTTAATTGAACTTAATTAGTAATTTAATTATAATTATAGTAATTTAATTACTTTTTTAAATAGTTAAATAAAAATAATGAAGCCAAATCGTGACGAAATTGAGAAACTACTTGATTACGTGCAAAATGATTATGAATAGAATAATGTGAACAATATTTTTAACAACATTTCCCTAAATTTTCTTTTTCATAAATTAAAATAGTTGATTTCAAAAAATTGAAATCTTTTTCTGTTTTACGACTTGGATTTAGAAAAACAAACATCATTTTCTAACTCTAAAACTGAATGCCTCAAACGATGTAACTTTTCAAATATTCCAAACGTGAGAAAAATTTTCCACCAAACCTTGTTAGTAACATGACCATCGACAATTTTTGTGAAAACTATTTTTTACGTAAAATCGATATTTACCAAGATCATTGGATTAATTTCAAAAGTAGGAGATGGTATCCTTTCCTCTATTGGAATTCGTTTGGAGAAACTCGATTTAAATGTTCTGGGGGCAACACGAACTTACCTTATTTTTTGAACGGTTTCACCTAATGTAAAATTAATTTATGAAATCAATAGGTCATATCATGTCTAACTTGACATTTCTAATCGATTTCACCTTCGCGTCGTTTTGAAATAGAGAATCTCATTTAAAATTCATTATGTAGTCAGTTATAAGTACATACAGGTTAATTTTATTTTTTCTAAGCAAATTATTACAAATTTATGAAAATTACTCTTGAAAGATGTCCCAAACATTTGAATGTCCACTTCAGTTCTCTCCAAAAATATATCATCTTAAGCTTTTTGTTATCATAAAGGTAAATCTTATTAGTAATTATACAGGATGTCATTAAATTGATCGTGGAAAAGTCCACTACGAGATTAAGCTCGTTAAGACGAACCAAAAAGGTCTCTACTGAATTCTGATCTGGTCCGTGATAAGTATACCCACTAGGATCTATAACGAAGAAGTTATGTATTCAAAGATTGTTGCCCATCTTCTTTTAGCAAAACAAAGTTTTATATGTATCTCTATGGTGATATCGGGCAATGACGTCACTCGCCTATATTTTCCTCTTAGTTTAATTAGTAATTTTAAACGATCACATTTAGCGTAAATTTAAAGATTTTATAAAACCAATTTCACTTTTCTGCCCATGCAGTAAAAAAAAATTTAGTCAACAAGCTTATTGTAGCTGAAAAAAAAAAAAAACATTGTTTCGATATGTAAGCCACGAGATAACCCTTCAAATTCCCATTGTAGTCAAAACAAATATGCTTGACTATTTTACCATAATGAAACACTCTGTAACTACATGATGTAAATAAGTACACAAATTAGTATATGATGAAAATAAAATTGTTAAAAGCTCTTGTAAAGTTAACGCCACATAATTATGAGTCATACAATACTTAAGCGTATACTTAAAAATAATAATAAGTAATGAGTGTGTAAATAGTTAGTCGTCATTATCACAAACACCTGTAGCTGTAGGTAGTGAGTGCTCAATGCTCTTAAAATGGCAATTATCTAGAAAAGGATTAAAATTACAGACACTGAACTTGTGAATTATTACTAGTTATTATGTCATTTCATATTTGAATGACTCATACAAATAGAAGATTGTACCAACTCACAATGGTGGTAGATTTTATATTAATAAAAATCGATATCGGGGTTTCAACGGAAATACACGTTTTGAGGGTCCTTGATTCCAAAAAAGTGGTTTTTAAATAATGTTGCGTCCGTCGGTATGTCTGTTACCAAGCTGGAGCCTTCAATTTTCAACCGATTTTTCTCAAACTCGGTACATAGGTTCAGTTTGGTCATAATTCCAGGCGATTTTTTCCCTAGGTCTTTTTTCAAGGGTACCCCTCTAAGCCAAAACAGGATTTTTGGTGTTTTATGAAACAGTAATAATTCTTGTCAACGATAAGGAGAGCAATAATTGTAACTATCTTCCTTTTTTATAATTTTTATCATACCTCACCCAGTCATGATAAAGACATTTTTCTATTTCTAAAACTCTGTCACTGGATAAATTATTATTCATTGATTTGGTTAACTATCTCGGAAATTAGGTCTCAGATCGAAATTTGATAATGAGTTTTTTCGTTCGTCTTTGTGAGCTTATTTAGGAAGTCAATAATTCTGTAGTCAATTATGGAACACCTTGTATAGGTTGAGGTTTTTCAATTATTCATGTTTTTAATACACACATATACAGGCCACGCAAATATTTTACAACAAATTTTTCCACAAATTTTTCTTTTCATACTCATATTGAATAATTTCATGAATTAAACATTTTTACAATATTCTTCTAACATTTGATTACTAGTACAGTTAAAGATGTTACACAAAAGGAAAATGAAAGAAACCGCTCACATTTTGGTAAAACTTCATGGAGTGTTTTTTTTTTGTGCCAAATATCATTAGTAACACATAAGTTAGTGACGCAAATATTTTTATTTGTTAATAAACAACAAATTGTTATTTCAATGGAACGATCAATGTTAAAGTTGACTTACAATATTAATAAACTAGCTGTGAACTACCCGCTTTGCTGGGCAACATCCCCACTTGCACCCCTCCCTCCACATTTCCTTGCGTGGGATAACAGTTTTGTAATGTACTCGTCATGCTCTTTTATTTGATACCCCACTTAGGTATATTTGTAAATATTCGATAATTCCTTCCCACTTTCTCGCTACACCTTTCTACCCTCCGAAGGTTAAAAGTAGATAAAAACAATAGATCTTTGAAGCTGGTTGTATATCGTGTCAATATTTGAGCTTAATCGATGCACAACTTTTTTAGTTTTTGAAGCATATCCCTTTCAACTCCTATTTCAACCCCTTACTCTACTATAATATGGATGTATTATACATAAAAACCTTCTTCTTGAATCACTCTATCTATTAAAAAAAACCGCATCAAAATCCGTTGCGTAGTTTCAAAGATTTAAGCGTACATAGGGACATAGGGACAGAAAAAGCGACTTTGTTTTATAATATGTAGTGATAAGCACCTTGAATTACGTATACTTTATACATATATACAATAATTTTCGATTATTTGTAAACTTTAATATTGATCGTTTCATTAAATTAAAAATCTGTTCTTTATTAACGAATAAAAACATTTAACGCTACTAACTTATGTATTACTAAAGATGTTTGACTCCTAAGAAACACATCTCATGAGGTTTTAGCAAAACTCGAGTGGTTTCTTTCATTTTCCTTTATTAGCCGATTTTTGCAACATATTTTACTGTACTATACATATAATATACACGGTTTACCTTTTTTGATGAAAGGATATTTTCTAAAATACTTTTTTCTTGGGGAGAGGGGGGGGGGGTTAATTCATGATACAAACTATACAGTTTTATTAAATAGGAGCCTCGAAGAGAATTACTAAAAATAAATAATTCACATGTTCTAAATGCGTAGGGATAAAAATTTCGTATATTCTCTGTCATATTTTATCAAGTTCAAGAAGTACATGGGAGAAAATTTTTTCGATGCTTTGCCGTCATATTTTTTAATCAAAAAGCTTACGTATACAGTCATTCTAAACAATGCATCCAGATTTCTCCATTAATAGTTAAAAAATGATATTCAGACAAAAAATTTTATGCTTGTAGAATTTTTTTCGAATTATAAAATTTTTTTAAGTGTACCCACAAAAGTAGCTTTTAATAAACTTAAGTCGATATTGCCAAACAAAGATATTTCTAAAAGACCAAAGACTTTTGGTCTTAAAGTCTTATGTGTGGACTGTAGATGAGGGTTTATTGACGACTTGAGCGCATTTACTGTTCGTTTAATCAATGATGAAACATGAATTTTTTCGTTTGTGATTAAGGTCTAAAAGAATAAAGGAGGACAATAAACTTTAAATGTTTTTCTATGTATTTTCGTTCAAGTAAGGCGGATGCAAGTGCACCCATTTTGCACCCCGCACCTAGCGCTCATGAACTGTATAGTAAAGTTCATGATGTGAGTATAGTTTTATATAAAATAAACACAGTACTTACAAGTACAAGTACACGTACCGTAGAAGATCATTAAATATAATATATCGCATCGTTATGTTTTATATTTATTTATGTTGCTTGGATATACGGGTAGAGTAGGCACAGAGATATAAAACTTACAAGAATTAAAACAGACAAGACAACCAACCATATTATGTATTACTAGTTGCATATACAATATACTTATAATACAAATATTATATTACAATATTCACTACTATGTGATTTCAAGATTATAGGTCTGACTAAATTCAGGCAGAGTTTAAGTTTTAGTTATAGACTGGGAAACAATGACACAAAGTTTCAAATTATTTTTTCTTTACCTGTTAATAGATCAAATTACGTAATTAATTAAAGTTAGACGATGGTTTCAAGGTTTGTTGGTACGGCGTAGTCAAATAATGATTAAAATAATTTGTCAGAAATGATATTTTATTTGTCAATATGCAATTTTTTAAGTGAAAACTTCTTTTGGCACGTAAAGTATTTTTTATGTGTACCAAAATCATAGAACTCGCGTCATCCTCACCTAATCATCACTGTCATAGTCACCATACATTCCACATTGAAAACATCGGTTTTCGCCCGATCACTGAAGTTTAGTAACATTGAGCAATACGATTAAAACAGTGAATAAGCCGGAAAATATGTAGGAAAGTTTGGAAACAGCAGATAGCAGGAAAGTTGGGAAACAGCACCTATTTTAATGAAACTTTTTGTAACGTGTTTATAGAATCCCAAAGAACATTCAGCTAATCTAGTCATAGGTGAGAATAAGGCCCCAGCGGGGGTGTATGAAGTCCAAAATGATTTTGAAATGGATTGTCATTTAGTATTTTTGGTCGTTAAATACGAACCTGATGTCAGATTGGCACAAGAACGGCAAACTAAGTATGTATTGTCAAAACTGGTTTCGAATACGATGTTTGATAACATATTATGCCAAGTCTTCCGTAATTGGTCAATTTTTTGCCAAGAATTAAGGTTTTTTTACACACAATCGGCACAAAAAAAACACACATAAAATATTTTTTTTGGCACAAATAAGGATTAAAAATTGACGTTGGAAATACTAAATTTTACATTTACACAATTATATTAAGCTATTAGAAGTTTGTAGTTGCAACATTTTCGTGCTATTTTTTCCACAAAACGTGACAGAATTCATGAAATTTAACGTCGGATTCGTATTCAACGTCCGAAAATATCTACTAGATGACAATGTTAAGCCAAAACAAGCATTTCAAAAATTGTGGTCTTCATATACCCGCGCTTGGTCCTTATATGCCTCACCTACGACTTGATAAAGTTGGCTGTTCCTCGGGATCCCATATCAAAATATTACAAAACTTTTATTAAATCAATGCTGATGTCCAACTTTTCCATACATCTCGACTTATTAACTTTACTAGATCTAAAATGATAAACCATTCATAATTCCAAATGTTTCAAACTAAAGAAACAAAATAAAACACTAAATCTTTAGACAACGATCAGCAGGGAGACAAATTTTCTCAGTACCTGCAATTAAAATTTTTTTACATATTTTATGTTTATCTTTATGACGTCATAAATACAACAACAATAAAAACATGCTTACGCAATACTTAAAAATATAAATGTCTTGATACTTTGATATTCATAATATAATTTATTTAAACAGTGCACATATAAGTTTTGTAGTATATTTTAAATTAAATTAATATTAAAACATGGAAAATGTTTAAATGCAACCAATAATACTTATAACTATAATAATTTCAATGTAAGCTAACTTAAACGAAGCGAGACGTAGCGAACCGTAGCGTACGTTACGTAGAGGAAACTACTTATAAGATATAAGCTACAATAAATAGGAACTACTTTATTAATGTGACATCCGTAAAAAATTATACATACCTGAATAAATATTTAAAATATTTTCAGTATATTTTATAGAACTACAGGTACTACACACTACCAGTGAGATTAATTATACTTATATTTACATATATCAAAGGATATTAATTATATACATAGCTCGTTTTGTAGTTAACCAATCAATAAAACTTTAAACAAAACCTGCAGAGTTTGATTGGGGACATTATGTTCTGGCATCAGATTGGATCTAGTTCTCCGGGTAGGACGTATCGTGTACGGTATCGTGTCCACAGACGGACGGACGGACGGACGGACAACCGGAAATGGATTAATTAGGTGATTCTATGAACACCTATACCAAAAATTTTTTCGTAGCATCAATATTTTTAAGCGTTACAAACTTGGGACGAAACTTAATATACTATGTATATTACATATATACATGGTATAATAACAATAAACACTTTTCGATAAAAAAATTCTAAACCTAAACAAATTTCATGAGAAATACGTAGCATCTGGTTATCAGATGGATGAATTTTGACCTTAAACCATCTCCTGTACTATAAAATTTTTTATTTTATTTAATAATACTAGTACACTTGAATAGACAGAGAGACAACGTGTTAGTTTAAACTTTATATTAAGTTTTCAAAAGAAAACTTGAGCATACCACACCAAAACGTTTGTGAGCTATAGAACATCGAAAGCGCATACTAAAAACATAGAAATTTACCCAAGGGATCAAAAACAATTGAAATACATGAATGCGAAGTCATTTTATCAGGTCATGGTCGTGAACCGTTTGTTCTGTGTTGGTTGTCAAAACCGTAAGTTTTTATTTTATAATATTATCATAAATTTAAATAATTTAACAGTCAATGTTGTTAGAATATAACTTCTAGAATAACATCTACAATATTTTCTATTTTACTGTTTCTATGTTAGCTTTCTATTATATTTAAGTGTTTTTACTTCGTAAATTTTTTAACAAAAATTATACAGGGTTATTCAATAAGATATTACCACGTAAATGGGAGATATTTGAAAATGAACCAAAAAATTTGAAATTTTATTTATCAATTAATCATCCTTTTATACCTTTTGTGAAAAATTCATATCGATTCTCTGAACGGTTTTTGAGAAATGAACTATCGAAGTCAGTGTTTCTACCAAATAAGGTTTTCATTTTCATGCACAGTTCTTAATTATACCATGTATATATGAAATATACATAGTATATTAAGTTTCTTCCCAAGTTTGTAACGCCCTAAAATAATATATATTTTATGTACGTGATGCTAGGAAAAAAATGTTGTCATAGGTGTTCATCACCTAATTAATCCATTTCCGGTTGTCTGTCCGTCCGTCCGTCCGTCTGTGGACACGATAACTCAAAAACGAAAAAAGATATCGAGCTGAAATTTTTACAGCGTACTCAGGACGTAAAAAGTGAGGTCAAGTTCGTAAATGAGCATCATAGGTCAATTGGGTCTTGGGTCCGTAGGACCCATCTTGTAAACCGTTAGAGATAGAACAAAAGTTTAAATGTAATAAATGTTTCTTATAAAAAAATAAAAAACTTTTGTTTGAAACATTTTTTGTAAACATCACTGTTTACCCACGAGGGCGTTAATTAGGTGCAAATTTTATAGTATGTATTAATATAGGAATATCAGTTGTGTGTGTGTCTATTTAAAAGTGAATATCTTTTGTTATTTACGTGACGTCAAAAAAACAAACGATTGCGCATCAACACTGTCTATACATGGTATTTCAACAATTACCTCAGTCAATTGTTTGTTTTCACTTGTTTTGATATGATTTTCAAGCTTAAAAGTTGAGGAATATTGATAAAAGATTTTTATGTAAATGGTAAAACATTTTTAAAAGCACTTATTGACTAAAAAAACCAACATTTATTACGATTTCTTCATTTACCTACAGGTAAAGAGGGCTGTTTTCAATAAGTAAGTTATCGTAAATCATACAGAGATTCGACTTTAAATATATAGATAAGGCGTATTAATTATTTGGTATCGAAAAGCCTTAATCCAAAAATGTAGACAACAATAAATTTTTTTATAAAGAGTCGTAATTTAGTCTTAATCTTCATTTAAAGTATTGCGGCTGTCACGTGACTAGTCAACTAGACAACTAGGCAATTTGTATGATGTAAATGTAAAAAAATGCTCTAAAAATATCGAAAAAGCATCAAAAACCAAAATTTTTTTGTTTTGAAAAGCGCGTTAACATAATTTTTTTTTGCATAAACAGAATCTGTAATAACTTTTCATCATGATGAAAACTTTTTTGAAGCTCATGCACCGATTAATGTTTGTACAATTAACATTATTGTGAGTTCTTCCATAAGGTACTGTGTTAAAAATTACTATTTTTAATTGAAGTAATTCAAAATTTTGCCCTACAAGAGACCCCAAAACTGTGTTTATTGTGATCAAAGGACTGTGAACTACTATCATTTACCGCGAAAAAACAACATTCAACGTACTTGCTCAAATAGTCGAACCACTTTAAAGAAATTTACATTTTATCATTTCAGAAAATATGATTCAAAATACGATTTTATTTTAGAAAATTCTAGATTAAAATTACCAAATACATTTTACCTTTATAAAATAACACAAAGAATCAAGTTTTCGATTCTGATTGAACAAAAAAAAAAAAGATCGGATTATCAAAAAAACACTCGAAAGTGTATGAGATTTCGTTTCAAATTGTCATCGGCCTCACACTCATACTTAAGCCCAAACCCACACGTCTTTCAAAATGAACATTTTGGTTACTCAAGATTATTTTGTTAAAAAATGACAATATCAAATATATAAATTCTCAAGAGAGTAGGAGGTGGATTAGAACTGTTGAAAAAGGCTTTTACAAACATATTCGAGATGGATTCCTGTTGAAAAATTAGCATTATACTTTCCTTCATTCCCAAGGGGTCGGATATTGGAGACTCTATTGGTTATTGCTTAATTCATAAGAGGCTATAAGAAAACTTTAAAAAGAATAAGTATTGTCGTCAAAAGCTCAATAAAAACAAAAGGAAAATAAAATACTGTCCAAATCATTGCAGGAAAATACTGTCCAAATGATTTTTAGAATTATACAGTTTTTAAGTTGACATATGCTTGAAAGTCGAAAAATAACTTTTGTCGAAATTTCAAGTGAAAAATTTTGGGTGTGTAGGCGCACATCTTATGCAGAAATTAAACTAGACCTAGAATTCAAGCTCAATGAAAAGTTCACTCTACTCCGTTCAGCACGTTAATATCTTTTAATCGAAAGATAAACACTTACTTAAAATTAGAAAGTCGTAATTGATTAAGAAAGTAACATTTCTTGTTCGAAACATTTTTCCGTAAACCGTACAGCTAAGACAAAAACGGATTGACTTGTCTTACCTAAAATTTTTTTTTTTTTTTTGTATCAAAACTGTTATTTCGTATAATTGCATCTGCGAAACTAGAACCTAACTCTTTTAGAAGAAAAAATTCCATTAAATACCCCAAAAGTGGTTTGTTTTTCTACAAAGACCATTTTTATTCAAATTAACTATCAATTACTGTCTAAGCTATTTGATTTACAAAAAAATGTTTCAAACAAAAGATGTTTGCTTATTTATAAAAAAACAATTTTGTAATTTAAAGTGTTCATTTTATGTTTGTCACTTATGATTCAGAGTGAGGTTTTAATTGAACCTGAAAACTTAGATCGAATCCGACGCCGGTCTTGTATATTGTCACATCAGATTTGTTTCAAGTTTTTAAAAAAGCCTAAGTATAATGAAAATATTCTTTGAACGTCGCACATGCAAGACATTTCGATTACTTAATAATGGGCATAGAAGTTACAGAAACATAATCTATCCCGGCGAGTGATCCATTTAACCCTATAAATAGATTTCTTTTTATGATACAAAGGCATTGTTGTATAATGATAACAATATTTGTTATATTCGAAAAGTAAATGTATCATATATTTTCTCTTTGTTCCTTTCAACAACCCTTCCCACCGACTAAACTCACACGAAAATTTTATAATTTTATGAGAACAATCTAAAAACCTTAAATGAAACCGCTGTTTTTATGATAAAATCTGTATAAATTAACAAGTAAACAAACGAACTGTCGAAATTTTCGAATGATTCATGTCGCATCGTTGCAAACAATTCAAAGAAAATTATAATTCCTGTAAAACTCTATATTTATTGTTTGGCGTTTTAAAGATAAAGACACTCTCATATTTTCGTAACTTATAGGAATATTGATTGAAATATTGCACAGTCATACAGGTTGATGGGTCACATTTTTTAAGAAAGTAAACCAATCAAAATTTTTTTCAAAATCAAGTAGGTCCCTTAAGACCGAAATAGTGAAAAAATTAAAATTGCGAATTTTGTCATGAAAATCGGTATTTGGTTATAAAAAAAATATTCTAGGTATCTTTTTCGAATAGTTTTTTTCCGATATCTCTAACCATCTCTGACGCTAGACAAAATTTTAAGAATTGGCCCTATTTGCCAATTTGTAGTAGGCTGAGTTTAAAATTCTGATTTAGGTTAAGTATCGTTAAAAATGTAACCCATCACCCTGTGTATAACTGCGCAAAATTTCAAATCGACATTCTTATAAAGAACGGAAATATGAGGGTGTCTTCATCTTAAATGCGACACACTGCACAAGGGTGGTTTCAATCCAAAAAATTTAAAAAATCATATTTAGGACCATTATAGGATAAGTTTCTAAAATACCGCTACGAATCCTATCAGGACACCGATTTAAGTAGATAAATATCGAATTGTCCGAAGAAAACTTTTAAAATCGATTTGATTCTTCAAACAAATTTTAACAAATTATTATTAATATCTGGATGACCGAGCTTTGCTCGGAATTCTTAAAAAGACACAAATTTTATCACTAATAGAAGACCGTTTTAAATGTCTCCACACAAATACCAATTTGAATCATTAACTGCGATATACACCAATAGATGTCAGGAAGAGTTATAATTTGCATTGTATTTCATTAACTACGATATACACCAATAGATGCCAGGAAGAGTTATAATTTGCATTGCCGGTTTCAGTTTTTCATGAAAAGACGGATAAAACGACGTTTTTTTAAAATGAAACCTTGTTAGATCGACTTATCGCCCCAAAAAACCCCTACATACTCATTTTCATGAAAATCGTTGGAGCCATTTCCAAGATCGTTGAATATACAAGAATTGTATATACAAGAATTGCTCGTTTAAATATATAAGATTATAGATGACTGGTTCTGGGTGTATTATAATTGTTGGTGAATTTACCTACGACCTCAACAAAATGAAATAATCCATTTATCAAATTTAATTCAAAAATGTAATTAATGACATAAATTGAACAAAAATGAGTAATGAAATTAATTATCTATTGAATTAGAATTTAGATAGAATATTCTAATTCTAAGATAGAAATAATATAATTTGACTATAGGTATGCTGTGCTGTGAGTTTTGTAATTAATTCTTCAATGAACTTAACATAAGCAAATCATACTAAATTAAATGTTAGGTAAATAACTTTAAGACATTTTACATTTAATAGAGTTGCTGTTTATTCGATTACTAATAAATGCTTAATTTTACAGAGTGACACCACATCCCTAAATTATAGAAAATCGAATTCTGATGGCGAATATTACCCATAAAAATGAAATACCCATAAAATTTTTAGGAACTTCAATATACAAAGTGTTTAATTTTACGAAATTTGGGTCATTTATTTCAATAGAATCACTCTATAAATACTATTTGTCTATTATAGCTAAATATATTTAATATTTTCTCATTTGATCTTACGCCAACTCTATACTTCGTATACCTACAGTTAATTACGTACCAAAAACTAACAAGTTACGTAATATATTTAATAAATAACTTTCAAACAATATTATTAGCTTAAATTTGTTAGTCTTGTATGAGGTACAATGTAGTCATCTTTGTATGTTTACAAGTAGACTAAAAGATATACAACTTTGGTTATCTATAATAAGGTGGAATACGTCGGGGGTCGCAATTGTACGATATTTGAAAAACGTTGTAAAACCAAATTCTGAAATGATGAATAAAACAAGTGAAGTTTACAAAATTTATAAATCCCCGACAAATTTTTGGGATACGGAACCCTAAACTCGCACTTGTAACATTTTTAAGAACACTTTCCATTAAATTACATTTCTCCTTAGAGGCCTCTTCAAACTGAGCCGATTTAAAGGATCAACGCCAATTTTTTAGTTGTTCTGGATACGGAACCCTAAACTCGCACTTAAAACATTGCTAGGAACACTCCCCAATAAATAACCTTTCAAACGAAACAAAAAAAAATCGAAAGCGGTTCATCCGTTTAGGCGGTACGATGCAACAGACAGGCATCGTACCGCCACACATAACCAGCACCCATAGTTAAAAAGAATAAGAAATTGAACCAGAATGACCAACCACCAACAATTATAGCACTAAAGAAACGAAACTAGCGATAGGTGGTTCAAATTTTGTGGAATGCGAGGAAAGATTTGGTAGACATTATAAAACTCTATGCTTGACTCCATCCTACTGGAGTAATTTTTTGAACTCTGTAAAGTTTATTTAATTTTCTAGAATACTTTTTCATGAAATTTAACAGTATAAGTTGTAAAAAATACAATTTGAAGCCTTTTCAAAATCACACATTTGTCTGCCTCATACAGTACATATTCTCTGTGGGATATTTGTTTGCGTTTTAACGTCTAAAAGAATTTACGTTAAATTAGCGGTTTCATTCATTTTAACGACGTAAAGAAAATTGTGTTGGCATTAGGTACTGGAATCTTAAAAATATAATTGTAGATTAGAGATATAAGCGTGGGAGAAGTGAAATTTTTACTCACTCGGTATTTAGTATCCTTAATAATTGTTAATGCTATAGTACGCTGACTTGAACAATTCAATGCTCGTTATTCCTTTCGGAACGCTTTGAGTGACATCGGAAGCTTTGAGAACCTTTCGAATTTGACTAAAACATGGATATTCGATATTTGAAACATTTTTTTTTTTTTCAAATCAGTATGAATTAAATAAAGACACATATAAAAATGCAATTCTGAACCCATCATTTGTTTTTATGTAACTTATCCTGGCACCTTAGGTCTGTCAACAAAAGCTATCATCTAGCGACACATTCACAAAAATAAACATTCAGCTATTTGGACAAAAGCAGAAAAATACAAAATTCTCCAAACCTGGATGAAAATAATAATACCTTTTAATTCATTCAGCATGATAGTATTTCGACTATCAAGAAGTAGTCATCATTAGCATGAATATGACGTGCAGGCCGTCATCAAATTAGCAACGAGTAACAAACACAATAAGAGTAATTCCGATTAGGTAATTCATACTGATGATGACTACTTGGTAGCTGAAATGCGTCTTTATATAATACAAAAATTAGTCCAGGAAATAAGGGCAAAACTCGAAATTTATTTCGAAATTCCCTGGAGTTATCATTTATTATCTTTGATAGTATTTATAGAAATATTGAAGTCCTACGTTTAAATTTCAGAGCTGACGAATGAATTCTAAAAAATCCTACTAATTTTAAAGGTTTTCGTAACTTTTCCATCACTCTATAGTAAAGGATTTTGTGGACGAAAACATTTTTTGTTTGATAATCCTTGAAATAGTTTAATAAAATATTTTAAATTCAATTAAAATGATGAAAGACACAAAGATTGCTTAAAAGCCTGAGCATAAAAGAAAATGAATTACAAATTCCTATTTTTATATAAATTGACAAAAATTTACTCTGTTTCCAGACATATTACTATTCCTTTGATAAAATCAAGACCTAAATATCAGGAAATTCTTTCGTTCTATTTATATTCTATTTATAGACTGCGAGTTTATACTTTATGTTTGTAAATTCTTTTTTTATACTTAGAAAAATTTAAATTAATCATTTTTATTATCAAATTTTTCTATGACATATTTTCGGCACTTAATAGTAAAATTCAAGCTATATATTTTTATCTCTGAGTACAAGTATTTCTTTTAAAAATTTTGAAAAGGCAGACTTTTTTTGTTAAACAATGGTCAGCTAAAATTTTGGCTTAAAGAAATCATGGTTAAAAATTTTTAAATAAAAACTAGTTTAGGTTCAAAATTTTAAAATAGAAATTTTTTTCTCGAAAACGAAAATAAATTGTAGTAAATATTATTTGTTATAACTTTTGTCATTATAATAATTTTAATTTTATAAATATTTATCGAGAAATTCTCTTGGTTAAAAACTGTCAACAACTATATGGAATTGTTCTACACGGGCGCGCCGGGAGAGGGTGCATAGGGGTGCACTTGCTCCACCTAGCGGGAAAGAAATACACAGAAAAAGATTAAAAAATTTTTTTAGTCATCGTTTGACAACAAATAAATGAGCACAAATCATAATTTCTAAGAAAATTATTAAAAACTTCGAAAATCGGTATACTTTGAGCTTTGGTTACGGATATTTTTCAAACATTTACAGTAATCTAATAAACAAAAAACCATATTGTTACAAAAATATGTATTGCTCATTTTATGAGCTTTATTAACTCATATTTGAAGATAATTTTCTAGAGATGCATAAAATCAATCAAATTTTTCGGTATTTGTAGTAAAAACAAGGTGGTTGTTTCGACTCACACATCTTTTGATGCAGATGCACTTCCCTGGATGTATTTCTAGAGGTGCCCATGCATTTCTTCATAATCAGTGTGCAATCCAAAAGCGCTACTCCACTTTAATTTCATCCGTTATTTCTATATACTTATGAACATAAAGAGAAAATTGATTTTTTCACATACCGGAACAATGAAAAAGTTCGAAATGATTTACTTCCATAATCAATTCACGTCAATTTTCTTCGGAATACCAAACAAATTACATTCGTACGAAAAAAAATTATTATCAATATAGAAAAATCTAATTTATTGTACGTTGTAATCAAACAAACAATACCCGAAGACTGCCATTGAAAAGTAAAGAATTATTTACAATCATTAAAATATATAAATCATTTGATTTTACTGATAAATACATTCGCATAATAGAAAGGTTCGAAATACTCACATGCCCTCCGTATATTCAATAAAAATGTTCTAGAATCTTTGCCATACGATTACAATATCCCATGTAGGTATATCTGGTAAGAACAAGGTCAGGTACCAATATTTAGCTTCATTTTAGCTACTTTCTATTGCGGTGATGGCACAACGCATACCGCTGATTTCTGTCCTTTAAGCCTATTAAGGATCCCGTAGTGTCAAAATTCAAATTTTTCAAAGCTAGTGTTTTGACAATATTCACCGACCCATACTTTTCCTTCCAAAATTTCAACATCCCTTGTATCTGAAAATAGTTGTTTTCTCGGTTGTTCGTGAATGCAAGGGAATGCACTTACACCCTCCTATCTTGAAGAAAAATGCACACACAAAAATTAAAAATGCACTTGTCTCCCACTGCTCTTTTCCACGTCAGTCTCACAATAAATGTCTCACCACATTCGTGTCGTTTATTATTATTATGATTATCATTATTATACCATGTAAATATGAAATATACATAGTATATTAAGTTAAGTCCCAAGTTTATAACGCTTAAAAATACTGATGCTATGAAAAAAATTTTGGTATAGGTAAATCGATCGGAAATCGATCCGAAATATCGTTTTTTTTGATAATTACTCGGCCAATCTCCAAATCAACTCGATTTTTGAATTTCTGGGGTCAAAATTACCTTATAAACTGAGTTTCATCAAATTCCGAAACAAATAATTTTTTACGATTTTTTCGAATTTTCTAAGGGGTACCCCTTGAAAAAATTGCAAAAAATTGATACAAATTTATCGTCTCCAATTTCGATAAAACTCTGTATATAAGGTAATTTTAACCCAAAAAATACAAAAATCGGTTTCTTTTAACGATTGGGCGAATAATTCTCGAGATAATACCGGAAATCGATCCGAAATATCGTTTTTTTCGAAAATTACTCGGCCAATCGCCAAATAAACTCGATTTTTGAATTTCTTGTGTAAAAATTACCTTATAAACTGAGTTTCATCAAATTCCGAAACAAATAATTTTTTACGATTTTTTCGAATTTTCTAAGGGGTACCCCTTGAAAAAATTGCAAAAAATTGATACAAATTTATCGTCTCCAATTTCGATAAAACTCTGTATATAAGGTAATTTTAACCCAAAAAATACAAAAATCGGTTTCTTTTAACGATTGGGCGAATAATTCTCGAGATAATACCGGAAATCGATCCGAAATATCGTTTTTTTCGAAAATTACTTGGCCAATCGCCAAATAAACTCGATTTTTGAATTTCTTGTGTAAAAATTACCTTATAAACTGAGTTTCATCAAATTCCGAAACAAATAATTTTTTACGATTTTTTCGAATTTTCTAAGGGGTACCCCTTGAAAAAATTGCAAAAAATCGATACAACTTTATCGTCTCCAATTTCGAATAAACTCTGTATATAAGGTAATTTTGACCCAAAAAATACAAAAATCGGTTTCTTTTAACGATTGGGCGAATAATTCTCGAGATAATACCGGAAATCGATCCGAAATATCGTTTTTTTCGAAAATTACTCGGCCAATCGCCAAATAAACTCGATTTTTGAATTTCTTGGGTCAAAATTACCTTATAAACTGAGTTTCATCAAATTCCGAAACAAATAATTTTTTACGATTTTTTCGAATTTTTCTAAGGGGTACCCCTTGAAAAAATTGCAAAAAATCGATACAAATTTATTGTCTCCAATTTCGATAAAACTCTGTATATAAGGTAATTTTGACCCAAAAAATACAAAAATCGGTTTCATTTAACGATTGGGCGAATAATTCTCGAGATAAAACCGGAAATCGATCCGAAATATCGTTTTTTTCGAAAAATTTGGCCAATCGCCAAATAAACTCGATTTTTGAATTTCTGGGGTCAAAATTACCTTATAAACTGAGTTTCATCAAATTCCGAAACAAATAATTTTTTACGATTTTTTCGAATTTTTCTTAGGGGTCATAAGGTCATTTGAGTCTTTGCTGCGTAGGACCCATCTCGTAAACCGTTAGAGATAGAACAAAAATTTAAATGTAAAAAATGTATCTTATAAAATATTAAACAACATTTTTTCGTAAAAATCAACGTTTACCCGTGAGAGCACAAAATTGTATAGTATGTATGTTATGGTTATATCAGTTATAGTATCAGACAGAGTAATCAACACATGTATGGACACATGGTATTTGGACAATTAACTAAGTCAATTATTTGTTTTCTCTTGTTATTTCATGAATTTTAGACGAGTTTTTAACGGTTCTACCTATACCGCTTTTACCCGAGAAGCATCAGCCTAACTTGCAGGTTCGAATCCAGGCTGCGGCAGTGTGAACAATTTATAATTAATGGAGGTGCAGAATTGATCACATTGTCGTCGCTTGTATTAGAACGAAGTAAGTAAGATTTGCTGTACCTTCAATTAATGGCAAGATATGAATTTGTTCATAATGAGTTGAGGTAAAAATGAAGACTTCGATGAGGAGAATCTTTCCTATTAATATTAATATCTCATATTTGGAGAAAATTTTCTAGAGCATAGCAACCGTTTTTCTATATGGAAAGTAAAAGAAAATAGTCGATTGTTTTGAGCCACACAAGTGTAGATGCTTGCTATTAACCTATATGTATACAGGTTAAAATACAAATATAATTCATCTTTTAACCACACAATGGATTGATGGAAATAATGATATGGGTGGTGGCTATAAGATTTATTGAATTTAATAATTAAATACCTATCTATACATAAAACATATACATTATTACTATTATAGATAGATACAAATCAAAATACGTATCGAAATTTATTTTATTTTATTGCGAATACAAAAAGAAATAAAATTTCCTTTTCAAATCAAAATTAAATATTTATTTTTCAATCAAAATAAATAAATATTTATTTATCATTGTCAATCAAATATCATACATTCAAAAAAATATTTGTATTCAATGCTTTATATTCTAGGATATAGCAAGTAACAAAATTCATTAACCTTAATTTTCTGACGCTTCTGAGTTGATGTGGAGCATTTTCTGTCAAAACGCATATCGAGATAGAGAGGCGGGTGTACAAATCTGGAAAAAATGTGGCCCCTAACTGCCACCCAGTGAACACATGACCTTAATATGTATTTTGCTTAGATTAAATGCAATAATGGCCAAAAAAAAATTTTTGGATCAACTTTCTAATTTGAAGTGTTATTCTATCTGTTACCGTTTAAAATCTAAATTGGCTATTACAGCAACCCGAAGAACTAGGTCTAATTTGATGTCTGAACATGATGCCCCCCATAAAATTCTACAATTTTTGTTTTGGTTATTTTTTAATTGGTGGCGCCTCTGACCGCTTACTTTGTATATAAACTTGCAAACACGAGAATGATATTATAATAATTATATTTTCTCCTTCTTAAAATCTTAGAAAAACTGGGAAAAAACATCAAATTAATGTTTCAAAATAACAACAAAATTAAACGTTTAAATTTCTTTTTAATGCACACAATTTTTTTGGTTAATATACTTTAACAGAAAAAAATAAATTATTTATTTAAACTTGGGTTGGAGGTTTGCGTCGTCTTGGACGATTGTCTGACCAGTGGTCGAATAACAGATACTTGTGTATCAGATAGTATTCTTGTTGGAGGCCGACTTACAGATGTTTGTGCCGTCACCAAAGCCGTATTTATCGTATACGATTTAAGTGGATTATTCGATGAGGTTGTTTTTGGAATCCTTTCTACAGATTGTCTTACAATCTTTGTTTGAACAGGAACATTTCCAACGGGAGTTGGCGCTGCTGGATATAGCGAGTTAGACGTTGGATTCGTTACATTTTCTACTTCGGCATCTTCATTGCTCAAAGTATTGGTGATCACCCATAAATATCCATTACCAATAATTTGAAGTAATCCAATTAAAAGTACCCAGAGCAAATCCAAAAAATATTTAAAGCATAGATTTGCAATCAGTCGTAGGAACATTTCGAGTAAGGTCACCAGAATATAAACACCTAGCGTTGTTTTAAAAAGGCGTATCAATCTGCCATCTCGCCATTTATTAAAAGTTGCCAGTAGAAATATTGTTAGGATGAGCATATATATGGCAAAAACAAGTTGTAATCCAAAAAGTCCGATTGGAATATGCTCTTTAAAGTCAACTTTTAGAGGTACATTTATAAAGGTTATTATGGTCAACCTAAAAAGAAACACGAATCAAAATTTTAAGATCACTTTTTATACCATATATATATATATGAAATAAATCTAGGTATACTAAGTTTAGTCCGAAGTTTGTAACGCTTAAAGATATTGATTCAACGAACAAAATTTTCGTATATATGTTCATAAAATCACTTAATTAGTCCATTGTCGGTTGTCTGTCTGCCAACACGATAACTCGAAAATGAAAACAGATATAGCGTGCTTGGGACGCAAAAAGTGAGATTGAGTTCGTAAATGAGCAACATAGATCAATTGGGTCTTGGGACCGTAGGACCCATCTTGTAAACAGAGACAGAAGCGAGCGATCTAAGATTCATTCGCCCTAGCTCGATCCGTTATCCCCGTTATTTCAAAATAATTCATGGTAAAAATCTGCCAAATCCACACAAATGAATAAAATCCAGATTATTAAACATAGCATAACATACATTTTATTTACCCAACAAATTATGGAATAAACCAGTTTTATGGGTTGTAATAACTGTATTTTGGTACAATGCAAATTGGATCTAGAAATTTCAAAATGGTAGTAGCCCAATAATTCTACCAGCAGTTACTGTATTAGTACATTTTTTTGAGCGCCACTAGATTAATAACTATTTTAACTTATTAAATTCATGTTTTTTTTCGCACACTTACCAAATCGCCTGAATTAGTACAAGTATAAGGGTAACCAAAAATGCGATCTTTAAACTACAACAAATTGCTCTGCCCTTTGGTAAGACAACTCTTTGTGGAAACCGATATATTTTCAGTGCCAGATCTTGAATTCCCATTTTGTATTTATCATCGAACAAAACCCAAATTCATATAAATAATTTTCCAAAAAATTTTTTTTTTAATTTTAAATTTTTCTGTTGTATATTTTTAAAATGGAAAATAACTTATATTTCCCACCTCACAGCGCACATTATGCAAATTCGTTTCATGCAAAAAATTTAAATCGAAAATCAAAAAAAAATTTTTTTGTCAAAATTATTTCATATTTATTTTTTATTTTGAAGTGTAGCCATGGATACTCCTCATTTCTTGGAGTGTGTGCCATACACTTCAAGCTATGTACAGGCGTTCAGACTAGAAATAAACGGTCCGAAACATCGTACAAGACTTTATTATATTATAAAATTGATATATTATTGTAATAATTATTTAAAAACAAGGAAAAGCTTTAGTTTCTTAACTTCACTTATTTGGCTTAAGTTTTTTTCTCCAGATCCTCGGCTCTAGGGGAAGGGGTCCCAGAGGGTAGTTATATCTAACCTAGTACCTTGTTCATATAAACCCTGATACGTTTCACTCCCTAGAAAATCCCATTTTCCTGTATTTTGAAATGTTTTCCCTACGGTGTGGCCTTCTCGAATTTTCCCGGATATGTGGCTTATACCAATCCTAGGAACACCTTATGGTTTAGCCTTATGCCAAGTTTAATTGAAATCGTTGGAGCCATTTTTGAGAAAAGCCCAAAAAAAGGTTTTCCCAAGGGTGTGAGCCTTTTCGAATTTTCCCGGACATGTGGCTAATATCAATCCTAGGAACACCTTAAGGTCTAGCCTTGTGTCCAGTTTAATCGAAATCGTTAGAGCCGTGCATGAACGTCCCCGTAAAAAAAAAAACAAAAAAACAAAAAAAACATAAAACTAAAAGCCAGCGCCTGCCAGACATAGGTTAAAGTATAAAAGCTGCTTTTTTTGCGCATTCTCACTGGTGTAGGGAACAATCTTTGGGGGTTACAAACCTTGACTAACGGTGCCTTCGGTAGGTAATCAGGGGCGCAGTACCCGAGCTCTCTCACGTTAAATTATAAAATCTGAAATTTACATAGAGTGTTCAAATGACCATTTTAAGTCAATATTGAAAAGGCCAGACTAATCCGAAGGGTCTAACACTCCCCCAGACGCGGTAGAAGGTCAAGTGCACAAAATACACAATCTACATTTTCTTCCATGATTATGAACTTACTTCACTGCAATTTTGCTTCTAAAATTTTTTTTTAAACACTACCTTCGACTTATATATTAAAATTTGCACTCTCACGGGTAAACAGTGATGCTTACGAAAAAATGTTTCAAACAAAAGTTTTTTTTTTAATTCTCTTTAATTAAAATTACTAGACAAGATATTTGTCAATATTTAGTTTAAGTTGTATGTATCATATTAAAAACATCAAATATAATCGAATAGAGCATGATGTAAATAAATATCGTATACATGATTAAAAGTAAACAAAAACAATAAGTAATAGAAGTTGTTTATTTTTGTATAAGGAACATTTTTTACGTTTAAATTTTCTATCTTTTACGGTTTAAAAATGGGTCCTACGGACCCAAGACCCAATTGATTGATGTTGCTCATTTACGAACTCGACCTCACTTTTTACGTCTTAAGTACGCTGTAAAAATTTCAGCATGATATCTTTTTTCGTTTTTGAGTAATCGTGTTGACAGGCGGACGGACGGACAACCGAAAATGGACGAATTAAGTGATTTAATGAACACTTATACCAAAATTTTTGTTGGTGGCATCAATATTTTTAAGTGTCACAAACTTGGGACTAAACTTGGTATACCATGTATTTTACATATATGCATGGTATAAAAACATTACTATGTATTATAAAAAATCATTACAGTAAATCGTTTATAACAGTAAAACTACTATAATTATTAAAGTAAACACGATAATATATTAAACAATTAATAAACAACACAAAAAATTTATTATTTTAAAATGATTCTTATGATATTTCTTAAGACAATGACACCGTCTGACCGGATACCGTCAATTCTCTGGGTCCATTACATATATTATTAGTTATAATCCAAAAAAACCCATTAAATGTTGTTTGAAAAAATCCAGTTAAAAAAACCTCCACACATCTTTGATAATCTTCCAAAGCTACGCCTCTAATAAATCGTACCAACATTTCAATAAATGCTACAACCACATAAACTCCTAGTGTAGTTTTAAACCAATTTAAGCATTTGCCTTCCGTACATTTTTTAAATGACGTTAAAAGTACAATTGTTAGAATTAATAGAAAAAGTGCAAACATAATTTGTAATCCATAGAGACCCATTGGTAGGAATGCTGGAATCCTTGTTTCCCAATTATCGAATGGGTATACAATATCCCTATGTATTCCTAAAAAGGACAAGTAAATGAATCGATAAAAATGTTTACGATTGAAATTGTTTTTTTCTCCTCACTAAAATGAGGAAAATGTTTCTAATAAATCGCATGCGAAATATTTTTAGGGTCCCTTTGCTTACTTGGCCAGGTCTTACACACAGTGTAGAGGGGGAATCAAACTAACCCCCCCCCCTTTGAAAATCTCTCCACATAAGTTTAAACTAACAATATAGTACTGTTAATGATTAGTTAACTATTCAAGCTGTTTCGACATTTATGGATTTTTAATCTAGAGACTATTGACTATGGATATTCGTCGAAATAAGAGAAAACGCTGAAGAAAATTAACTGAATTTATTTTGTCAAATTTTACATGCCTCTTTCCCTACAAAATTAACAATTTTGCGCTCATTTTTTTAACTATACTCAAAAATTGACTCGAAGCCCTCGATATTTGCAATGAAAATGCGTTTCAAATGTCTACCAAATACTTCTCGTTCTGGCAGTTAGGTGACAACAGCGTCGATTGAACGTTCGTTTTCAACTTTTTGTCGTCTCAAAAAAAAAATCTAAGATCGATAATGTCTGAAGATCGATATTCTCGCTCAAGATACATCGCGTTGTAGAGGTTGAAGCGCACAGAGTTTAGGAAAAGTTGTATTCTGTACCTCGCAGAATTTACTTATTGAAAAATTGTGACTGAATATCACATTTTGATATAATAAAATGTTAAAAGACTTTTTATTTGGTCATTTGATTAACTTCTGAATCACAAAAAATTGTCTTATTTCCTTAAAAAACCGGAACAATTTTTCATTTCTTTTTTCACACGGAACTCTAACTCCAGATATATCCAATATAATTTCCTATATAACTGTGGGAGATCGATAGTTTGAGAAGTAAATAAGCGTAGTATAAAAATTTACGATTTGTCTAAACTTTCATAAAATGTAGAAGTGAAACAGGTTTGAAGCTTTTCGGGCAGATAAGTATTTGCTACAAGCTTTTGATGACACAAGTTTTTAGCCATAAATTGAAATTAAAAATAATGTTTACCGTTATAAACTTTTACCTGCAAAAGCTAAAACGGCCATCCATACTGCTTGAAGTAATATAATTATGAGTACAATTAAAAATGCTGTTCGTAAATTACAACAGCATGCCCTTTTTACCCTAATTTTTTGTGGATAATTGTAAAGATCAATAAAAAATTGTTTTATTCCTTTACACATATTTTCTTCAATTCATTTAATTTTCTCCGGTTTTTTTCTCAATATTTCCTTCCAAAATTAATACAAAATTACTGGATGCATTTAACGCAAAATTTCAATTTAAATTTTTATAAAAAATAATATTTTTATGGTTAAAACTAATTTAATTTTGTATTTATTTTGAAATGTATCTATGGATACTCACTCTATTCTTGAGGTTTGTTCCAAAAAGATCACTCAGGTGATAAAGTGGAGAGCCTTAAGATATAATAATAATAATAATTATAATAATAATAATATTTTTATTTGTAAAAGACCATAACTGTGATATACATATATACCTCGGAATCCAAGAACAGTCAATGAATCTTTATACAAACTGTACGACTGCATTGTTTAAAGCTTACTTAGAGAAATTAAAAACAAAAATTTGTGCGAATTTACTCAAGGGGTGAGGGACACCCCTTCTCGGGGGTGTAAAAATTTATGCTGAAAATGACAACGGGATTTGATATAAGAATGAATTCTAATCAAAAAGTGTCATTGAAACATATTTCAAAACGTCAATACTGCCCGAGTTTAAAGTATATCGTACACTTTTTAAAGTAGGTACTATAAAAACCTTGAAAATGAAAAAAATTTCAAGTCATTTGCATAAAAATTGACGGAAAAATTAATGCTTACCGCTTTACAATGAATTTTATTAAGGTACTGGCAACAAGCTCAAGAGGTTCTTTCGGAAAAATGTTGAGCAGTTTCAAATAAATAAAATATATACAATACTTGAATAGGTACTGTATAATGTTTTCCACCTAATTTGCTCCCTCACGGGTAAGCGGGTAGTTATGTTTACGAAAAAATGTTTCAAACAAAAGTTGTTTATTTTTTATGAGGACCATTTAAACTTTTGTTCTATCTCTAACGGTGTACAAGATCGAATTGACCAATGTTGTTCAATTTCGAACTCGACCTCACGTTTTAAATCCTAAGTACGCTATAAAAAGTTCAGCTTGATATCTTCGTTTTTAAGTTATCGTGTTCAAAGACAGACACACAGACAGACGGACAGTCGTAAATGTACTAATGAGGTGATTTTATGAACCCCTAAACCAAAATTTTGTTCGTAGCATCAAACTTGGGACTAAAATTAGTATCCCTTGATATATTTCATATACACATGGTAAGTATGTGCAATTTGGGTGAATTGTCTATAAATACTGTGTAAAATTATCTAAATTATGATTCCCAATATTTCCTAGAAAATGTATTTCCTAGAGTTATTTACAATAGTCCAGAATTTAATTGTATAAAACATGTTTGGACGTGTTTAATTACTAAATTTATATTGCTATTTATTTAAAGTTGGATAAATGCATGCATAACTAATTTCTAGCACAAACAGGATGATACAAGTAATAACAGCAGGATTTCATTAAGGTAGTTGAAATTATTTGTACTTTATTTTCAACTTTGATGATGAAGTTTTGTTATAACTTCATGAATGTAGGCGAAAAATAAGAATACAATTTTTAGATTACGCTGTAAAAATTTCAGATCGATATCTTTTTTCGTTTTTGAGTTATCGTGTCCACAGACGGACGGACGGACGGACGGACAACCGGAAATGGATTAGTTAGGTGATTCTATGAACACCTATACCAAAATTTTGTTCGTAGCATCAATATTTTTAAGCGTTACAAACTTGGGACGAAACTTAATATACTATGTATATTTCATATATACATGGTATAAAAATATACGGCCCTGTCTCTGGTACATCCTTAAAACAAGTGTAAACAAACAAGTGACTGAGTTAATTGTTGAAATACCATGTATAGACAGTGCTGAATACGTAATCGTTTGCTTTTTTACGTCATGTAAATACAAAAAGATGGTCACTCTTAGATAGCCACAGTCGTGTATACATAAGACGAATTTGTTGTCACACACATATGACGGATATTACCATTTAATACATTATGTACAGGGTATCTTAAAATCTCAACTTTAAAACGTTCAACCACCTATAGCTTAGTTCAAAATAAGTCGATTTGTATAAATTTTTCCTAGTAAAACTGTCACAAGTGACCATTCAACAATTTTAAGCTCACTGTACAAATAAAAATTTTTCAAGCTCTTTGAAAGAGATTTCAACTACATCTCAAACTTCTATTCTTAATCGATTGTCAAGTATTACGTTTGGACGATAACTTACTTCCTGTATGACGGACGACACATGACAATAATATAACAATAAATAAATTAATAATATACTAAATAGAAATTTCTAAGAAAATATATATTATATATGGGGATGTTATTCTGCATAAAATGTTTGTATCGCATTAAGCGCGTAGCCACAAGGAGGCCATTTGTACAATGCAAATCTCCAGAAAAATAAATTACAATATTTACAAGAGTGTAAGCAACCAAAAAAATGGTTGTACAAGTACTTTTGCTTTTCAGTAAAGTAAAATTATAAAAAGTAAATAATTTTGTTTATACAATTAGTAGGTACAATTAAACTAAATTTCTAAAAGGAAAAAATTAATGCATCTATGAAATTTTCCACAGTTGTTTATAAGAGTGTAAGCATTGTGGACATTTGCAACCCAAATTTTTTTTAAATGCTTATGTTGGCTTAAAATTGTCATTTAGTAGATATTTTTAATACTGAATACGAATCCGATACCAGATTACACGAAATCTTGCACGTTTTACATTTATTACACAAAAACGGCAAACTAAGTATTTATCGTCCAAACTTTGCTCATCGGGTCAAAAATGACACGATTTTTGTAATACGTGTCATAATCCGTGTAATCTAACATCGGCTTCGCATCCAGCGATCAACAGTACCTTACAAATAAAAATCTTAAGCTACATGAAGCAAAAAAAAAAGTTTGGGCTACATATGCCCCCTGCTGGGGACTACATATGCCTATATACATATGCATCTCTTTATGACTAGGTGAAGTTGGCTGATTGTTTTTAGGGGTCTTGTAAACGCGTTACAAAAAGTTAAAAAAAAAATGATGCTGTTTTCCCACTTTTCCACTTTTGACCCTTTTTTCCAGCTTTTTATTTCAATTTTCATTGTATTATATAGTGAAAAATACAAAAATATTATTTCCTCAGGAAATATGTACGAAAAGTTCATACGGTCAACTTTAAGAAATTTTTTTACTCCGCTCATGTATAGCTTTTATGCCATGTCATCAATTTAAAATGTTTTTATTATGAAAATACTTATCGATGGCGAAAATATGAAACGATACAGAAGAACTATATCTTATTTTCGAGCTCTTTACTCTCTATGATTCAATACGGTATCGAAAGTATACTTCTTAAAAATAAAATACTGCTTGATATTAGGTTTATACAGGTTGAATCAGAAAGACGCCATATTGCAAGTGAAATTGAGAAAAGATTCTGCGAATATATGAAGGGTCTCAAATTGCACAATTAAAACTAATGGGATGCCAAATTTCAATTATTGTGAATATTCTATTGACAGATAAAACAGTAAATGTAAGGTCATTATGAAATATCTTAAAAAGCACCCCACGTTTTTTTTACGATAAAATGCTTTTTTGAATTTAAAGAAATTATTTTCTAGCTTTAGCTAGTTACAAAAGCGTGTTTCTTAGTTTTTTTTTTTTTAAATTTTATTTATTTTGTGTTTTCCGTTTGGTAAACTATTATTTTTTTAATCAAAAATTCAGTATAAATATGGTGGAAGAGCAAGGAAATCTATATATTTTCAGATATGGAAATCGTTAATCCTGAAAATCCTGATCAGGATTATCAAATAAAGTTATTTAAATATTGTATTGTCATCAATACTTGATAAGTATGCCAAATTTTGAGTTTATCCGAGAAGTCAAAATCATGTCTATAGTTTTTTATATACGTAGTATGTTTTACTAACATACTGATGTACCTATAAAGCTAATAAAAGCGTGTTAAAAGAAAGATTTTAAATAATTTTTTTAATATGTTTAAATAATTGGCGTAAAATTATTTGGCCTTGTGAAGCCCTTCTCATATATATTCTTAACAAAATCACGTCAAAACTTTTAATACTTTGTTTAAAATAATCTATATATATAAAAGAAAGTCGTGTTAGTTACTCCACTTATAACTCAAGAACGGCTGAACCGATTTAGCTGAAAATTGGCAGGGAGGTAGTTTAGAGCCAGGAGAAGGACATAGGATTATCCCGTTCGACAGCATTCCCGTGTGACTTGACATGAAACGTCAGTCACTATAAAACGTGGTATAACAAAAAAGAATCAGACTTGGAATAACAAAACGCAAATGACAGCTATGTAATTGACGTATAATGACAGATATGTAATGACGTATGGATGACAATTTGATATTTGTAAGAAATCAATAATAAAACTATTTCTATTAAATAAATAATTAACAATTATAATGTAATGATAGTGCCATTGCCCATTCGTAAAAAGTGAAGTGAACTATAAAACTCGGTATGGTTGAAAATTTGCGCCTGATAATAAAACAAAAAATGTCGTGTGTCACAAGGTACTTAAATGAAGAGCAACCTATGTACTAAAATACAGAAATAATTATGAATTATTAATGTAGGTATTTAATTTTTTTTTGTATTTTTTCCAATTAAAAAAAAAAAAAATTGCTTATTTATTGCAATTAAGGCGGAACAAAGTTCGCCGGGTCAGCTAGTTTAAAATAAGCTAACAAAAAATGCATGATTTTGCATTTTTTATGCATTGACTTTCTTAGTACAATAAATTTGTATTCTCAGTCTAGATAATAAATAACATGAATATATTAGAGAAGTAATTCCATCTTATTTATTACATGTAAACTTTTCATTTCTTGTATCTTTCAAAAAAATCATTTTCAGATTTATACAGTCTGTCTTACGAGCCAGTCTAGTTTAGTTTAGAGCCTTTTTGAACATGAATATGTAATTCAATTCTTAGAGCATTCTGTATGCAATAGTTTTTCCCTATTAGAAAATGTAAAGTTCTTACAAATCTATTTGAAATCCTAAATATTCAAATAAAATTTCATATTGTTGCATTTGCAAATATGTATTAAAATTGTGGAAATTGTTTTTATAGGATTCCGTTTCACAAAACTTACTCTTTTATCACTAATAGCAACATGTACCTATGCATCTGAATATCTAGCCTGAAACTCTACCTATTAAAAAATGTCATCATGTTCTGACATCAGGTAAGAGATAGTATATAATTTTTTCGAAAATTGTTCGCTTTCGGAGAAAATTCGACTTAAAAATATTATTGCACTTAATCGAAAGAAAATACGCTTAAGTTCATCGATAATTGTAGGTCAAGGTCATTTCTAAGGGAAATGAATCCTAGCGCTGTAATTCCTATCGCTAAGTTTATTAATTCAATTGATGTAAATATCTAATATTAAGTATATTATTATTATTTTATTTTCTATAATGTATATATAAAAGTTAGTGTTTTTCACGTGATTTTTCACGTCAATGAATAGATCAAATTTAGTATACGTAAGGAAGATTATAACTCTGTTTTTTCCGAGAGGGAGCGTAGGATATAAGAATTTTGTGTTCCATGTATTAACGGCAGAGTGAGCTATTAGCTTAAGCCATTCATATTTCCTTAATAAAAAAAAAAGCTTAAATTAAAATGGTCCACCCTGTATGTCAGATCCATGTGGTGCCCAAAGACGGCGAGAAAAACAGGAAAATTTATGGAAAATTAGGGCACATATAGTAGTTTTAAATACAAAGGGTAAAACTTGAAATGCTTTTGTCTGCTTTAATTTGAAAAATTCTGGTCGACATAATAATGCAATTTTTACGAATTTTCACAAGATTATTATTATTTTTTGAGTGATTTTGGGATGAAGCTCCTAAATTTTGTTTTGCCTTGTGGCCTCTTCAGCTCTACATTCGACCTTATGTACTGCTTGTATTTGTTATAAAGTTTCCTTCGAATCACTTACATACTAAGTACTTCAAGTTTAACAGTTTTTTTTTACTACAATGTGAATTGAGTAGTAACATAATAATTATATTCATTCGAGAAATGAAAACTTTTCCATACTATCTGCAAATTCATCTCCGTTCTATAAATGCAAAATCTGATATGTACTCCTCACAAACACCTCTGTATACAAATCAGTGTTTGAAGACAACAAGCAGCTGAAGATAACGTTTTGAAACCAAAGTTTTGCCCTGGTTCGCGCCCTCACGGGTAAACAATGATGTTTCCGCAAAACTATTTCAAACAAAATTGGTTTATTTTATAAGAAACCTTTTTCATTTAAACTTTTAACGAGATGGATTAAATCTCTAAAATTTTTCTAATATGGACTCTACGGACCCTGACGCAATTGAACTATGTTGCCCATTTACGAATTCAAACTCACTTTTTATTTCCTAAGCACGCTATAAAAATTTCATTGGTGTCTGTTCGTTTTTTTGAGTTATCGTGGTGATGAACGGACGGACGGACGGACGAACAGAGAAAGGGGCTCTAAAGGTAATTTTATGAACTCCTATAATAAAATTTTGTTAATAGCATCAATTTTTGCAAACTTAGGAGTAAAATTAGTATACCTTGATATTTATTTCATGTATAGAGGGTATACAAATAAGAGATAACTTTAAATTTGTAAGTTATTCCTTATTAAAAAACTAAAACTAATATATTTCTGCAAATTGAATGTCGTTTATAGTGCATCAAATCCAAAAACTGCAAAAAAAACTATCATTTTTTTGAGACATAACTTGCGTATCTTTTTCATGTGTCTCACACATGCTCTGTATATGGAAGTTTGAAAAGTTACGTTGCATGTATTTAGTCTATTTGTATGTTCGTCTTGTAAAACATATCCGAACTAAATTATTATTAATATGAATATTTTTATTTCTCTTCTTCTTCTTTTTTGACTAAAATAAAATATTCTATCAAAGAAATTTAATATTCGAATATCCTGAACACGTAACACGAGAGAAAAACGATGCGTTACAATGAATTTAAATTGAGTAGAAAAATCAAATACTTAAACCTTTATGATAGTGATACGTACCTACGTGTTAAGTTACACCGTAGAGTTCCATCCGTAGGACGCCATAGCGCAACGACACAAGAAGGTCTTTAAAATGAATGCTACGAAAATTTCAATTATATATTGAGAGACATTTAAATCAGGGCTGCCAATACACATTAATTTATTATGCATAATAAATTTCGGCCAATTTCTTAGTTTATCTTTCATCATGTTGCATTGATACACAAATTGATACACTTTTGTACTCCATTATAAGTAGCAATGATCATGGGCGCCGCAACCCACTTGGGTGAGTTGAAACAATCAACTATTTTCTTTTACTTTCGATTCCAAAAAAATGGTTGTCATCATAGATAATAAATATTTATATTGTTGTCATACACTCAGAAAATTATCTCCAAATGTTCGGAACTGGTAGGGATATGGGAAAATATATTAGATCGTTATGCTTTATAAAGTAACCGACAACTTTTGTTCAAAATATTTGGATATAAACTAAATAAATTCGGCGGAAGCCGACTGTAAAACCAAAATTTTTGAGTTATGTCTTTAATATCTTACCTGTTAAGAATTGCCACCAGAATAAAATTCGGGGGGGGGGCATCCTCATTTGCACTTGAGTTGGTCAAAACAATTGATTGTTTTCTTTTACTTTCGATACCGAGAAATGGTTGGTATGCACCTCAAGAAAATTATCTCCAAAAATCATATCTTAATATTTATAGGATAGTTTTCCTCATCGAAGCTTTCATTTTTACCTGAATGCTTTATGAAAAAATTCATATCCTGCCATTTATTAAACGTACAGCAAATCTCAATACTATTTTTTTGGGAAGTTGAACGGTCTACAAAAGAGGTGCCTGACTCTTTTTCCACTAATCTAACCATTAGTGAAAAAAAGATATTGAAGGTCCAAATTTCAAGAACTGAAAAGATTTTTTTCCTCTTAATTTTATAACTCGCTAATTAATAAAACTCCTAAAATGGACAATACATATTTTTGTAGAAAATTAACTGATCTACACAAATGGACCTATTAATAGTAGCCCACACTTGTAACATAAGTCATATAATCCTGTTTTGTTCATCTCTATTTTCCCTACAAATTCATATAAATCATAATAATTAATATTGTTTTGTTGATCGTAATCAGTCCAATATTTTGAATTTGACTGATGAGCTTTTTATCTCATAAAGTCATCAAGTTCAAGGGTATAACTGTCATGTAATATATATTTTTACATTACTACAATAAAAAAGAAGCATATCACGAAATATATGCAATGCCTCATGTTACCTTCATATCTGGAATCGATTCGATGTATAGAATTTTCGGCAATATCTCAAAATAATCTTAATTATTACGATTTATTATATGGTAATCGTTGTCAAAAAAAAAAAAAACTGAAATATACATAGTATATTAAGTTTAGTCCCAAGTTTGTAACGCTTAAAAATAATGATGCTAGGAAAAAAATTTTGTCATAGGTGTTCATAAAATCACCTAATTAGTCCATTTCCGGTTGTCCGTCCGTTCGTCTGTGGACACGATAACTCAAAAACGAAAAAAGGTATCGGGCTGAAATTTTTACAGCGTACTCAGGACGTAAAAAGTGAGGTCAAGTTCGTAAATGAGGATCATAGGTCAATTGAGTCTTCGGTCCGTAGGACCCATCTTGTAAACCGTTAGAAATAGAACAAAAGTTTAAATGTAAAAAATGTTCCTTATCAAAAATTAAACAACTTTTGTTTGAAACATTTTTTCGTAAACATCACTGTTTACCCGTGAGGGCGCCAATTAGGCGTAAATTTTATAATATGTACTATACTTGATCATCAGTTATGTTTGTGTCACATGTTTATATGTGTAATGTGATAAAGAAATCAACACTGACTATGCATGGTATTTCAACAATTAACTCAGTCAATTGTTTGTTTTCACTTGTTTGTCCTACAATATGGGAAGTTAGTTTTGCAGTGCTCTGTATAATATACGATCATATCGTTCTCCAGTAACACGTCACATTTTTCTTATTTTAAAAAAAAAGAGAAGAAGAAATTGGCATGTAAGTGAAAAAAACATTTCATTTTAACAAGTACCTATACTCGTACACTATGACTTTTAAACAGCTACGATCTAAATGCTACGATCAGTTTCATATACCTACATAAAAGAACATGTTTAAAAAATATTTGTTTGCTATGAAAAATTTGTTATAATATTGTATGAAAAGTGTTAAAAATTCTTGAAACGTTCGCGCGTGTTATTTATTTAAAGTTTAACGAGAGTTTGAGGAAGAAAAAGGTAGCAAACAGATAATAGTACTGGATGTCACACATCCAAAAATAATAACGTATAATAATGTTATTCCCAAGCTTGTAACATTTAGACATATTTGGTACAATGTTCATAAAATCACCTAATTAGTCCATTTCCGTTTGAGATAGAACAAATTTTTAAGAGTAAAAAATATTTCTTATAGAAAAGGCTTTTATTTGAAACATTTTTTCGTAAACATCACCGGGTACCCATGAGGGTGCCAATTTGGACAAAATTGGTGTTAATTTTCTCCAAAACTATAAAGAATTTGGAGTGGAAAATTTGGAGGTAGGTTTCAGTAGTGATCTTATAAAACATTATCAAGAAGTGATAAAAAATTCTAGAAAATAATTTCGAAAATTTCGTAATTTTCGAAAACCAAAATAAATGGCGGTCATAATTGTGTTCCTTTTTTCAACTAATTTATAAAAAATAATACAAGCACTTGCATTCAATACTTTCTTTATAGGACATTTCAACTCGATCAAGTGTTTGTTTTGATATGACACCAAGCGTTTTGTCAGATGACTAGGTCTATTACACTGTAAAGAACAAATTGCTGAATTGAAGTAACTCCCGTTAACTTGGCTTATTATGTTCTTATAACAAGTAAATATTTCTTGAATAAACGATCTCAATACTTAATTCAAGAAAATAAGTATTTTATCTTCTATAAATATATAGGAGACTTTCTATAGATATAGATAGTCACTCATCACGATATCTCTGGAACTATAAGACCTAGAGACTTGAAATTTGGCAGGAATATTCCTTTTGCCAAGTAGAGGTCAGCTAAGAACGGATTTTACGAAATTCCACCCACAAGGGGGGTTGCGGGGGTGTTCATGAATAAAAAATTCATATTTTTCAATTATGGCTTTTAATAGTTCAAAACTTGGTCAGAATGTTTTAAATTACATTTAGAAATTTTTTTAACCTTCGGAGGGTAGAAAGGTGTGGCGAGAAAGTGGGAAGGAAATATCGAATATTTACAAATATACCTTAGTGGGGTATCAAATAAAAGAGCATGACGTGTACATTACAAAACTGTTATCCAACGCAAGGAAATGTGGAGGGAGGGGTGCAAGTGGGGATGTTGCCCAGCAAAGCGGGTAGTTCCCAGCTAGTTGTTTAATATGTGTTCAGCTTTTTCCTGAAGCAAGAACATATTTAATTGTGTTAAGAACATAATTTCTGGAAGTTGCTTTATACAATGTTAAAACTTGCTCTAAATAGATATTGCGATTTTGAATTTGAAAGTGCGAGTGTTTTTGAATTAATTTTTGTACAATAAATTGACTAGTTGTTTGGGCTGGTATAACAGCCTGTACAATGTACATGATGGTATCTAAATAGATCACGAACACAGTTGTTTTCCATGAATTAAAAAGGTGGCAAGTATAACGTACACCCAACTCGACGTTGTCGTTTACTGTCAAATCACTTGACGTGTCATTTTCATATGATGATAAAATTACTTAGATCGCAGTAATTTATTCTCCTCGTGCCTATCTATCTATTTCTCTCTAGGTGGGTAACTACATAAGTATTTGTTTTGTTGAAGCTGATGTAGGTCTACTGTTTTGCCGTCCTCTGACTCTGTGTCATGACAATCTTTTTGTTCTGTTCCCAAGTATGTTGTGTATGTTTCCAAACGCGTCAAATAACAAAAGACAAAACATTGGCAGGATAACGTTATCCTAGAATTAATAATATCTTTTCAATATTATAAAAAGCATAGCAGGAGGTCACTTTTTTATCAATTAACACTCCTGGTGTTTTTATGTTCCCTCAGTAAATTTAATTATTTCATACCTCCATATACAAGCTTTAATTATGAATGCTCAAATTGTTTTACACTAATTTTCACAAATTCGTAACCAGTTTTAGCAGCTTTGTGCGCAGCTACATTATATTCTAAGCTATTACCTTAACTACTGCTTTCTTGCTATTATAGAGCGCATTTCTGATTTGCTGGAACTTTTCAAACGGAAAATTTGGAAAATTTTAAACATCAAGGAACATTTGATCTGTGATTCGTATGAAAATAATTAGACAAGTTCCTGTGGTCTAGATAAAGGTCTGATATAATTGTAAAATATTGTATTTATACAGATATATCCGGAGCCACTCAAAAAAAAAAATGTTCGTAAAGGATTTTGATTTGAAAAATTATTGACTCAAGCGTTAAATGTACTCCATTTTCGTACTTTTTGAGTTAAAATTAGCCTTAATGCCGAGTTTCATCAAATTCGAAAAGAAAATTATTTTCTAGACTAATTCTGATCCACGAAATGCAAAAATTGGGTCACAACGGTTATACATGTACTTTCTGAAATATCGACCAAAATCCTCTCCGAGAAGTGATTTTCCACAGTAATTTCTTCAATAGATAGGCAATTTGATAAATTTACCGATATTTCGATAAATTCTTTCTGAGGTTTCGACAAAAATCGATTTCTCGAAAACGAAGGAGTAATATCGTATAGCTTTTTCTTCAATGGAATTCTTGGAAAATTGAGGTTGAATAGCACCAGTCGATAACAAAACAAACTTAAATGTAAGAGCATCAGACGGATTAAACTATTAATAGAGAAGTTTCATATTTTTAAAGTTTTTTTCGAAAATTTACTAAAAATTACGAAGAAAAATTAAAATTATTGATTTTTTCAATGATTTTAAATGTAATTTTACAATTGAAAATGGTTTTCCTAAACTATAATTTCAAACGCCCGTGACGTCCATACAGCGCTTTAGTAACTCCACCGCATGGAGAAATGATAAAATAATATGCAGAATGATAAATGGTTTGTTTCTCAATTTGCTTTCCCTATATTTTAACGAAATTTTCCATAATACCAAGGCGAAAAATGTGAATTTAGCGTGATTTCGATTCGTTTACAACTCCAACGGAAGTAAATACGTCACAACTAATAACAAGTCGGTTTTTTTATTCCAAAATATGACTATTTTTTATTAATAATTAATAAAAACAGGTGAAAAAAAATTGTTTAAATACCATATATAGAAAAAGTTGTTTATTTTATTCTATTTCCAACGGTTTACAAGATGGGTCCTACGGACCCAAGACAAAATTGACCTATGTTGCTCATTTAAGAAGTCGACCTCACTTTTTACATTCTAAGAACGCGTTAAAAATTTCAGCTTGATATGTTTTTTCGTTTTTGAGTTATCGTGTTGTCAGACGGGCAAACAGACAGACAGACAACCGAAAATGGACTTATAAGGTGATTTTATGAACACACTATACCAAAACTTTTTTGGTAGCATCAATATTTTCAAGCGTTACAAACTTGAGACTAAACTTATTATACCTTGATATGTTTCATATATACATGGTATGAAAAATGGAATGTTTTGGAATTAAATAACAATTAAAAAGTTAAAGCAACTTCTCCATTTCTTAAAAAAATATGCTCATGAAAATTTCGTGCTTGTCCATCCGCTCTTGCAACGAATAATGTCTTTACATCGAGGTTATATAAGTGCTGTTCGCACCAAAATTTTTGTTCGTGTGTATAAAATTTCCCAACTGATTCGATTATTAGATTACTAAATACAACAACAACGCATTATATATGAACTCCATCATCATACTAAGGTGGTGTCCTTTGGGAGAACAGTTGGAGAGGATACAGAGGTTAATTGCCTTACTCCGGTTATTGTACTTGTTTTATTAATATATAAGAATGTATTCACTGTTTTTTAAGTCCTTCATTCATTGATTCTTTGTGTATGCGTTATTTTATTATTCTTATGTAGGAATCATAAAATAATGCGAAAACACGTCTTTGCTTATCCAATAATCCGTTTTTATCGACTTATAGATTACTTAAAAGTACACAACCATACATTGGAGTTGAAATTCAAAATTTACTCGAGGGAATTAACCGATATAAACCAAAACGGAAATAAATGCCATACAGAAATAAACACGTTAGGCTTCGGAAATTGACGAGAGATCAAAATTTTGTTTTAACTTTCGGTACCAAAGTTACTCGAGGTATTTCACTACGGCATTTATCTTAACAAATTTTGAAAAATTTTGAATGAAAATATTTCCCAAATTATGAGCTGCCTTAGTTTGTAAAATGAGAATAGAAAGTTCATTTTATACTACATTATATTATCGTTATTTTTTACTTTTTAGTCCATATTAATTTGTTTTGGAAAAGTTTTTCTTTTGAAGTCGGTTTTCTATTTGTTAAAAGTTTTTTTTTAATTTGTGATTTTTAGTGAATCTGAAGTACACTAATTTGTCACTAAAAAAAAATCATCGAAATCAGTTGGCTTAATATTGAGTTATTCGTCCTCTTGTCGTGCATACTTAATGCAATTTAAGACTTTTATGGTTTTCTCATGGAAGCCGTTATCTGAACTGAACCAAAAAGAAATGGGACCACACGGGAAGCACCAGCTTTCAAATATATAAAGAATCATTAAAATCGGTTCACCTAGTCGAACGTTATGAGGTAACAAACATAAAAAAGAAAAAAAAAAGAAAAATACAGTCGAATTGATAACCTCCTCCTTTTTTGTTTGACGTCGGTTAAAAAGTTATTCTATCTTTTACCATTTAGGATCTAAATTGTCTAATAAAGAAACCCGAAGAACTAGGTCCAATCTGATGTCAAAACACGATGTACCCCATCAAACTCATCAACTTTTGTTTAAATTATTTTTTAATTGGTTAACTTCGAAACGAGCTATAATCCATTATATACAAATGTTTTGTAACTATTTAAATAAATTTAATTTTTACTTTCTAGTAAATTTTTTTCTTAAATGTAAGTTGGCATCGTTTTTCATGGTATTTTCCTAGGTCTGAATCACTAAATTAAATAAAATATTGATAGTAATTGGTATTCAAATATTTGATATAAAGTTTTCATATAAAATATAGATCATTCATTAAAATTATTTTTTATAATTAAGTAAAACCTAAAAACATTGATAATTATGGGTCTATTGAAGTTGACTTCATTAGCATGGCGAAAACATACTAATTAATTTCAAATACTGGTATACTAAAAATATTATAACATTCTAATCAATTAAAAAGTTTCATTTTTAATGGTTTAATTGAGTGTGCTGTCATTTTAATGTTTTGTACTAAAATTTTCTGTATTTTTAAATTAAGATCTTTGAAGAAATATTTGATATTTGAAGGGTTTGGCAATCAAATAATTTCTTGTGAACTCGACGTTCCTTGAACATCTAGATCTTGGGATTTAACTGTTGGCCTATTTTTTGGTAGATATTAGAAGACAAAATTTTATTAGAATACTGCCCTGAGGTATACCAGATTGGATAGGAAACAGAGCAGAGAGTTCTTCTTGGAAGTAAACGTCTTCTAAGTATAATTTTAAAACACAGAAATAAGAACTTGAAATTTTATGTTTTAATTTGTACAATAGGCCTGGATTCCATACTTTATTAAAGGCTTTGCTGACGTCAAAGAATGCTACTGCACAATTTTTTTTCTTGAAAACTTTTCGTAATCGTATTTACTATACGGTGCACTTGTTCTATGGAGGAATGTTTCTCACGGAATCCAAATTGATTGTTACGTATGATTTACGACTCTTTTAATATTACTTTTAGTTAAATAAAAAAAAAATTAAAAATAGCATCCTGATAATAAGAGGACGGAAATTTTTCAACATTTTTGTTAACTGGGTTGTTTTCACTTGTATCTATCTAGTTTAGGATATGGCGCAAAAAATCCATGAACCTTAAATCGAAGTGGAGCTTTGTTTTGCAGTGAGTCTCTGCCATATATATGTCTTGCGAGAAAATATATGTCTTGCCATTTTCGAGATAAAGGGGGAGTGGAACACAAACATTACATACTGCTGGCAGGCATTTACCCCTAGCTTTTCCTCTTCCCAAAGCCTGAAAAGGGGTAACGTGGTTTAATATAGATAGTAATCGGAAAGGGAAGGGGGATTTGTCTGCTAGCGTTACATAAAATTTCCGCGATCTTTAAGGAATTAATTTGGCAAGAAGCAGAAATTTTTTCAATTTTTAATCATTTTATTTCTTCCCCCTTTATCTCGAAAATGGCTTCACTGCGATTTATATGTATTATGATAGAAAATGCTTCACATCGACATATCCTGGAATAATCTTAACCACAATACATTAAATTCTAGTACGATGGAACACCATTTATTATCGAATTGAATTTTAGCCTGGTTTTATTTGCAATTTTGAAAGCAGTCTTATCACCGTTATCACAGATGCCAGGAACCAAAGCATAACTTCACAAAAGAGGTAATTCTTTTATTACTTGGCCAACTCTATTCGATTTCCCAGTCTTATACATAATAATATGTTTCGTATATCGGTAGATATCTCTTGTAGTAGGTAATTAATATTTCATGTTTTTTATGATTTAAAAAAAAAAACAAAAACAAGAGATGCGATGTTTTATTTGATTTAAATGAACAACATTGCTCTCAGCTCTCAACATCAGCAGCCCTTTCATTAGTTAATGAACGTTTGTTTGTTTTGAGTAGATTATTAAATTTTTATGTGATATTTAATATAATAAAAAATATTTTCGCAATTAAATTTATTTATAACATTACAGGTAAGCTAGTGTGACCAATGATGGTCCAGGTCCTATCATACCATAGCAATTCATTTCCAATTTCGTGGGTAGGTATTCTTAAAAACTATCACAGACAAAAATGCAACGCCACCTAGACACAAATACGCGGTTATTTAAAACAATGATGCATGATATAATTAATGAATTAGGTACTCGAGATTCGATGAAGTCTACGATGGAATCTAGTTTTTTTTTGTCTTGATTGGCGAAGGTTCTACCGATGATAAAGTTATCGAAGTGCTTGAAAATATGGTAGTTGATTGGGGAATATTCTGGGAAGTTTTGCGGACGGGCGTTGTCGTGGAACAGAATCGGGCTACTTATTTTGACCAATGCCGGCTGCTGCTGACGCAATTTTCGGTACTTTTCATCGATTATCTCTCAATAGGATTTCCAATACGTTTTAAACCTTCAAAAACCGCATTGGCCCTGGTGCCCAGTTCTTCCGCCAGCCCACGCACTGTTTGCGATAGGTTAGTCTCTATCAGAGTCCTCGATCCTCTTCTTGGATTACTCTAAGTCAACCACTTTGGGGCTCATTTTCGAGGCTAAAATCACCGGAACGAAATTTTGCAAACCAACGCCGAACAATGAGTTCATCAACATTATCATTGCAAAATATCTGGTTTTTTTTTCGGTCTGTTTTGGAACCGCTTTGGTTCTGTTTAAAGTCGTAGAGAAAAATTGGCCGAAAATTGCTTGACGACTCCATATAGTATTAAGCTCAAAAAAGGCCAAAAATTTAAATTTACAAAAGAATGCTTTTGAAACAATCTAATCGTTTTTTTTTTGTTTCAAATTTAGTTTTAGAAACCACTTTCATATGACAAATTGACCACAAGTCCTTTTTACCCAAAGTTGTAGAACCATTTAAATATGACAAGCTTATAAAATTTGTATTATTAGTGAATAATAAATTATTTTACTCGAGGAAATTTAAAAAAAAATCTAACCTGGAGAATTTAAAGCGTTTTGCAATTCAATGGACCTTACATGGTACCAGTACGTTAGATATGTTATACCAAGTCAACGAATCGACCTTATTTTACGATTATCTGTTTTAATGTTGATTTAACGGCTTTTATGAAGTCCAGATAAAAATAAAAACAGTCATGAACAGTTCATATTAATTCTTTAAAAAATTTCCCTCGTTTGTGATCGAAATAGAAATACTAACAGTACATCATATACGGACAATTATGTCTTGTTCGGTTGATCGCGGGATGCTAAAAAGTATTTTCCCGAAAGCGTCCACAATATATATCAGTAAAAAACATTGCTAGATATTTAGAAAATTAATAGTATACCTTTTTTAATTTTCAACTGTTGACAAATATCCGCAAAGAAATTTTTAATTTAATGTAATAAGACAAAAAAATATTGGTTGGCAAAAACTAAGCAAATAGAACTTTTTTGATAGTTTTCTTTTTCGATACGGATGTCTTAAATCAAGCAAAAATTGAATTTTTTCATCAACAACAATAATAACTCTAAGAATGACGTCAAAATTCCGGTATAAAAAATGGGACAAAAAACTTTGCAACAGAAAAATAAATTGTGAAAAAAAAATTGTGCAGTAAGTTTAGTTACATAACATATTTTTACGAAACCTCTAAGGGTGTAAAAAAATACTTCTTGTGGAGAAACAAGTATTATTATTTTTATATACCACAGATAGTTATATCAAATCTAGAAATAATGATTGAAACAGTTAAATCAAAACGAAGGTGTTTTTGACATAGGTCGACAGAAGATTTTTAATATAGTCAATATTGAATTGGGAGGTTCCGTGTTCGAGCTAATCATACTCGATCTATTCATAAATCTAGCTAAAAGATACAGATAAATCTGTTCCATGTATTCGTTTTTGTATCGCAAAGTAAATGTATCGCAAGGTAGCTGAAAAGTAAATCAGTGTGGAGACTAGAATCAGGCCCCTCTTTCAACACCGATTGCGTATAAAAACAATTTTCTGATGAAAAATACGGTGCCAAAAACAAAAGTTCCTGCAGTAGGAAGATTGAGCCGACCACCTGAGAAATATTAATGCAAGTGCATTTAATATTTTAATGCAAGTGCAAAAGGGTTGACAAAACGAAATGCATCATCGTTTTCAGGCATAAGGGATGCAATTGCAAAAGGTTTGTAATAAGGATCTAATTTTTTAAGGAAATATGGTAATATTTTCTACGTTTAAGAATTTATTTATAGTTTTATGTTGGTTTTTCTAGCTCCGTGTTCTAAACTTATCTTAGCCTCTTTAAGAATAAGAACTAGTGATCTAGATTCGAAGCATAACATCTGTATTTGTATAATATGAACATATCTTAACATTTATGTATAGCTGCATATGTGTTTTATATTGTCATGAACTGTATATATCGGCCAAACCAAGTGGAGTTACATACATGTAGCTCTGTCAATAGGTTTGGGACCCGGCGTAGTATTTATTTCGTATTTGCTAGATATGATCACGCATAAACCATATGGTAATTGACTCCCCGCTACATAGCCTGAACTTTAGTCTAGTTTTTAACGCTTTCCAAGTTTTGATATTTTAATTAAAAGTTTTTTTGACCCCACTTTTTTTAGACAATTCATTACAGGGACATTTGTTAATATTTTATATTTCATAAAAAATAATTTTCATTCAGTAAACAGATGAGTGAAGACCCTGATTCGGATCTTGTACTAGAGCGAAAATTCGTAATAACTCCATAATTAATATTAATTTTCTTCATGCCCCTGAAGATATCTATTCAGAAAGCTAAGGTCAACAGTATTCAGACAATTTTGCTCAAAGCCATTTTCCATGAAATTTCTGGTTCGGTTTTTGTGAAAATCTGACTTCTGTGCCAACTAGTTTAAAATTGAGGACGAATCTCCTGACCCGTTACTTTTGAAACACTCGATATACATCAATTGAAAACATGATTTTCTCACCGTTTTGACATAACTATCAAATACTCCGCGTGTCTCTGGAGCTTGTAATAGTATAGCTCTGTGTATCTGATATGATTGCATTACATTCAAACAAACAAACTTATGTTTTATGTTTACTTTGTTTTACAAACAGTTGTAAACTTGAGACTACAAATTTTTATTTTATCAAATTGAAGGCGGGGATTGGATCGAAAGCATACATTTATTTTGTAGAACGTTCAACTTCCTACAAAAATATGTGTTGAGATTTGCTGTACGTTCAATTAATGGCAAGATATGAATTTGTTCATAATGAGTTGATTTAAAATGAAAACTTTGATGAGGAGGAATTTCCTATTAATATTTTTATCTCATATTTGGCGATAACTTTCCAGCTGTGCATAGCAACCAGTTTTTCGTTATCAAAAGCTAAAGAAAAAAGTCAATTGTTTTGGCCTTCCCTGAATTTAAACTTGGTGGTGCCCCTGTAGGCATGGAGGTCTAAAAAATAAATTCTGCTCCTAACAGGTTAGATATTAAAGACAGTACACAAAAATTTTGTTTTTACAGTGGACTTCTGCCGAGTTTATTAAATTTACGTCCAATTGTTTCGTACAAAAATTGTCGATTACTTAATATTTTTCCTTTATCTCTTACCAGTTCCGAACATAAACTATTTTTCATCCTCTGCGATGAATATTTAAAGTATAAATTGGAAATAATATTTGCAATAACTAAGTAGGTACATGTATAAATGCCAGAATTTAGTTGATAGGGCAATTTAAAGTGTTATAAGCTTCCGGTTCATATTTTTATCTGATAGTTTTATAGTTTTGATTGTGATTGTTTATTTATAAATATAATATCGATTACTGGTTTCATTCAATTATTAGAAAATTCAATCAGAAGATTTATATCTTTATCTATAGAACAGATATTTTTATCAAATAATCATGTTCAAATTTTTTATGTGTTATTTGAAAATAGAAAATTTGTTTTTACTTTAAAGACTTCACATAATCAAGTTTTTTTTTATACCTATAAACTTATTTCTTTCTGACTCCAGAGCATTTTTTTCTGTATTCAAATACAAGAGTAACTTCCGCAAATAAAAAAGATGTGCATTTCACCGAAACGAAGCCACTTATGAAATATTAGCTGAATGCCAACCTAAAAAAGCCATTTGTTTCCTCGGGCAAAAGTATGCTTTTTGACTAGCTTTGAAAGCATTTAGACTAATTTTTAAGTGTAGAAGAAAGCTAAGTGGTATCCAAGCTAGGTTTGTTTTTCTAACCTCTTGATAACCAGCCACTAAATACACTTTTACATTCTTTAATAACTTTTTAGTTCCAAATATGGGACATTCAATTTACATTTTAAATGTACCCCAATAGCCAGAGCAAAAAAGTAGTTTCATAATGCAATTTACTGCAGAAATTTTTTTTGTCTTGGAATATACTTAGGGGTATCCTCCGAGTGTAAATCCAAATTGGCGGCACGGGGGTGTGAGCTTCAGCCGCCATCTTGTAAAACACGTTTTATCAAATATCTCTTGAACCGGACATCGTACAACAAAAATATAAAAAAATTTCCTAAAACAAAATAGAAAATGTTATTCTCTATGAAAATGATCCCTACTATTTTTGTTGTACGATGTCCGCTGAAGCTCATGCTCCTCCGTCCCACCAATTTGGATTTACACTCGCAGGAAACCCCTGAACATATTCCAACATGAAAAAATTTCTGCAATTAATTTCAGAAAAAAATACCCGGTTATTGGCCTAATGACGAAAAGTCACAAGCTATGGTATTTTATGTCAAATATACGGGAAAATTTAAACAACTATTCAGTTAAAGTATTTCGTCTGTTGTACCAAAAGTAATCAATGATTGAGCTTCAAAAAAGTTTTCATCATGAAGAAAATCTATCACAAATTCTGTTAATGCAAAAAAATAAACACATTATCTAACGACGCTTTTCTAAAAGAAAACATACAAAAACTTTGGTTTTTTACGTTTAAATGTCAAAAAATAATCAAATTGACGTATAAATTTTATCTTTTGCGATATTTTTAAAGCATTAAAAAACATTTACGTGATACAAATATTATTTTTATTCATAACTTAGATTTAAATTCAATAAATATAAATTAGTTGTTAACTTGACTAGTCGTGTGACACCCGAACTACTTTAACTTTGAAATTATCGGGTAGCTATGATATACAACACAAAATTTAAAAAAACTAATAATTATTTTTTTAACTATCAATTAGCCTCAATTGGGTTTGTAAAATATTTTGTCCCTTTTATAGAACAAAAGTTATCATGGGGCTAAGATTGGATGTATAAAAACTTTTACATCATTAAACTACCCATTTACTCATCTGTTTGCCACTGTTTCCTACTTCCTACTTCCCACTCCACTTTTTTATTTACTTATTGTGTACATTAAGTAACTACACATTGTACACTAGCATACATACACACATAATTATCAAGGGATAGCCAGCCAGCTCTAGCAATGCGATGGCTGAATGGCTCACTAAGCTTAGAAATATTTTCATTTTAACCTCAATATGAACCTCACAATAATAACAATACAACAAGTAATTCTCAGTAGATAATATTTGTCTTGCTGCTTGTCTGGATGATACTACTAGATGCCAGTATAGACCGGTGTTTAGCACGAAAAATAGTACGGAACTCTGATTCTGGGAAAACAAATTCAATTGTTAGTCTATATCACATCCCTGGTAGATGGGCGATCTCGATTTGATTCTCTCAGATCAATCCATGAGGTCTAAACAATCGATGTTTAGTATCGGTCGCGGTTCTTTACTGTCTTGATTTTATATGAATCATCCTTCATGCTATGAATCGACTATAGTACCACCTATAGACTAGTGACGCCTATTTATGAGTCTGCGGCTGGGCGTTGTGGTACAAAAAAATAGCAGATTGGCTACTTTTTAAATAACATTGTAAAGAATCTTTAAAAATTGTTTTATATTTGTAAAAAAGTAAAAAAAAAAAAGGCTTTAAGCAATTTCGTTTTCATCATTACGACTTTCAAATGTGTAGGGCCAAATATAATTATAAAAAATTCTTTTCATTTCAAACCATTTTTTTACAATTTTTAAGATCGATTCATTGCAGTTGTTTTTCACGTGAATCGATTCTTTTGAAAGAATCGCCCATCTCTACAATCTTACATCTTACCTACTTGAATAATGTTTAAGCGGCACCCAGAGTTTTAAAAAAGGTGATTCAAGTTGTAACACCATGACGTCAACAAATTATAGCTGACGTTAATACACGTCCTTTTTTAGAAACAGAAACTCTCTAGAAGCTGAAACTCTCTAGAAACATTTCTCGAGGCGAAGTAATGGTACATCTATATCTCTACAGACTCTACCACTGATTTTCGTAATTTACCACCATAGCCCTTAAATCATTAAGGATATTTTGAAGGAAATTGAAGGTAATGTAAAAGAATACGCCCTTAATTTGGCATTTTCAATTCTGATATATTAGGCGATTTCTACAAGAACAAAAAAATTTGAATCGTTATATTTCTGAAAAAAAGTTAATCAAGATTTTCGCAGTCGGCTAGAGTTGTTGTTAGAGCTAGATTAAATCATAACATGTGTTTGTTCCGTCAGGATCAGACTTCCGTCACACCTTTTTGGAACTTATTACTGGTCTATAACTGCCAGTTGCTAAAACTTTTAATGTAGTGTATTTTTCACTAAGTGTACACCAGGAAAAACTAAATGAAGTTGGTCTGTTTTTCATTCTGTATAAACCACACATCATCAGCTGACTTGTAGATACGTGCTATGAATAAAATTTTTCTATAAACAGTGTGGCCTCCGATTAAGTTAACAAGATATATTCCCGGGTAGATATGTATAACTTCAAAAAAAAGAGTTAGAAAAAAAAGTAATGCTACCTGCATAATAAATGAAAAATTGAAAAAAGTCCGAAAGTTTTTAACCGCAGGTAGTACAACTTTTTTTTTGCTTTCAAGGGGTCCAAATAACATTCCAAAAAGCAGCTTTACACCGCATTTTGCGATTTGATGTAGAATTTGACTGCGGTAGTACACGAATAAATCAGGCATTTTCCCGACGTATGAGCCGACTGTAAACAGCTATCCATTTGAAAAGCATGAATTTTCTAAATTAAATCCACAGACTGATAGTGATTGCCATTGAAAATGAAATTCGAACTGGAAATTACAAGCGTTGGAGCTCGAAAGGCAACATATCTACATACATGCAAGATACGCGTGAAAAACATAACCACTCGTTGACAGTCGGGTAAATATGACAATTGTTGAACGAAGGACATTCAGTACACATATTTTTATCCAGTTCTACTACAGTAATGTATATTAATTTATAAAAATATGCCATTAATATGGATAATGGTTAGTTACTCTCTCTTCAGGTTAAAACTATGTTTTTCTAGGTGCGTAGGATAAGGATTCTGTATCAAGAATGCTTTTGTATAAATGAATTCTAGAATTAATTTTACAGCTATTCCCATTCTACAATGTCTACAATCTTATAGATCGATGATATTTAAACAAAATTTTGCTAAATTTCATTATTTCCCCCCTCCAGATTATTTCCCTCCTCTGAAATGTTTCTGATTTTAAATAATATAAAAAAAGAATCATTTTGAAAAAAAAGGTTATGGAGGACTCGGGTAAAAACATTCAGTGAAATTAATCTAGTAAATATCTTTCAAAACAGTCTAGGAATGGCTATTTTATGTATTCTCCTTTATCCGACTATATTTTCTGACGTCCTGGAACTAGAAAATGGCTAGTTCCCTATGACCTCCTGACAAAAAACGAATATTTATTAAAATCAAGATAAACATTAATATGAGCGTATTATTTTCTTTTGTGACTATACGCTTCGCCTGCATACTTGCAAACCACAAAAGTCTATTATTTGTATGCAAATTATAAATTTTTCTATATTTCATTTCTTTTCAAACAAATGATATTTTTATTTTTTTTATTTCTCCATCCATCTCTCTTTGTTCTTTTCTCATTATTCGTAGAATTATAGCTCCCATCGCACCATATTTCATCACTACAGCAGCTACAAGTGCTAGTTCTTAAATACTAAAAGCTATTCGTGTGACTGATGACAACCTTAAAGAGGCATTGAAGCATTTGATGGTAATACAAAAAAAGTCGTATGGATATGACCTTTGGAAATCAGACTAGTAACTAAGTTTCTTACAAAGGCAAAAAGCAACTGAATATAGTTCCAAGCCACCCCTAAAAGCCACCCTTAGAAGTAACAGAGAAAAAATTTAAAAATTTTTCCTCGAATATCGACTTTCGAAGGGTTTTTGGAGTTGCCGATCACGAATCCAATGTTAAAAAGTAATTTGGATGGTTGCAACTTCATTGCACTACCCCTAGAAGTGTCAATGATAAAAAAACATTGAAAATTATGAATTTCACCTCAGAAATTATTTTTCTGCGGTTTTCGGAGTCGTTAATCATCAATATTTCGTTTTGTGCACGAAAACACCTTAAAACAAAAAGTGGGCCTAAAATCATATAAATCCCAAATGGCGATAAAAATTCGTATTAACTAAAACAGGATCGCTTTTTCAGTAGTTCTAACTTCATTTTTCCGGTTGAACACAAGAGTTGTTGCTATCAGTTCGGTAAAAGTAATTAAACTTCTTAATTTCTCACATTTTATTTTGTAACAGTGAAAATTAAACGCACAACGAATAAAAAATTGATTAAAGATTTAATTATAACAAAAAAAAAAAAATTAAATTAAAATTAAAAACTTTTCAAATTTTTTTTTTTTTTTTTTACGTAAATTTGTGAATTTAATGAGTTCGTTTTTATTTTATGATTAAAAAAACTAAAATAAATTAAATCAGAAGTAAATACAATAAAAAGATATAAAAATAAATAAAATTAAATAGGAAATAAAGTTTACTTCAAATACAAAAATCTTTACGATAAGCTTAAAAAATAACAATTTCATGAGATGAGTGAATACATCAAACAACTTCTGTATGCGGAAAACGATGTATCTGTACCAATTGTACGATTTTTAAAATTTTTAACTTCCCACTATTGGAAGTTTTTTAATGAGTCCGATTTCCGAAATCGAAATTTTCAACATCTCTTTACGTTTCATGGATAGTACAAGGCGTTAACACCAATTTGGAGAAGAAGTATGTGTGTGTGTGTGTGTGTGTGTTCGCATAACGTCCGTAGACTTTTTTTCCGTAGAAAAATGATATCAACTTCGTAGAGTCGAACGAAGCATATTAAAATCAATATGATCCGAAAAGAATTTCATAACATTCGGTCGAGCCGTTTAGAGTCGGGCGATCTTTTTCTTAAATTTTATCGTGATCGATATCGCGCTAACAGAAAATGATATCGATTTCGTTGGGATCCCGATGAAAGCGTATTAACGGCAATATGATCCGAAAAGAATTACATAACATTCGCTCGAGTCGTTTCGAGTCAGTCGAGTTTTTATTTTAAAAAATTTTTTATAACTTTTGATGATACTGGAAGTTGCTTTTAAGGTTTGTTTGCGCTTAAGACTGAACTGAATAGTTCAAAGCATTCGAGATCTACAATCCTGAAAGTTTTCCTCTCCTTAGTAATGGCGTATATAGCTTCCCAATGGCCGAGCATTTAGTTTTCGTAGTAAGAATTAAAACAAATCGGATGAGTATGTATATACAGGGTGGGTTAATTTTAATAAATTAAAACAACGCCTTTTATGACGTAATTTGTTTTTTACTAAGAATCCAATGTTTTCTTGGAAAAATATAATTAAAAAAAAAAAGTAGGATTTGACCAAACCAATCAAATACTTTTTTAAAATGTTTTTTCACAATAATATAATCCAATTGAAATCAGTTCATATCCCTTCTTTAGTTTAATATTCTTGAATGAAATATACTAATCTACTGATTATCATTGACTGCTGGTAATCGAATCATAGTCAGTGAATGAACAAATTTATCAATTTTTGCCATACCTATAGCACCCAAACTAGGGCTCAAATTCAAAATTGGTAAATGACTTTTTCCAACGTCTTTATGAGCTTATTCTGTAGGCCGGCGATCTGCAGTCAATAACAGAACACCCTGTATATATGTTACAAATGTTGACTAACATTTTCTAAATTAGTTAAGAGTCGTTAACTCAATAATGGGAGTGGTGAATAAATCTCATTACAAGTTAGACTTCTATTTAAAACTAGACAATAACCAACGAGCAAATATATCAAATCAAGGACCATTACTTAAGCAGCTCAAACAACAATAAAAAAACTATAAAACGTTACACAACAAAACAAAACATGAGATACTTAATTTTTCTCCTGAATTCTATGTCAATCAATGACGTTGCTAGTAGTAAAACTCGAAAAGTTCTTGAATAAGATAATGATAATTCTTGGACTGACTAAGACGAAGATAAATTCTGAAATTGTGTGAAAAAAAATTTATATATATATGTATATACACATATATATATTTATTTTTTTTGGGCTATATACAAGATGAGGCGCAGAAGTGTGTGATTTAAGAAACGCTGAAAAAACAAAACTGAAAAGTGTTATGCTTTAATTTAATACAGGTTATATAGGAGCTACTTACTTTTGTTCATTATGCACTAAAATACAGGAGTTATTTTTTTATTTAAATTTTATTTTTATTAATATTTTACTTAAATAGCTAAAAATCCTTAAAAAAATAAGCGGGGGAATTGCCTCCATTTTAAGGAAAACCGTTTTAGGCTATATCTCCATAACCGTGCACTTTAGACCGAAAATGGTAAAAACCTTTATTGTAGATAATTAAATTACCTACTTTTTTGTAAAATTTTTTTTTTTTTTTTATCACTAACCGTTTACGACTATGACGAGCTGTGCTGGGCTCTTACCCATTAGGGCAGACTAACAGCTAAAACCTACTACCTATTTTGCCGCCCGGAGACTTGTTTCGAACAGTTTATCACATTACTTCTAACAAGGACTTAAATCTCTAAGTCTCTAAAGATTCTTAACCTCCATGAACGTGCAAATTTGGGGTGAGGTGGATTAGCTACCAAAAACCTCACATTTTATGCCCATGAATTGATATTACTTATAAGGTTGGAATGCGTAGTTTTGTACGAAAAACAGTGCCACCACACCAAATTTTATTAAAATCGCGCTATACGTTCTAAAGTTATGGAAGAAAAACGATTTCAAAATTGCTTAAGATTAATTACTTCAAGAGCTTAAAACGGAGCAACTTTTATTTGGGCAAGTTTTGCTAAATTGACTTATTTTGAGGTATGTTGTATGTGGTAAAAAAAGCGACTCTTTAAAAGCCACCCTGTAAATGGCTTCCAAGGGCCTCTATAAGATCAGTCATTACTATTACAGGACACTGGCTAAATGGTAGGCATTCTAAACAATTGGGCCTACCAGTCGATCACGATTAAGCAAAAACTGTCACAGGGGGGAGGTGAAATAACCGAGGAGAAGATGGAATTCTAAGTACTGTCCCTCTCTTGTCAGGAGAAACTGTATTCTTTTGAGCCAGCCTTTCTTTGATGATTTCTCCAACCTACAGTCCGTTGAAATCAAAGTACTCTTGCTGTTCTTAAACAATTCCAAATAATTCACGTAGAAGTGTAGCCGGGGACAGGTCAACTCACTTTTCGGTATCACAATGGATCCTATGAGCTAAGCTTGTCCCACAATAGGACAGCCACTCACCTAAGCCTAGCCCTAACCTAGCATAACCTAATTTCCATAAATGCGTTTTATGTAATTTATAACGAAAGAAGATTATTTGGAAAAATTGACAAGATTTGTTTTTACAGAATTTTCAAAATCGTACACTTGTTTACCCCATCCTACATATTTATTTATTTCGGTTAATAAATTGTATGCTCGACCCATAGCACGTACCACTGGATTATTATTTCAAGGCATTTAAAATATTTACTACGTCTCGTTTTTAATCGAATAAATTGCTTGTGTAAAAATACATCAAATGAAACTGGTTAAAAAAATTCAAGCTACTATAATTAATTAAATTGATGTTAACCAATTACACAAATTTGAGAAATAGTTGTATAGACCGGTATCCCAGGCTAGTATAATTGTATGGAGAATTTCCTAAAGATTTCGGAAAAGGCAGTTTTGCTTCGATCAGACATCGATTTCATTGGTTTTTTTAACCGTTTATATATACTTTTTTCAGATTTTCGCTTCTAGAGATCATAGAGTACTCAAATGAAACTCGTTTAAAAGATACAGAAAAATATTATTGGAGAGAAAATTACTTTATGTAAAAAAAATTTCTTTTTCCTTTCAAAATTATTGAGCCAAGAAAACCATTTTTGTGATAATATCACCTGTATTATCGATATTATTCTAAAGTAAGTCCAATGAAAGATCAAAATTTTGCAGGCCGTACTCTTGATGTAAACGACAAAAAGTAACTTTAACAAAAACGGATATGTTCAATCAACTACAGGATTTCCATAAGTTCTAAATATAGAAAAACAAACTTTCTAAGTAGTTTTAAAAACAGAAATATAATATTAAAGGATAAACTAAACTCATGAAAAATTTAACACATTTTTTTTAGAAAGTATTTCCTTTGAAAACTTTTCCTGAAAGTAAAAATGATATTAAAAGTTTTGATCTGATTGTCATTTACAAAAGATGAACGGGTTATAATACTTTACGTATAAGATTAACTTCTTCTAATGCTTTCTATAAACATTCCTACCTATTCAAGGTTTTGTTTTCCTAAAAACTTTTCCAATTTAAAAACCTAACTCTAAACATTTACATCGTTCTTTAATCAGCTATACCTATATCTACAAATTCAGCAGTTTATAGACGATCAAAACTTATTAACATTAAACAGCGTGCCACAAAAGTCACTCAAAAGTTTAAATCAGGAATTACGATAGTTGCTTGATGTCGAATTTGCCATATTACGCATAAAATTGTAAAACTAGTCTTGAGACAATTACCAAGTTTGAAAATGAAATTAAAATTGATTAAAAAATCGAAAAAGTTGTAAGCATTCAAAGATTGTTGCCCATTTCCTTTTAGCAAAACAAATTCCCGAGTACTGGGTATCCACGTAACACGTACAGGGTTACGGTAACTACGGAAGACTAGACAGTTATTATTGCTGGCTCTGAGACTACAAAAGAAAATACAAATAATTGAACAGAGTCGTATTTGTGTCGCTTAACAAATAGTACGTACATACTGTAACATACTGTCTTTTATCTATTCTTTATGAATAAGAAGCTTTAGCCGAAGCTTTAGCTAACTACACACCAGCTTATAATTAAAAAATGTTCATTAAAATTTTAAAAGAATAATAATATTATAAATTTAACGATGTTGTGCCATTCATAATCATAAGATTGTATTTGATTATTAATACTAAGGTAAGGTACTTACAAGCTAATGAAGTGCAACTATCATGGAGTGGGAGTGCTGATGTAGGTATGTACTTACCTATGTATGTTTGTATGATGGAGAGGTAGGTACCATGCATAAATAATTAACAATAGATATAACTTAACTATAGACATACTAAATACTGTCTAGAAGTATAGTCTGAATGCTAGAAGAGGCTTAGTTCTTAGCTCGAGATAATTAGTGGTACAGTCAAATGGAGACTCATGGTTTTCTTCTTTTCTATGTCGTCAGTGGCGTAGCGAGATTCGAGCAAGAGAGATCAAACCTCGTGCGCTACTCACAAAGGGCGCCAAATGGTCTGCAAAACAAAAAATTGCTGGATATTTTTTATTTTTAATATAATTGATTTTTGGAAAATATTTTTTAAATTTAGTGAATAAGAAGGAAAAAAAAGAAACACGAATAGTCTAAATCAAACTATAATAATATATTCATAATAGAAATGACAAGTCTTTTCTACTGGCAGGAATCTACCCTGTGCGGTTACATAAATGCTATCATTTCTTGATTTGTCTGATAAAATAATACGTTGGATATGATCTTGAATCATTAGCGACTGAACTAGTCGAAGATCCATACAAGCTCTGTGCAGAGGCAATAGAAAAAGAGAAATCTTTTTGTAAAAATGGGATATTAATACAACAATACGTGTAAGAATACACCACAAAAAGCCCGAAGAATTGGCTAGAGATAAATGATAGGTATCTTTTGAACTAATTCTAAATGATCGTATACATTTCAAAATCTAGTCTTTTTTTCTCAAATACTTTTTTGTCTCAAATTTAAAGCCTAGCTTGAGCCTATGATTTTATTCATTTTACTTTATTTATTAATTTGCGAGTATATTTTACATATAATATTTAGGGTTTTAAAATGGAGAGGAAGGGAAGCTTAAAAGGCAATGTGCCCCGGTGCAAGTTAAGCTCGCTATGCCACTGTATGTCGTTGCTAATATGTTTACTTTCTATAAAAAAATTTTTTTTTTCGTCCCGAGTGAAATGTCAAAAACTTTCAAAGTATGTCGTTTTTTGAGATTTCTCCATAAAAGCATTGTATTTTATAACGGTTTTAAAGGTTTTTTTTCTAAAAAATTTGCATGGATATCTAAGCTGAAATTTTAACCACATATTGTTTTCTACCCATACAAAATTTTGATCCCTTAAATCAAACATTGTTATTTTTGTTCATACATCCTTAATTCACAGCTAGTCTTTATTATGAATGAATTTCAGTAAAAATTTTAATTTCTTTGTTTTTCTTTCAGGTAAGCGGTCTAATATTTGCTAATAGTAAGTAAATAAACTAATTTTTATTCAAAGATGAGAGGAATCATATCAGTTTAAAGTCTTCATATAACTTTAGTTCTTCATTGTATGTTTTACCAAACTGACTAGTAGTGAACAAAAGCGTATTCAACTTTTGACCAATGTAGGGCAATCAGGCAAATCGAGGTTTCGTGCCTAGCGGTTACTTATAAAAAATTTTATAAATTCTTAATATTCTGTCGTAAGCACATACCTAGTAAACACAATATATATACAATAAATTTCGATTTTGTGCCCCAATTTCCTAGATCAGTTTTTTGTATTTTATAAATACGTATTTCGACTACCAAGTAGTCATCATCAGTATAAATTGGCTAATCGTAATTACTCTTATGTTACTCGTTGCTTATTTGGTGGCGGAGTGCAGTCCGCCACCAACCAACATATAAGCCCTTTCCAAAGCAAAAATGAGCAAATTGGGCCCAGTTTTTAATAAAAATCTTTCTATGATTATAAAAATGTCTATAAGAAATATTGTTTTCTATTCTAGAGCATGAAACTTCTTTCTAACAAACATTAATTAAAAAACAATCTAAAGTTTTATATTCAGTTTATTCTTTTTGCTATCTAATTTATATAACGCTACACTATTTGATCGCTTGCATCCGTTGTATTGGTTCGGTTGCTATTTTAAGTCTTACGTTATTTTTTCTGTCGTGTAATTAAGTTACTCTTGATTAACAAAAAAATATTCAGTCTAACTTTCATTATAAAACCATTTCACTTTTGACGTTTAACAATTTGCGGTTAAAAATTTCAATCGCAACATTTTTGTGATTTCACAACAATTTTAAAACCAAAATTTCAAGACTTGCAAAAATTATGATTAATTAATTCGATAATAAATGAAATTATTGGGTCAAAACATATTGGAACGTTTTTGTTTTTAATTGAAAACAGATTATTTTTTTAAGAACGTTGAGCCCACTCATAGGCGTATAGCAAAAAACAGCTAGCAAAAAACTGACATCAAAGCTGAAAAGTACGAGCCAAAATTAGTGGGTTTCAAAAAAAATTCCAATAAAATCGGATCAAATATGCCTCTGTTATCAAAAAAAATTGAATTTTTTAACTTCATGACGTCATCAAAATCCAAAAAATTTAATTTTGCTCTATCTTTCCCAAATTTTACCCAATTTTGATAAACCAAGTATGGAATCCTACTAAATTTGGGTCATACTTTTCAAATTTGTGGTCAAATTTAACCTAGCTATAATAGATTTCATGAATTTGGAGTCCTGATCCCGAAATTAAGCCAATAAATGATAGCTAGCAAAAAACTGACATCAAAGCTGAAAAGTACGAGCCAAAATTAGTGGGTTTCAAAAAAAATTCCAATAAAATCGGATCAAATATGCCTCTGTTATCAAAAAAATTGAATTTTTTAACTTCATGACGTCATCAAAATCCAAAAAATTTATTTTTGCTCTATCTTTCCCAAATTTTACCCAATTTTGATAAACCAAGTATGGAATCCTACTAAATTGGGGTCATACTTTTCAAATTTGTGGTCAAAATTAACCTAGCTATAATAGATTTCAAGAATTTGGAGTCCTGGTCCCGAAATTAAGCCAATAAATGATAGCTAGCAAAAAACTGACATCAAAGCTGAAAAGTACTAGCCAAAATTAGTGGGTTTCAAAAAAAATTCCAATAAAATCGGATCAAATATGCCTCTGTTATCAAAAAAATTGAATTTTTTAACTTCATGACGTCATCAAAATCCAAAAAATTTAATTTTGCTCTGTCTTTCCCAAATTTTACCCAATTTTGATAAACCAAGTATGGAATCCTACTAAATTTGGGTCATACTTTTCAAATTTGTGGTCAAAATTAACCTAGCTATAATAGATTTCAAGAATTTGGAGTCCTGGTCCCGAAATTAAGCCAATAAATGATAGCTAGCAAAAAACTGACATCAAAGCTGAAAAGTACGAGCCAAAATTAGTGGGTTTCAAAAAAAATTCCAATAAAATCGGATCAAATATGCCTCTGTTATCAAAAAAATTGAATTTTTTAACTTCATGACGTCATCAAAATCCAAAAAATTTAATTTTGCTCTATCTTTCCCAAATTTTACCCAATTTTGATAAACCAAGTATGGAATCCTACTAAATTTGGGTCATACTTTTCAAATTTGTGGTCAAAATTAACCTTGCTATAATAGACTTCAAGAATTTGGAGTCCTGGTCTTGAAATTATAACGGGAGACATAGATAGCCAAATTTTTTGTGAAATGATTTATTTGGCTTAAAATTGTTAACTGGTAGGTATTTTCGTTATCCAATTGCATGGATTCTGTCACGTATTATAAAAATCGTCCATTTTTGGACAAGAATTTCACTTTTTTACCAAAAAAAATATTAAATAATTACGTTGGAAATACTGAATTTTACATTTACAAAATTATATCAAGGTATTAGTAGTTTCCAGAAACTATGTTTAGAAAAAAATACTTAATTTTTAGTTCCTGGCAAAAATGGCACGATTTTCGGAAAACGCGACAGAATCCGTGTAATCCGCAACGTATTTGCGGATTGCTGACTAAGAATAGGAAATTTTGACCGTTTAAAATGAGATAATGAATGCCTAAGTTTCAAATTTTGATAATTTACGAAATTAATATCTCGAAAACAAAACGGCGTGCTGCTCTCCTACTTCAATTCTGTCGAGATAATTTTTTAATATTGTAAAAAATAGCTGGCAGGATAGTGAGTTTTTCATGCTTTGATCCTCGAAATTGCGAACTTCGAAGCTGATTATCTTGCGATCGAAACCACCAAAAATTTTACAACTTCCACATCTCACAGCTTATATTATTCTGAACCTGTGAAGTAAAAAAATGGGCCAAATCTCGCACTTGAAACATATCTAAGAACACTCTCAATTAAATTACCTCTGTTCTTAAAGTCATTTCCAAACTGAGCCAATTTTGAAAATGTTCACCAATTATTTCGTTTTTTAGGTTACGGTAACAGTAAACTCGCACTTGAAACATAGCTAAGAACAACCTCCATTAAATTACCTTTCAAACGAAACAAAACAAAACAAACAGGATTCGCGACAGGACAGACAGACAGAAAAAAAAGTATGCACATGACAAATTATCATCTGCATATAAAATAACTTTTTTTAATATTTGTTTATCTTTTTAAACTAAGTTGCTATTCATAATTTTTTTTTTTTTTCAAATTAAAAATAATAATAATAAAAAAATTTTACAATAATATTCCTTGCAACAAAATACGTCATTTTGAAAGAAAGAAACTTTCAACAACAAAAAAATTAAAACTGTGAATATAACAACAGTTCGTAGTGAAAATAGGTCAACCTGTACACCGAGTGTCAAAGTAATGGAATCACGTGTAATTCCTTCATTTTGTCACAGTCCATGATTCGCATGCATGCAATAAAAAAGGCCACTCATAACACAACCACGGGTTACGGTAACTACGGGAGCGGATTTCTCACGGATCGAGCTAGTATGAATGTATTCATAATGGGTTGAGGTAAAAATGAAAATTTTGACGAGGGGGACCTTCCTACTACTATTAACATCTCATATTTGAAAATAATTTTCTAGAGGTGCATAGAAACTATTTTTTCTGTGTCGAGTGTAAAAGAAATAGTCGATTGTTTTGAGTACTTAGTCAAGCGTAGATGCATTTGCACCCTCCTTAATCATGACTGGTTGATTAGTCTTTCAATTTTTAATACCATTGATGGTATCCATTTGAAATGTTTGTGCAACTACCTGTATGTAACACTCTGCGTATAACTAATGAGTTAATCAAAAACGAGCGCCAATCAACCAACTAGACAATTTGAAAAAAGTTCTAAAATTATCGTCAAAGCGTCAAAAACCATTTTTTTTATGTTTTCTTTTTGGAAAGCGCCGTAAGGTAATGTTTTTTTTTGCATAAACAGAATCTGATTTAAAGATGATGAAATCTTTTTTGAACCTCAATCACCGATTAATATTTGTACAGTTAACATTATTGTGAGTGTTAAAAATCACAATTTTAAAATGAAATAATTCAAAATTTTGCCCCGCAAGAGGCTCAAAACTGTGTTTATTCTGATCAAGAAACTTTGAACTATTATTTACCGCAAAAAGATGAACATTAGTTCTTGCTCAAATAGCCGGACTTACTTAAGTGTCCATATAATTAATAATATCTATTAGATGATATGATGAACATCTATAATCTTTTATAGTTGTGTCTTTAGGTGTCTTTAGTTTCGCCATTTTGAAAGAAAACTATCTCCGTTAGCATGCGGTAGATATATGAATGCATGTATGTTTTTCATTATAATTTTCTGCGAGAAAATTTGCATCTCTCAATAGACACAACAATAACACTTAGAAGTGTTTGTTATGTAGGTAGTTACATATTGTTGCATACATTAGCTGGATTAGAATACCGTATTTAAAAAGAATTTGTATTAAAAAAAAAAAAAAAAAAAAAAAAAAACAAGTGAAAACAAACAATTGACTGATTTAATTTTTGAAATACCATGCATAGTCAGTGTTGATTTCTTTATCACATTACACATACAAACATGTTACACATACATAACTGATAATCAAGTATAGTACATATTATAAAATTTCCGCCTAATTGGCGCCCTCACGGGTAAACAATGATGTTTACGAAAAAATGTTTCAAACAAAAGTTGTTTAATTTTTGATAAGGAACATTTCTTACATTTACACTTTTGTTCTATCTCTAACGGTTTACAAGATGTGTCCTACGGACCCAAGACCCAATTGACCTATGATGCTCATTTACGAACTTGACCTCACTTTTTACGTCCTGAGTACGCTGTAAAAATTTCAGCTCGATATCTTTTTTCGTTTTTGAGTTCTCGTGTCCACAGACGGACGGACGGACGGACAACCGGAAATGGACTAATTAGGTGATTTTATGAACACCCATGACAAAATTTTTTTCCTAGCATCATTTTTGTTTGAAGTAAACTGTACTTTTTTTGTATCGAAATACTAATTTTTCCTTTTTTTTTCGACAAATTTTGAAAAAACAACGTCATTTTCAACTGAAAAGTCTCACCGATAAAGTTCTCCTTTTCAAGGTCGCTAGCCATCAATTGTTCCATTGAAACGACTATTTTTTAATTATGTAGTAAGCGAGTAGCATGACCATGGAAAATCTCAGAAACTATTGAATGTAGTACAGAAACAATTATAGTCTCATATTATAGCAAATTTATTCTACTTTAAAGACGTACTGTGAAGGTACTATCAAACACTAGCCTTTTTGGGGTATGTTCGCCAAAATCTAGAAAAAAGACGATTTTTTCACTCTTTTCTCGATTTTTGGCAAAGTTTCCTTCGGCACTCGAGGTCACAAACTTATTCATTGAGCTACTGGATTTGGGGAAGGTGCAATAGCTATCAAAACACGCTACACACTACTTGGTGTTGCCTGAGATTTTAGCTGGAGCAAGTAAGCATACTTATAGTGTAGATATATATTCAAGTATATTTGTAACTCCTACCAATACCTCATAAATTATTCTTACCTTTTCCATTGATTCGTATTCAAGAACGTTTTCATTGTTTTGTGGAATGAGATGAGATATTCACAAATAATTCGAGAGAAGAAATCAATTGGAATTTAATTTCAAATCACGAATAAAACAATAAACAATAAACAAAAACATACACACACACACGCCCTTCTAAAAACGTTTCTTTGTTTCCTCTCACACCAACCTCAACCCCAAACGTTCACTTAAACCTCACACCTTTTACTATATGAATTTAATATACATGACATAAAAGATACAATTTAATTGAAAAGCCAAACCACTAAAAGTTCAGTTATGTAGAAGAAAAGTTGTTACCAGCTTCTTATTCGAATAAAATATCACTTTTGTGTATGGATTTTTGGATAAACATTCTCAAAAAAGGTGTATGTGCTGGTTAAAGACCCTGAAAATTATTTTCTGGTTAAAATTTAGTCTATACAACTGTGAAACATATTTCCAAATAATTATAATTTTACTGATTTTTGGATTAAAGGTTCGCAACAATTATTCCCTTAATTAATACTATAATTAGCAAAGTAATGTTTTAAATTCGTTCCAAATTATGAACCTCGAAACGTATATGTATTCAATTTTAAAGTCGAATTAACTGATATCGCCATATCTTGAAAGGGACAGATATCACGTACAAATAAATGCTATTTTCGTAATTTGGGTCGAAATCACTTTCGAAAAATTTCATTCAACATTAAGTGCAACTAAAATTTCCCATTTTTTAACGTTTTTTTAAATTCCTTAGTTTATGTTAGGCTTTAAGCTACATATATTTTCCATTTCGATAGTGAATTATGTTATAACTTGACGATATAAGACGAAAAGTAAAAATAGGTACAATTTTTTGAAAATTGAAAATTTTCTTTACTTATTCAACTTTCTTGATATTTTGAAAACGAAGACATATATCGAAAAATTGTTTTCTAATTTTTCGTCTACATTCATGAAAATAAGAATAAAATAATTTCAACCCTAAATTTATCCTGCTCGTACATCCCTTGTCATTGCTAATATGTTTACTTCCTATTACTTCCTTTTTTCATTCATTTCAAGTGAAAATTATCAATAATGAAAATTAGCAATGCATTTTATACCGATTTTCAAAGATTTTTTTCTTAAAAATTTGCATGGATATCTCAGTTGAAATCTTAACCACATATTCTTTGATTAAAAGTCTACTTTCACAAAAGAAATAACTTAAGTACTGGTGTCAGAAGTCGCTGTCAATTTTCAAAAAAGTTTGATATAATTTTTATTTTACATTTTCAAGGTGAATACCTATAAATATTTTTCTATCAACAAGTAAATAAAACTTGTATACATTTATTGAATATAAATATTATTGATGGATTTTGAAAAGATTTTGAGAATAAGTACCGTAATTCAATCATCTTTGTAGCGTTATGTAAACTCAAGGATTGCAGTAGCAGTAACTATACAAGCTTAAAGCTAATAGAATAACATAATATTTAGTTACGTTTTCTTTGAGTAATAGTTTAAAGTGTGATGGATGTGTACTTTAAAATGTATGTTAAGGACCACTGATCTAAAATTACCACTTTAAGACTCTGTGCAGTACCTACAGAATGGTTCAAATTGGACAATTACTTATCAAACTAACATATTATATGCGGAATGAATTGTACATTCAGCCGATTATTTTCGTGTAGCTATTATTTTCAAATAAAAATTTTCTATTATCCTAGAAAAGTAAAAAAATACGTATAAAGAATCTCCAAAAAAAACTTATCAAAATCCAGATATGTTATATTTCAATTTAAGAAACAAATTTTGTTGTATTATCCAAAATAACTTTTAAGGTAATACGAGCACTAAGGCAATTTTAGATTTAGGGTTGAAATTATTTGTACCTTATTTTCAACTTTGATGATGAATATCTGCCTTGATTTTCGAAATATCGAAAGCCAAATCATTAAACAAAATTGTCAATTGTCGATATTTAGGAAATAACTCCAGATATCGAAAAATTTTATTCTTACTTTCCGTCTTATATTGTCAAGTTATAACAATATACCATGTTTGCACAATATTAAGCTTTTAACTTAATATTAATATTAAGCTTAATTAGTCGAGTACAACGGGGTTTTTTTTTTTGTTTTCAATAATTTATGAATAATTGATTATCCATCTATCGTTTTACTATAAAATCAATGTTTAATATGTCTACTTTTGAAGTCATTTATTTATTTAAATAATCGGGCAACCGCCACTTCAAAAAATTTTTTGTTAAATTTTACATAACGGATCAAATTTGGCTGCATTAACCAAAATATTGATGTTTTTGTACTGGAAGACGAAATAAACAAAATCTATCTTTAGCAAATTTGGGTTTTATATTTTGATAATTTTTTAGTTTTTATTTTACATATCGAATAAAAATTATCTATAGCTTATTCAAAAAATTGAGCTTTAATCCATGAAAGAGTAAAGAAGTATAATCTCCAAAAAATGTCAAAGGAAATCTTGGAAAAAAACACAGCCGACAAACTTAGAAAAATAATACTGGTTGAAAAAAGTATTTTTATTTAATCTCTGTCAAACTGATCATTGTACATAATTTCCATTACCTAATTAGACCACCTGATATGTCGAATTAATAGATTTTTTCGCTTTATTTTTTATATTTTCTCTCAATCTCTGTTTTAAAGCACCACTTTGTAATAATTTGAAGTTCTCTCTCTTCAGTGCATTTGTATTGTTATGTGGAGTGAATACCCTATCTACTGTTTATTCTAAATAGCTATAACACTAAAATGTCACTAGTTTACACAGTGAAATTTACTTTTAATGACAATTCGCTTATCAATATATCAGTGGTTCGATCAATGTAATCAATACCTTGTTGGTTGCCTGATTTCGAATTGGCCCATAATACGCATAAAAATGTAAAATTTATTTTCATTATTAACTCCGCCGAAATTTATTTTCATTATAAACTCCGCCAGTTTTCATGGCTTTTTATAGTACTTTTAATAATTTATGATATACTATCTTCAAAAAACTTCAAATTTAATAGTTATTGACGTTAAATACTCCGAATTGCAATTGCCAATCACTCGGAAAGTATTAACTTTTCGAAATATGCTTGTATGACTTTTTTTGCTTAAAATTCACCCATCTATCCGATTTCCATTGTCATTTTCAACATAAAATTTTCCACCCACGAAGAGGGGTATATCCGACCCCTTGGGCAAGATTGCACAAATTTTTGTTTTTAACTTTTTTAAGGAAGCTTTAAGCAAAGCAGTCGAACAGTTTTTATAAAGATTCATTGACTTAAATCATAATAAACTAGTTTCACTATACTTACAGTACTCTCTCATCATCAGAGTACAATTTAAACGATATATGTGTTTTCATTTACAGATCTGACTGTCATTGTCTCAAGTCAAATGTCAAAAAAAATGTTTCAAGCAAAAGTTGTCCATATCAAAGATTCATATGACACAGGTACTTGGGATTGGCACTTAATCTTGAAGGTCAACACAAGGTATACTCAATTTTGTATCTATTTCGAGAAATTTCGTATGGTATTTCAAGATAGAAAAAAACGAAATTTTAATGAAAAAGTTGCCCTCGTATGATAGAAGTAATTTTTCGGTAGATATTGAATGTAAAAATTTATTTGTATATGAACGTATAGTATAGGAATTTTTAATAATATTTTATTATGAGTTTTTTCGGAATGCTCTTTCGAATGCCAAAGTGTGTGTTTTTTTTAAAAACTTCCCCTTAACCCAAATTGAAGCAAAATTTCAATTATTTTAGAACATTTTAGTTAAAATTTCTGTATAATCCATTCATATTTCGGAAAAAATTGTTTTAAAAACTTATTGTTTGCGTTTTTATAAGAAAGATTCTTCTAATTTAAAATTTTCTTCTATCTCTTACCTATAATCAATTATCCATAATATATCCTTAATTTGGTTTCACGGTTGAGATCCAATACGGATATCGAATTTGCCATATTACGTATAAAAATGTAAAACTAGACTTGATACCATGACAAAATTTAAAAGTGAAATTAGCATGGATTAAAAAAACGAAGAAGTAGTAAGCATTCAAAGATTGATTGCCCATCCCTTTTTAGCAAAACAAAGTTTAATATGTATTTTATATGTGTCTATATGATGGGAACAATTTTTGCTTAAAACATTTTAATGTGTCCTGACTTACTTTAGAAGATAGATCTTCTTAAAGTATAATTAAGACCTTCTGAGACACACTGTAGACACACACGTACATACAGTACTTACTTGTTAGAGTTAGTGATGACATTGACTGAATAGAGAAGTGCATTCAAAAGATATTCGACATCGTCGACAAACAGTATGTTGACATGAAGATGATACGAAATTATAAGTACCCTTATTGCAGATATATATCATAGAAATGTTTATTAACGAGATCCTTGGAAAAACGGAAAATGGAGGAGCAAAAATACGTTTGTAGATACGATTTTTGGATTACATTTGTTGAAGCGCTATAGAAGAAAAAGACAGTAATTAAGGTATTTCCAGTATGAATGCACTTGCCGACAGATAATCCCTTTTTTTTAAACTCATACTGTTAGTTGAATAATATTAGCTATTAGATCCCGAAGTTGTAGAATTTTTGGTTGTTTTGAGCGCGAAATAATCAGCTTCAAAATTCGCGATTTCGAGGGTCATAGCATGTAAAACTCACTGTCCTTCCAGCTATTTTTTTGATATTAAAAATTTATCTCGACACAATTAAAAAAAAAATAAAAATAGATATTACATTTCGTTTTCGAGAAAAAAACATTGCACTATCTGGCACTATCTTACGGTCTAAGTCAAACATTCAGTGAATGGGATTCGTAAAATAAAAAATAAATACAAATAGAAATAATTCATTTTCTGATCATAAAATAAAATATATTTTATCTGTTAGCTGCTGTGAATGGATACCACAGTAATTCTATCTAGTTCTACCTTTACCTTCTATAAAGAATCTAGAACCATTGTTGTATGGAAGTTGTTTTTATTATTTTCATTATAGGAATTTTTTTCTTTTATTTTCACAACAAACACGGTGGTGAACAACCATTGCAACCAACATTTAATCATTGTAGACTAAGGGTACCTTCTAACTGAAAAGGTAGTCAATTTACAAAATAATTCGTTACAGAGCAAACTCAGCAGGAAAGGGTCGATAAAGGGGTAACAAATGCTGGGTAAAAAATTCAACAGCTGAATGTTTGCCGGTAAAGAGGGGTGGGAGTTTCAAGGGGTGGCAAACGGTTTTTTACGATTTGCAACGTAAATACTCGTCCTATCCTCAAAAATCAAATGTAATCAAAAATCAGTCTCAAAAATCAAATGTCAAATCCGATTGTTCTGTTTTTTTTTTTTTTTTTTTTTGGGATAGTATTCGCCGAATTTTATACGGTTTTTTTCATTTTTAGCAAAGTTGCGATCAGCACTCGAGATCACAAACTTGAATTATTCATCGAACCAACATCATAAAAAAGTCTGCAAAAAATCAGAACTACCGGATTGGACGCAAGCTCTGTATAAAGTTACTGGACTATAATTTTTGATGACAAAGTCAATTTTTAACCAAAAAAAAATTCAAGTTAAATGTTCATAATGCTACAAAATTAATATTTCACGCAAAAATTACATTTTTGGGAAAAGGAACTTGTTGGAAATTTTGAAGAAACTTATTGAAAAAATCTTTTTTTCAAAAATGATAAGATTGAAACTTGTAAATGCAGTTCTAGTGGCCTTGCTAATGATTTGCCAATGTGTTGGTTGCTCGTACATGTATTATAAATTAAACGAAGGAGCACCGGTAAGAGACTGTGAGTTGAATCTACATCGTTTTGATCCAACAACAACCACCGAAAAAAACCCTTATGGCGAAGATTCAAAATTTGTACCAATAACGAATACAGAATTACGTTTATTCCTTCTAATGAATTTGGTAATGATTGTTGGCAGCATTATATTATTACTTGGAATTGGCATGACCGAATCCAATTTTGAAAAGATATACAATTTTGGATTTACATTTGGAACTATATTTGCTTTAATTTGCTTCATATATGCTGTGCTTTTTTTTATTATGGTTTTTATTATTGGGGCCTTAAGGCAAAGGAAATATTTGTGTCTAGTCGGACTTGTAGTACCTGGTATAAATTTGTATATGCTCGAATTAGTAATTGAATATTTTATAGCTGTACGGGAGAAAGTTGAATGGATTTGGGAAAATGTTGTATGAGAAACTGAGAAGAAAAACTCTACTAATTGCTATGAGCTGTTCGAAAAAGCCACGAAAAAAAGAAGATTTATGCAGATCTTTACAAATAATAAAACACAAAATTTGGAATTTGCGATTATTAACGAGAAAGTCCAAATTTTATGTTTTCGTACTAGAAAGATTGATAGAAATATTATTGTGTTCTTTCGCTCTTAGCTGTCTTTGTTGCGAACCTATTTTTACTGTGTCTGCTAGACAATAAATCTACGGCTGAATCCTTAACATAGCAAAGTCCAAAATAGAACTAAATTTGCAAAATAAACAACCTTGTTTTTTTATAAATCTAATAAAACTAACGAAATAAGTAATTTTGATAGAAAAGACATTTTCATTTTCATTATGTCATATGCGCAAGTGCAGAATTTATTTTTTCCGACTGACAGCAGTAAGTTGGACTAAGATGGAACATATGTGCTATTCATTTTATCACATTGGTAAAATGAAGAGCCCTATTATAATATCATTAATTTTTTAATAATTCATAACGTATGCAGTATAGGATTATATTTATAATTGTATATTCGGTTAAATTTGAAGCCTATCCGGTAAAATCCTAGATTATGACTTTTTATAACTTTTTTGTTAAAATTAACAGAAAGGATGCTTTGCTAAATGATTAAGTAATACACACTTGAGTATACCCATCTTCTCTCGACTTTTTTCGAAAGTGAATTAATGTTTATCATTTTTCACACCGATAGTTTAAATATAACCTTATCATATTTAAGTTCGCAGCACTTTCGAAAAAAAGCGTAGATAGAAGTTTGGTAGACTCGACGCCAAAAAGATGCCCCTAACAAAGTTTCAAGTATGAATTATACTCAGACTCTCAAAAAAATCCAATGATTTGAATGGTCTCCTGTGATCTTTCTGAATTTTTGAAAATTTATCTTTTGACATTTCATGAAGCAAAATTACTATTCTAGAAAATCACGAACTGTATTTGCCAAATCTTTTTTTATTTTTAATGCCTTATGTACCCAACGCTGAAGACGCGATCTTTTATCGTCTAACTCTCCATTATAAAAACCCGTAACTGCCAGCTGTATTTGCTTTGTCATTGTCAAAACTTTATCACACAATTGTCGAAACATTCAAATTTTGCGTTATTTTTGGGACAGCCTATATTACATTCTGTCAAATCACTTTTGACAGAAGTTGAAAATTCAAATTATTTATTTAAAAAAAATTGAAGTAATTTCATATTACATAATGGCAAATTATACAAAATTGAACTAAGCAAAAATAAGATTTTTTTGGAAACGTTAAGGAATGTATCTAAAAGTTTTGAAAGAAACAAAAAAAGAAATATTTTGAACTATTGGAAGTCAAGAACAGAAAAATGGGAACTTGTAACCCAATAATGGTATCTTTACTGATAATCTGTCAATGTTTTGCGTTTTCCTTCATATATACGGAATTGAATGAAGGAAATCCACCGCCAAAAAGTCAACATCGATTTGACAACCCAACAACACCAGAAGCAAGCAAGTCAGAATCATATAAGCCGGAAGGAAAATTTGTACCAATAACGGATACAGAATTAAAAATATTCCTAGTAATGAATCTTGTAATGATTATTGCCAGTACTGTACTAATATTTGGAATTTGTATGACCAAATCAAATTCTGAAAAAGTTTACAAACTAGGATTTGATATTGGGACTATATTTACCGGAATTTTTTTTACATATCTTGTGGGATTTTTTATTATGGTTTTCCTTGTTGGAGCCCTGAAGAATAGGGGATATTTGTGTCTGGCCGGAATTATAATACCTGGTATTAATTTGTATTTGCTCGAACTCGTAGTGGAATATTTTATAGCGGCCAAGGAGGGGGTTCAATGGATTTGGAGTGTTTAAAAAAAAAAAAAAAAAAAAAAAAAAAAACAAGAAAATTGCTACTTGAGTCTTAGCAAGCTATTGTTGTTGCCAAATGTCCATCAATCGAAATAGCCAAAGGCAAAAAACGTTACGGAGATCCTATCTATATAGTAATAAAATACCAAAATTTTAAATTTGTAAATTATTGCCAGAAAGGCTTGACTGAATATAAATAATATTTTTTTTTCTTTGCTCTGACGATTTTGTTGGAAAAGAAAAACTTACTGCTTGGCCTTTCCAATAAAAAAAATCCCCTGATTACCAATTTTCAAGCAAGTTGAACAAAACTTTTTGAATTTGTCTGTTAATTGTAATTCGTAATTAACAAAAATGGAAATATTTATACAAAATAAAATAAAAATGTTTTCTGTACTTCGAATATTTACTATTTTAATGTTCTACTTTTTGAAGTAACAAAATTAGACTCATTTCCATCGATAGTTAGTTTTCAGTTTTTCCAGTTTTTCATTTCTCTTTCATCGCTTTTACTATTAGTCGACCCGTTTTTAGTGTTTTATTTTTTCGCCTATAAACACAATTTCCAAACGACTTTGAACGTCTAGATCGAATTTAAGGTCCCAGTAAGATGCCCCCCTTCGAGTAGACGAATTTTATTTGAGTCATTTATTGGCAAAAACATTTTATTGAAGAAATATTAAGCTGAATACACGAGACGAAAGTATAGGGACTCCCTGTATATAGGTATGATAAAGTCCAAAACCTATTTATGTTTAATTTTATTTGTTACACGAATTGACACACTGACTAAGTTATGAGCTATAGACGGAACGAATGAGCTTGCTGCTAGTTTCAAGCTAGCTGTGTGTGTGTTGTCTATGTAATATAAATTTTTTATTCTTGTCTTGTTTTGCACATTTAGCATTCGTATAACTCCCTCCATGTGTTGTAAAATAAAAATACAGTTTTAGTTTAATCGTGTATAGAAAATGTATTCGATATTATTTACAATACTTGCTATCTATAAATAGTCGAAGTATTCATAGCAGTATTCAATACGTTACAAAACCACCGGAAAATAAACAGTTGAAAAACATTTTAGAAACATGGTAAGACTTATTTTTGTGCTTATGTCGAAAACATCATTTAAAAGTTTTGTTAACGTTGTACAGAAACAGAAATTTTTGGGTCTAGAGAGGAACAAATCAAAAAGTTTTGAACTAAAATATCAAATATTCAACAATTTAACAGCATTTTGGCATAAACACATATACTTCCCAAAAGTAAGTCAATGGTAAAACTAGGTCCAGGCGACAGAAAGCTACTCAGATTTATGTTCAAACTATTTTTTTTAATCATTAGTTGAGGACGTATTTGCTACTGTTATGGTTACTTAGATTATTTTTTCTTCTTCGAAATATTTACGTCGATAAAAACTTTTCTATTGTTTTTCTTAAACCATTTAAACATTATATGGTTCTTATTGATACACATTAATATAGTATTGTATCCAAAAACTTTTTTCGTAGTCAATCGTACAAAGGTTTATGTGAAAGTCAAACCTCAACAAAAAACTAATTTAATGAAAAATTAGTCGACAGCAATGATTACAACCTTGCATTACGACGTAATATTTCCTTTATTGTAAGATTAAATTCTAAAAAAATATGTCAATAAGAAATATTTATGAATTTTCGAAGTGGGTAGGTAGATGACAAACATCGAATTTGCTATATTATCCAGGAAAATGTAAAACTAGACTTTATACCAGAACAAAATTTGAAAGTTAAATTAAGATGGATTAAAATACCAAAAAGTTATAAGCATTCAAAGATTATTGTCCGTCTCTTTCTTGCAAATTAAAGTTTTATATGATACTCAACAATGACGTCATTTTAAGTATCTTCCTCTTTGTTTAACTAGAGGTTTTAAATTTTCATATTTTGCAAATTTCTAAAGATTTTCAAAAACCGTGCAATCTTAGTTAAAAGTTCAGCTTAAGAATTTTATTACTCTCGGTAGATATTTTTGATATCAATTTTAATTTTTTTTTAGAATATTCGATCTAATGATGCGTTAAACAATTTTACTGCATTTATTGAATACTTCAATTACACTAAAAATCAAAAACTATTTTCTCTTGTTCTGCCAGCCAATAATTCATGAGAAGTTGTCTGTATATATTTTCACGTACGTATTTTATAACTCTTATATTTTCAGAAGCTCATATAAAGATCTTCTTTACGTCTTTAAAAAGATTTATTTATCTACATAAAGTATAGTCCATTATAGTCCGTAGAATATAGTCCAAGCGTAAACCACTAAAATTTAACAGTTAAAGATCGTATGCGATTAATAAAATGAGTGCTTAGAATATCGCTTTTTTTCCCAAAAGCTGTTCCATTCATTAATTTATTTTTGAATGTTCCGCCATTTTGGTGCTTTGTACTTTAATGACCTATGACATTCCGAAAATGATGATATTTTATTATAATAGGCATGTTTAATATTTGAACAGCTAAGATTAATCGCATTAATCTTAGCTGTTTTTTCGGAGATATTTGAAGGCAAAGGTCTTGCATTGTTAATGGTTTGAAACTAAATTTCATTGATGCCATTCAAAAGTAAGCGTAAAAATTTGTCGAAAATTTATCAAAATTTTGGTAAACAAGAAATAAAAATTTAAAAATATCATCTTAAATGATACACCAAAGTATTAAAGGAAAATTTTTTAACACAACGTTTTACCATAATTTTAAACAGCTGTATCTCTGTGAAAAATCATCGAATTTCGAATCGTAATATCGCTCGTTTGAAAACTTGTACTCTTTAGTTTTGGAATCTATTGCTGAAAAATTTTATCGCCCTTGCCGCTTTGCACGGAGAGATGAAAGGGTGGAAAAATTTTGAAATTTATTTTACAACAAATTTATTAAGACTACTCGAAAGCCTGTTAATTTTTCTTGTAATGATGATATAAAATTTTCGTACAAGCTTTTTGGACCAAGATATTGTGGCTTTTCAATCAAAATTGGCACTCCTGGGTTTCAAATCCTGTATCCTACTCTAACGAGACTTAGTTACACTTACCTCCAACGGAGTGTGATAGTGTTGTTCAGGGGCAAAAGTCATTCAAAACGACATAATATTGCAAAAAATTGAGAAGCAATAAAAAATGATAAACTTTGTAAAGATTTATCTCAGAAATTATATAGAAACCATTGGGTCTACAGAGACGATTATAGTCTCATATTATAGAAAATTTACGTTTTGAAAAGGTACAAAAAAAACTACCCGTTTAGGTTTATAATTGCCGAAATATTAAAAAAAACGAAATTTTCACGGGTTTTTTTCCATTTTTGACAAAGTTGCGTTTCACGCTCGAGGTCACAAACTTGGATTATTCATTGGGCCAACATCTTAAAGAAGTCTGCTAAAAATCAGAACTACCGGATTTGACGTTATCTCTGATGTATAAGGTTACGTCGAAAAATTATGAAAGGTTTTATCTCGTAGAGTATTGGGTCTACAGAGTCCATTTTCATCTCATATCGTAGAAAATTTAGTCTACTTTAAAAACCTTCTGAAAAGATTTTAAAAAAAAAAGTCTTTTAGCGTTATAGTCGCCAAAAACAAAAATTTCACGGGTTTTTCGATTTTTGGCAAAGTTGTATTTATTAGAGCAACATCATAATCAAGACTGCAAAAAATAAATAAATGGAACTACAGGATTTGATGCAGACTACTCCGTACTTTCAAACGACAAAGTTACTGTATTATAATCTTAATATATATATTTCTTGTGTGCGTGTGTATGTGACTGAACTCCTCCTAGACGGCTGGACCGATTTCGATGAAATTTTTTGTGTGAGTTCAAGGGGATTGGAGAATGGTTTAGATTTACCATTCGGTCCAGTACAACTGTTTTTAAGGGTTCCACACCAAAAAAGTTAAATCTCATTAAATGGTGGGAGCGCATATAAATCATATCACATTATGTATACTATGTGTACTATGTATTTTTAATAGTATTCAGGTATTGTCAATAGGCATTTATTAGAGCCATATGCGAGCGCAGCGAGCTCTACTATCAAAGGTCAGGCCAAAGGTCGAAGGTCAGGCCACTCCAATAAATAGGAGTTAAATTGGGGTTTAGCGGGATGGGTTTAGCGGACAGGCTAAACGTAGTATAGGTATTCATGAATTGGAGTTACGTTTTTACGGGACAACGTCCGTCGGGGCCGTTAGTAATATATAAGATTTTCAAAATCGGTCAAGTTTTTAAGACTAACGCTTGGACTAAAATCATTTTGTTGGTATGTTAGTCAGTAGCGTGGATTTATGGGTAGGTAGGTAAGGTGCAACAATAAAATGATATATAACCACAAGTACTTTAGTGCTTTACTGGTGGCGTACTTAAAAGCTTTAGATTATAGACAATCACTAGTCACTAGACAGTAGTCACTACTCAGTCACTGTTAGTCACGCAAATATGATGTTAAATATTTAAATGAATTACTATCAGCCATCAAATATGGTAGCGTGCTATTTTTATTGTTTTAAGGATCCGTAGGATAAATGCATAGTCATGTTTCTAATATTCAAAATATACTGCATCACAAAAAAAGTGGCATACTTTTTTTTCTCGGTGAAAAATGATTGAATCTGTATGAGATATATATCAACCGAAAGAATTTTATTAGTTTTTATAGTTCAGTAAAAAATGTTACAAAAATCGGCTAATAAAGAAAAATGAAAGTAACTTTAGCTTTTTGCTAAAACTTGATGGAATGTAGATGTCAAATGCCATTAGTAACGCATGAGTTAGTGGCGCAAATGTTTCTATTTGGTAAAAAACAATAAATTTTCAATTGAATGAAATAATCAATATTCAACTTTGGCAACAATTAGTAATTAGGCAACTTGTATGGCGCCAATGTAAGAGTTTGTCAAATAATTGAAAACTATTATACATGTATAACGTATACGTAACTCAAGTTGCCTATTTATTAATTTTGTAAGTCAACTTTTATATTAACCGTTCCATTGAATTAATAATTAATTTATTGTTTATTAACAAATAGAAACATTTGCGCCACTAACTCATGAGTTACTAATGATATTTAATATCTAAGAAACACATTCCTTGAGGTTTTAGCCAAATGCGAGCGGTTTCTTTCATTTTCCTTTATTAGTAACATCTTTAACTGTACTACAAGTATTGTAGAAATATACTAATGGATATGGTTCTTTTTAGTACGAGAGGTACTAATTATAAAACTATTTGCAATTATAAAACTAAAGGGGGTATTCTTGCAACCGCGCCGCCCCAAGCAGAAGTACGTTTTGATACTTAACTATACTTAAATAAATCATACATAAAATTATAACTTTGTGGCGAGTACCTTAGTCAAGGTGGCGACCAGCTCTCCGTCTACAATACTTGATCACACTTATTTGAATTAAAAACTAATAAAAAGTTATGATGTAATGTAACTGTTTATTAATTATAGTTTTTATTTGATTTCCGATTTAATGAGTTTTCATCAATTAAACGCATGCAACATTTAATATAAATGTATATATATATATATATATATATATATATATATATATATATAAGGTAATATCTAATCAAATCAAAATTGAATTCAAACCACATTGATGACAGTCAACAGTGATATCATAAATTTTTTATTATAGCTTTAGGTGGAGAAAAATCAAATTTATATCAAGTTGACGGTAGTGTGGGGCATAAAATGTGATAGCAGTGGACAATTTTTAATTTCCTGTTTTAAAGGAAAGAGATATTTATATCGATACTGATACATTTGAAATAAAATTTACGTTACTACTTTTTATTCGCATGGCTTGTTCACAAATAGAAAGTTATCGATAGACAAAGTTTTCTGAGTATAAATAATAATTTTATAAATCGCCTAGATACACCATCGGTGGAGGAAATAGGATATTTAAACTACATACTGTAATACAGGTTATATAGAAACTAGTTACTCTTGCCCATAATGCACTAAATTACAGGAGTTATTTTATTATTTAAATAGCTTCAGTATCACGTACTGGATGTAAATGCACAAAATCTTTACAAAAATTTTAAGGAAAAACGTTTTCGACTATATCTCCATAACCGTGCACTAACCGTTTTTGTATCACTAACCGTTTATGACACATATATCTATAAATATTTACTTCTGGACTATTAGACCAATATCTCTTCTAATATTTGTTTAAACAAGAAAATGATGATAACTTTTAAATATACAAATTTCCTAAAACTTTTACTGTAAACTTTTTTTTCTATAATTACTATTTATAAAGTTATAACGCGTTTAATGTTGCAACCACCGGGTGTAAGATTAATAAAAAAGAAGTATACTTAGTGTAATGACAAAAATTCAATAAATATTTGAAAAATGTTAATGTTAGTAACATAATTGGCAATAAAAATTTGCATTCTTTCCCTATATAGATAGGAAACTTATTTACCTTCAAAAAAGGTTATTACCATTTTTGGCTTAAAATGCACCGTTACGGGGTTATAGCCCGTAAATTTGTAATGATTGTGTGTATTTACAATCAGTACGTGATAAACCTATTTAAAAAAAAATTAATTCCTGTAAATTAGTGCAAGAAAAAATTCTAAATTATCTGCAACTGTAATGCAATATTAACGCGTAATATCTTCAACAATATTAATTTTGGAAAGAAAAGTTTAGAGTAAAAGTTTTAGAAAAGTTATTAGCATTTTATTGTTTAAGCAAATATTAGAAGAGACTTCGTTTATAAGTCATAAACGTCTAGTGTCACAAAAAAAAAAAAATTTACAAAAAGGCAGGAAATTTAATTATCTAAGGGTTGTAGAGATATAGCCCAAAACAGTTTTTCTTAAAATGGAGTTACTTCCCCCGCCTATTTTTGTAAGGATTTTGTGCAATTACATTCAGTATGTGATACTAAACCTATATTTAATTAAAAAAATAACTCCTGTAATTTAATGCAGAAAAAAATTCTCTGTAGTCTGAAGTACTGAGAATTAAAGTGGAGAAACTGCTTGCTTATAATATTAAAGCTTGAGCAAGGGACCTATTCCAAATTCGGATTGAAGCAAGGTTGAATTTCTAGAATTGATAATGGATTGTGAAAATAAAGATTATTTACTTTAAAAGTTTTAATTTCAGTTTGATTTTGTAATTTATTATTTTAAACGTCAAAAAATACTCGCAAATTAAGGCAAATAGGCTTCCCCTATATAAGGCAAAGCCCCTCTTATTAAAAATCCTCTTGATAGCCTAGGATTTAATAGCTTTTTCTATCTCAACACATTACACCACTTAAAATATGAGGATGAAACTGTACACTTCAATGGAAAACGTACATTATGTATTTTTATTTAAATAATTAGAAAGAAACGAAACCATCTTTTGCTTCCTTCTAATTTTTAATTGAATCCTTTACAATGACAAGTTTCAAATTGTCAACTTGACTAACTAACAATACAATTAATTGAATAAAATACAATCTACAATTCTACTAAGTATATATCCTCTGTTCAATGGCCTCTCATAACTAAATTATCCTAATAAAAACAAACGTTAAAGCTTTTCTCATCTATTTTAGATAAATATATAAAATAATTATTTAACGATTTTAAACTTTTATTTTCATTAAATATAATTATTGTATCATTTTTCATATCTTCAACATGTTTTCATCCTAATAATTTATTAAAATAATTATAAACTGTAGACTGTAAAGTACAGTTTACAGTAGTAGGTACTTATAATACTAGACAAACACAGGAAGGTTTTGAAAAAAGTTTCCATTCAAACCTAAAAAAATCATTTAGTGTGAGATACTCGTTTTTGACAATATAACAATAATCTAAAAAACTAACATAAACTTCCGGGAGTGGGAGTTTTTGTTGGAAATTTCTTCCTCTTTTAGAATTGTTTTATATTTTATGAAATATTGGCGAAAAACAAAATAAAATTCTTTTTATCTTTAATTATTTATAACTTTTGCAATTATTTATGTTTTCAAAAACGTCCCTGGCACATTTTTCTAGACATCATTCCGTATCCAACGAACTATTACATGTAATTTTACATGTATTTTACCATTATTTCTATATTTCACCAATTTTAACTTGATTGCTTAGAAAACCGTAAAATTAAGTATCAAAAAATTGAAGTGTAGAAAAAAAATAAAATGTGCTTTTTTCTGACCAAGAATAAAAATCTGCTACAAAAATATGTAGTTCATAAAAACGTGCCTTTAAAAAAAAAAACATATTGTATTTTCCTCGCCCTCCTTACGTGTTCTCGCGCTTTGTAATTTTCCGTTCCGTTCTCAACATATAAGAATGTAAACTTTTTTAAAATCATCTTTTATAGTTAAGTGCATTGTATAAGTGTTAAACCAGTACAGTGCTCGGGTGTATTTTGAAATGAACTTAGTTTAAGTTTTAAATCAAATTACTTTTACGACCTTCCTTGGAAAATAGATGGAAAATTACATAAATGAACATTCAACATTCAACATTGTACTTCGACTGCAGACACGTGCAACAAAGCAACAAAAATATCATAGTATTGTTTTAAATTGTTTTATGATTCAGTAAAGGCATGCAATCTTTCTCCTGGAAGAAATCCTAGATCCACGTCTGTATTCGATCTAGTTCTTCAGGTTTCTTTAATAGCCAATTTAAATCCGAAACGGTAACACTATAAATTAGAACGTTGATCCTCATAAAAATACAAACTTTTTTTCATCTAAACTTTTTTTTCGAATATGTCAGCTTTAGGAGGAAATACGATTATAAAGTATGACATTAGTGCATTTAATTGAAAGAAAACACTCTAACTACGAAAAAATGCTTTAGCCAAAAGATGCCAAGCGCAATAAAGGACATTTGTCTGGTTTCCATTACCTACAATTATCAATAAACTTTATGGGCTTTTTTCTTTCATTTTTAAAGTACTCGATGATTCTAATCCTCTTGCCCAGCTTTAACCAAGTTTCACGATCCATTAAACCAAGTTTTGCATTTGAGTTTGGGACCTACATGAAGAATGGAATGCCATTTTCGAATAGATGAGCAGTCATCTTTCGGTTCCATTCTAACAAATCGTTTTAAGCAGCGTACATACTGTGTGAAACATGTTTTATAGTATCTATGATATTTGATGATTAAGGGTTTTGTATAATTGTAGTTTTATTTGAATAAAAGGCTAGTGAATACTTTAAACTTAGTTAGAACTAGAACTAGAAATAGAATTAGAAGCTGTTGGAATACATCTGTTATGTCTATTCATAAACAGAAGAAGAACTATCAAACGAACAACCCATCCACAGCAGAACAGTGAGGCAGTGACTCACTGAGTGTGTAATGGAAACTCAATTCAATTAAATTTATGAAAAGGTAATGGTTTTTTTTCTTCACTATTATCTCTTTGAGAAAATTAACAAGATGGCTACCTATTTCTATTTATACAAGTGAAATAAATACTTTATTAAGCATCGTAGATAGATGGCAATTTTTACAGGTTGGCTCTTTCACAACGATCTATTTATAGCGCAAGAAGTTGCTTCATTTGCTCTGAAGAAATTATGAAATTGAATGACGTGAGACCCTGTATAAGATATAAAGACAATTTACTTTTTCATTATGTTTTCCAAGCTGAAATCTCGAAAATTTGACCTCAAAGAGAGTAAGTAATGCACTCCCAATCAGTTGACAACTAGCGGCCTAATTAGTTCTAACTCTTAATATTTTGAATATGGTTGAAAATTTGGTATATCGTCCTTTGTATGCTTCGGTTTAAAAGTTTCAATCAGCAGATGTCTGCAAAATGGGTCATTTTCCTGATATTTGTATTCAAAATCGGATTTTGTTTAGATATTGAAGAACAAAATGTATGTTTTGCTAAATTTTTCGAAAAAGATGTTAAAGGATGAAAAATTTCATCATCACAGTACCAACCGATCGTACTATATAAATTTCACTTCACTTTTACTATCCTTGATCTGGTAATAAAATGACGATGGAAATTGATCACAAAAATTTTCCCCTGAAAAATGTTTTCAAACTAATTTTGCATAAAACATAGCTAAGAACACTCTCCATTAAATTATCTTTCAAACGAAACAAAAAATCAAAATCGTTTCATCCGTTTAGGCGCTAACATGCCACAGAAAGACAGACAGACACACACACACACACACATAGTGGTCAAACTTATAAAACCTTTTTTTTTGGTTCGGAGATTAAAAAATATTTTTCTGAGACGCAGTGTAAAAAAATAGTGAGGAAGTAAAATAATTGAATTTTATACTCTAATATATCACTAATTATTTTAAGGAAACATTTAAAGGCAATGAAACCTATTTTGATTAACATACTGTATTTTTATTTCTTAAAAGAACGCAAACACTGCCGCAGGATATTCTGGAATAAAGTATTTAGTGTGTTCCAGTCCATTTCCTAGTTACCCATCATTGGCTAAGATGTTTTGTGCATTAACTATCTTTTAGTAAAGTGTTTCCACTATTTGCACTTTTACAAAAAGAATGATTTTTCAAAAGGATAATTAAACGAAAGAGAATTTATTATTCTTACTTGCTTGATTAGTTCTGTGTACCAACATAGAACTTCTTTAAGAGCCTCCCTAATTAGGTTCAATAAATACAGTTAAACGATTCAACTATTTGAGAATAATAAATCTTATTTATTATTACTCTAGCAAGTTTTTTTCGGCCCTACCCTTATCTTCTTTATCCCTTTATCAAATTCCATGATTCACTCCTCATTTTCAAGCTTATTATGTCTAAGTTTGACGAAAAATATACTCACGGTTTAAAAATGTACCATAAATTTATCTACCTATTAGGCATGTTTGTTTTTACAGATGCTCTCCTAATACTCTAGACATATAATTACTATTTTTAATACATGTTCTCCTAATATTTAATGTAAGAACTTTTGACTTTTTTCATCACTTTTCTACAAAATTTGTTGTTTTTAGCCACGAGTACTGAGTAGCCGCGGGTTACGGTAACTACGGGAGCGGAATTCCTCACGAATCGAGCTTGTTTTTATTTAGTACTAAATATATAAATGTTTGCGTGTATTTATTTTTCTTGTTGCCTTGAACAGGAAAACTCGCCATTAAATTGGATCTCGAAAAGAGTCCAAATTTTTACACTTTGCTTGGTGTACTACCTACCAGTGTACTAACATTTTTTCAACATGTTTCCCATTTGTTATTGCTATATTTCATTATTTTTCTCTTAAAATAAAAATAAATTACTTTAAAATAAAGTTACCAACATGATAATAACAACAATATTGGCAGCACTTACTTAGCAGCTGCCTACGTCACATAAATATTAAATTTATTATTAATAATTTTATTACATGTGCTTTTAGTCAATAACAACAAAACAATATTGGCACTACCTACTGACTCGAACCCTATATGTCAAATAATATCGTACAGGATAATACAGGATAGGAGAGCAGGTATACCTTCTGAAATATTTTATAATAATTATTGTCCGGTCAAGGTTCGATTTCGGCCAGTTTCGGCCGAAATCTAGTTTCGGCATCAGTTTCGCTTTCGGTAAAAAATCTGCCGAGCTTTCGGTCGCACCGAAACTCTGCGTTCGTGAATTATCGCGTGTCGTTCGTCTAATTTTGAGTGAGTTCGTGTCTGTTGAGTTTGTCGGCCACACCGGTGTGACTTTATGTGTTGTGTTGTGTATGCGTTCTTGGACTTGGTTTTATTAATTTTAACCACCTAAACATTGAATCAATTGCTTGCTATCGTTGTAATATAAGTCTGTATATGTGTAAAAAAATAAGCCAAATTTCAGTAAACAATCAATTTTTATTTTTATTTTCAGTTTCTGTTTCGGCCGAAACTGAGACAGATACCGAAGATTGGTTTTTGGTAGAAATTCCAGTTTCGGTCGGATACTAATAATAATAGATATTGCATAAATCATCTAACCTCAATATTATTGGTAGGTGAAAATTGTATTTTATTTATAGTAATACGGGCTTTAGAAAGATTTTAGTATGCTTAATAGACCGCAAGCCCATGCTGAAATTTGTCGGGTAAAAAGACCTACCAGGAAAAAAGATGCTCCTATATTTAAAAGAAAGTTTAAGATTTACAGGTGAGTACAAGTGAGAAGATGAATGTCACAGGCCTTGGTGTCTCACCCTTGCGCTTGCAAATATGTACGGCATTCATGGATACTAACTCGGCATAGGTATTTGAAGCGAATTAAATGCCGTACAAACATTCGAAAAGATTTTTCGTAACTATCAAAAAGGGACAAATGTGTATCCCCTGGAACATGTTGTACAATTTTTATGCAGCTATATTAATCTATCTATGTAGATAGATCAAAAGATATCGTTATGAAAATATAAAGCCACTTTTACATTTGAGAATTATATATATGTTATCAAAATATATATATTGATCAAATAAAAGCTAAGACTGAGATCTTAATAGATCTAGTTATATTTAGTAGATGTATCTGAAAACGCTTCCCTTCGTAGCTATAGGAATTTGATAATTTACCATACTGTGTTGAATTTCTGCTGGATCTATTGAGCTTTCGAATCGTTGTTGGGAAACATATCTAATTTTGCCTAGTAGTTCTTCAAACAGTTCTGCTATATATCTCACAATCTATTAAAGCTTTAAATAAAAATATGAAAACTTTTTCTCATAACAAATTTTTCAAAAACCAAACGTTTCGACAGAAACGGATGTTTTGCAATTTTATTTGAGTAAAACCCATCACCTCTCACCAAGATTATTGACCATTTATTCTGATACACTCTGGATACAGTAAATCTAATCCAATAGTGTGAATATGGCTTTATACATTAACACTAGCACTGTTCGCTCGTTATGTACGTCAGACCACATCAATGATGAAATGTATGTTTTTATCTATGTGACAAATTATACCAACAATGAGCAAAAATAAAACGCACTGACTCACTGCTGTTTTTTAATTTTGTTTTAAAATAATATGTTGGCAACATTTAAAACCAAACTGAAAAAACACATTCACCAAGTTTGTTTATTCTTTTATAAACTACGCTATTCGAATTAAAGTCAAAATTGGATATAAATTGACGTGTTTCTGGGCAACTATAGCCCTTAAGTATCACAAAAGTATTGAAACAGAATGAACGAAATCGATTTTCTTCAGACTGGTCCAGCATCTATAGCAGTGATTCCAAAAAATTGTCCACATATGGACCCTCAGGTGACCTTCAAGAGGTCCATATGAAGGTAAAAAATAATTGGAACACGATAGTCTCATTTAAGCATGTTGCGACTTTTTATTTTCACTTTTCAAGGAATAAGTCACACACAAAGATAGTTTTTTACTTACTTTTACCTGAAAATATGACGATTTCTCCCAGTTTACTAACTTGTTAACAAATGTTGTCGATTTTTCTCAGTTAACTAATTTGTAACCGATAAACTGCCAAGGGGATGGCATTTCAGCATGTAAATTCTCTTTATGCAGACTTTGAAGTAAGGTTTAAGGATGTATTAAAGAAGATAATACCACAGTTGATGATCAAGATACACTTTAGAAACGAGCATCAAGTATTAAAAATTCGCGTAACTTTTTGCCATCCTGCAATAAATGCTGATAGATAAGTTTCGCAAAGAAGCCTTCATCTTCCTTGTTTTGTATAAGGTAAGGACTTAAGCATTACCCTCAAGCATCATTTATTCCAATAAAATTTCTTCTTCAATTTCGTCAAGCATTAATAAGCGTAACGCAATATCGCGGTCACTCATTTTTCTTCACTTTACTTAACTTCACTGACGCTTTAGAAGAAAAAGTCAAGTATGCGTCAGCAGCGCGCGTCAGATGTTCAGTGTCAAACGCTATCATCAGCCGCAGTACAGGAATCATACCTTAAAGACAGTTTTTAGGTGGAAACAGAGTACAAGAATAAAATATTATAATGTACACATTACGAGCGACTTCTATATACAAGTTAAAAATTTTCCCAAAGCCTTTTTACTTACAATTAGTACAAGAAAATGTCACAATTAAAGTTCGGATAAAACATGATATAAAATAAAAACTGACCCAAACATTTTTTGATCATCAAATTTCATTAAAAATTTTTTATTATTTTGTTAGTTATTTTATGGGCGTTGAATTCCATTTATGTGTGACATATAATCATATTGGACACCTTACCTGTGTCAGTCCAATGTGTATAATCAAATACCACCATGTGTATACCCAGAATAACGGATATGTGATAGTTTAAAAAAATGTAATTACAAAAGGTAGCATTTTTATGGTATTCTATGATTTTCTTTGAAGTTAATATATTTTTCAGCTTTTAATGCTTTTTATCTCCAAATTTCCAGGAAATGTTTTTATATGTAAAAGATATTTTTAGCGAATTGCCGAAGACAATGAAGCTATTAGCATTTGTAGGTACTGATGATGGAATTTTGTAAGCGGTCGCAATTTAAGTCAGATTTGAATAAAATTTGGTATTAAGATGGATTAAGATGGTATTTGAAAGGGCAAGTTCGTTAATGAGAAAAATCGATAGATAGACAAAGGGTGAGGGTGAATTATATTTGATTTTAAGAAAAATATGTTATCTTTCAATCTCTGAGGGAATTCGCTTAGGTAACGCAGCTCCTGCACAACGACTTTTATTTGAATTAGAAGAATCTAGCTTCTCAATTTTTTACAAACCATTTTCAGCCAGTATTTTTTGTAAATTCCATGATTCGTTTTCAACGGATGCTTAGGGCTTAGAGTTAGGAAAGCAAAGAGCTGTATTGCAAGTGCATAGCTAAAGAAGGACAATCGAAACAATGATTCCCCTTAAAAAAAGTAAGGTAGCTAACTTTTTTTAATACTTAACTAACAATTTGCAGCCCCATAATACATTCGGATAGTTCGTGGCGATTTCCTCAAGTTTTTCAACAAGAACATTCAAGTTTCTGAATACCGTCCCATAAGATAGTCGCATCAATGAATGTTTTAACTCGGTAGTCCTCAATAAGAGCTCCGATTTTGATGATTTTTTTTCAAAATAATTCTTTTTGTATATTATCGACGCCCGGCCTGGGTCGCTAATGATAGAATTCAATTTTCTGAGGATCTACTATTTCCTTGGAAACCATCACCTTTCCTATGATTTGGGATTCCTTCTTTCTCTTGTCAAAGTGACCCTTCTTCATCAAAAGACTCAACTGACAGAAAGGGAGAGAATTTTCAGAAAGTACTAGGTCTTCAGAAACTTCAATGTGCTGAAACTGTAAGTTCCATTCATTTTGAGTGGGAAAAATATTTACCACTTATACGTTATTTTTCACAACATAAAAATTCTCTCTCAAATAATAAAATAATAATTCTTTTTTCGGTTCAAAAAATATTACATGAATAAAGTTTTTTTATAAAATAAATGCTGATATATTTGTCACATATTTGAATAAACCATTATTTATTTATTAATTACCATCATGTTAAAAACAAAATATTTTGTTGGTATTTATTAAAATAATTATTTCACATAATTAAATTTTAATAAAAATAAAATTATTTTAATAATTTTTTAATTATCATTGACAAAGCTTTTAAATACATGTATTCCATGTAATATTAAAATAGTATTTGGTTTTAAAATACATTTTTGTGCATTTCTTTATTATCATTTTGGAATATTACTGCAAAGAATATCATGGAGCTGTGTACAGAAAATAAAATTCTACTCGAAGCTATTTATAAAAGATTTATAAAAGAATAATTTCCATTAAAATTGAATCATAAACCTTATGAAATAAATACATATATTATTCAATGTCAAATATATTTTTATCAAATTTTCAACAGAAAAATATTCGAGGAAAATAAAGGGAAAATGTCAAGTTTATTTTCCTTTTATATGAATTAGTAATCACATGAACACTCCATCATGTAATAAATATCTACTATATGTCTACGATACTTCTACTTTTTTTTATAGACATTATCTATCGATATGTTTGTTTATTCTTTTGAAAATGGTCCCAAGATATATCATTCCAGTTCTAGCTGGGTATCTAGGTACCTTTTTTATATCAAAATGGTTCAGTATTATGTAAATTATTTCTTCTTCAACCGTAAAAAAAAAAATATTATAATGTACACATTACGAGCGACTTCTATATACAAGTTAAAAATTTTCCCAAAGCCTTTTTACTTATTTTTATCCCCGGAGAAAATTTTTTCAGAAAAATCTCGTCTGAAAATGTGTAAACTTTTTATAAACTGAAATATATACATATATACAGGGTAAGATATAGAATAACACTTTAAATTAGAAAGTTGATCATCATAAAAAAACTAACAATTTTCGTTTAATGTTTTTTTCGAAAAACTTCAGCTTTCAAAGGAAATGCGACTTAAAAATATTGCCTTTAACCGAAAGAAAATGGACTAAAAGTTCATCGATAATTGTAGGTCTAAGTCATGGACACCAGATGAATGTCCTCATTTGCGCTCGACAACTTTTGGCTAAAGCATTTTTCCGTAGTTAGCGTGTTTTTTTTCCATTAAATGTAAATGAAAATGAATTAAATATAATAAAGATATAAGATATTTTTAAGTCGCATTTCTTCCAAAAGCTGATAATTTTCGAAAAAGAGAATCAACTTTCTAACTTAAAGTTTTATTCTATCTCTAACCGTTTACTATCTAAGCTGGTTATTCAAGAAACCCCAAGAACGAGGTCCAATCTGATGACAGAATATGATCAAACTCTACAACTTTTGTTAAAGTAAATTTTTTATTGGTTAACTACAAAACGAGATATTTATGTGTATAGATTGAAATGGCCCACTCTGTATATTTTTCAAATATCGTGCTTACAATGTTGCATCAGGGATTTGATGCAAAATAAATCTATCCGTAAAACCTACGATGAAATCTAAATTCATTAAACAATGGTGAATTAGTAGGTATCTATAATGAGTTGCATTGCTGGACCACATAAAAGCTTTTGAGGCTTTAAGAATTTTAAAACCAAAGTTAAACAAGTGAAAACAAACAATTGACTGAGTTAATTGTTGGAATACCATGCATAGTCAATGTTGATTTCTTTATCACATTACACATACAAACATGTGACACATACATAACTAATAAAGTATAGTACATATGTAAATGACTTTATAGGTTTCTGCATTACCGACCGACATTTAGTGTGTAGTTTGTACACATATTATAAAATTTCCTCCTAATTGGCGCCCTCACGGGTAAACAGTGATGTTTACGAAAAAATGTTTCAAACAAAAGTTGTTTAATTTTTGATAAGAAACATTTTTTACATTTAAACTTTTGTTCTATCTCTAACGGTTTATAAGATGGGTCCTACGGTCCCAAGACCCAATTGATCTATGATGCTCATTTACGAACTTGACCTCACTTTTTACGTCCTGAGTACGCTGTAAAAATTTCAGCTCGATATCTGTTTTCGTTTTTGAGTTATCGTGTCCACAGACGGACGGACGGACGGACAACTGCAAATGGACTAATTAGGTGATTCTATGAACACCTATGACAAAATTTTTTTCCTAGCATCATTATTTTTAAGCGTTACAAACTTGGGACTAAACTTAATATACTATGTATATTTCATATATGCATGGTATAATGAGTGGCGTACGAATTATCTTCTCATTGTACACAGAAGTCCATTTAGAATAAATATGTAAGAATCGATTGTGAAAGGTGAAATTTTTCTTATCAAATGTAACGAAAAAAAAGTAAAAATTGTAACATGTTATTAGATTGTTATCAATGATTTATTACAGTTCACAAATCAACAATGCGTAATTTCAATCATTAGCAGCTGAAAGGTCATGATTTTTTTATACAGATTTAAAAAATAAATATCTTTCTATTTCCGATTGTCATTTTTCCAATGATATGGATAATTCGTATTAGCCCTGGAACCCGTGAGAGCAAAACTGCACTTGCACGGATCTCGAAATTTCGCATATGAATCAATACTATTTAACGATTGGTACAATATGGACTAGGTGTGCCAGAGTTAATCCTGACAGAAATATTTTTTGTCAGAATTTTTTTATTTTTCACTCGTGTGACAGATATTTTGGTCAAGTTTTGAGCTGTCACACCGAAATATTTCGAAAGTAGAACTCGAAAAAACGAAAAAAATATATAAAAAAGTAATTCCGCGATAAGGGTAAAATTTTATTGGCTTTATATATATTAAAGAACGGTGTGGCAGACCTTTCTGCCACAATAAGAGCTGTCAGCCAAATTTTCTTGAGAGATGTGCTCTTACAAATTAATTTCCATGATAGTTCAAAATGATTGTACTTATTAACAAGTGAAAACAAATAATTGACTGAGTTAATTGTTGAAATACCATGTATAGGCAGTGTTGATAAGTCTGTCACATTTCACATACATACATATCTGACATATTTAACTGATATTCTCATATAATGCGCAAGTGTTGATGCGCAATCGTTTGTTTTTTTGACGTCACGTAAATAACAAAAGATATTCACTTTGATATTCTTATATTAATACATACTATAAAATTTGCACCTAATTAACGCCCTCGCGGGTAAACAGTGATGTTTACAAAAAAATGTTTCAAACAAAAGTTTTTTATTTTTTAATAAGCAACATTTTACATTTAAACTTTGGTTCTAAGACCCAATTGACCTATGATGCTCATTTACGAACTTGACCTCACTTTTTACGCCCTGAGTACGCTGTAAAAATTTCAGCTCGATATCTTTTTTCGTTTTTGAGTAATCGTGTCCACAGACGGACGGACGGACGGACAACCGGAAATGGACTAATTAGGTGATTTTATGAACAGCTATGACAAAATTTTTTTCCTAGCATCATTATTTTTAAGCGTTACAAACTTGGGACTAAACTTAATATACTATGTATATTTCATATATGCATGGTATAAAAATAACTCGTGTAATTTAATGCAGATAAATATTCTCTGAGTCTGAAGTATTTGTCGGTTAATTAAAATTATTAACCACTCCAACCAAGTGTATTTTTAATGTAATTTATTTAACTATAAGAATTGCAAACAATATTGGACTAACAATTATTGGATTAATTTGATGATAAAGCCCCTGTCAACATCCTTTAGTTACTTTTATATTTTAAAAGCAAAATAATAATGCTTTGTGTAAATGATAATAACTATTATTGTTTTGTTCGTCATAAAATGTGATGATACTTTGTAAATAATAAATAATTATTATTATTAATATTATTATTAGTTTAAACATATTGAATAACAATATTTATAAATAATTATTGTAGCTAATTAAATATGCACGAGTTTATACAATAAATAAAATTAATTAATAGGTGAATGCGTGCCTATACTGATTCAAATGTGAAATTCAATTCTATTTTATGAAAACACTAGCTGTTAACTATCCGCTTTACTTGGCAACTTCCATTTTAAATACGAAAATTTTTTTTAATTGTGAGTCGCTCTGGCAACTCAGGTCCGACAAATTGTGTTACAACCTTCACTTCAATTGCCAGCACTTTATTCCAGTTTTGTTCACAATGCCGTTGGTTTGAATTTTCTGGTGCGGAATCCTAATTTGTTATTCGTTGATAATGTAACGTGCAATACCGGTGTTAAATAATTTTTAAAAATATTGATGCAACGAAGAAAATTTTAGTATATGCGTTCATAAAATCACTTAAAGAGTACATTTCCGGTTGTCTGTCTCCACAATAAGTTAAAAACTAAAAGGGATTTTTATAGCGCGCTTAAGTCGTAAAAAGTGAGGTCGAGTGCGTACATGAACAACATAGGTCAGTTGGGTTTCTACGGAGCCACCTTGTAGTTAAAGATAGAATAAAAGTTTAAATGTAAAAAAAATGTTCATTATAATTAAATAAACAACTCTTGTTTGAAACATTTTTTCGTAAATGTTCCTGTTTATCCGAGACGGCGCAAATTGTGTTAAAATATTATACAGTATATATACAGATTTTGCTTATTTTTTTAAAATGAAATGTTATATATTATGTAAGTACATATTTATTGCATACTAGCTTGATTTCCACGTGCTTCGCTGGGTTTAAAAGTGACTTATACATGGTAATAATTCATTGAGTATATCAGAAAAGGTGGCCATGAATTATTTTACATTTACTAATTCTAAGTGTCAGATTAAAATTCAATTTCTAATTTTTTTTAAAATATATCTTTATAAAATATAGCTCATGAGTTATTCTGATGTATGAGCTACATTATTGTTAAGATTCATTCAAATCTATTCATTAGTTTTTGCGTAAGAGCATAATGAACAAACAAACATCCTTACTTTCTCATTTATAATATATAGGGATACTATGTGCACTAAGAAAGAGAGAAGAAAGATAAACTTATTACTTTAGTGTAAGAGTGGCTACATTTATTTATTTACATGACGTAAAAAGACAAACGATTACGTAATGAATACTATCTAAACATGGTATTTCAACAGTTAACTCACTTCATTGTTTATTTTCACTTGTTTCATTTTAATATTAATAAAGACACGAAACTCGAAGGGAGAAAAAAAAACCAATTAAAAAGTACCATAAAGTCAATAATTAATAACTGATCTTAAAACTTATCAAATAACAAAACAAATTAATTAATTTATATTCTTCATACTTTATTCAAACATTAAGAAATTACTTTTAAAAGAATTTCAATTTGTTTTATTATTATTTTTTTTTTTTAATGAAAATATGGAGAAAGAAGAAGTAAAAATGAAAACCAATTAAAATACTCTTTTTGTAACAAATCTGTTAACTAACATTAAATAAGCAACAAAATGTTAGACAATAAAAAGTTTAAAAAAATTACTGAAGTGAAATAAAATTGAAGTAGCACTCATTAAAGGGTTCCGTGATTCCATCATATTATCTCTAACAGTTTTCAAATCACTTTTCTTCTCAATATTTTAAGAAATATTAGCGCTCAATTTATTTAACTAATTGTAAGTCTCTCAATAAATATATAACGTACTATAAATAATTTTTGTTGAAAGTATTTATCGACTGCTTTTACAAATTTCTAAATCGCATGGCCTAAAAAATAAGGAAGAGTGGTGAATACAATCCTGTCATCTTGTGAAGCTTCGTATTTGCAGCTATCTTCAAATAGGAACAAAAGTTATTTGAAACAGAATATTTCTATAAACTCTGAGAGAGCAATCCAACGATATGATATTTATTATAGTATAGTCATCTGGTAGTTTTATCAGGAAAGTTTTCCGAGAGAAAATGGTTGATTTTATAGATTTTGGGAGAATTTCCACTTTCCTATCTTGTGTCTTTGCGCTCGCCGAAAAGACGCCGAAAAGCAGTTTTTAACAATATCTCCTTTTTGAGTCATTTTACGAGGAAAATATACACATACAAAATTAAACTTCAGAAAGTTTCCTACAATTTATGTCTTCACATTTTTTTCGTAAAATCAATAGTTTCAGTGTACGAGCGCCGCAATTTGATTAGATTAAGTGACAGATTATATATTTTGATTCGTTTATTTAACGTTTATAACTGAAAAATTTGAGATTTTTTGAAAAATGTATATCGTACACTTTTGAAAGTAATATAAAAAAAATTGAAAATGAAAAAGTTTCAAATCATTTGCCCGAAAATTAACGAAGTTATAATGAAAAGATGGTTTCTCGTACCTTTTTTCATGTTATATTCAGCACAAAAATTGAAGAATTTACCACGAGAACTAAAATTAATGCTTGCTGCTTTCCAATTTACTATAATTAGTTGTTCAAAACATGCTCAAAAAGTTTCGGAAACAAAGTTTTCGAAATATTCCAATTTAAATGCACACAAAAATTAAGAAAAAAACGATAAAGTTGGCTTTATCATTAACTTGAAAAATAATAAAGTTACAAAAAAAAGATTGGAAGGAAATAATTTAGCTCATTTACCGAAAAATATTTTACCTTGCAAACTTTTTTTTCGTAACTTTAATTATTTTTCGAGTTATTTAACGATAAGGACATTTTTTTTGTTTTGTTTGAATCATTTTTTGTGCATTTAAATTCACTATATTTGAAAAAAATATATCCGATTCCAAACTTTGCGTCAAATGTTTGAACCATACTCTTTAATTTTGCACGATGTTTTTTGTGACATTTGGATCAACGACGTTTACCTTTGGCGAAAACGTTAAATTGCCGAGCAGGACATCAAAAATTAGCTTAATGCACTTGATATTTGCATTGTAAGCACACGGGTAAAGGGCAAAGAAAGTACAATGAAAGTATACGCATTTATCTTTAAGGAACCATTTTCAGCAAAAAAAAGCTTGTTGGAAAAACATGTGATTTAAGAGGTTTTGAAATGACGCTTATGGCGAATGCAAGAGATGAGCGAGAGAAGTTAAGAAAGGAAGAAAGAAAGAAGTTTTCCATTCTAGATTCCTTATTTGTTCTAAAAATTTATTATTTAGGGGTGTACACTTTTTAGAAAACACCTATTTTGACAAAAGCCTTCAGACCATTAAATTACTAATTGTGTACGATATGAATTGAAACCTATTATTGTATTAAATGTAGAGGTACAGGTACCTAAAGCCTTCTTCCTTAAACGATAAGGTTCCATTAATTTATTTTATATTATTGTTAAAATGGCCTCTCAGTATTATATTAGAACATACCTACATCTATATATTTTACCCAATTTCTATATTATATTCGATAATATTCGATGTATTCTATTCTATACAATTAAAGTTATCATATATTTTAATAGTATCGAACATAGATGATACTCACTACTCACAAAGCCATTCGATCGAGTGGATAGGGTGTCCACAGTGGAGCCTCGATAACTCGAACCTCAAGGGAAATGCAAAACATTTCGAGTTAATGAGTTTTGACTTTACAAGTAGTTCGAGATACGGAAGATTTAATTGCTAAAATTTAAAAATGCACGATTATATTTTAATAACTACAACTTACGTAGTCCTCTCAGGGAAATAACATTTTGTTCGAGCTATAAAGTATAAATAATTCGAGATACCACGTATTTAGGGGTTCAGCGGAAGGGAATATAATTGTTTTCTACTTATTGAGGATTACCACTGAATGAGATTCGAGTTATCGTGATTCCACCGTATCTTTATAGCTCAGAAAAAAAATTTTAATAACATGAAAAAACACACATTAAACTTAAATGATGACAAGTTTAGACGCCTTATTTTCGCGTTTCTACTTCTATTAAAGTTGAAAGTATACCAGTTTCAACTAGAGTTAACGAAAATTTTCGATTTTATAAGCTTTGAATGTTTTCTGAATTAATTATACGAAAGATCACAGCATAAAGGTTGCAAATTACAAGAGGCTTAAAATTATTAGCTGATCTTCTAAGGAAATGTAGTTGTTTTCTACGTTTCGAAATGTTCAAAAAGTATTCTTCTAAACGCTCCCTCATAAATATTGCAAGTATCCATAAAGTCTGAAAAGAAGCGTATATTTTTCGTGGAGCCACTCTATATATTAGAGCAATTTTGTATAGCAAGCTCGTAGCTGCATCTCTCTCATAAAATAATGTAATGTACAATCTATGTTAACATATGTGTTTATAGCTCAAATATTATAGCTCGGTCAGAGCATAAACATTGAGAAAGACATCTTGCGTTGTCTTTATAAATAAAATAATAATTTTTCAGGAAAATATCTGACCACAGGATGTCATTGAAGTGCTGGGGCTATCAATGCAACAACAAGCAACTGTGCAATCGTGACAAAAAAGTAAATGGCAAAGATTTCAATGAGTTGGAATTGTTCCATGAAATAAATCTGCTCAACCCTTTCAAGTTCATCACCACTTTTCTAATTGTTATGAGGTACGGAACCCTAAGCTCGAATTTGAAACATAGCTTGAACAAATTACCTTTCAGACAAAAGAATCGGTTCATTTGCTTAGGACTTACGATGCCAGACAGACACGTTATAGCACTCTTCTTTGCTAGCCAGGGGCTAAAAATATCCATTGTCAAAGTTATAATGCTTGATGTGTATTATATTTGGTTACAATATCATTTATTTAATCAATATATTTATAAAGTGCCTCAGTTATTATGTCTATACATTACTGTTCGTATTAATAGGGTTTTGTGTGAGATGAAGTCTTTACATAGTACAAATTTTATTACAAACTAAGCCCGAAATTTCTTTTTAAAAAGCGCTTAAGCATTGAAGACATCTTGGAGTTTAGTTTATAGTACTTGAAGGGTATTAGCACGAAAAAGGATTGCAATTTCCACATTTTATTTAAGTATTTTAGAAGTTACGACCAATAAAAGATATGAAAGTGAATGCTGTCAGATTCACAAAATTATACATTGGCATACCTCGGAAATTTTTTTTTTTTTCATAGTCAATACTTTTAGTTTTCACCTTCCTCTACAGCAAAAGGAAATCCAGAAGGCTTAAAAATTAAGCATTCAACTATGTGACTATCTTACGATCTATTAAACTAACTTTGGCCAACCCAATTGAAAGTTTGACATGATTTTGTACCAAGACAATAAATTTACATAACATAAATCAGTTTTATATATACTTAATTTATACGAAATTACGAAACTATTCACATGTAGACAGCAAATAGTTGTTGGGTTATGAAAATGCAAAAGGCGGTCAAATTAATGTTCAATTAACTTGTATGTCAGATCAAATCGGTTACAATATACATACATTATAGGAAGGGTAGAACCGAACAGGAAATACCTTAATTAATATATTCGACAAGAAAATAGATTGCTTATGTTTGATATGCGATGTTGATGGAGGTTCTCATGTGAAAATTGGAACGACGTTCAAAATATTTTTAAATTTTTTTTAAAAGTTAAACAATCAAATACTTTAAGAAATAAATATAAAATCTAGTATCAAATTTGTTTCTTTATTTCGTGGGTTTTTTTGCACTGACCAAGCAGTAGTCTGCGGGTCAAAACCTTCGAAATGATGCAATTTACTTATTTTTTTATCAAGACACGCATTTATTGAAAAAAATTTCTAGACTAAAATTTTAATATAAATTTTTGAGAATACATATTTCATATTTCTCATACCTCGGTCCTCCAACTTAGCATACCCTGATGACGGTCTCTCGTCAAAATAATTATATAGTTTTTTTTACATCACAATACAATGTTTCTTTTTTTTTCATTATTTAAAATCTTGAATATTTATGAAAAATGAATTTCTACGATGTTTTAATGTTTGTGTATTTTTCCATTCAAAAATTTAAATACATTTCGATAAAGCATTGAAAATATAAAAAAATGAATGAATATTCATCGTATCACCTTTAAATAAATAAAATAAAAATCCATGCGATGATTTCGGCTTTTTGGGACTAGATCACTTACTCCGGGAATTTTACTTTTAGGGAATCTTCAAAATTTTTATTTGCGTGGCAAGTATAAAAATAGTGAATATTCATTATTATACCACGCATATACCGTTTTTAAACCATATCGTTAAGCCATTCCTATAAGAACAGTTCTTGTGGACGTTCTTATGTATAAAACAAAAAGGGATTGTATATGTGTATAAATGAACACCGATCCAACTCATCACTTGAAGTTGTACACATACAATACCAATCAGACACAGTAACGCATAACTATAACACACAGTACACATTCCCTCTTTGTTTTATACATAAGAAGGTCCATAAAAACTCTTCTTACTTCATATATTTTATATGGCTAACGAGATAGCTTACAATCGGTGTGAAATATATCAAGGTATACTAAGTTAAGTCTCAAGTTTGTAACGCAAAAAAATATTGATGCTACGAACAATTTTTGGTATAGGTATTCATAAAATAACCTAACTAGTCCATTTGCGGATGTCTGTCCGTTCGTCTGTCCGTCTATGAAATGACGTTGAGTTCGTTAATGAGCTAGGTCCATTGGGTTTTCGATCGGTAGGACCTATATTGGATACAATTAGAGGTAGAACAAAAGTTTAATATAAAATAATAAACAAGTTTTGTTAGAACTATTTTTTCGTAAACATCACGGTTTACCCTTGAGGGCGGAAATTAGGTTAGAAACATTATATAGTATGTATAACAGGTATTGTAAATATTTTAAATTTATACGCTACATATATTATGTATGTGTTTGTTTGTTTATAGCATATACTATACCTACTAAGGAAATGAGAAGAAAGATACTCTTATTATTTGTGAGTAAGAGTGGCTATCTTTTTTTACTTACATTACGTTAAAAATATAAACAATTGGGTAATCAACAACGCTATATACTTGATATTTCAACAATTTACTCTGTCAATTGTTTGTTTTTGTTTGTTGAAATTTTCAATTTCATTTTTTGGGCTGAAAACAATAATTTTCTATCAGAAAGTTAAGTACGTAGATACGATTCTGTTTACCTTGTACTTGTAATAATTATAATAAACATGAGTCCTTGTAGTCAACAAACAGTACTCTCTCTCCCACTCTCACATTGAAACTTGTAACATTGAGAGAGAAAACACTCTCATCCTGTCAAAAATATATTTTATACAAAATATCAACGATTACATGTAGACCGGCTTTTGTCCCGAAAAATGGCTTGTGACTCCATCCTAGACACCGTCTCATTTCAATTTGTTTCCATTTGTTTTATATACACTAAATCTCAGGCCTCAAAATTCCAAAACAAATAAACCAAACAAAATTTTAATATCTTCCAAAAGAGCCAATTTGTATAATTTTGAAATTTTAATCTCACATTTTTCTACAATTTTCTATAGCAAGAAGTCGCGGTAAGGAATACATGGCGTTTATCACAATGCTGGTATGGTATATGAACAGATACCAAAAAAGTATTTGATAATACTCTATATATTATTGCCGTAAAATTTATAAATATGGCGTTATTTATAACACCGTATGGTATAAAAACTTTGGCGGCACTTATATTAGTATATAATTTGTTCAAATCGACAGTATGATCTTTAGTCTCTAATATATTGCAGATGTCGCAATGCTTCTTGTTTTTCCCATTACGATTTTTGGCGCGTTTATCCATACGCATTATTGATCTACGATCCTGTTATAAATGTAAACGCTAGTTTACAGTTGCTAGTTTAATAAATATTGTTGGGATGCCATTAAATAGTTCTATTCGTCAGAAGTATTGTGGATATCACCAGTCAGTATGACTCTGACACCCATACTGTCATCGGCTCATGCTCTTTGACTGTTGCTCAAGTTCCGATATATTTAATGGTAAAATAATCTTTATATAAAATTTTATAGCAAATCAAAAGGTAGAAAATGTGGAAATATGACTTTCTGAGCAGTTTTTTTGTTTTAGTTTAGTAAAACGTTTCTTGATATTCTCGTAAAAACTATTTTTATTTTAACTTAGAGCGTCATATATTATGAAATGGTTGATCAAAGATTGAAATAAATTCGTTTAAATAAAACTGAAGTTAAAATTTAAAGAAACTATCGATTTAGTCTAGAATGGCGTGGTGACCACTTTTTCGAACTAGGTACAAGTCTATTAACAATTCATCATATTTATTTTGCATGTCACAAATTTTCTACTTACCCAACTGTGATAAACTGATTTATTTCAAAAAAAACCATCGAGTAATAGGACTCTCTAGTCTCTAAAGCCCACCACATTCGATTATGGCTCAAACTGTGTGTTCTATATTTCGATATAAACAAATATTGTATACTAAATAAAACTTTCTAACTTTGGATATGAATACAACATTGTAAAGCTTCTCGATTATTATTGTTATTAGTTAGAAAAACCAATCGATTATTTGGATACACAAACAAAGATACAAATGCTGTAGCTATAAAACATTTGTAGCTACAATTGAATTAATACAATCAGCACAGCATGCAGTAAATGAACAAATTCTATAGTTTTGTTTATTTTCTATCGATTTCGTTTTGTTTCTATTTTACAATCAGAATTGTATTTCTTTACCTCTATGTATTACACAAACACCAAATTTCTGACATTTTTTACTATACTAGCAGATACCTGCCCGCTTTGCTGGGCAATTTCTATTTGAAAAACAAAGACTACCGCGTTATAGTCCTCGCTTATCCTCTCTTTTGTTCACAATTTTATGGATTTTAATTTTTTGGTAAGGAACTTTTTCTTTACAAGAAGCTCTAGTTTCGTAGCCGTAATATAGAGGTTTTGTGTCATTCACACCAAATTTATTATTTTTTTTTTAAATCAACAAAGAATGGTTACGTCATAATACTCGCATTGTTTGTTTGGATTCAATGAATTTAAAAATGGCAACCGAATCTATTGAAATGAATCTATCTAAAGCTCCAGCCATCAGAATGAATACACACGCATTCACTACCTTAGTACAGGCTAAGAACTTTCATATTATAAAAAATTAATCCGTTCGGGTTTTACTTGATAATTACGAAAAAAATAGTAGTTTATAAGAGAAAATGCTTGGAAAAAATCGGATTGTACCATATGATTTAAAAAAATTGGAATCATGCGAAAAACCTTTTTTTGCAGCAAAAATAAAGACAGAAAAAGCACTTTAAGAAAAACAAGTGGAAACAACCAATGGGCTGCGTTAATTGTTTAAATACCACGTATAGACAGAGTTGATAACGCAATCGTTTGCTTTTTGACGTCATGCCAGTAAAGAAAGATAGTCACACATGCATACAAGCCACACGCATATAACTGATATTCCCATATAATACATACTATTTAATTTGCGCTCTCACGGGTAAAAACTGATGTTTCCGAAAAAATGTTTGGAATAAAAGTTGTCTATTTTTTTATAAGGAACATTTTTTACTCTTACACTTGTATTCTATCTCTAACGGTTTACAAGATGGATCCTACGGACCCAAGATCCAATTGACCTATGTTGCTCATTTACGTGATTTTATGAACACATTTATATACCAAAATATATATATATATACCAAAATTTTGTTCATAGCATCTTGGGAATAAACTAAGTATACCTTGATATATTTCATATATACATGGTATAAAAACAAAAGGAGGATTGTTGCACTAAAAAAAGAAAAAAAAAAGAATAGCTGATGCCAAATCGAATCTTAAAAAAAAAAAACACGGTTTTATCGCAATAAAATTTCCGTTTGCCTTTACGTTTGACGGTTTCATAATGAATCTAAGAGATAAATACTTATGCAGAGGTTGTAAGGAAACTCTTATCGAAGAAAATTCTTCGTTACTGATTACCTATTTTTGCATTTTCGCAATTATTGCGGAAACTTTATATTAGGTATTTTGCAGCAAAAATTTGTTTACCAAAAAAATACCATTAAAAGCTACAATTTGAGCCTCGAACAGTTTTCCTGCTAGTGCTAGTCATATAACTTGCAAAAATAAATGACGAACGACACGAGTTGTCTCATTTTTTTCGATTTTTATAACCTCTTTTGTTTTTTTTGTTTTTCCCAACTTTTTTGCTGTTGCAAAAAACAGGTTTTTCACTCCGATTCCGGAATATTTCAAAGTATTTAACGCGGCAGGTAACTTTATTTTAAAATTGATCTACTTTGCGCCGAGCATATTGCACTATTTGATCATCTGATTATGTGAAAACAAATCTTCTTATGTAATTTTTCCAACAGTTTTTTTTTCTATGTGTATTTTTGTGAGCGTACGCAAATAATCAGAAATGTATGTATGGTTGCCTATTTATACAAGTACAGTGAAACTTGTTTATAAAATTATTATTATTATGTAAATGATATGCAAATGGTCATGTAAATATATTTTTAAAAGAAGCAAGTTTAGGTAGGGGGAACTATAATGGCATGATGAGTATGAAACAAACAAATTAAAAAGTAAGCGTTGAAACAAAACCATAACAGATTTTGGATTCATGACAAACGCCTAATCCAGTTCGGCTGAGTTGAAGAAATGTGTCTAGAGCTCGTATAGCCGAACTGGATAAGGTACTTGGCATGAATCAAAGAGGTCTGGGTTCGAGTTCTGGTGCGAGAGTATTTTTTTCAATTCTCTTTAATTAAAATTGCTCGGCAAGATATTTATCTTTATAGTTTACGCCATTGTGTCATCTAGTAAGCAAAACATAAATAATAATAATAATAATAATGGGGTTTAACCTCCGTTTCTCGCCTATAACAGAGGCCATCCACATCATTATTTGTTAACCTTTATTTATACTTCATACATATTTACAATTACATTTTGATGTGGGTGGATTCGGTTACTACGTTCTTATCCAAGCGACGACATTGTGATCAATTCTGCACTCCCATTAATTATAATTGTTCACACTGCCGCTGCCTGGATTCGAACCCGCAACCTGAAGTCTAGATAGACGAACAGTCCGTGTCTAACGCCTTAGACCGCTCGGTCATTTAGGCTCTACATAAATAATAAATTGATATTCTATTGTTCGAGACTAATACAAAATTTTTTTTTATTTGTTATTCAGGTATCTTCAGATTTAATGTCGCCCTTACCGAATATTGTCACTAATTTTAAGTTTGAAACGTAATTTGATATTTTTCAGGCTTTCTGATAGAGATAATGGGTTATGAGATTTTCCCAAGAGAAACGTTACCTTAATCTCTCTCAAAATTCTGCCATTGATAAAACTAGCATCAATTTTTTTTTTTTTTTTTTTGCAACATGACCTTAAAACAAATATCCACAACATGTTAGATTATAATTTAGAATGTTTTTTACTGTTTTTGTCAGTTATTTTCATATTAAAATTTTTGTTGGTTGTAGCTCACTCAGATCACGAACGCGTGGCAGCGCGGCAGGTGTAAAATAAAAAAATGTATATTTGATTTTATATGCATATAAAGTAAATAAAATTTACCCTTCGAGCAAACATTCAAATGTGAGGGGAGATAAATAGTACTCGAAAATACGCATAGTTACACAAAATTTATTTAAATTGTTTTAAAAACAACAGAAACTGTTATATTGACATTGTTATTTCCATATGGAAATTTTTTATTTTAATTAAGAAAAGTAGTGAATGGTTGGCTACAGTTACATGAAAAGACTTCGTACGATTGCATGGAAAAATGGCTCTCTGTGAAATTTGTTCAAACCGCCCCTAAAATGTTCTTTGGATCATTCTAATCAAAAGCTATCATGACCACAAAATTTGTATCCGGTAGTTTTCGAGTTTTTCAATAAGGGGTAGTTTTCACCCCCTTAGGATAAAAAGCGCCCTTCGAAATGATATAGATTTTGAATAGGATGGTAAGTAGAGCTTATTTCCAAAATTTCAACAAAATCGATTCTGTTACTTGGATTTCGGAGGTTGTACCCTATTTTCAGCTTCATTCCACGGAGTACATAATTGAATGTTATATATTAATAAATAATTTTTTATCCTTCTTTATAATCCAGTAACTTTATGCATCAGAGCTTACGTCAGATTCGGTTGTGTCAATGAATAATGAATAATCCAAGTTTGGCAAACTGGAACGCTGAACGCAACTTTATCAAAAAACGGAAAAAAATCGTGAATATTTCGATTTTTTTCTGATTTTGACGATTATAACCTTAAAAGGCTATAATATAAATTTTAATAGTACCTTTTGAGAACGTTTTAAAAATAGACTAAATTTGCTACAATATCAGACTAGTATTGTCTCTGTAGTTTCCGAGATAAAGCTTTTCAAACTACTAAAGGCATAGATGAAGAGGAAATGTTCTGGTTTCAATGAGGATTTTGAAGAAACGTAGCTGGAATGCATAACATCTGATTCTTTGGCTCTGCCACATTTGTTGTAAAAATTTTCACGTTGGTTTGAAAGCGCAGCAAGTCAAAATCTCGACCAACGACTACTATTATACATAAGTAGAGGTCACAGTTACAGCTGTAGTGGTGATGAGCCTACCAACATCTTCCTCGAAAGAACTTGAATGTTGTATTCCCATTTTTGTCGTCAGTAAGTTTATGAAACGAATCTCGTTTTTGTCATTTGACAAGAATTTCTATTGAGGTACCTGTGCCATGGTTTTCTAATCAATTATTATCTCTGTCGATGGGTGGGACTTGGCTCTTTGTAGACGCTCAGAGCTCTTTGTTCTTTTTCTGAAAAATTGTAAAGTTTAATTTTTTTTTGAAAAGCTTAGTCCACTTTAAAAACTTCCAGAGAAGATACTATCAAAAACTATTCCTTTAGGGTTATAATCGCTCGGGACCACAAACTTGGTTTATTTATTGAGCCAACATCATAAATAACTTTGCAAAACCCCTTACTTTCAGGTGACAAAGTTACTGGACTGTATATCAAAAAATTAGATAGTTAACTTCTGAAGGTTTAACGAATTATCTCTTCTTAAGGTTTAAATTTTGTATTCATTAGACAGTTGAACTGTAATTTAAGTAAAAGTAAAATATAGTTAAAATTGAAGAGAAGTAAATCATTCTTTTTTTTCTAATCAAAATATGATCACAATCGTATCGTCAGGATATCTTGGTTTGAAATCTTGTATTGAATTTCTTACAAAATACTTTTGATTAAATTTTGTAAAAGATTTTAAAATGTTGTGAGTAGAGATGCTAGACTAGTCAATAAGCACCATTTTGGGTCGTACTTTACCTAGTACTGGGAATATTATGATCAAAGTGTCATTTGATTCGGAATTATATTTAGAAACTTTTCGGGTACAAATTATAAAGTTATGATAAAAGTTACAAAAGTTATAAACAATTTAGAAACAAAAAATTTTAAATATATTCAGTTTCACGTACTACTTAAATATAAATGCACAAAATCCTTACAAAAAAAGAGAGCGGAAGTGCCGCCATTTTGAAAAAAACCGTTTTGGTCTATATCTCCATAATCGTGCACTTTAGATCAATAATGGTAATAAAGTTTATTGTTAATTATTAAATTTTCTATCTGTTTTGCCTTTTTTTTTAACTATATAAAAAATTCCAACGGGTATTCACTGCTTTTGCAAGTAAGAAGGCAAATTCTACCTGCAAATGACGTTAAATTTCAGTATGATACTAATTTGTATTTTTTTTTTTTTTTTTTATTAAATCAAGAAAAACTAAATAAATAAATAATGCTGGAAAAGCAGGTATTTTCAAGAGATTTTGAAATTGATTCTTCTGGCCTTTGTTTTATTTCCAAAATTGAGTACTGTATCTAAAAAAATGATTGATTCGCTTCTAAACTTTTTAAGGTGTTTCGATACCAAAACGATAGTGTTCCAAAAAAAACTGAAATTTTGTGTGTCAATTAATAAGTATTGAATACGCCTTTTGTATAAATTTCAACCCGATTCTCTCTTTGTACGGTTTACGACAAATTAATTATTAAAAACAACTCTTTTAACTTGGTCGTATTTGAAGAAGTCGTAATAAATGTTGGTTTTTTTGTGTATAAAAATGCTAAACTTTTTTTGGTCAAAACACTGATTTTGATTATTAATTTCTCCTAAACCGTTCAGACAATCGATATGAATTTTTCACAAAAGACGTATAAAAGGATGATTACTTAATAAATGAAATTTCTAATTTTTTTCATTTTTTTGGTATCGAAATAGGTACCTAAAATGAAAGGACTTATATTACACAAAAAAAAAAAAAAAATTAAAGCTTCGATAAGGGTTGTATGGTAACAACATATTTAAAACTTGTGTAGGAACTAACTTACTAAATAACAATAAGCTGTTGCGTAATAAAATGGTCACAAATCCGATCATCAATATTGAACTAATAATTAGTTCATAGATATTCTAGATAGTTAAAGTTATATAGAACTATTAAAGTTTTCTAAATCTAGAATTATATTAGGTAGATGGATTTTGATTGAGTCTTTCTTTAACATCATTGTTTGATAATAGCTGTTGCTATGTATTAAACATTCGATATAGATACATATCAAATTGTTGATCAAAGCAGTGAAATCGGATTTGATTATACAAAAATTTGTGAGTATATTTTTTCTTTCTAATCAGCTTATCAATCTGAATTATTATTAGAGCTCAAAAAATATTTAACGATTAGATGCATGGTAATCAAAATATTATAAAAAGTATTATCAAAGATAATAATAGATCAATTTTGGTGATAATTTGGTGACATTAACACACAAGTATTTTACTTTAGAGGGGAAAATACATTTACGTATCATCAGGGGTGGGTTGGATGTTCTGCCTGGTATGTCGGACTAGAAAATGTCCACACTGACTAAAAACCTCCTCTGCATTACTTCAATTTAGCATTACTTCAATCCAGATATGGACTAATATGCTTGCTGGGTTTTTGCTATGGTTCCTTCGGTACTGGCTCCAAAGTGTTTTCAGCGTTCGCATACGAAAAAGGTGTCCTCAGCGTCGTCGGTTTGGTACGAGCAGTACTTGCACATGAGGGTATGGTGGAGACACAATTTATTCTTTCCAAGTAACTGACAAATTGTGACGTCAGCCTTCATAACATCTATCACGTAATCCCTTTTGGTCAGTGATATTCGAGTATTTTCAATCACGAGATTTTGACAAATAAAAAGAAAACCTTCCAAATGTAATTTAAAAAATACAGTATAATATTAATTTTTGTCTCTTTGATGGTTTAAAAAGTATTGGAAGGTCAAACAGCTCGAAAAAAAGGTACACTATAAACTGCAACCGAGCCAAACCATCAAAGTTGGATCTTATAGTCAGAAAATCGACGAAGTGTACCGAAAATTGCGAAAGTAGTAGCCGGCACTGGTCAACAGAAGAAGTCCGATTCTTCTCAAAGAAAACGCCCATCCGCAGCTTTTACTATCCGAAAATTCAACGTTCCATCATTACCAGTTCTGCTTCTGCCTCTCCTCAGATCTCTCGCCAACCGACTTTCATCTTTCCAAGCACTTCGATATCTTTCTCACTGGTAGAATCTTCGTCAATCCGGACCAGGCAAAAACAGCTTTAGTCGACTTCATCGAATTCCCAACACCCAATTTTTATGTTGACAGAATTAATCGATTTGTGTTACGTTGGCAAAAGTGCACTGATTCAAACGAGACTTATTTTGACCAAATAGATTAATTTAACTATCTCCCGGATGGCCGGAGCTTGGAGATGGTAACCTTATAAGCTGTGTACAATATTGTAATTAATCAAATAGAGAGAGTTTTTTAGGTTGAAATTTAATTCTTTTAGATGGCATACTGGCATAAAATAAACTTCTTATAATTTCATCGTTCTTGAGCTACTTATAGCCGTCTAGAACCCTTTTTTCCAAACTTATTTAGGTTATTCGATTGACTCACACACAATATATTTGCATAACAAGTTATAAGGTCAAACCATTTTATAAAGTTTGTCACCATATCTACTTAATGTAATGTTTATGATAAAGGATTAAAGTGTTAGAGCTATCTATCGAGCATCATTTTAAGGATAAGGACTAAAGACTGATATTGATACGAAAAACAAATATAACGTACAAGTTTTAACTTCCTATGTATAAAATATTAAAAACTTTATAGGCAGTTGTTGAGATTATATCTTATATATATATATATATCAACGATCTTGGAAATGGCTCCAACGATGAAAATGAGTATGTAGGGGTTTTTTGGGGCGATAAGTCGATCTAACAAGGTTTCATGTTAAAAAAACGTCGTTCACGTCAAAAACGTCGGAAAGGTCCAAAAGCTCGAAAGGTGATTCACTATAACTTTCTGCAAACAGGCCAAATCATCACAGCCAAGTGCTTTTGTAAGGAAATCGACGAAATGTACCGAAAATTGCATCTGAAAATCACTGTCCGAAAATTAAACGTTCTACCTTACCCACCATACTCCACAAACATCTCGCCAACCGACTTCCATCTTTTCAATCACTTCGGTAACTTTCTTACCGATAGAACCTTCGCCAATCAAGACCAAGCAAAAACAACCTTCGTCGACTTCATAGAATCCCGAGCAAACAATTTTTATGCCAACGGAATTAATCGACTTGTGTTTTATAAAAACGGACAAAACTTTTGGAACCACCAATACTATGAACCTTAAATATAATGATGAAAAGTATGCAATCAATTGTGAAGACATTTTGGGACTAAACGAGCTAAATTTTTAATGGCAATTTAATTGTATTACAAATAAAAATTGTCCAGTTGGTTTCATTTACACACAACTCACCTAACACAATGAATGGTTTTTTAGTCAGCTTTATAATAGATGCTAATTTCACCAAAAATAATTAGCTTATGTAAGCCATTTTATATTATTTTAACACTTCAAAAAACCTATTATTTAATCTAACAGTCATTATTAAGTGTATTCAGGCTGAATGTTTCAGAACTACAGGGTGGCTTGTGTAAATTGATTGACATGCTTGAAACTCGAAAAATAACTTTTATCGATAAAAATGCTTCAAGCGAAAAATGTTGTTTAAGCGCACATCTACGCAGGTCTTAAACTTAACCTTGGTTTTCTAGTTCAATTAAAACCTCTCTCTACTTCATACCTGGTAATCGATAGATGAATACTTTAAATTAGAAAATTATTATCTTATATATTTAAACGAGCAATTCTTGTATATATATATATATATATATATATATATATATATATATATACATCGCAAAATATACATCGCAAAATATGACTCTTCCTGACATCTTTTGGTGTATATCGTAGTTAATGAAATACAATGCAAATTATAACTCTTCCTGACATCTATTGGTGTATATCGTAGTTAATGAAATAAAATACATTACCGGGACATTCAAATTGGTATTTGTGTGGAGACATTTAAAACGGTCTTCTATTAGTATGTTTTTCCGCAAACCGTACAGTTTAGGCAAAAACGGACTGAAAAATTTTACCCAAAATAATTTTTCGTATCAAAATTGTTATTTCATATAATTGTTTTTGCGAAAAAAAAAAAATTCCCAAAAAATCCAATAAAAGTGGTTTGCTTTTCTATAAAAACCATTTTTTTTCAAATTGGATTAACATACCCACAAAAAGCTAGATTTTTGCTCTCAGTTACTCTCTAACATATTCGGTTTATAAAAAAAAATTTTTTTTGTTTGCTTATTGTTTCCGTATTTATAAAAAGCAACTTTATAATATAAAGTGTTTACATAATGTTTGTTAGTTATGTATCAGAGTGAGGTTTTAATAACACGATACCGGTCGCGGTGTAAGATATATGTGTCTTTGAAACATTTTTCATATGAAGCATTTTTCTCGAGCAAATTTATTTATCGAATTTCAAGCATATATCAATTTTAAAACAAGTGAAAACAAACAATTGACTGAGTTAATTGTTGAAATACCATGTATAGGCAGTGTTGATTACTCTTTCACATTACACATACATACATGTCACACATATACCACTAGTTCGATTTACATCTAGGCATATAAATATCGTGAGTATGACAAAGTACATGCGTTAATAAATGCATCTAAGTAAGAGATATTATAGATGTTATATGAAATTGCAAAAAAGACTTCGATGGCTTCGATGGTATCGTGGCTTCGATGTCTTTTCAGCTATACAACAGTTCTTCTGTTGTGTGCCTGCATAGAGTGGGAGAGAACACATGTAAATAATACTGCTCACTTAGATGCATTATATAAAAATTTCAGCTTGATATGTTTTTTCGTTTTTTAGTTATCGTGATGACAGATGGACAGACGACAGATAGACAGATCGAAAATGGACTAATTTAATGATTTTATGAACACCTATACCTAAATTTTGTTCATAGCATCAATATTTTTAAGCGTTACAAACTTGGGACAAAACTTAGTATACCTGGTATCGTATATTTCATATACATAAACTAAAGTACATAAACAAAAAATCGAAAAAAATTTATGGTTTCTGATTTGAATGAAACTTAGTATATAAGGTAATTTTGACCCAAAAAATTCAAAAATCGTATTCATTTGATGATTGGAAGCATAGTTGTTGAAATATCACCCATTATCCCATATTTTGGCTCGATATCTCCGAAACTAGTTTCCTAATCGTTATATAAATACGATTTTTGTAAATTATGGGTCAAAATTACCTTATAAACAGAGTTTTATCGAAATCGGAGCCAACATTTTTTTTTTCGATTTTTTCGATTTTTGTAAAGGGGTACCCCTTAAAAAAATTCCAAAAAATCGAAAAAAATTGATGGTTTCTGATTTGGATAAAACTTAGTATATAAGGTAATTTTGACCCAAAAAATTCAAAAATCGTATTCATTTGATGATTGGAAGCATAGTTTTTGAAATATCACCCGTTATCCCATATTTTGGCTCGATATCTCCGAAACTAGTTTCCTAATCGTTATATAAATACGATTTTTGTAAATTATGGGTCAAAATTACCTTATAAACAGAGTTTTATCGAAATCGGAGCCAACATTTTTTTTCGATTTTTTCGATTTTTGTAAAGGGGTACCCCTTAAAAAAATTCCAAAAAATCGAAAAAAATTGATGGTTTCTGATTTGGATAAAACTTAGTATATAAGGTAATTTTGACCCAAAAAATTCAAAAATCGTATTCATTTGATGATTGGAAGCATAGTTGTTGAAATATCACCCATTATCCCATATTTTGGCTCGATATCTCCGAAACTAGTTTCATAATCGTTATATAAATACGATTTTTGTAAATTATGGGTCAAAATTAACTTATAAACAGAGTTTTATCGAAATCGGAGCCAACATTTTTTTTCGATTTTTTCGATTTTGTATAAAGGGGTACCCCTTAAAAAAATTCCAAAAAATCGAAAAAACCAATACTTGTAATTTTGGAATAATTAATAATTTTGAATGGAATATGCAAAGTTACGCAAAGTTAATTTTTGATAAGGAACATTTTTTACATTTAAACTTTTGTTCTATCTCTATCGGTTTACAAGATGGGTCCTACGGACCCAAGACCCAAGACGAACTTGACCTCACTTTTTACGTCCTGAGTACGCTGTAAAAATTTCAGCTTGATATCTTTTTTCGTTTTTGAGTTATCGTGTCCACAGACGGACGGACGGACGGACGGACGAACAACCGGAAATAGACTAATTAGGTGATTTTATGAACACCTATGACAAAATGTTTTTCCTAGCATCATTATTTTTAAGCGTTACAAACTTGGGACTAAATTGTTTCTAGAGATAATTGGTTTACCTTAAAAATGTTTAACATATTCAATCGACTTTATTCAATTGATCAACCGTCATAAGACGAAATAACATGGCCGCTACACATTTAAAAACTGAAAACTTGGAATCTCAATATAATATATTTTTAGATATTTTCTCATATAGAGTAAAATACCCTATTTAGAGAAGAGATTTCATCATAAAACGCAAAAACATGGCATAGAGGAGGTAAAGTTCGCTCCAGTTGCCAGACGATTTTAAGAACTGTTATCGAACTAGAACAAATTGATAAATGTGAGCTCCTGAAAGATCCTGTATATTGAACAATAAGGTGTACCATAATTTTGAAAGGCAAACCACTATTGTTTGAAGAGAAGAAGAGTTTATAATATATATAAGTGTACTTTCTAGTAAAGTGCTATACACACATAACTTCCACTATATGTTAGCTAGAAATACGTACCTACCCACGAGCGTACTATGAAGCTTGAATTTGTTAGCACATTGCTATCGTAGCTGTAGACACTAAAATATATTGTATATGTACAAAGTGAACCTCTTCGAATTATCGTTAATAACTGACTGCTATGAATAAAAACTGAAAAGAAAAAAAAAAACAAGTCCAGCAGTTTATTGTATAGCGACTTTAATAGTCGGAATCCATTAAAATCAAGACCGGCTCAAATCTTCCCAATAATTGGTCCCGAAAGTCGATATACAAACTACTGAACTGGTTTTGTTTCTTTTCAGTTTTTATTTAACGTAGTCGGGTTTTTTATTTTTTAAATTAATTTTACACTTTTTAGTTAGTTTTTCAAATATGAATGATACCCCACTTAACTTAGTTCGTCGACTTTCCATTTTAGCTTATATATGTATGTTTTTTCTATTGTAGCGCTATAGAGATCAATCGCGTAAGCCCATTTTAATGATTCTCAATCGATTTATCTATTTAATAGGAATTCAATGATTCCCTCATTTAGCATAGTTTGTCGACTTTCTTTTTCTTCTTTTTGACAATATTATGGCACGCCATTTTACTATTTAATGTTCGAAAAAAAATGATCGTAATAATAATACATTATTATTATGTTATCATCATAATAATAATGTATTATTATTATGTACATAATTTTAATTCAATCATTTTTATTATGTACATAATTTTAATTCAAACATTTTTATTATGTACATAATTTTAATTCATATTAAATAGTAAAACGGCGTGCCATATATTTCCATTATGAACATAATTTTAATTCAATCATTTTTATTATGTACATAATTTTAATTCTCTATTTCCATTATGTACATAATTTTAATTCAATCATTTTTTTTTTATCTAATTCAAATAAAATTAACTGATTTATTATTATGTATCATCATAATAATAATACATTTTTATTATGATGATAACATAATAAAAATGTTATCATCATAATTTTAATTCTCATCTCTCTTTGCTCATCTTATCTTATATCAATCTCTCTTTTACTAAGATTTATTTTACAAAATATAAAATATAAAATATAAAATTTCTGATTGAAAAAAAATAATTAATTAATTTTTTTTCTCGATAAAAATTAGCCTATTAAATAGTAAAATGGCGTGCCATACAATATGGCATCTGGTGGTCACCATATTTAATATTCATTACTACCATATCTTCAATAGCACTCACAAGGTTAAGACAAATCGGTTGGCCTAAGAATAATCAATATAGGTCCACACGTTTGGTCTCTATTGTGCCTTAGAGGAATACAAATACATACATATATAGTGTGTCCCCGGATAGAGGTAACCATACTTGTAAATTTTCTTATTTTGCATTTTAAGAAAAACAGTCATTCTTTATAAGAAGTTTTGCTTATTCTGAAAGGTATGTAAGAATATTTAAAACTTCTTAATAACATACAGAGTAGCCCAAAAATTGAAATCACTATTTTTCTTTTTGGTAATCTACCTTTCTTTTTTATAAATTGGCGAAATGTTACTAAGAAAAGTTTCTCGCAATTAACAATTATGACTCAAGATATCTAGAAAATATCACTATACAAAATGTCAAGAAGATTCGAGCACTTTAATTATAGCATCATTTTTTATTTGAACAAAAGCTGTAATTATAAAAAAAACGAAACAAAGAAAATAATAATAAATCAATTAACATGTACTATCCGAGAGTGTATTTTTTTGTGGACTAGTTTAGAAAATTAAAAAGAAAATTTATTTTCTCGGATAAACATTCACTAAGATTGGAATTGTCAAAGTTGAAAAGATCTTCTTGAAATAGAGTCATAATTGTTAATTTTGAGTAACTTTTTTTAGTAACATTTTGTCAACTTATAAAAAGGAAGGGAATTTCACCAAAAAAAAAAATAGTGATACCAAATTTTTAGCTACCCTGTACATTATTTAGAAGTTTTAAATATTCCTACATACTTTTCATAATAAGCAAAACTTCTTATAAAGAATGACTTTTTTTCTTAAAATGAAAAATAAGAAAATTTACAAGTATAGTTACCTCTATCCGGGGACACACTGTATATACTCAGTATCACAAAAAATGCACGGAAAACATATAATATTATAATATCTGGATGACCGAGCTTTGCTCGGTATTCTTAAAAAGACACAAATTTTATCACTAATAGAAGACCGTTTTAAATGTCTCCACACAAATACCAATTTGAATGTCCCGGTAATGTATTTTATTTCATTAACTACGATATACACCAATAGATGTCAGGAAGAGTTATAATTTGCATTGTATTTCATTAACTACGATATACACCAAGATGTCAGGAAGAGTCATATTTTGCGATGTATGTTTCAGTTTTTCATGAAAAAACGAATAAAACGACGTTTTTTTAAAATGAAACCTTGTTAGATCGACTTATCGCCCCAAAAAACCCCTACATACTCATTTTCATGAAAATCGTTGGAGCCATTTAAAAATATATAAAATTTAGATTAGACACCAAAATTTTACCGATAAATTTAACTAAGTCAAGCAGAAAAAATATTTTCCAAAGCATCTGAGAATAGCAGATACGAATATCTCTTATGATTCGATTTCCCTATCGAAGCAGAGTTTTTAATAAATAAGCTGTTAGGTATTTTGAGTACGTGTACCTTTTTCCACCGCAGTCTTTCGCCAATAGTACTTTTAACTGAAGTAACAGTAAAAAGTAGTTTTGTTCAATGAAGGTGGTTTTGACTAAATGATTTTTCCTTACTTTTACTTCAGTTATTTTAACTCCAATTAAAATTAATAAAAAAACTATAACGTAAATGTCTTTTTTCGTTATTTTATTGTCAATTTTTTAAGTACTTGTTACTTTTCTTTGTATTAAACGTTATAATACCAAACCTTTGTAATACACTAACTCTCTTTCCAGGTTATACACTAAAACAACTCGGCCATTACAACTTCGGAAAAAACAACTCGGTACAAAAAAAAAAAAACAAACAAACAAAACCGACTCCCACGCGGATTAATGAATGAACGCAATCACAGAGTTAACCAGAAATCCCAAAAAATCCCGCAGATCCGTGCTCATTCGACCTCAATAAGGGCATGGCCAACCCGTGGATCAGTGAATGAACGTAATCATTGGGTTAACCAAAAAGTCCAAAAATCCGCATACTAATGCTAGCTCTCACTAAAGGCATGGGCAACCCGTTAATCAGTGAGTGAACGCAGTAGCATGGCTAACGCGAGTTGTTTTTGTACCGAGTTGTTTTGACCGGAGTTATTTTGGCACCGGGTTGTTTTTGTGTAGAGTGGTTTTTACCAGAGTTATTAAATACCAAGTTATTCATGACGGTTCCCCTCTAGTGATTAAAACTAGTTTTGACCAGAATCGTCAGTCAAAACTCTTTTGGCCGCAAATTTATAGCCAAAAGCAGTATTAACCAATGATTTCTTTTGAATGGGTAAGAATTTTGATTGTGACATATACACTGCATTCAGTAAGTGCAAGTAGAAAAATATGGTCTTACAATAAAATAATATCGCTATCTTTTTCTGGTTACACTTAGTGCGCTATACCAAAATGATAAAATTAGCGAAAAGAAAAGAATTGTTACAAATATCCTTCTTTTTATAATTTTGACGAGATTCTGTTCTTTTGCATGCATGAATGACCCTGTAATACTCTGTACTCTTTTATAGATCATAGTAAAGTGTAGATTTTTTACCTTGGAATTTTTCTAGCGAAGATAATTTCTTTTTATAAAATAATAATAAACTTTTATAGACTTTGTAAACTGCCTTATAATCGAAAATTCAACAGTAAATAAATTCTATTTATAGAAATTTTTCCTTACAAAAATAAATTCCTAATAAATGATTAAATTTTTTTAGTGTTGTTGTTTTTTGTACGAAGTAAAGTAATTACTGTCCACACAAAAATATTCAGGTTTGAATTATTAAAGGGAATTTATTTTAAGGGCTCCTAAATATAATTTTACAAGATTCTCCAAATAGTTAATGTAAATAAATAAATGTTTTAAAAAAAACTATAAAAACTAATTTTTTTAACTAACTGAACTAAAAACTAGAAAATAAGTTGAATAAAGGCGTTGGGTGTCATAAAAAGTCATTATAAAATATCAGGCAAATCATCGGATTTTAACTTTGTTTTTAACTGCCGACTTTTCATGTACTTTCGGATATTGCCAAGGTTTTTTTTTTCAAAACCTGACTACGAGTCGAACCATTACAAAGCAAGAATGCAAAATACTGGAAAGAACCCAGTTTTGCGTTATTGCAAGACACAACAGTTGAAAATTTCCGAATTGATGATCAAAATCCGATAGATAAATGTTTTTACCCCACTTAAAGCAGTTTTCCAATCTATTTTTCATTAAACCACATAAACCATATAAAAATAAAAAATAAAAAACGCTTTAAACAGATTAAATGCATTTTTATTTACATATTGATTTGGTTTGTTTTGTTTCAGGTAATGTTTTTGTGATAGCAGCAATTTTATTGGAACGAAATCTACAAAATGTTGCCAACTATTTAATATTATCATTGGCGGTTGCGGATCTATTAGTTGCATGTTTGGTGATGCCATTAAGTGCTGTGTATGAAGTTAGTAAACAATGGACGTTAGGACCAGAACTGTGTGACATGTGGACCAGCAGTGATGTACTATGTTGTACAGCATCCATTTTACATTTAGTTGCTATTGCATTAGATAGGTAAGTAATTATGTATCTATATTTGTTTTGTGACCTCTATCAACTTCATTGAAAAATTATCCATTGTTCTCTATTATACCATGTATATATGAAATATACATAGTATATTAAGTTTAGTCCCAAGTTTCTAACGCTTAAAAATAATGATTGAAATGAAATGATGAAAATAATTATATTAGAACGATTAGAAGGGCCATTTGTGAAAAACAATTTAAGTGGAAAATTGAAGTTTTGAAAATTGAAAAACCGATGATTCTTTCTTTTTTTTTTTGCTCATTGAAAATTACATGATACACTATACAATTGTGAATGGCCAATTATCTTCCTTTAATTATTTTCCTTTACAATTCCATTTCTGTGTTTTGCCAATCAAATGCTCAAATCAAATTAGTTTGATGAAAATTAGTTTTTCTTTATCTACGGCCAAAAGTACGTACTTGCTGCTTTTGTTGGTAGGCAGAAAGTCCGAAATTTATACTTAGATACCAAAGCATGAATGTCGAACTTTCGGCCTCCCAACAGAAGCAGCAAGTACGTACTTTCGGCCGAAAATGACGAAAAATAATATACACTACAAGGGCAGAAAGTTTGCAAAGCAGAGCTCTGAACTGCGCGCCATGATGCAAGAATGCCAATGCAGGAATCTCAAACTTTCTGCTCTTGTAATGTTATATACTATACAAGCCTACTTCTAAGATAATCGAGTAAAAATAACAAAATATCCAATTTATTTAGCTGCAATATGAGTACATATTTTTATTTCTACACTGTATAAATTTTATTTTATAAATACTGTGACACTATCATCGCATCGTGTTTAAATATTGCAAAGTAACATTTTCTATTGCGTTCGCTCTTCGTTCGTTTTTACAATGCATATTTTCTTGATCTTTACAACACAAAAGTAAATAACAATTCATCATTTTTTTAAAGAAGATAAAAACGGTAGCAACGCCTCTCGAAATAAATATCTTTACTATATAAGTATGATACAATATCCACACAAAGTATTTCCGGTAAATGTTAAACACCTTGGGCTCAATTTATGGTATATAGCTAATAAATCTTTTTCAATTTTTCCCTCATCCATTTTGTGGTTCGTTGCAACACATTTAAAAGCACGTCTCATAAATATACAGCAGAAATGTCTTCCTGTTTAAAGGAAAGATTTGTGAATATTGGGAACAGTACCTATTCAGGAGCGTATCGTAGTTTTAAGTAAAATATAAATTATTGAACTATCAATTGCAAAATTAGGTAACGATATCATACTTCAGTGGACGAGGACGGAAAAAGAAGAAATCTTTCAATTTTGACCTATAGCACCGATTTTAATGAAAATTTGGGATTAAGATTTGTTCACCCTCTAGATAAAAATTTATATTGCCGAGTGGTGCTTTTGTCCAGGGAATGGTAACAACCGCTTCTAGGTGCTGGAAAAACATTTATTGATAATGAAAAAGTTTTATTTAAGTATATTTCGAAAAGTCAATACTTTCCGAGTTATGGGCGATCGAAATTCAGAGTATTTAACGCCAAATAACTGGAAAATTTGACCTTTTTGAAAAAAGTATATAGTTCACTTTTTAAAGTACCTACTATAAAAAACCTTGAAAATGAAAAAAGATTTAAGTCATTTGCACGAAAATTAACGGAGTTATATCGAAAAGAAAGTTGCTCGTACCTTTATTTATGTTTTGTTCAGCACAAAAACTGATAAATTTACCGCGGGAGCTAAAATTAATGCTTGCCGCTTTCCAATTTACTTAATGTAAGTACTTACAACATGCCCAAAAAGCTTTAGCAGTTTCGAATATATATTTTTTTAAATATAGAAATTTAAATGCAAAAAAATTTTCGAAAAAAAAATGTCTTTATCATTAAACAACTCGAAAAATAATTTTTCAAAAAATATAAATCCAAAACTGCTAGAACTTTTTGAGTATGCTATAAGTATCTTAAATGGTAAAGTAAAGTAAATGGTAAAGCGTCAACCCTAGTAGCTCAGTTGGTTAAAGCGTAACCAAATCAGTTCGCGGTATTCTTAGGGTAGCGGGTTCGATTTCCGCAATCTCAACCTAAATTATTTTAATTAATAGTTGTGATGGGCTGGTGTAATGCATGGTATATGCCTGAAGGAGGTGCACTCAGCCTGTGAAAATAATCGAGGAGCTGATAAATGAAATTATCAGCGGAGAAGGTCGTAAAACACATATATGGTATCACAATCGGCTCTATTGCCTAAGTGTGTGCTTGTGGACAGCCAATATAACCTAACCTAAATTAATTTTAGTTCCCGTGCTATATCATCAGATTTTGTGCTAATTTTCAAGGTTCTTTATAGTACCTTAGAAAGTGTACGATATACTTTTTCAAACAACGCCGAATTTTTCAGTTATTTAACGTTAAATACTTAAATAGTTGTTGCCGGTAAACAGACAGTTGCTTTCAACTAGCTAGTACCTCAATAAATATCGCACGAAAACTAATAAAATAGTAGAGTAATCTTTTCCTCTTTTTATAAGCTAAATTTTCTATACAAAGTTTTTTTTCTGGGGTGTCAATTTTTCTAGTTAGAGATTAGAGAAAAACTTATGAAAACCGTGATTTTTACAATGAAAAACATCGATTTTCAATAGCCAGTAACTGAAAATTATAGACTTTTCGATTTATGCTTTGATGACAGTTTTTGCTTAGAATTTGTCCTACTTTGGATCCTACCCATAGCCATTTTTAATCTAATCATTTCCTCTCTCTAGCAGAGAAATCTTCCACTCCCTGGGAGAAAGCACTACTCGTTGCCATATTACTGTTGTTTCCTGGCGTCTTATTTACTTACTTACCCTTAAATTTTCAAGTCAATCGGAGCTATAGGAAAAAATTCAGAGGTTAAATCCTCGTTTACTAGAGTATCAAACATATTTGCATACTTGACAAATTAACAGTTTTTTTTTAATTTTTAAATAATTAATAGGGTTTTTTATTCGACAGGTACTGGGCAGTAACCAACATTGATTATATTCACCAACGCACAGCAAAACGAATTGGTATGATGATCCTTGTCGTGTGGAGTTTAGCTTTTGTGGTTTGTATTGCCCCGATGTTAGGTTGGAAAGACGATGAATGGGACCATCGAGTAAATAAAGAACTCACTTGTATGGTTAGCCAAGATCTAGGCTACCAAATTTTTGCCACTGCATCCTCCTTTTATCTACCACTATTAGTTATTCTCATCCTCTATTGGCGAATCTTCCAAACTGCCCGAAAGCGTATACGAAGGCGTCAAGCAACAAGTGGAGGTGCTGGAGGAGCTGGAGCCCCAAAAAATCCAGCTGCGGGCGGTGTTATTGCGGCTGCTAGTGGTAGTGGAGGAATAGCAGCGGCAGTAGTGACAATCATAGGTCGACCTTTACCCACCATATCTGAGACAACAACCGCATTTACAACAGTATCATCTGCGAACACAAGTCCAGAGAAAACATCATTTGCCAATGGGTTAGAGCCAGACCCACCTACAACCGATATGGTCTCATATCAACCTCAACAATCTTCCCATCATCATTATCCAGTGAAGAGGAAAAGTAAAGATGCAATGGATTCGAAACGTGAGCGTAAAGCTGCAAAAACTTTGGCAATAATTACGGGTGCTTTTGTGATGTGTTGGTTACCATTCTTTATAATGGCCATATTGTTACCAGTGTTTCGAACTTGGACATTCAACGAATATTTAATGTCGTTTTTTCTATGGTTAGGTTATTTTAATTCAACGTTAAATCCAATTATTTATACAATATTTAGTCCCGAATTTCGACAAGCATTCAAACGAATTTTGTGCGGGCGACGTGCCACAGCACGTCGACGAAATCGACACTTTGGTGGTATTAGACATTTTCAATGATGCGCAGATAGTGATCTCCGTTCAACGGATCGTGGTGCTCCACCGCCTAGTGCTCGCAATGTCACGTTTAAGGTTGACTGAGCCAGGTGGAGCAGCGATTCGAGTCCATCCGTTGACGAGATCGCTTTAACTTCATTATCACAATCATTAACTAGACCATCTTCAGCTGTATATCCTAGTAGTAGTCAAATTATACCGAATAGGACTAATTTTAGTAAGAAAAATAATTAAAAATATTATTCGATGTTTTCTAATTCATGACCAAATCACTTTTTAAACTCTAATAAAAAACTATAATTGTTTAGAATAAAATTAGGAATCCTTAATTTTTTGTTTGTTTTTGACTCAAGGTAAGTTTTTTGTTTTTTTAACTTATTTAATTTTTTTAAGTTCACGGCGCCATTTATTTTAGAGTTCATTTAAGTAATTAATCGCCGAAACGAAGCACTAAAGTTCGAAAATTTGAACTGTAAAACGGATTTGAATGCGGTTTTTTGGAAATTTTGTGACCTAAATTGATTTATAAAAAATTTAAAACATATTATTTACATTAATAATATGCATTTTATAATTGTATTATAAATATACTAAATTCACAATTAGGTTAATAGTGATGAAAATGATTCTTGTTACACGGGAGTTTCGGGGGTCGCTGAACAAAAATTTTGCGATAGAATTGGTATGCGAGGTACCTGGTACCCAGGATACAAAGAGTCCAGCGACCCGGGCACCAGCTACCGATTCTACGATATTCGTGTTCAGCGACTCCAAAAACCTCCAGGTAGCAAGTTTGGATTCATTTTCATCACTATTAACCGAATTGTGAATTTAGTATATTTATGGTTAATTTAAAATTCAATTATAAAATGCATTATTTATGCTTTATTGGATATTTCTTAAAAATCAATTTAAGTCACAAAATTTCCTGATGCTCTACCGAATCGAATGCAGAAAATCGCATTCAAATTCGTCTTACTGTTCAAATTTTTCGAACTTTGACTGTTTTTAGAGTTTCGTTTCCGCCATTATATACGAAAAAACTTCACTACTTTTAGCAATTTAATACTCAGTGACGTAACTCATGACAAAACAGTGGCATCATAACATTATAAGTAATAGTTATTAACATCATTAGCTTTTTTTATCAAAGTCCGATTTTTTTTTTTTGGTTTTTTGCGAACCACATTCACGGCGGAACATTTACATCCTACATTTTTTGTTGTTTACCCAAGTTGATGTCTTTTGTTAGAGAGCTCGATATATTACACTCTTTCAATCAAGTTCTTAGAAATGGTTCTTAGAAAAATATATGGTAACCATTGTCATCATACTACAAGATATTAAAACCTATTATATTCCAAATTCGGTTTTAATGTCATGCAATTTGACAATGGCTACCATATATTTCTCTTACTAACCATAATCTGGAGTAATTTGGAGCAATTTAACTGCTATAAATGTTAGAAAAATACGAATGGTTTCATACACTCCAAGCACTCGAAATTAGAAAAGAAAATTTGTTTATTTGCAAATTTTTTACTTTTTCTAATTTTATTTAAAATTATTTTCTAACTCTTTGTTTTCTTTGTTTGTTTTTTTTTTCAGAAAGTTGATAATTTGTTTTTTTTTTTTTAAATTTAAAATATTTCCATTAGCAAATTAAAAGTAAAATAAAAAATGAACTAATTCGAGTTAGCAGGAATTTTCTAGTGAAGCCATTTTAAAAAACCTAATTGATATTGTAATAAATAAAAATGACACAATCTTTGTTGTTCACATTTTAGGGCTTTAAAATTAATTTTTTAATTTATTTCAAGTGGTCGCATGTCTATCTGTCGGTGCGTCTGTCTGTTTATGGACTATTCGAATATATAAAGGCTGCTTTATATTAGAAGAATGTGGAATGTTTGATTTCTTTATTTATTAGTGCCAAATATATAGGGAACTCTTTTCAACAAATTTAGACGGGAAGTGACAGTTTTTTTTTCGATAACTAACTTATTTTGAGAGACATCGAAGTTGAAAAAGGAAAGTAAGAAATTACATTATGTGGAATAAATCGCTATTTAAGTCCTTGTATATCATTTTTGCAGCATGTTTTTTTTGTCCATACCTTATCTTCCTTATTCCTTTATCAAATTCCATGAGTCACCCCTTATTGTCAAGCTAATCATGTTGGCTTCTGGCGGAAAATATACTTACAGTCTAAAAATGTATCGCTTAGGAAAGAACAGGCTAGACAAATAATTTCAATGAAAAAATATCATCTTATTAGGCAAACATGATTCGAATGTAACAATTTTTATAGATGTTCTCCTAATACGGAAAACATCATTAAGAAGTAAATCAGCTACTGTAAAGATATTTCAAATGAAACTATTTTTAAAACAGCCCTAATACATATTTAATAACTTTTAATTTTTTTCACGACTTTTTTACGAAATTTGTTCTTGTTTTCTTAGTTTTAGCCACGGGAAAATGACAGCGACTATATAAGACGAATTGCATATTTGTAGTCACAATTTCCACGCGTATTAGTCTCTATGTAATTAGCTTATCGTACCCCTTAATTTTAATATAGATATTCAATGAATCTGCAGCCGAATCAGCATTACGGAAACCGAATATATGCGACTTCGTCCAGCTAAAGTCACAACCGCAAGCAGTACGTCTTATAGCAGAACAAGTGTAAATCAGCCTTTATAACACGCGTGTACTGACTGTATAAAACAGTAGCACTCTAATTGATTTGTGTATATCAATTTTTTCATCCTAGAATGATTTCGTTCCAACATTTTAGTAGTAATTAATTGTTATTTTCTTTACAGACACACTTTTAACGTTTTTTTTTTAATGTGCCTCCTAAAAATGTCTAGTTATCATGGCTGACAGTCAGTCAGTGTTGGATAAAAGCATGTTGTCAAGGTCGACCCAAGTTTTAAAGTTTTAGAAACTATCTGGTAAATCCATTATATTGCAATTTGCCTAAATAGAAAAAGAGGGCTTAATAGATATTCACAAAATAAAAAAAAGGATGTGTGTACGTAATATCAAATATAATAATTTATAAATAATGTAAACAAAAAATGCAACATACTCCAGTCAATCAATTTATTCTGGTCGTAGTTGACTTAATCTGTCATCTACCTACCCTCATGTGTGGCGTAAGGGGTGCAAGGGGGTGCACATACACCCTCACAAAGATAAAGATAAAAAATTCATTGTCCTCCTCCACTCTTTTCGACGTCAGTCCCGTACGAAGAAATTCATGTCTCACCATTGATTAAACGTACAGTAAATACGCTCAACTTGCCCATAAAACCATATCTCCGCTGTTTTTCTGTTATTTTTATCACTGTCCACAATTCGCATGCATACAATAAAACAGGCTACACTTAGGACTTATCTATACAACTTTCCCCTATATGTAAAGCAATAAATAAAACCTATCACAAATTTTTATCACATAATTTTATATCAATGATAATTTTTTTGAACTTACTGGATATTAAATCTGTAAAAATTATGCTGTCATGGAAAATTGATTTTATGATGCCATTAAAATTTATATTTATTATAATATAAAGTCCTTTTTTGCTAAATAGATACATTCTTCCTTCGGCGTAGCAAAAAAAAGGAGTTTTTCTTTTTTCAATCTATACCGGAGTGAATAAAAAGAAAGTAAACTTAACCCAATAGTTTTTTTCACAAATTTCACCGAAAAATATGAAATTTGTGATCGGAAGTTCGAGGAAATGCTTCGACGATCATGTAAAATTACTTCTAAAATATATCATACTACTTTCTCAAGCAGAGAAAATAGATGAACAAATCAATGTTTAAATCTTCGTTTCATGCGAAACAGATTATCTTCTCAAATCACTAATCATGAATAATCATTGTAATTGTCACCATTTGTCACTATACGGCTGTCGTTAGCTCTTACCAACAGACCCAAAAAACCAACCAAACAAAAAATTGGCTCAAATTAGATCGCTGCTAGCGATTTTTGTCATACTAAAAATACAATCCAAATTACTGATCCTGAAAAATCAAATTAATTGCAAATTTTGGAGACTACAGGTTGAGTGTAAAGTGAATATTTCAGTTCAAAGTGAAATTTTCTCCCTTTCAATATATAATTCGCAGGATCAAATCCCCTATAACAGTCTTTCTCAAAGTGGGCGATAACGCCTTTTTGTGGGTACTAAAAACCCACAGGGGGGGGGCCTAAAGTAATTTCTATAGGATAAATGTATGGGATAAGACTGGTATAAAACGTTTTAGAGGGCGCTGAAAAATGATTTATTCTCGAAGTGGGCGCGGTAGAAAAAATATGTTTAAGAACTTCCGCTCTATGAGAAAATAGTCCTGACTAGTGATGAGATTTCTCAAATAGGGCTAAAAAGGACTCTTAGGTCGTAGTTCACGTTAATATTAAGGAAGTTCCAGCGAGGTAACTACTGTAAAACCTAATTTTTGACAGAATTTTATTAATTTTTTTTCGCAGGATAAGAATAGAGCTTACTATTAAATCTCAAGTCAGAATGCGAGATAATTAATGCCAAAGTTCATCATTTTGACGTAAATTGATCAAAATTCCAAACTCAGAGCATTAATGATATCGCGTTCAAAAATGTCAAAATTCCTGAATCTTAGAGATTTAATGATAAGCCAGCCCTATTCTTAGGCTGTGAAAAAACATTGGTTAAATTCTGTCGAAAAGTAGTTTTAGAGTAGTCACCGCGCTGGAACTTCCTTAAATATCGACAAATTTATTTATATAAATAATTTTTTCCCGAAATTGGTTTTTCGTAGCTTCTCGGTTAAATCAATAATGAGTCGTTGTGTTGGTTAAAGGAAATAAAGTGTGGCATAATTCGATTCGCCGACTTTTTTTTAATTATTCTCCCAAGATAGCGGTAATTCCAAAACGCCAGAGTAAAAATTTTAAAATAGACAGAAAAGTGGGCAATTTTGACACTTAAAGGATCGACATGGGAGACACCCTATTATTGTTTGTATTAGAAAAAATTTTTATTGTAAATTGAAACATTAAATTCGAGTCGTGAGTTTCCCCACACATTATATTAATTTTTCTTCGAATATTATTTTTATTATTTCTTAAATTTTCTCAATTTTTTTTTATTGTCGCTTTATAAAAAACTAAATGCCAAATTTTTGCAGCTAAGCATTTTTGTTTTTTTTTTTTAAATATTTCTTCTAGAATTAGACATATCGACGTTTTTTTTATTGCTAAATGAAAATAATAATCTTTAGTACTGATGTGAGACCCGCCTTACAAAATATTATAGAAGCGAGTAGAACGTTCTAAATTGTAGTATTTACAAGTTCGAGGTCCAAAAAAAAAAAAACAAGAAACAATCTACGATTTAGGTCGGATCTATTCGATCCTAGCAACAGTTTAGCAATAATATTTAATATATTTGTAATTATTGTACATAATTATATGTATAAAAAAAATTTATAATTTTCGTGAAGTACAATCAAAAAACAAAAAATCGAAAAATAATTGTTTTCTAAGACTTCTGTTTCAAAGTGTGAATTTTTTTAATGGAAAAATGAGTTTATTTTGGAAATTTTGTATGTTTATAAAAAATTTTAATCTTTAGCCAATCCCGAAATAAAATTCGACAAAATTCAATCACTTTAATTAATAAAAATATTTTTCACAAAACTAAACTATCGACCTAATGGATTGAAATTTTTTATAATAAAGTAAAACCGATGGCTAGTTAAGATTATGTTTGAGTTATATCTCCTACGAGAGAAAAAATGTTTTACTGTGGGTCCTGAAGGAGATATATTTTAGCATACAGAGCACAAAAATGTTCATCTTAATTTGAATAATAATAAAGGTTTGTTCAATAAGATGTTTCGACGTAAATCAGGAAGTATTTTAGCCAAAAAGATTACCACTTAAGGTAATACGAGCACCAAGGAAATTTTAGATTTAGGGTTGAAATTATTTGTATCTTATTTTCAACTTCGATGACTAACTTTGTTATATCCTCATGAATGTAGACGAAAAATAAGAGTACAATTTTTCGATGGCTGCCTTGGTTTTTGAAATATCGAAAGCTAAATATTTAAATAAAATTTTCTATTTTCGATATTTTGAAAATTAGTCCAGATATCGAAAATTGTATTATTACTTTTCGTCTTATATTGTAAAGTTATATTAACATAATTCAACATCAAAATTGAAATATATTTTTTTTAATTTCTGTCCTCACTATCTTGCTTATAAATCTTTAATTAGTTAGTCGTCACAACGGGTGTTTTTTGTTTTCAATAATTTATAAAGATTTTAACTTTTTTTTTTAATTTGCACCGACTAGTTTTGGAGAAATCTATGAAAACCATAAAAACAATGTTAAATATGCCTACTTTTAAAGTCATTTATTTATTTAAATAATTTGGCAACTCTCCCTAAAATTTTCTATATAAAAAAATCAGGCTTTTTATTTAAAATTGCTTTGGTGCTTGTACATTCTCAAATCTTTTTTTACTGAATATCGCATGTAAAGCTACAAATAAAAAACAATTGATAAATAGATTTAAATTTGTTAGCTTTGTAGTTGAAATCTAAATACGTGATAATCATACCAAAATAATTATTAATAAATTTATCAAACATATTACTTTATAAAATTATTTCAAATTAATTCTTCCTTCCATTCCTTTTGTGTAGGTACTTAATATAATAAAATGAGGATGATCCTTTAAGCTATTATCTAATAAGCACGTCTCATATTTACCTAAACCCAGGTAAACTAAAGTAGTATCGATAAACTTTTAATTTTCATTACTATACTAATATTAAATTAAATCTGGGCAAACCTTTTTGTTGAATAATTATCATGCAATTATTCATTAAAAATTTTAAAACAATTATTATTCAAATTATTTAGAAAATTGTTTATTAGAAAATTATTTTTTATTATTCTCATCAAATAATGGCAACTTAAATATACAAGGTGTTCTGTAATTGACTGCAGAACTCTTCACTTGCTACATAAGCCTATAAAGACGATTGAAAAATTTCTGAAGCCTAATTTCCAAGATACCTAACCAAATCAATTAATAAATTTATCCAATAATCATTCAGTCAATATAGACAAAAAAAAGGCCGGACCTGGAAAATATTACAATAGTGACTCTGAGGTTATAGATCATTAGGGGGGCATGTAAATAACTTTAAAAAAAATTAAGAGAATTTTTCGTTCCGCTGTTTTTGAGAAAATCCAAAAAAATGGGGGAAAAAAATTTGGAATGCGTTTTTCTCGGAATCTATTGGTTTAAGGGAAAATTTTTTCAAATAAAAAATATAGAAGACACTGTCAGCTACATTTTATGTCATTGGAGCAACGTCATACGAGTTAAATTACAAAAAGTAGGTGGCGTTAAAGTATCAAAAAAAGGGTTTTTCACGATTTTCATTAAGAAAAAATGATGTTTTTGTAAAAGTGTAAATAAAAAAGTTGTTTGACTCAAAATTTGCTTCAACTTTTATTTAAACAATTTTTTTGTAAAACTTACCGTTTTGGAAATACAGCTTGCTAAAAAATCTGAAAGTTAAGTTTTTTAAAATTTTGAAAAGGAGTACTTGATTTCCTTTTTATTTTCTTGGTTTATTTTAAACATACATTGTTTTACTATAGCTCGGAAACGGTCAGTTTTTCATAAAAATTGTTTAAATAAAAGTTGAAGCTAATTTTGAGTCAAACAACTTTCTCATTTACACTTTTACAAAAACATCATTTTTTCTCAATGAAAATCGTGAAAAACCCTTTTTTTGATACTTTAACGCCACCTACTTTTTGTAATTTAACTCGTATGACGTTGCTAAAATTTAAAAGTGAGATGGATAATTTGATAATTAATCGCAACGATAGAGACATCCTTCTATTTCTAAGTGCTCTGTCATTGGATAAATTTATTAATTAATTTGGTTAATTATAGCTCGGAAATTAGGCCTCAGATCGAAATTTGGTAAGTTCTGCAATCAATTACAGCAAACTTTGTATATATTAATTTGATAAATTTATTCAGACGTATTCCAAAATATTTCCTAAATAAAAAATATTATTCGAGTTTTAAAATTTTGAACAAACTTCTATTCCAAAAATTAATGAGCGAACATTCACTTAAAATACCCATACCACCCAGCCTATTATCCGAAATAATTCATTTTTAAAATTTTTTTTTTTTTTAATAAATTATTAATAAATAAAATTATATAGGTACTGGAGATACGAGGTATTAATTTTAAAATAAAAATATGAATAAATTAATTAATCTTTTAATATTAATAAATGTTATTAAAAATTGTAAATTAAAATATAAATAATTGACTGATTGCAAAAAAAAAAATTATATATATATACAACATATATAATATATATATATACAGGACGTTCTGTCATTAACTGCAGATCGTGGGCCTACAGAATAAGCCCATAAAGACGAAGAAAAAAGTCATTTACCAATTTTGGATCTGAGCCCTAATTTGGGCGCTACAGGTATGACAAAAATTGATAAATTAGTAAATTCACTGGTTATCATTCGATAACCAGTAGCCAATGATAATCAGTAGATATTAATAAATGTCATTAGATATTATTCAACTAAAGAAGGGGTATGAACTGATTTCAATTGGGTTATATTATTTTGAAAAAAACATTTAAACAAAACCATTATATTATTTCATTGGTTTGTTCAATTCCCACTTTTTATTATTATTATATTTTTGCAAGAAAACATTACATTATTAGTAAAAAAACAAATTACGTCACAAAAAGAGTGTTTTTAATTTAGCGTAAATAAACAAAAAACGCCTTCTTTGTGACGTTATTTGTTTTTTTACTAAGAATCTAATGTTTTCTTGCAAAAATATAATAATAAAAAAAAGTGGGAATTGACCAAACCAATGAAATAATATAATAGTTTTTTTTAAATGTTTTTTTCAAAATAATATAATCCAATTGAAATCAGTTCATACCCCCTTCTTTAGTTGAATATTATCAAATGACATTTATTAATATCTACTGATTATCATTGGCTACTGGTTATCGAATGATAGCCAGTGAATTTACCAATTTATCAATTTTTGTCATACCTGTAGCGCCCAAATTAGGGCTCAGATCCAAAATTGGTAAATGACTTTTTCATTCGTCTTTATGAGCTTATTCCGTTGGCCCACGATCTGCAATTAATAACAGAACGCCCTGTATAATATATATATAAATTAATTATTAAATGTAAAATTCTGTTTATTTTTGTATAAATTCAAAAAAAAAAAAAAACCTAAAGTAAATAAAAAATATATTTAAAAAAACAAAAAGCCTACAAAATTCTAAATTTAAATTAATAAAAATATTAAATATGTCTGTTAATTAATGTAATTGATTGAGAGTTTTCCATTAAAAGTGTCCGAACTTTAAAGTTATACCAAAGAAGTTGTGCCAATATAATTAATATTGGAAAAATCATCATGAAACATTACCTACCTATATTAGTCTGATCCACAAGTTGAAAATGGTGAAAAATAGAGATAATGCTCTTAAAAATATGTGCGATAACTCGATGGATTCGGAATATATATGCTAAAAAACGCTTCCAGAACATTTTTTTGGACATCATTCCGAATCCAACAGGGTATCGGGCATATTTTTAAGAACATAGTTTCTATTTTTCACCATTTTCAAATTTCGTGCGAGCTACTATCATTTACTACACGTTTACCATTGGCTAATATCAGCAATGTAAGTCAACTATACATCGTTTGATAAGACAATATAAACCTATTGATTTGGTAAATAACCAAACAGTATAATCGAACGATTTCCAAACGTGGGGTCCAACGAGTCCCTTCGATACCGATCTATTTCTTCCAATTACAGAAGAGTTGTATTTCTCATATAAGCGCTGTGCAGCGAAAAGGTGACTACCATTTGGCTAGTATTATGTCACAGAAAATCTCATAAAATATTCTTTCAAATACAAAAATTTCTCTCAAAAGTATCTCTCTTAAAATCAACTTGTTTAATTTTAAATTTAATCTTCGACTACTCTTAATGGAAAACACTTTATATATTTTATTGTACATAATAACTTTAAATTATGTTTGTAAATACCTAAATTAATTATTATTAAACTTGCACTAAATATAAATTTTTTATTTTTCTTAAAAATGCCCTCAAATTATGTATAAATTACAACAAATTTTGGTTAACCTATATTAAAGAATACAGATACATAACATAAATAATACAGATACATATGTATCTGTATTCTTTGCCTATATTGTTAAAAAAATTCGAAAATTTATTTATTGATTGTAAAAAAGATTATAGCAATGTTACAAAAATAGTTGATTAATAATTCAATTTATTTTCAATTGTAATAATAAAAGAATTTTAGAATAACTTTTATTGTGATTTTACAATAATTTATTTGGAAATATATTATATTCTTAGTTAGGAAATTCACAAAGCAGAATTGTATTTTTATCAAACCATTGTGCGTTAGAGCTTCCAATAATGTTTTTGTAAAATTGCTACTGAAATTTTTAACAGTGTACGTAACATGTACTTTCTGTTTTGAATTGTTTTTCAAAGATTAGTTTCAATAAACTTAACATTGTGAAGTTCAAACCAAACAGAATTAAAAATTTAATACATATTAATAGAACTTTAGAAAATTTCATGCCTTCAGTCAATAGTCGAAAAAACTGAGGCAAAATGTTAACAAATATGGCTTCTATTTTGACTTTTTCAGAAATGTATATTCAGCTATTCACTCTTGACATCGAACGTACGGGGTGTCCACGAATTGAGAAAGTTCGATAAGAATGTTAATGGTCGTTTAGAAATGTAGATAATTTAAAACAGATAATAAGGGAAACGGTTCAATAAAACACTCTCGAAATGGGTAGGAGTGTTTTTAAACAATTTGGTAAAATAACAATTACATGTGGGAACACGAAGGTGAATACGTTGAGGCAAAAACTAACTGAATATAACTGCTAACAAGGAATGAATTGTTAACGATAGGAATATTTTGAGCACTTCAATTTTAAATTAAATTTTGCAAATCGTACTTATATAAAAAAAACTTTTAACAAAAAGAAAACCGACTTCAAAAGGAAAACTTTTCCAAAATATATTAAAATGCACTAAAAAGTAAAAAAATAACGATAATATAATGTAGTTAAATTCTTGTTATTTTTGGAGTCGGTGTCAGCTAAGCTAATGTAAAAAACTGTTCTGTAAGAGTTGTTTCCTTGGCTGACACCGACTCCAAAAATAACAAGAATTTAACTACATTATATTATCGTTATTTTTTTACTTTTTAGTGCATTTTAATATATTTTGGAAAAGTTTTCCTTTTGAAGTCGGTTTTCTTTTTGTTAAAAGTTTTTTTATTTTGTGATTTTTAGTGAATCTGAAGTACACTCACTAACTTGTCACTAAAAACAGAATCATCGAAGTGATATTGAGCTATTCGTCTTATTGTCGTGCAAACTTAATGCAAATTTAAGACTTTTATGGTTTTCTCATGGATGCCGTTGTCACAACTGTACCAAAATGAAATGGGACCAAACGGGAAGCACCAGCTTTCAAACAGATAAAGAATCATCAAAATCGGTTCACCCAGTCAAAAGTTCTGAGGTAACAAACATTAAAAAAAAAAAAAATACAAATTAATCAGTCATCGAAATTAAAATACTTATTTGCTAATTTGAAACATTTATAACAAAATAATTAATACAAAAATTTATTTTACATACGTTATGTTACAATTATTATTGTTGATGTAAGTAAGAACAGTTGACGGAAGTAAATCTGCAGTTCGTTTTTGTCTCAACGTATCCACCCTCGTATTCTATACATGTAATTGTTCTTTTACAAAATTGTTTAAATACACTCCTACATATCTGAGAGGAGTGATTTCTTAAACCGTTTCCCGTAATATTTGTTCTAAATTATCTACATTTCTAAACGTTCATTAACATTCCTGTCGAACTTTTTCAATTTGTGACATCATGTACATTCGATGTAAAGAATGAATAGCTGAATGCTAATATTTTCAAAAGCAGAGACTTTTATAAAGAATAACTTTTTTCCGTAAACCTTATAATACAAAAGTTTTCCATATGTAGCCAACTTAAGGTAGACACCCGGTATATTAATAATAAATAATTTCGTATCAAATACGCAGAGTTGAAAATATGAATCAAAAGGTTTGGAAAGGAACCAAGGTTTGTAGTGTCGGTATTTTTGAACCGCAAACTCACAAACCAGCCCAATACTAATGAAAGAAATTTACCAACATCTTAAAAATTGCACAACAGCCTCAAATCGACAAACGACAGGCTGAAATTGAACTTCATGTTGCCACTTAAACATATCCAGAATTTGATATCCTGGATTTTATTTTCGGAATTTATACATTTTTTGTATATTCAAGCAATATATATATATATATACCTAACTAAAAACAAAAAAACCAATTACTTAAGAAGTGGGAACATTTTTCACCTAGTAAAAGAAGCATTTAGAAAACTCTAAGTAATATATCATATACTTTTGAGCCCAAGCATATGATATATTCCGAAAAAAATAAAATTTCTAAGAATTCTGTAAATATTCAATGTATAAAAATAAAAAGCAAAAATATAATTCTAAAAAAAATATGAATATTGTTAAAAATTTTAAAATATATATTAATAATATATTGAGTAGTGTGCTATAGACGTATCGATTTATATACAATTAGTACTAATATATGCTACGTGTACAGCACACTTTATTTTAGGAAACAAAAGAAAACCTATTTATTCTAGAAGAAAAAATTGTGTAGTCCAAAAAAAAATATTTATATCAAATTTTTAAACATCTCCAAAAGTCTTTTTTTATTTTCTTTTATAAATTTTTAATCGGAAAATTATATTTTCATATAATAGAGCCTAACGAAAACTATTAGTTCGTTAAAGCATACTTTATTAGAGATTATTCGATCTGTAGACGAAAATTTTTGAATCAATAAACTCTTCAATCAATCCGTTTGTTCGTCCGTTGAAGATTAACATCCCGATATATTGCTTTATGGCCCCCATGAGCTTCCCTCCAAAACCGTCGAAGTTAGAAAAGATTTATAAACTAAAAAATGTTTGACTATTTATTTCAAACTTTTCCTCTACTACCCAATAGATTTGCACTTTCAGAATTTTTGGAATTTAGCTAAATGGAGCTTTAAAACTGATTGAATAATCTTTAGTTAAAAATTTAAACAAATTATATATAAAAAAAATTATAAATCTTGTAGGTATTTTTTAATAAATTAAAATAATTTTGTTGATTATTTTGTTTGAAAGAAAAATAATTATTAAAAAATTATTTCAATTATTTGTAAATTCTTGCCAAAAATAAATATAATTTTGTAAATAATGTTCCAAAAAAAAAATTAACAACTAAAATAAAAAAAACCTTATATTGGACAAACTAAAATTTATGAGAAATATAAAAAAAATTAAATAAATGTCTATTGTTAATAAAATTTGAGTTCATTTCTTTGCCTTTGATTTCAATTTTTTCCCGATGAAAAGAAATTCCTTTATCGTTCTAGAAATAGTTAATTTTTTCAAATTCAGATATATATATACCCTTAAATACCAAAATTCATGATTTTTTGAAAATAAATTATCCCCTACAAATTGCAAAACGTGGTGGTTTCGAGGAAGGGGAATTGTGTTTTTTTCTACCATCTACTGATGTTACCTGAGCGTGACATGAGCAGTGACAGAATTGCCCATATCCTATTAAAAACATCTCAGAAATTAAAAAGGATTTTAACTTTAATTTTAAATAAACTTTTCAAAGCAATTGTTGAAATAATAATTTCAAAATAAGAGAAATGGTAAAATGCATTAGTGCTGGCAATATTTTAATTTGAATGTAACAGTAGTTGCCTATAGTAGCATGAAATCAATTTATGGAGGTTTGTGTCTTATAATTTATTTTGTTAGTAAGCCACCAGATGAATCGACATAATCCTGCCACTCTTACCGACAGAGGTATGGTAGCTACTGCCATCTGTACATTACTATGAGTATATTGATAAAGTCGTTGCTTTTAGTCAATAAAAACCATAAAAGTAATAACCACGGCTGCCAGATAGAATAATTGGATACAAAAACGGAATAATTTTGCAACACCGCTATGTCAAAATATCAACCACTAGATGTCTAGTATGTAATACTTCGTTGATGAAGCATTTATTTGTTGGATTCGTCTAATGTTCTTTTTTGCTATCGTTAAATTATTATTTTGGTCATAATTTGTCTCTCATTTCACTATTATTTCGAAAAGACTGAAACTAAATTGGTTATGTTTTAGTCGAACAGAGACTTGACTTTGAAAGAAACCACTACCTATTTGAAATGTTTTTAAAGATCTAGATCTGGCTTCGCTCCACCCAGAATCCTCTCTTAAATTTAGGGCTCTGGAGGAATGAGCTCTACCGAGCTCAATTTTCAAATAATAAGTTCTTAAAATTATCTAAAATTTACAACGATTATTTCAGCCAAAGAATACGATTCATGATCATCGAGATATGAATTTGATACAGCTCTAAACCTCTAAAGAATTTTCAAAATAATCCTAATTTGAATATTATTTTAATAATTATTGATTTTAAAATGGGGTAATTTTCATTTTGTTTATGAAGGATATATTTTAATATCTAATATTTAAAACTAGAGGACAATTTAATGTCGAACTGATAAATTATCAAGAAATTTAAATTTGCACGTGATATTCTGATAGGTGTTCGCTAAAGGTGACACAAGTGTCATTATAGTCCAGGAACTAAGAATCAATATTCATCTACGCTCATTTTAATGAGCTATATCCAGACATTCAGCATCTCTAGGTGGCTACCTGGAGATCACTCAGTTCGACCAAACGATAAACTTCAAAGTGAAATTTGAAGAGTTCCAAAAGTTCGTCTATATCTAAACAAAAAAATAAGTTTGGGTGAAATATCTTGATGGACCTACATACTATTGAAATTTTACTGAGCCAGGGGACTAAATAACAATTTACATAGATTAAACCTTTATTTCGAAACCCACTTTTCGACAGAGTTTAAACAATTTTTTTTTCACAGGCTAGGAATAGGGCTTTTTATTAAATTCCAAATTTTCACCATTTAGAACGCGTGATAATTAATACCTTAGTTCCCAATTTTGATCAATTTACGTCAAAATATAAAGAACTTTGGCATTAATTCAAAAAAAAAAAAATTGGTTAAATTTTGTCGAAAATTGGATTTCACAGCAGTTCAAGCAATAAAACCCTTAAATCTGAAAATAAAATCCATATGGGCTTCAAAATGACAAAACTTAAAAAAAGTTTGAAAAAATTTATTTCCAAAATTGATCATTTAATACAGATGTAAAATTACTCAACAAGTGTGTCATTCAATAGAATGAACTTAAATAATATTCTAGAATACTCTAGAAAATTAATTTGAATTACATATATTATCTTGATAATCGATATTACTACACGAGAAAAAAAAAATAAATAGAAAAAAATTTTGTGGATATGAGCACAAAAACCAAAATCCGCGGAATATGGAACTTATTGTGGCCGTCTAAAATTTTTACCAGCATATTTAGCAGCCGCACCTAATTCCTCTTCAATACGTAAAATTTGATTGTATTTGGCACATCGTTCAGAGCGACATGGTGCGCCAGTTTTAATTTGTCCCGTGCTCAAACCCACAACTAAATCAGCAATAAATGTATCTTCAGTTTCACCAGAACGATGTGATACCATGGTACCCCAACCATTTTCTTTGGCCAATAAATGTGCTTTAATGGATTCAGTAACGGTACCAATTTGATTGACTTTCAAAAGTAAACAATTACATGATTTCTTCTCAATAGCGGTTTGGATACGTTTTGGATTGGTGACAGTTAAATCATCACCGACTACTTGAATATTCACGGATGCAGTGAAACTACTCCATGCATCCCAATGATCTTGATCGAAGGGATCTTCAATTGTTGCCAAAGGATATGAATTCACCAAATTTTGATACAACGATGTCAATTGTTCTACAGTCAACCATTTTGTTGGGTCAGAATTTGGATTTTTAAAGTCCAAATCGTATTTGGATTCTTTATAGAATTCGGAAGCGGCAACATCCATACCAATTTCAACTTTTCCAGTGTATCCAGCCCGTTCAATAGCTTCTTTTAATAATTCCAAACCTTCGGTGTTATCTCCAATATTTGGGGCAAAACCACCTTCATCTCCCACAGCTGTCGCATCCAAACCAAATTTACCTTTGATAACATTTTTTAAATTGTGATAAATTTCTGAGCCCATTTTCATGGCTTCACTGAAACTAGAGGCACCGGTTGGTAAAATCATGAATTCTTGGAAGGCAAGTTTGTTACCAGAATGTGAGCCACCGTTAATAACATTTAACGCAGGCACTGGTAAAATGAGATTGTTGTTACCGGCTAACGCGGCGATATGCCGGTATAATGGAACACCTTTTTTCGCTGCACCAGCTTTACATACAGCCATCGATACACCAAGAATTGCATTTGCACCAAACTTTGATTTATTTTCAGTTCCATCTAATTTGATGAGAAATTCATCGATTTCCGTTTGTTGGGTGACTTCAAAATTTTGTTTCAATAATTCTGGAGCAATACATTTATTAACATTATCCACAGCTTTTGTTACACCTTTGCCCATATAATGTTCTTTGATTTGATCACGTAATTCTAAAGCTTCATGTACACCAGTACTGGCACCGGATGGAACAGCCGCACGAAATAATCCTAAATCGGTGACAAGGTCAACTTCAACAGTTGGATTACCACGGGAATCGTAAATTTGACGGGCGTATACACTTTTAATCGGCATTTTTGTTGCTGTGTATGTTCGAAATGATTGTGTCCTAAAAACAAAATAAATTTTATTTAAATAAGAACAGAAATTTTCGTATTTTTTTCAGCCAGAAAACATGTCAAAAACAAAACAATTTTGAATTATAAATTTTTACCACAAAAAACGTGATCTTCGTAAAATGGAAAACATGTTTAAAAAATATAACAAAAAAAAATTAATAAAATAGAAAATGCTTACAAAATAAAATGAAAAATTAAAAAATTTGTCGAGGAACTTCGTTGGTGTGCGGTTTGTACTGATATGAGTTGCTAGTGTTCATAGATGCTAATAAGGGCACGTCGGACAATGTCAAATCAAGGTGAAACTATGGTGAGGCATTTACTGAAGCTTTGGATCCCCCTATTTTCATTTTCTTTTAGTTTGTAAGAGAAAATAAAGAAAACTTCATTTGAACACTTTGCAGTAACCTTTATTAGAAGTTTACAAGTACGAAAATAGATGTCACTAGTTTGGAAAATATATTTTTACAGGATATTAAATATAAATCTCTAATACAGTGAGGGATGTCGCTTTACGGGTCACTTTAAAGAATAATATGTCGGATAAAATGAAAACTACAACTTTTCAAAAAAAATTTGCCATCTATCGGCTTGGAGGTCGAAGTACTTTTAATTTAGCAAGGTATTCCACCAAATATATTGGATAATTATTGGCATTTAATTTGTATTTTTGGGGTATTTAACTTATGAAACCTTTTGAATTGTATTTTAATTGTACTTTGTTAATGTCTGTATGGTAATTGCTAAAGTCAGTTTGAAAAAAAAAATTTATTTATCGCATACAATAAATGAAATAATATAAATTTACATATATTTTTCTATTAGTAGCTTATTTGAAATACATAATTTAACAAATTCAATTACGTAAAAATCTCTGAAAACGACAATTAACGTCCCCCACCCTTCTTCCGGAACTTTCTCCAAGTTCCCTAAATTTTTTTTCATTTACTTGTAAATTGTATTAAATTTCCCACCAACTATATACAACCAAGAATTTTTCTTCAATTCGGAATTTCAAAATTGGTTTAGCCCTGAACTATATTAGATTAAGCGTCCTAACTGAATAAGTAATCAGTTTACAAAACAATTCGTTATAGGGCCAATTCAGCAGGTATGGCTCGATCAAGGGCTTACTTATGTTGGGTAAGAAATCCAACAGCTGAATGTTTGCCGGTGTAGAGGGGTAGCGTTTAAAGGGTTGGCAAACGGTTTTTTGCGATTTACGGCGTAAATACTCGTCCTATCAAACAAAGTTAAATGTAATAGTTCTAGACAGTAAACAAATCTCGAAATTTTATTTTTATCATTTTTTAACGTAACCTTAAATTTTTCGAGTGAAATACCCTGGTTTTTTTGTTGAACATACGGTTTTGTGTCGGCTCCTAATTTTATACTAATCTCACCAATCGCCCAAGTGGCATTATTACATACGGATATAAATTCAGGATTTAAATTTTGTCCCAATATCGGTAAGAATTCCGATATACAGGGTAGGACATGTTGAAAACATGCTTTTGTTAAATCACCTAATAATGCAAACGAAGATTGTCGTACTTCCGGCATTGGATCTTGCATACATGAAAATAATAAATGCATAATATTACTATTCGCAACCAATTTATCAATATGGCCGTCTAAACCCTCGGTTAACCCCGATAGTAAATCCAAAGCCACAATCATAAAATCTTTATCCGGCGGTTCAAATTGTTCGGGATTTTGTGTATTCGCTATAAATTGATTTAACGTTTGTTCAATTAGAGAAATACAACGTCGAAAAACCGGTTCACAATACGGTAAAAATCCCGATTGTAAAGCGGTTGCAACACTCGACAAACATTCAAGTAATGGAAATAAATCCTTATCTTCATCTTTCAACATATTCCATTTTTTAATTAACGGAGGCATTAACAGATTAATATATTCGGGTTTATTTAAATGATGTCCAACGGAATCCGCTAAAGTTCCAATCGCATCGTATAAGATTAATAAATTTTTATGTTGATATTTACCAAAAGCAAATACCAAAGTTTCTAAAATAAAACCTAAATATGGAACTAATTCGGTACAAGCTTCTTCTTCAATTGTTGCGAATGCAGAACATGCAGCTTCTTGAACCCGTTTATTCGGATCTAAAATCCGTTTTAATAATTCCGTTAATAACGGTTTTAAATATTGATCATGTGGTTGTGTTAGAACCCAATGCGCATATCGACTCAAGGTCCAACAAGTGATTGCACGAACTAACGCTTTTTTATCACTTAAACAATTTATTAAATATGGTATTAAATCAGTTAAATGATTTACCATTCCCGTCATACAACCTTCGGCGATTGCACCTAAGGCTAAAATACCCGATTCCTTAACAATCCACGATCGATGAAAGAGTGTTTCTTTTAAAATTGGTATCAAAACCGGTAATAAATCTTCACGGAATACATTCGCAAGAACATCCAGGGCAGCTGCAGTTTGAAAAAAAAAATTTATTTATCGCATACAATAAATGAAATAATATAAATTTACATATATTTTTCTATTAGTAGCTTATTTGAAATACATAATTTAACAAATTCAATTACGTAAAAATCTCTGAAAACGACAATTAACGTCCCCCACCCTTCTTCCGGAACTTTCTCCAAGTTCCCTAAATTTTTTTTCATTTACTTGTAAATTGTATTAAATTTCCCACCAACTATATACAACCAAGAATTTTTCTTCAATTCGGAATTTCAAAATTGGTTTAGCCCTGAACTATATTAGATTAAGCGTCCTAACTGAATAAGTAATCAGTTTACAAAACAATTCGTTATAGGGCCAATTCAGCAGGTATGGCTCGATCAAGGGCTTACTTATGTTGGGTAAGAAATCCAACAGCTGAATGTTTGCCGGTGTAGAGGGGTAGCGTTTAAAGGGTTGGCAAACGGTTTTTTGCGATTTACGGCGTAAATACTCGTCCTATCAAACAAAGTTAAATGTAATAGTTCTAGACAGTAAACAAATCTCGAAATTTTATTTTTATCATTTTTTAACGTAACCTTAAATTTTTCGAGTGAAATACCCTGGTTTTTTTGTTTTTTTCTATGTTCAGAAATAGAAAAAAAGTCCTTTTTTACAGTCGCTCAAAACAGTTGTTTTTTTTTTTATTCAAGACATATGAATAATAAGAAAATAAAATCTGGAAAAAAAATAAATAATGAAAAACCAAATGAAAAGTTGAAAACAAGAATGAATTTCAGTCTTTATTCAAATATTTCAAAATCTACACTGATAACATAAAATAAACTTTTTTTTTAATTTAGCCGTGAAATTGTAAATATAATTAAAAAAAAAGGCCCATATTTTTAAATAATAAATAATTAACTAATTAGAAAAACACCTGTTTTTATATAAATAAAAAGACAGTAGCTACGTAATAAATAAATGGAAAAAGCGATAAATATACTTTTTAAAAGCAATTAAAGAGTGTGATTTCATCAACATGATTAAAAAGTCATAAAAATGATATTTAAAAAGAAATTCAACAAAAAATTTTACTCATAATTTGTCCAAAACAGATGTTTCTCTAATTTGTGTAAACCAAATGAATTATGAGACCTTACCATGATAAAAAAATATTACCATCTCGATGTTTTTCAATTAAAGTTATGATCAAAAATTTGTGAATTTTACTAGTTCGTGTGAAAGCTTCTTTTTTTTTTTGTACTTCAAATTTTATTAAAAAAAATAATTAACTTCAATTTGAAAAATCGAGATTCGTTCATTTATTTTAGAAACAAAAATTTGATTCGTATCTTTTTATTTTTTTTTTTTATAAATTATTTCCTAAAAGTTCTAAACTCTGAAAGCGTTTTAGAAATGTTTGATTTGTTTGTAATCCATTCTAGAATTATGAGTTAAATATTTTGAAAACTCAAAAAAATAATAGTAAGGGGGCTGTTGGCAGAAATTTTTTTTAATGATTTCATAGTTTCGCAGAAGTTGATTAAAATTTAAACTTAATTAAACATGAAGAGTGTAAATAACATTTTAATGCTGCTGTATTTATTTTAAAGGATGAATTTCCAAAAATCCTTTCTAAAAAGACACCTACCGTATAAAATTAATATTCTCTCCCCCTCCAGATTATTTCCCCCCTATAAAATGTTTCTGATTTTAAATAATATACAAAAAGAATCATTTTGAAAAAAAAAAATCAAAATCGAAGCTGTTATTGAGGACTCCCTAAGAATGGCTATTTTATGTATTCCTATGTATTCCTTTATCCGACTGTAAATTGTCGGGTGCAATAGTGTGAGACTTTCTCTCATCACAAGGAAAATGATTGTGATACGAAAGACGACCGAGTCTAGAAGGGTTAAAACATTTTTTTTTTTAGATATCCTTATTAACGAGAACAGCGAAATCATTTATCAAAATTCCCATCAGCCCCCTAGCTATAAAAGTGACTTCTACAAAACTAATTTGATAATCATAATTTTTTATTGTAAATGTAATGTAGCGTTCAGTTTAAGTACAATTTACTTCTCAAATCTTAGATTACAGGTTTTTTTTGTTTTTTAATATAAAATTTTTATTTATTTGAACCGAGTACAAATACATTAACAATAAGCCTTGTTCTAAGAGAGTGGTGCTATTTGGATGAATATTACACGCGGTTATTTTTCTCCAAAAAAATTGAATCCCCATGTATGGAATGAATTAAAAATTCTTGTTTAAGATCATTTTCAAATATTTAGGATCATCATACACCCGGTCTTTGATTCACACTTTCGCATAATGCCTCTCACGAGTATGAGAGAGTACATACATACGTATACATTAAATAATGTGTATAAGAAAGATATATTATTCTATGTGTCCTTGTACGTGTTGTAGCTTCGGTACGAATGGGAGTTTGATCAGTTTTGAGTTGTGTGACAGTTCGTTACTATGCTAGTTAGAAAAATGCCTTAAATTTAAAATTTAGGCTTCTAGGCCAGAATCCCCCCCATTACTGCAGACATATGTATGTACTCTTTCATACTCGTGGAATGCAATATGCGAAAATGTGAATCAAACACCCGGTATAATTTTTTTTTACATTTTTTGGAAGCCCTAAATAACGAAACTAGAAACAATATTTTTTTTAAAAAAAGAAACAAGACGCATTTTTTTTTTGGACAATGATGTAATATTCAGTTTTATTTAGTACCGTCTAATTGAAAATTATATAATTGTGTAGCGATGTTTTTCATTTCAATAGAAAAATACCAAGTGTTTTAAGACAAAGTGTCACATATTTAAAAAAAGAAAAAAGTTAACCCCCCGACGCGATGGCAAAATGAAACGGTTCAATCACATACCACTATGATTATGATACAAATAAACACTGAATTATTGGTTACAGAAAATACCTGAAGCAACAGGCACAAACCCAACAATATAACAAGACGAATTTCCAACATGCTACATAATTCCCCCGATGCCTATATGATTTTTTTGTTCCCCCGCGCGCGATTACGACACAACCCCGAGAGCCTGTCGCGGTACCGATCTACATCCCCAACGTGTATACAATGTATTGATTCCCTCTTTCAGACCCCGTATAGTGTGGTTAATCGTTCGCTTAATTGTGGTGGAAATTGATCACTAAATCTCTTCCAATTATCATCACCGACTTGAGCTTTGAAACCATGTAAAATTTTACTGAACATATCTTTTAAATCGTCCCCAGGTGCGACCCATGAAGCGAGTGCATCACAGAAAAATATAAAATCATTTACAACACCACCGGGATTCACGCTAACCATTTGACACATACCACGAAACGCGCTATCTTTTTCAGCATTATCACGAATATTACGTAACGAAGTACACCACGGTCGAACGAATTGTTGTAACAATGGTGCGACCTCGTAGGGACAAACATATCCAAGACGACCGATCGTAATTGCGGTATTTTCTAATAAAGTTTTTGGCATATTTGGTCGATTTATTATTTCAATCAGTTGTGCTAATACTAATGGAACATACGGTTTTGTGTCGGCTCCTAATTTTATACTAATCTCACCAATCGCCCAAGTGGCATTATTACATACGGATATAAATTCAGGATTTAAATTTTGTCCCAATATCGGTAAGAATTCCGATATACAGGGTAGGACATGTTGAAAACATGCTTTTGTTAAATCACCTAATAATGCAAACGAAGATTGTCGTACTTCCGGCATTGGATCTTGCATACATGAAAATAATAAATGCATAATATTACTATTCGCAACCAATTTATCAATATGGCCGTCTAAACCCTCGGTTAACCCCGATAGTAAATCCAAAGCCACAATCATAAAATCTTTATCCGGCGGTTCAAATTGTTCGGGATTTTGTGTATTCGCTATAAATTGATTTAACGTTTGTTCAATTAGAGAAATACAACGTCGAAAAACCGGTTCACAATACGGTAAAAATCCCGATTGTAAAGCGGTTGCAACACTCGACAAACATTCAAGTAATGGAAATAAATCCTTATCTTCATCTTTCAACATATTCCATTTTTTAATTAACGGAGGCATTAACAGATTAATATATTCGGGTTTATTTAAATGATGTCCAACGGAATCCGCTAAAGTTCCAATCGCATCGTATAAGATTAATAAATTTTTATGTTGATATTTACCAAAAGCAAATACCAAAGTTTCTAAAATAAAACCTAAATATGGAACTAATTCGGTACAAGCTTCTTCTTCAATTGTTGCGAATGCAGAACATGCAGCTTCTTGAACCCGTTTATTCGGATCTAAAATCCGTTTTAATAATTCCGTTAATAACGGTTTTAAATATTGATCATGTGGTTGTGTTAGAACCCAATGCGCATATCGACTCAAGGTCCAACAAGTGATTGCACGAACTAACGCTTTTTTATCACTTAAACAATTTATTAAATATGGTATTAAATCAGTTAAATGATTTACCATTCCCGTCATACAACCTTCGGCGATTGCACCTAAGGCTAAAATACCCGATTCCTTAACAATCCACGATCGATGAAAGAGTGTTTCTTTTAAAATTGGTATCAAAACCGGTAATAAATCTTCACGGAATACATTCGCAAGAACATCCAGGGCAGCTGCACTACATTTTCGTAAATTCCAATCGGTTAATGAACCATCATCATCTTCACCATCGTAATCGGATTCATCTCCACTATCATGATCACCACCTGGTGTAGTCATTGTTGCTCCAAACCCCCCACCACCACCTAACACCACAAAATTAAATAAAAAAATCATTCTAATACAGAAAAAAAGGGCTACATCTTTGAAATTTTCCACAGTTGTTTATTAAGTTGTAAGAACTTTGTAAAAAAAAAATAGACTACTCAAGGGGGGAGAGGCTTAACTCCCTTTTAAAGGGTGGATAGTTGGAGGGTTTTAAACAGTTTTTAACCTTCTGAGCAACGCAAAGAAGTGGTAATGTGTTTATCAGTCTATGTGTGTTCCTATGTGGCACAATAGAGACCAAACACGAGGACTGATTTTGATGATTCGGACGTCAATTGATTTGTAGTAACCTTGCGAGAACTACTGAAGATATTGAGAGGTCGATTTTTTGGTACGAAATTTTTACCACCTACTAAAACAACTGTGAAAACTTCAAAGATACAAAACCGTTTTTCCTTTGAGATATTTAGTTTCATTGTACTAACCACCGTCTAAATTCGAATGTTTATTTGATGAATGTGATTTAGATTTATGAAATCTAGGTCGAATATCTTCTTCTCGATCAGGAATCATTGCATCCTCTTCAACATTCCCTCGTAATAGAATTATATCCAAATCAGAATATTTCATACCACAAACTAGAATTGGAACCAACTGTGGTAAATAATTCCCCAGCACCGATTTACAAATTTGTTGTTCGGCTAAGGAAAGCCAAAATTCACACGCCTCCAATGAAATACTTTCATCGATATCCTGTGTTTGTCGTAACATGTACTCGATTATCGATTGCATGTGTGGTATCAAACGATCTAAGGACACTTCTAGAAGCATAACAATTGCCCGACAAACATTCTTTCGAACTTCAGAGTTTTCATCGTTTGATAAATGAAATAAATTCTCTAAAAACGCGTCAATATGATTCATAAACGCTTGTGTTCGACTAATTATAAATTGATTAACACAACCAATCGCATGCGAACGAATTTTAGCACTATCATGTTTGAAAAATTGTAAAAATTTTGGTATTAAAATGTTTAATGGACGATTTAACGCGTCACTATCAAGAAGTTCAGCGCTATCTTCACAGATCTTTTGTAAGGCACCAAAAGCACCTTCACAAACGTTGTAATCCGTTGATTCAAGCATTTGACACAATGTTGGTAACAATTCAGGCCATGTTGTTAATTCACCTTTACTCGATATCGTTGTTATTAAAATACCGACCGTAGCCCGAATTAACGGTGACGGATCACCAACCGAACTTAAACACTCCGATTTTATAAACTCCGATACTTCTGGTAGAAAATTATTGTAATGATCTCGAACATTGTTTTTTAATATTAAACCACTTAACGATCGTGTCGATTCATCTTCGTTTGTCATTTTCGTTAACACAAATATTAAATAGTTGTTAAAATCTGGAAAAGTATTCAATTCTTCCAGTTTATGTTGAACCATTCTTTGTGTTGCGGTATTTGGTGATTGGGACTCTTTCAATAAAGTGAGAATTTGTCTCAAACCGTCTTCTTGCGGTTGCCAAGACATTATGAAAGTTGTAATTTTAAATCCAAATCAAAAAAGAAATTACCTAAATGAGAAAAAAAAATAATGGTCTAAAAATTATGAGAAAATTAAGCATAAAATATTTACTAACTCATGTGATTAATTCATACCATACGAAAAAAAAAATGGTTTATAAATAAAATTACAAATTTTTCATCAAAAAAACAATAAAATTAGAGTAAATAATAAAAATATTAATGAATTAAATCTTTTAAAAAAAATAAATCATTGCTAAAACTGTTAAAAATTTATAGGTTAGAGAAACCGGTTCAATATTATCAATAACAGTTAACTAAGATCAAAAAAATGAAACGAATTAATTATAAAAATAATTATTAGCAAAATAAAACTAAGTAATAAAATGTACTTACAAAAATAAGAAAGTAAATCGTATTAAAAAAACACAGAAAATGTATTTTGATAAATTGGGTACTTAGTTGTCACGGCCATTGGCCGGTGGCCATGCTTGGGTTGTACATTAAAATCATTCCAAAATGGATTCAAACACACTGATGTTTTAATTTCAACTATTTACAATTCAAATAAACGAATTTATTTAACTGGTTCAATAAATATTTGTTTTCTTCATAGAAGAATGCCAGAAAAATAAAAGAAATAATGATAATTTGACTTTGTATGGGCGATTCAAAAACAGTAGATTTATGTTTTTAGATTGGCACACATGGCCAAAATATTATCGTACTGACTGAGATTCGTAGCATTTTTTCTCATTCACAGATTACTTCATTGCAGAGGAACCGGATAAGTATATTTCAAATTTACGTGCCATTCTTTTAGTTTATTTGCAACAACATCAAAAATAACGGTTTTATTGCAAATTACTTCCTACAGTTAAAATGTTTGATAAAATTTAGGCTAATTAAAATTATTTCATCGTTGTTTTCGATGCATTATTTATACTAATTAATTGAATTACATAACATTTTTCAAGAAAATTGTGTGTTAATTAAGTTCCCCGAAAATATAAGTAAAAAATATTAATAATAGTATAGTCATTTTTAAGCAAAATACGACCCTGAACTAACGAAAATTCAAAATTTCTTTTTCATAGATTTTTAGGTGAGACCATGGAGGTTATAAAGAAGGAGAACGATCGCTATTTCGGTAGTGTCTAATTATTCGGCAGTTGCGGTAGTGTCTAATTAAAGGCTCGTTTTCATAAAATTCGTTCTTCAAAAAGATTCGTTTCCGTAATACCAAAAGTCACAAGTGCACTTGTTGAAAGTGAACTAGTGGCTTTTTAAAGTTGGTTTTATACTTGTGGGTAGTACACATTTAAAAAATAAGCTCGTATAGCGCTACTTTCTCATGAATTGATTGTGAGCCATTCAGGCTTCCGTACTAAACAGCTTTTATTTGAAATTATTTTAAAGATTTAGATGTCATAATCATGTTAGAGAGAAGGAGAACGATCGCTACGGGCTAAAGCATTAGGTAGCGCGTCTGTCTCTGAAAATTTGTATAATTTATAGTTCATTTTTCAGCCACCAGCTGCGCTGTCGTCGGTAAGTAGTATCTGCGAAGTTGGCTATTTATGAGTACAAGTAGATGAAGTTAGTATCATTCAAATTTATAAAGTAGAATAGATAATTTATAATTTATTAATTAGTAAATAATAATAATAATTAATAATAATTTAATTATTTGCTTTTTTTTTCCTTTGAATGATATTATATACACGTATATTAAACGTTGATAGATCATTTGAAATTATCGCACAACAGCCTGCTTTAACGAGACAACTTAGCGATCCCAGCGCCTCACTTATTTTGTCCATATTTTGGGGCAATATTTTCTATAGCGATCGTTCTCCTTCTTTATAACCTCCATGGCGGGAACTTTAGAGTTAGCAACCATAGAAATGTGGGAGAGAGATTAAATTTTTTTACAAAACAAGAGGAATGCAAGATCTTGAAAAAATTGCCGTTTGATTTGGTTAAAATATAAAAAACAAATTGAAGCACAAAAAATTTTATTAAATTGTACAATAACAGTGGAAAAATTGATAACTTAACAACAGTGTGATCATAAATTTGGTGGATACTTATTTTTTATACTAATTGTAAAACTAAAAAAAATTGATTGGATCGTTTTCTAAAAATAAGTTTAATTTTTAAATCTATATCACATCTAGGATTTAAATTTTAGTTTATTTAAAAAAGTGCCCAACATGAATTATCAATCAAAATCAAAACAACACACGTTGCTTTCTAGAAACTTCTAGAAATTAAATTTCCATTGCTTTGGCTAATGAGCAACTAAGTCCAGTACCATCTGGTTCAACATTCAATTGTGTGATTTTATTATCTTCAACAACCATTGAAAATCGTTTAGAACGTAAACCACCTAAGACAGCTAAATTTTGTTCCAAACCCAATGCTTTTATAAAATCTAAATTGGGATCAGCAAGCATACGAACTTTTCCTTCGGTTTTTTGATCATCAGCCCATGCTTGCATTACAAATGCATCGTTGGCGGAAACACAAACAATTTCATCGATTCCCTTTTTTTTCAATTCATCAGCACGTTCAATGTAGCCTGGAAGATGAGTCTGGAATCAAAATATAATTGTTGTGATCATTTCGAAAGAATCTACCCTTAATAACTCTTGACCTGATGTCATTATTGTTTTGAAAGTTCAAAAATGGAACTTAGGAACTTTTAGGTTTCATTCATTCACCCCAACTTTCAAATTTCAAATGGCCCTTCCTACTTTGTTATACCTCTTTGGAAAGGGCACAAGAAAGGGTTCTCTCTTCAACCTTTACATTGCGTAGTCGGGTAAAAAAATAGGAGGCGAGTTTTAGGCTTTAGTTAACATTACTTTTAGTTAATTGAGGTAATTATGGAATGAATTTGTACCTTGCTACATCCAGGTGTAAAAGCACCAGGTACTCCAAATATAACAACTTTTTTCTTTGCACATAATTCTGTGAGATTCACTTTTGTAGCTGGTGATCCTTCTTGTAATTCAACTTGTGGAATTTGTGAGCCAACCTAAAAACAAAGAAAATTTTTTTAGTATAATAATATACAAATTAAAATAAATGTGAGATTCCTTGCACAAAAATAAGGAAAAGGGTTAATTAACTTAAACACAGGGTTGAAAATTTTTCTTTTTTGTGGTATACAGGGTGAGTCATTTTAATCTATACTGGCTAATAATTCGTTTTTTAGTTAAACAATCAAAAAATAACTTGGACAAAAGTTGCTGAGTTCGATGGGGGACATCATGTTGTAATATCAGATTTGACTCAGTTCTTCGGGTTTCTTTAATAGCCAATTTAGATCCTAAACGGTAAGCGATAGAATAACACTTTAAATTAGAAAGTTGGCCCCCATACGAAAACTAACAATTTATGTTTAAAACATTTTTTCGAAAAACGTTAGCTTTCAGAGGAAATACGACTTAAAAATGTCATTATTGCATTTAATCGAAAGAAAATGCGATTCAAGTTTATCCATAATTGTAGGTCAAATTGGACACAGGCGACTGTCCTCTATTACCTTTGACAACTTTTGGAAAACATTTAGCTCTTTTTCCGAAGAATATTATACCTTTTTTTGTAACTCTATTATTGTTGCCGATACATCAATAAATACCTAAAAGTTAATTTCTAAAGCGGCAAGCATTAATTTGAGTCAATTAGCATATTAACAAATTATTTTTGTACAGTTTGATTCAGGATTAAGGACATCTTACGTAGCACAGTAGTATTTTAAAAAAAGGTCAAATAATTTTTTTTTTTTTAAGCTTCATTATTTATTAAACGTCTCATTGATTAGAAATACATAACAATAACGATTCAAGTAAAAAACAAAAACAATGCTCTAGAATTAAATTATAAATTAAACAAATTTTCCAATATTAGCATAAATTGTATTCATTTATTATTCATTCGATATTCCACACTAATCATAATAAAAAATCGAGCCATTCAGAAATATTTTAATTTTATTACTTTTTGTTTTTGTTGTTTACTTTTAATCATGCATACGATATTTATTTAAACATCATGGTCTCTTCGATAATAATTGATGTTTTCTTTTAATATGATGCATACAGTGTAAACTAAATATTGACAAATATCTTGTCTAGTAATCTTAATTAAAGAGAATTGAAAAAAAATACACTCGAACCAGGACTCGATATATGTAATATATATCAAGGTATACTAAGTTTAGTCCCAAGATTTAACTGTTAAAAATATTTATGTGAACAAATTTTTGGTATAGGTGTTCCTAAAATAACCTTATTAGTCCGTAACCGATTGTTTGTCCGTCTGACAACACGACGATAACTCTAAAACGAAAAAAGATATCCAGCTGAAATTTTTGTAGCGTGCTGAGGACGTAAAAGAGTTCGTAAATGAGCAAATTTTTCAGCATGATTTAGAAATTGGAAAGTCAGGGGTTTCAAAATAAGTTTTAAATAATCTCGACCAGATTATTTTTTTCGGAGATACAATTTTGAGAATTTCTAAGTTGTTCGAATTTTTTGTTAATTAGTGTATATTTTGTATTCTTTCACATTTTACATTTTCAACGATAAAAAAAAGTTTTAATAAAATATTTGCTGTATAATTCAGACATTTTCAAGGACTTTATTAATATTTTAAATAATAATTATATCTTTTTACAAATTTTATAACATATTCACATACTTAAATATTTAATCATTCTTTGATTTTAAAATGTAAAATATTCTATTCGCGACTGCAAAATACTTAACTTTTTATAATGGAAAATAAAAAAATATTTTGTTTCTTAATTTTACGCAAATGAATTTTTGGGCTACTTACGAGGTGGCTATAATCGACGGTTTCCAAACTTTCTGAAGCAGCCATAGTTTAAATTAATTTTGCCATTTCACGAAAATTTTTTTGAGTTATAAATAAATGACAGACATGTTTTAAATTTTCGTAACTAAGGAAACGATATGTCAAACTGATTTAGTTTTTACATGCCGGTGCATATTTTTCACCCCCTGTCTGCGGCATCGTAGCTCCCAAGCGAATGAATCGATTTTGATATATTTTGTTTTGATTGAAAGGTAATTTTATGGAAAATGTTTTTAGTTCAAGTGCGAGTTTAGGGTTCTGTACCCGAAAGAATTATAAAAGCTTTCGTGTCCATTTTCTCCAAAACTATAAAAGATAGCAAGTTGAAAATTTGTAGGTAACTTCAATTAGTGGTCAAGTTTGTTTTTTTTTATGTGTGCTAATTTTACGAATGAATAATGTTTTAATAAACCTTGGTTTATGATCCCTGATTTAAAAAAAATAAGTATTTTGAATGCTAATGAATTATTTTATCAAGAACGTGAGAACAGAGAAACAAATAAATAAATAAACCTTAAAGTTTTTAAAGTAATAATAGCTTTAGCTTCTCACATTTATTAAATTTTTACTATTTGATGGTATGTAATTACCGTGTTGTAGGTTAGACATGTAATTAACGATTTATTATATACCCAAGTATGTTATTTGTTCACTGATCAATATTTTATTTGACGAAATTCATTAACACAATTTTCACTACCATGTACAGTAGAACCTCGATAACTTAAACCTCGGTAACATAAAAACCTCTGTTATTTCAAAAAATACTATGTTCCCTTCCCATCAGAGCCCAAAACCTCTATAACTTAAAATACGCAACCTCTATAACTTAAATAAATAATCTCTGTATAGGCCCTCAGTAACTACATAGAAACATGTACATACCTCTATATTAACTAGGGTACATAGAAACATGTACATACCTCTATATTAACCTTTACCTAACATAGACCCTTGATAACTTAAAACCTCTATAACTTAAAATATTTTGTGTTTCCCTTGGACTTTAACTTATCGAGGTTCTACTGTATATGAAATCAAGGTATACTAAGTTTAGTCCCAAGTTTGTAACTAGAGCTTACAAATATTGATGTTACGAATAAAATTTTAGTAAAGGTTTTTATAAAATCACCTAATCCATTTTCGATTGTCTGTCAACACGATGGATCAAAAACGAAAAAAGATATCAAGTTGAAATTTTTATAGCATGCTCAGGACATAAAAAGTGAGATCGAATTTCATCAGCGGGACGAATTACCTTAAAAAGGGGAGATTGTAATGAAATTCTGACTTCAGAATAGTGATCAGTGACCCTGAAAACCTCCGTAAATACGTTTCTGGTCCATTTACTTGAATTATGAAGTTTGAAAATTTTCAAAAATCACTTCAGAAATGGATTCTTATAATTGGCCTGTTTTTCCCAAAGCAATCAGTTAGATGTAAATTTTATATATGGGCCTTGAAGATTTAATAAAAAAAGGCCCGGTAGGTCGAGGTACAAAAAAATTCCTTTTGAAATGCTAAAATGATTCGTCTGAAATCACTTTTATAATTAGCAGTCCAATATTAAATTTAATTCAATTTTTAGCATGCAATAAAAATACAAATTTTGTTAGTTTGAATTTATACAAATTCAATGCTAAAATATCTTTTTCCACTTGATGAATGACCACTGATAAACTTCGCAGTTTTTTTTTTCAAACTTCCAAACTTATTTGATAAGAATATTATTTTTTAAATACGTAAAAAAAAAACAAATTATTTAAATTACATGAATGCACCAAAAAGCCGGTAACAAAATATCAAAGTTGTTATTACCGGAACTAAAATAACTAACCGGAAATTTGAAGAAAACAATGAAAATCGATGCAATAATATACAAATCCAATTTTCTAAATGCGTAAAAAAACATAAAAGGATTCAAATATGAATGCAAAAAAAGCCGGTAACATAAAATGGTATAAAATCCAAAGTTGTTAATGCCGGAACTAAAATAACTACCCGGAAATTTGAAGAAAAAAACGAAAATTTATGTAAACAAGTTTAACTTGCAAAAAAGGTCAGATAAAACCATATAGATATATTGAATGTATATTTGTTACATAAACATTTTAATTTTTTGGTTAAAAAAATGTTTTTTTTATAAAATAAAATAACTTACTTGAACTGCCATTGTTCTTGCTTGTATGTTATTTGTGATGGATTTCGAAACTTTAATGATTCTCGATGCTAGCACTCGTGTACAACTCATCTTGTTTGGAAATTTGGTCTTATATAAGTATAAAAAAAACTAGAATCGATTTGTACAGATATTTTGTATAGTACTAAATTGACAGTGACAACTAATTCATAAATAATAGAGAGTTTTTTTAATAAAATAAAGATAGTTTTTAATGACGCTATGAGATGGCTCTGTATGTATTATTTTGATAAAGAGACCATGCCTCTAGATTCTAGTCTCTAGCGCAATTTTTAAGATAAAATAAGTTCAATAAGGAAAGAAATACCCGAAAATAAATAAATGCGGACAAACTTTTGTTGATTTCTCTTTAAAGTAGTTCGGTTGTTTGAGCAAGCACGATAAAAGTTCATTTTTTTGCGGTAAATGATAGTTCAAAGTCCCTTTATTACAATAAACACAGTTTTGAGGCCTCTTGCGAAGCAAAATTTTGAATTATTTCATTTTGAAATTGTGATTTTAACATAGTACCTTATGGAAGAATATACAAAAATTCGACTGTCACTTAACTAATCAACTAGTTAACTAGGCAATTATGACGTATGACGTAAATGTAAGAAAATGCTGTAAAAGATGTAATAATGTAATAGATGAAAATGCTGAATTTATATTATGAAAATGTAAAAAAATACTCTAACAATATCGAAAATGCGCCAAAAACCGAAGTTTTTTATATTTTTAATCGGTGAATGAGCTTAAAAAAAGTTTGCAGCATGAAAAAAATTTATCACACATTCTATTTATGCAAAATAAACATTACCTTACGGCACTTTCAAAAAAGAAAACATAAAAACCTTTGGTTTTTGGCGCATTTACGAGTATTTTTTACATTTTCTTCACATAAATTGCCAAGTTTAGGATATTTTTATAGCATTTTCTTACATTTAAGTCATACAAATTGCCTAGTTGACTAGTTGACTAGCTAAATGACAGCCGAATCACTTTTTTTACATTTGTTAGTAACACAATTGATTTTGTATTATGAAATAATGAGCAATGAAAATGCATGAAGGAAAAACATTATAAAATTATATATTTATAAGGGAAAAAGTGTTGCGTCTTTGAAATTTCGCAAAGTTGTTTATTAGGTTGTAGCAACTTCGTACCAAAAAATCGACTACTCAAAGGGGGAGGCGGACTTAAACTAGAAACTCGAATTTCGAATAAAAAACGAAAATGTGCATTATTACTTCAGCTACAACTTTTATTTAAAATTTTTTTTCAATGATGTAAAAAAAAGATTTTTTTTTAAACCCCCCAAAAAGAGGTTTAAGTTCCCCTGGCCTGAGTAGTCGTTTTGGTACGAAGTTAGGTTTTTCAACCAATTAATAAATAACCAGTACCAAATTGCAAAGATGCAACACTTGTTTCTTTATTTCCACGATTTTTTAAAATAATTTTATTGTACGATGACTTTTCATTGGAAAAAAACGGAATTTTATCCACAAAATTTTACTAATATGTATTGATACCAGAAATAAGCATGCATTGTGTAAGTTGATTGACTTTGAAGCAGACAAAGCTATTCAGTTAAAAGAAAATAAAATAATTCATATTAATTGACAATGAAGCTTGTTTTACTCATAATTATCAGTTTGGTAAGCCATATTTAAATTAAATAATATGCTTTCTTTTGAAAGTAGCTAATTTTTATTCTGTTAGTAGTGTTAGTCCAATAAAATTATTGAAAAAGTCATGGTAATAAGGGAAAATGTTTTGTATCTTTGCAAAGCAAAGTTGTTTGTTTTGTTGTAACAAAAAAAAAAAAACATATTAAGTAAAAATAGAAAAAAATTCTTGAAAGTTAAAAACGCAATATTCGATTTTAAAAAAAATGTGTTCTTTTTTCAATCTCTGAAGGCATTCGCTTAGCTAACGTAGTTCCTTGTGTTACGAATTTTTTTTAAATATAAAGTTGATAAAAGCAGAAAATAAAAGAATTTCGAGCGTGCTTAGAGGAGGATACGCTCAGAAATCGTCATTGAGACTTTTGAATGGATGTTTTTTTTACATATTACGTATTCAGCCATTACGAGGCTTCTTATTTGTAAACTCTTTTATGTTTTAAGGCACTTTTATCCAGTACGTCATCGAGTCCTACCTATCGTTCTACTGACTATGGTTCATCACGCATGCGCATCATTAATGAGCCTTCCAATCAGGTACCATTATCATATCCAGGACCACCAGGACCCATAGGACTACAAGGATCACCAGGGCCAAAGGGACCACCGGGACCACCAGGAATACCAGGACCTCAAGGACCACCAGGAGAAGTAGGTCCACAAGGACCACGAGGACCACCAGGACCACGAGGACCGCAAGGACCACCAGGACCAGTAGGACCACCAGGATTGTCAGGATAATTTTATATTCGAGTTCTGCACTCATAAAAGTAGTCATATTAAGCAATATTAATTGAGAATTATCCATGATAACGACTAGATCAATATTTGATTGACTCAGTGAATAGTTTTAAGAATAACGTCACAGGATAATCCTCTCTTTTTTAATTATTGCTCTAACGAATATTATGTAAATTTTGTTCAATTATATTTTAATAAACAATTTAAAAAAAAAAACACTTTTATAAATATTGTTATTTATTTATTGGGTTTTCTTGCTAAACGATACATTCATTTTAGCATTGGTAATAGGGTATTATCAATTAGTTCAGTGTAGACAGCTGGCTATAATGTATACATAGATAATATGTATTTATGTCTCTAGCGCTATTTTTAACCGACTTCAAACCAAAAAAAAAGGTTCTCAATTCGACTGTAATTTTTTTTTTTTTTTAATGTTTGTTACTTCAGAACTTTTGACTGGGTGAACCGATTTTGATGATTCTTTATCTATTTGAAAGCTGGTGCATCCCATGTGGTCCCTTTTGATCCATTTTGGTCTAGTTCTGACAACGGCATCCATTAGAAAACCATAAAAGTCTTAAATTTGCATTAAGTATGCACGACAAGAGGACGAATAACTCAATATCACGCCAACCGATTTCGATGATTCTTTTTTAGTGACAAATTAGTTAGTGTACTTCAGATTCACTAAAAATCACAAAATAAAAAAAACTTTAAACAAAAAGAAAACCGACTTCAAAAGAAAATCTTTTCCAAAACAAATTAATATGCACTAAAAAGTAAAAAAATAACGATAATATAATGGAGTTAAAATTATTGTTATTTTTGGAGTCGATGTAAGCCAAGGAAACAACTCTGACAGAACAGTTTGCTACATCAACTTGGCTGACACCGACTCCAAAAATAACAATAATTTTAACTATATTATATTATCGTTATTTTTTTACTTTTTAGTGCATATTAATTTGTTTTGGAAAAGATTTTCTTTTGAAGTCGGTTTTCTTTTTGTTTAAAGTTTTTTAAGTTCAAAGATAAAATAAGTTCAATAAGGAAAGAAATATCCGAAAATAAATAAATGCAGACAAACTTTTGTTGATTACTTTTTTTAAGTGGTTCGGCTGTTTGAGCAAATACGATGAAAATTAATTTTTCTTTTGCGGTAAATGATAGTTCAAAGTCCCTTGATCACAATAAACACATTTTTGAGGCCTCTTGCGGGCCAAAATTTTGAAATATTTCATTTTAAAATTGTGATTTTTAACATAGTACCTTATGGAAGAACTTACAAGAATGTTAATTGTACAAAAATTAATCGGTGAATGAGCTTCAAAAATGTTTGCAATATGAAGAAAATTTATCACAGATTCGGTTTATGCAAAATAAACATTACCTTACGGCACTTTCAAAAAAGAAAACATAAAAACCTTTGGTTTTTGGCGCATTTACGAGTATTTTTTACATTTTCTTCACATAAATTGCCAAGTTTAGGATATTTTTATAGCATTTTCTTACATTTAAGTCATACAAATTGCCTAGTTGACTAGTTGACTAGCTAAATGACAGCCGAATCACTTTTTTTACATTTGTTAGTAACACAATTGATTTTGTATTATGAAATAATGAGCAATGAAAATGCATGAAGGAAAAACATTATAAAATTATATATTTATAAGGGAAAAAGTGTTGCGTCTTTGAAATTTCGCAAAGTTGTTTATTAGGATGTAGCAACTTTGTTCCGAAAAATCGACTATTCACAGGGGGAAGGGGGCTTAAACTAGAAACTCGAATTTCGAATAAAAAACGAAAATGTGCATTATTACTTCAGCTACAACTTTTATTTAAATTTTTTTCAATCATGTAAAAAAATGATTTTTTAAACACCCCAAAAAGAGGTTTAAGCTACACTGGCCTGAGTAGTCGTTTTTTTCGGAACGAAGTTAGGTATTTCAACCAATTAATAAATAACAGTACCAAATTTCAAAGATGCAACACTTGTTTCTTTATTTCCACGATTTTTTTAAAATAATTTTATTGTACGATGACATTTCACTGGAAAAAAACGGAATTTTATGCGCGAAATTTTCCTAATGTGTGTTGATATCAGAAATATGCATACATTGTGTAAGTTGATTAACTTTGAAGCAGACAAAGCTATTCAGTTAAAAAGAAAGCAGACAAAGCTATTCAGTTAAAAGAAAATAAAATAATTCATATTAATTGACAATGAAGCTTGTTTTACTCATAATTATCAGTTTGGTAAGCCATATTTAAATTAAATAATATGCTTTCTTTTGAAAGTAGCTAATTTTTATTCTGTTAGTCCAATAAAATTATTGAAAAAATCATGGTAATAAGGGAAAAAGTTTTGTATCTTTGCAAAGCAAAGTTGTTTGTTTTGTTGTAACAAATAAAAAAATTTAATGTAAAAATAGAAAAAAATTCTTGAAAATTAAAAATGCAATATTCGATTTAAAAAAAAAATGTTTTCTTTTTTCAATCTCGGAAGGCATTCGCTTAGCTAACGCAGCTCTTGCGTTACGAATTTTTTTTAATATAAAGTCGATAAAAGCAGAAAATAAACGAATTTGGGGCGTGCTTAGAGGAGGATACGCTAGAAAATCGTCATTGAGACTTTGGAATGGATGTTTTTTTACATATTACATATTCAGCCATTACGAGGCTTCTTATTTGTAAGCACTTTTATGTTTTAAGGCACTTTTATCCAGTACGTCATCGAGTCGTACCTATCGTTCTACTGACTATGGTTCATCACGTATGCGCATCATTAATGCACCTTCAAATCAGGTTCCATTATCATGTCCAGGACCACCAGGACCTATAGGTCCACAAGGACCTCCAGGACCACCAGGACTACCAGGACCAAGGGGACCACCAGGAACACCTGGACCTCAAGGACCACCAGGAGCAAGAGGACCACCAGGACCACGAGGCCCACCAGGACCACCAGGACCACGAGGACCACCAGGACCATTAGGACCACCAGGATCGTCAGGATAATTTTAAGTTCGAGTTCTGCACTCTATGTATTCTATAAAAGTAGTCATATTAAGCAATATTAATTGGGTATTATCCATAATAACGACTAGATCAATATTTGATTGACTCAGTGAATAGTTTTAAGAATAACGTCACAGGATATCCTCTCTTTATTAATTATTGCTCTAACGAATATTATGTAAATTTTATTCAATTATATTTTAATAAACAATTTAAAAAAAAAACGCTTTTGTAAATATTGTTATTTATTTATTGGGTTAAATAAATAACCAGTACCAAATTTCAAAGATGCAACACTTGTTTCCTTATTATCACGATTTTTTTTAAAATAATTTTATTGTACGATGACCTTTCACTGGAAAAAAACGGAATTTTATGCGCGAAATATTCCTAATATGCATTGATACCAGAAATATGCATGCATTGTGTAAGTTGATTGACTTTGAAGCAGACAAAGCTATTCAGTTAAAAGAAAATAAAATACATAATTCATATTAATTGACAATGAAGCTTGTTTTACTCATAATTATCAGTTTGGTAAGCCATATTTAAATTAAATAATATGCTTTCTTTTGAAAGTAGCTAATTTTTTTTCTGTTAGTCCAATAAAATTATTTAAAAAATCATGGTAATAAGGGAAAAAGTTTTGTATCTTTGCAAAGCTAAGTTGTTTGTTTTGCTGTAACAAATAAAAATATTTTAATTAAAAATAGAAAAAAATTCTTGAAAATTAAAAACGCAATATTCGATTTAAAAAAAATGTGTTCTTTTTTCAATCTCTGAAGGCATTCGCTTAGCTAACGTAGTTCCTTGTGTTACGAATTTTTTTTAAATATAAAGTTGATAAAAGCAGAAAATAAACGTAGAAATTTCGAGCGTGCTTAGAGGAGGATACGCTCAGAAATCGTCATTGAGACTTTTGAATGGATGTTTTTTTTTTACATATTACATATTCAGCCATTACGAGGCTTCTTATTTGTAAGCAATTTTATGTTTTTAGGCCCTTTTATCCAGTACGTCATCAAGTCGTACCTATCGTTCTACTGACTATGGTTCATCACGTATGGGCATCATTAATGAGCCTTCAAATCAGGTTCCATTATCATATCCAGGACCACCAGGACCTATAAGCCCACAAGGACCACCAGGACTACCAGCACCAAGGGGACCACCAGGACCACCAGGACCTCAAGGACCACCAGGACCTGAAGGACCACCAGGACCACAAGGACCACGAGGACCACCAGGACCACAAGGACCACGAGGACCACCAGGACCACCAGGACCTCAAGGACCACCAGGGCCATTAGGACCACAAGGACCACGAGGACTACCAGGACCACCAGGACCTGAAGGACCACCAGGACCATTAGGACCACAAGGACCACGAGGACCACCAGGACCACCAGGACCATTAGGACCACCAGGATCGTCAGGATAATTTTAAGCTCGATTTCTGCACTCTATGTATTCTCTATATTAATACATAAAAGTAGTCATATTAAGCAATATTAATTGGGTATTATCCATAATAACGACTAGATCAATATTTGATTGACTCAGTGAATAGTTTTAAGAATAACGTCACAGGATATCCTCTCTTTATTAATTATTGCTCTAACGAATATTATGTAAATTTTATTCAATTATATTTTAATAAACAATTAAAAAAAAAAAAAACGCTTTTGTAAATATTGTTATTTAGTTATTGGGTTTTCTTGCTAAACGATACATTTTTTAGCATAACTATGCAAAAATTATGAATATCGAGTCTACGCGTGAAATTTTGTGCCTTTTCTTTAATCATCGGTCCATTTACCGCAACGTTTTTGTAACAAAGTTGCTTGATTCATGTTAGAAAACACTGTTCAGATTCAGGATATTCTGATAATCGTACACGTTTTAGTTTTCCTTCAGAAAATTGTAATTGAATTTTATCTTTTTTCTGAATTATTCTGCAAAGAGTAAATTTTGGCTCATTAAATTCGACACAGACTTCATCGCGTGTCTTCCCACTTTCATTAACGGATATTAACTTTAGTTTTTCACGTACTAATAACGATTTGTCTTCGTTTCGGCAATTTATCAAATAAACATCCGTTTGATAGCAAAGCAAAACTAAAATTGGAGGCCATTGAGACTCAAAATTAGTTACGTGCGGAATTTGCGGGTAGAATAAGAATAAGTAAGTAAACAAACAAATCGACGTTATCGTAGGTCTCAGTTACAGAGGTTAATGCATATAAAATTCACTCGCTGTCCAGATATAGAGGTTTGCTTCATCCCACTAACAGAGGTAATTCAGTGCCAAAGTGTTGGACTTCCAGGTATGGAGGTTTATCACCTATCCAGGTCCCAATTAACCAAGTTTCACTGTAATTAGATTTAAATCTGCCAGAAATTATACAATCTTACGGTGACAAATACATATATTTGTACATAAACATTCAAACCGCGTGATCAGGTTCGCTATTTCCTTCCATCCACCATCTACCACCATTGGTTCGTGTTCGTTCACGTTACTTCTGCTTACTATATTCTATGTCTATGTTATGTTTTGCTACTCTAGAGGAGTCTTCGTTTCTTTGACATTGACATTCACCGATGCGCCAGCATTCAACTCTTCGCGCCGATAACTTAACAATACGTTATACGTACGCTGTTAGAACGTAATACGTACTGATATATATTGTTGTTATAATATTCACATTGTTGGAGTTTTTCGTTTCTATATTTCGCGTGGTTTTTCTATGTGGAATATAAACACAGTGTGAAATTAATGTCTATGTGCGATACTAAGAATTTTTCGCGTGTGATTTCCGTTTTTTTTTCTTTATTTTTAAATAATTCGCAACAGTTTTATTTTTAAAACAGTTTGTGGTTTAAGTGTTTTTAAAATCATGAGTTTAATTCAATATTATATTTTATGTTTAATTTTATTGGTAAGTACAAATTTTTGTTTTCGAATTGTTTCGAATCATGGAATGGAAATTATTCTCTTTTTTTCAAAAATGGTAAATTTGTTCTTAGAAAGTGTGCTAAAACATCATGAAAAAGACCAAATTGAAGCTTTTTTACGAAGAATTAACAGTTTTTCTTTAATTATCGAAAGTAATTACAAATTTTCTTGGCCAATAAAAAATATATCATATTTTGTAAATATACTCAAAAAATATACAACTGTATTTACCGCATTTTGCTATTCGTTGGGCGCGAAACCATGGTAGTAGGAACAATTAAATCGACGGCAAGGCCTCCAGTGGATAATTTTGCGGCTAAAGGGGGCTGTTATGAGTAATTTTCAATTCTTTACATATAAATGGTATAGTAAATGTCAAATTAAAATTGTTGCATTAGAAATTATGGAAATAAGAGATGAAAATGTATAAATAATAATTTTTAAAACATAAATACTTATTTTAATTTGTTAGGAAATAATATTAAATTTTCAATGTAAACCATATATATACTATCCATAGAATTATATGTCCATCTATAGAATTATATTAATAAAATAGTTTATTGTTACCATGAAAAAAAACGCCTCCATAATGCACGGTGCGAATAGTGTTTTTGGAAGCCATGGATCAGAGACTAGTTATAACATAATTCACCATCAAGTGATGGATACTTCCACGACAAGTGCAGAGTGCAGAATGACAATTATAAACATGTGTATAAATTATCAAAATAAATGAGCGAATCAAGTTTAATTTTAAAACAGTCTATTAATAACACTGAGACTGAATAAAATAAATACCCACTGAGATTTTAATCTTCAAATTAAATATCTATTACCTGCCTACGATTACTATAGAATGTGTGTAGTAGATGTATAAAGGTGATTCTACGTTTATATGTTGTATCTTATATATTATTACTCCAGCAAGGTTTATTTTGTACTCTTATCTTCCTTATTTTAAATTCCATGAATTACTCCTCATTTTCCATCTTATTATGGGCAAAATAGAAGGATTTATGCATTCACAGACCAATCAAACGATGTAAGTGTCACTTTAGAATATCATAAAACAATAATTGATTGTAAATTAATTTAATTTGGTAGGCAATACTAAAAAAAAATTTTTCTTATAAATAAAGACAACAAAAAAATCATACATTTTTATCAAATTATTTCACCAATACCGAGACACTTAAATGTGGGAGGTATCAACATATGGACGGGATTAAATTGTGTATTACTATTAGCACAATGCACTGCAGATAAGTATCACATAATTTCTTATGATAACACAATGCTCTATAAAAAGGGTAAACAGTATAATGTTTATGAAAAAATGTTTGAAACAAAAGTTGTTTATTTTTTTATAAGGGACATTTTTTACATTTTAACTTTTATTCTATCTCTAACACGATCAAGACCCAATTTTGGTCTTTGTTGCTCATTTACGAACTCGACCTCGTGTTTATTTTCCGTGTTGTCAGACGAACAGACAGACAACCGAAAATGGACTAATTAGGTGATTTTATGACACTTATATCTATATAGTAGCATCAATTTTTTTAAGGATGTATGAGCATGACAACAATGTTTGATTTAAAGGCTCAAAATTTGTTTGTAGGTAGTCTTTTACTCAAAGAATATGTGGTTAAAATTTCAGCTTAGGTACCCGTGCAAATTTTTAAGAAAAAAGTCATTAAAAATCGATATAAAATACATTGGCTCTTATGGAGGAATCTCAAAAAACGACATATTTTGGAAGTTTTTGATAATTTTCATTTGGAATGAATGAAAACAAATTTTAAAAAAACTTTTTAATAGAAAGTAAACATATTAGCAATGAATTAGAAAAGAAAAAAACTAAGTGTCACCGTCCATATAAGGGATGTAAGAGCAGGGTAGATTAAGGCTTGCAATTATTTTTATCTTATTTTCAACTTTGATGATGAATTTTGTTATAACTTCATGAATGTAGACGAAAAATAAGAATAAAATTTTTCGATATGTGTCTTGGTTTTCGAAATATCGAAAGCTAAATAATTAAACAAAATTTTCAATTTTCGATATTTTGAAAATTAAGCCAGATATCGAAAAATTTTATTCTTACTTTTCGTCTTATATCGTCAAATAATAATATAAATTTATCATCAAAATTGAAAATATCTATTTTTAAATTTGTGCCCCCACTACCATGCTCATACATCCTTAAGCGTTACAAACTTGAGACTAAACTTAATTGAACGTAGAATCACCCATATATAATATAAATGAATGTATTGTATATTATGTTATGTTATGTACATATTATTTTATTTATATACACTTCTCATGTTTAACAATTCATAATGAACTTGAGAGTTAAGTTTGAAGAGCTTCATTTGAATGTGAGTTGGTTGTAGTACTTAACTTACTCGTACTGTATACTGGTACTGGTACTGGTACATAATAAAATATTATCTTTAAGTTTTTGCAATTATTATTACAATATTAATTATTGTGATGTAATCACAGACTTATATATTGTTTAGTTCAATGTACTTTTAATAATGCATTGTATTATTATTAAGTACCTATTTTAAAAAGAAATTCTAATTACATTCCATTGCGAATTGCATTCGAATTTTACAACATTACTTTTATTAATTTGTTATTGGATTGAAGGATTGAATAATACCTACTAGGGATTTCAATAAAACTTTACAAATACATTTTTTGATTAACAAAGTTTCTAAAAATCACAAAAAATTCCTAGGTCATCGGGCTTTTTATTAATTTTTTTACCGTTCAAAGTTGGCTGAAAAAATGATGAATCATATAGGTTATCCTTTTCAATTGGATATTTCTATATCAAAAAATCTAGACAGTGCAGTGTGATAGAAAACTATCTTAACTATTCTGACAATCTTGTTGTTTATAATAATACCATAAAAATATAAGGTTGTCGATGATATAACAATTTTAATTTAATTATAAGTTCATTAGAGATCCATCATTTGATGAAGAAACGACTATAGTTAGGGTATTGATGATTGACAAGTGATATCTATATTATCAAATTTATAAGCAGCACTTGCACACAATATATTATATATTTTTGTAGTTGCGTGATATTGTAAAGCTAAAAATAACACATTATTTGACTACAAAGCATGTATTTGGTTTATATCGTACAATAAACTAAAACTTTTTTTATAATATTGAAAGTTTAAAATCACCTTAATTTGGATTTTGTTGTTTCAACCTTGTACCACCCGGTATACAAACTGAAAAATGATGCTAGATATAAATATTGAAGAGCAAACATGGGAGTTTTATTACATTTTATTACCAAGAATTACAATATTATAGAAAAAAATGGCAAATTTGAATAATTTTTTCTTGAATTCTTGAATATAATACAAACAAAAAATTAAGTATTATAATTTATATTATTTAAAAAAAATGAAGTCTTTGTTTTAAATGTAATTTAAAAAAAATTCCAATGTTATAAACCGGATTTGAATGTATAAATAACCTTTATCATGCTATCCCAATTGGGAAACTGGAATTGAAAAAATGTAATAATAAAATTCACAGTATTATTAAATAAAATTTACAAAAAAAATTCCCTAAATTAAACACATATTTGTGAATACAATATGTCAAAAATTACATTAATTTATTTATGAAAATACCTAAATATTATCTTTTATTTTTAACCGACTTCAAAAAAGTCGGTAATGTGTATGTTAAAAACTTTTGTGGAATCATTTTCAATACTATTTAAAATTCCGGGTACTCTGGTTACACAAAATAGAATTTTCATTTTCATGAATCATAATTATTTATTTTAATTTGAAATTCATGAAAATAAACGAAATTAAAATTTGTTGTGTTAATAACACGAAGCGACGTATCCATTATTTTTGATAAAAGTCTCATTATCATATGCAAATTACATGATAAAAATGTAAATATAATTTATTTTAAAATTTATACACTCAGCTCTCATCTCTTCTGTACCCATAAGTGGTGTGCCGGATATTCCTATCCGATTTTTTGTTTGATTTTAGATAATAGGTGATAGGTTAGGATGCCCTAAATATAAAAGTTACTTCCCCCCCTTGGAAAATAACGCTGCCTTCGTTCATGGAGCTCACTGCGCTCCCGTAAAGAATTGAAATAAAAAAAAGAAAGAGAAGTGTCGTGGGACACCTGGTTGGAACTTTGTTCCTATCTTGTCTTCGTATATTATAAATGTAAGGAACATTTGTGCAAAATTTTATTGCTTGAAGACTCAGCGGTTTTAGATGTGCGTTGATCGATCTGTCAGCCTGCCAATTTCTTCTTTTATAAAGATAGAAGATATTTTTGAGTTATTAAATTTATTCCTGTGTGACCTATTTAAAATATGCATCAAACGAAATTGGCGGGTCTATAAATCATCAGAAACTGGATCGTTATGGATCTAAAGTTTTGCTGATTCGTCACATCACTAATACCTATGTGCGAGTAATGACTATGATAATAATAATGAAAAAAAATAAAATAAAACCACTGTGTTAGAATTAAAGATAATTCACTCTTATTGATTTTTCATTTAAAATGAGCCTCTGGGGGATCATTTACAAAAACGTATTTCAGCTTACATATACCTACTACCTTACAAATACGGTGTCTCAGACCACCCGTATCATCCATTTTAAAGTTGGAGAAATGATAATTTCCCAACTGGGAAATACTAGGAATTTTGAATCAAAAAGAAAAAGAAAAAAAAAAGGAACACTTTTTTTTATCTTGTTGTATATTTTTCATTTTTTTTTGGAGTTGTTTTTTAGCAAATCGACTACAAGTCACACTGAATATTTTAAAAAACAAAAAAGAAGAAAAAAGTATAAAATGATCTTACAAAATTGAACATGTGCATAATTAATCATTTAAACCAGCAAAAAAATCAAAGCAAATCTTAGTAAAAAAAGTAAGCTACATTTTTTTATATACGAAGATACGATAGAAACATAGTTCCAACCGGGTGGCCGACGACAACTCTCGTTTTTTTTCCATTCATGGTATACTTTTTCATAGAATAACCAATAATCTCTTCGGAGGAATAATTTTGGGAACCTCTCAAATAGCAGTGGTGGTTTGAAATACTCTGTGCAAGAGTAATAGGTGTATAGAGAGTTTATGGTATAAAACCTGACTTATATATTTTATTTGCAAATTCATACACAAAACTGAAGTATTAAAAATAATTTCATTACGTTTTGCTTCCCTTATTTCTGTTACATAAGTACTTCTAACATAATATATCTCTCTCTCGAAACTATAAAAAGTTTTATAAGGTTTTATGTTATTAATGTGCAGACTTGCACATTGAAATGAAATTGTACGGAGGGAGACTTGGTTCACATAATAATATAACTACACCCTTCGTAGCTTCCGAGTATACAGGGTCGATCATTTTAATTTATACAACTAAATATCTCGTTTAACTGGGAACCACAATGGCTCCCACTCAAGAAAAGCTTGCGAGGATGCCATACCAAGAAGGTCTTAACAGATTAGGAGATAATCTGAAAAACTAACAATTAAAGGCATGGACCAGCTACGAGGGAGGGCGAATCGCCAAAAGCATGTTGGGTGAAGGAAACTCGCTCGGTAACAGAGCCGAGGAGATCTTGAAACTAAACAGAGCTGATATTAGAGTCATCGTAGAGTTACTCACAGGGCATGATAACCTGAACAAGTTCCAACATCAGATTGGAAAAAGACAATCTCCCGCGTGTGACAGATGCGGAGAAAATTCAGAAGAAACATGATCCACTTTCTCTGTTACTGCCCGGCGCTCATACAGCAGCGAAGGAAATGTTTTGGTCCGGCCATAGTCGAACCAGAAGAAATTAGGAAACTCAGCGCTAGGCAGATCCTGGGTTTCAGTACATCATTTGGTTATAATAGCCACTGAAAAGTGTAGCGGGGATAGTGCACAAGGGTCTATTTGGCTAGGTGCTCTGAACTATTGCTTCGAGGCCCGATGCTCGAGCATGGCCTGCTAACTTCCATACCCGTTATGCTAAAAAACGTGGTTCTAACACATTAAATCAATCAAATTATTATTATAAAACTTAATAATTGTGACAATGATTCATCCGTTTAGGCACTACGATGCCACAGACACTCCATCCAGGGCCTAACAATATTAACAAGAACTGTAACATCAAATTTTTCTGAAAATAGTTAAATTTGCAATAAAATGGTCTCTTACAAATTAATTTCCATGAAAGTGCAAAATACTTTTAGCACGCCTAGTCCAAATGGTATTTATCGCGTTAAATAGCATTGACTTATATGCGAAATTTCGAAATCCGTTCGAAGTGCAGTTTTACTGTTACGAGTTCCCCACTTATTTGTATTCTGTGGAATGCTGAAACTGTACATTTTAAAATTTGCTTTTAAAAAATGTGAGATAAAATAAAAGTACACATTATGCTTTAAGCTTTAAGTAATATTAAATGTGTTATACATATATCGCTGTTAAATGAACTTGAAATAAGTTCTAGAGTGATTTATTGTTTGTGTGGGGTTGAAAATTATTTTTTATTTTTATTTTTTTTTTAAAACATACAAGTGTGAAGAAAAACATTTTTAAAAGCATATCCAGCATGGCATGGTAGTAAACACTTCCAAGTTGTACTAAAATGGGGTGATTCCATGAAAAAGTGTACCATGAATGAAATAAAGTACTACTATTTCTGATGGTACTACTTTATCAGTATCTTAAGGTATTTGTTTCGCTACAGCATTGTAAAAAGGTTTTGGTTTATTGCACGGTACATACATATAAACCAAATACATGCTTTGTAGTCAAATAATGTGTTATTTTTAGCTTTACAATACCATGCAACTGCAAAAATACATAATATATTATGTGCAAGTGTTGCTTATAAATTTGATAATATAGATATCGCTCTTCAATCATCAATACTCTAACTATAGTCGCCTCTATTCATCAAATGATGGATCGATGCACTCATTTATGGTATTATTATAAACTACAAAATTGTCTAAAATATTTTAGATAGTTTTTTTTCACACTCTTTAGATTTTTTGATATAGAAATATCCAATTGAAAAAAATAGCCTATATGGTTCATCATTTTTTCAGCCAACTTTGAACGATAAAATAATAATAAAAAGCTCGATGACCAAGGCATTTTTGTGGATTTTTGTAAACTTTGTTAATCAAAAATATATTTATAAAATTTTATTGAAATCCTTAGTATTATTTAATTCTTGCATATCTCCTTAAATAATTTTTATTAAATGGCAATTATTACTGTATTTGTTCTTAATAATTATGCCAGTTCCATAGGAAATATTCAAAGGGAAGCGCCTACTATGATCGTCTCTCTTTTAGTAAATATCCATTCATTTTAAAAGTAAAAAATGTTTTTTTTTTCGTTTTGTTTTGTGGTAAAAGTAAAAAATAATAATGATGGCCAAACATTTATTTATATTCTTTTTGAAACATTGTAATATATTGGATGTAATGTAGAATGTTGTCTAGAAAACATGACAACTATTTTAATAATTAATTCTATACAAAATTCAGGATAATTGATTTTGTGTAATTAGATTCAATGGAAATAACCTTTTTACTTACATATGAAAACTTTCTCACCTGTAGTAGTCTATATATATAGGTCAAATTGATGAAATATAGAAATAATGGTTGTAAAAATACGTGTGATAGCTCGTTGGACCTGGAATGATGTATAGAAAAATGTACCTGAAGCGCTTTTAGCATATAATAAATTGCAAAAGTTATAATTAAAGATGGAAAAAATAGGTTTTTGGTTTTTCGCTAATATTTCATAAAATATTAATTAAATATTATTAAATTTATTTAGTGTAAGATACTAGTTTTTGACGATATAGGTTAGATTAGAGTGGCTGTCCTGGGGGTGGGACACACTTAGACCATAGGGTCCGTTGTGATACCGAAAAAGTGTTGGCCCAAATATAATTTGACGATATAACAACAATATAAAAATGACGCAAAAAGACCAATTTTTAGCGTTAAATTAAAATTATAAGTAATGCAGTGATATGCTTCCGGGAGTTAAAGTTTTTTATTGGAATTCCGTCCGATTTTTGCGCCTGTTATTTAAGGACGAAAACGGGAACGAAGACGTGGGTAAAAGCTAGTTTATTATAAAAATATATTTGTTTTTATTATACCGACAGATTTAAACATTTGATAAAAAACAAAAATGACTAAAATATTGCTTAGCCTGTCTGTGTCATAATTTTTACATAAATAAAGATAAAAAATTTTTTATGTATATTTTTATAACATTCCGGTTTTTTTTTTGGAATTTTACGCAAATACTATACCGTTTACCATTAATAACTTTTGTTATTGGCGATGTTCTCATCACGCGAATAAAGATTACCGAACGGTTGACGCGAGTATTATAGATTGAAGGATTTCTTCTCGAAGGTTTTACAATTTTCACTTGTTTAACTATATTATTCAACCGGTATTCGAACATAACTTTTGCGGTCGTCTCATTTAATTTGCTCTTTCGTGTATGTCGACTTTTATTAATAGGTACATTAATTTTATTACTTATTTTCTTTCATTTTCATTAATTTTATTATTTACCTTTTGTTTGTGTGAATTTTGTTAGAGGTAAATAAATATTGATAATTTATTATATTAAAGTAATAAGTAATAATATATTCTACAATCTGCTTATTAATTTTATTTCTAAGTGCGAACGAAGTAGGTACTTTACTGGTATATGAGAAGGTTAATGAACTTCATTTGACCATTTCAAGTAATCTTGTTTTTATTTTTATGAAATATCATATAACTAACTAATACTACTTTTGAAAAATACTAAAATTTGTCAACGTTGGCACGAATAATAAATGAATACCAATATTATTAATCAGATGAATTTTGAATCGTTGGTTCAAAAAAACAAGAATCACTAGATAAATATTCAGTAATGTTTGCATGGACATTTAGTGCATGTATTTGAATTGGATTTTAACAGTAATATGTCAGCGCCACAAGTAAAAAAAAAAATGTAAACCATATCTGTTAGACTCTACTGATTTTTTCATTGAATGAAAAGACAAAAGATACCTCCTTCATTATACATTTTAATATGGTGTGCCATATTTGCTGTCCTCTTCTTATACAATTGCGGTAGTTTTCCTACCTTTTTATGAACGATTTCCACGAAGAATGAAAAATATGACCCAAAATTAGTGGATTTCAAAAAAAAATTCATTCAAATATGATAAAATTTGGCAAAATATCCAAAAAATGATTTTTTTGAACTTTATGACGTCAGAAAATCCAAAAAATTTGATTTTGCTCTATCACACGCAAATTTTATCCAATGTGGATCAACTAAGTACGTAATCCCACTAATTTTGGGTCAAATTTATCAAATATTTGGTTAAATTTAACATATCTTCAATAAATTTCGATAATGCAGATTGGGGTTTCCACATTTGGTATAAGGACGAATATAAACGAATAATTTCCACAAAATATGAAAAATATGCCCCAAATTGAGTTGGTTTTAAAAAAAAGCTCATTAAAATACGATAAAATTTGGCCAAAATATCCAAAAAATTGATTTTTTGAACTTTATGACGTCAGAAAATCCAAAAAATTTGATTTTGCTCTATCACAAGCAAACTTTATTCAATTTGGATCAACTAAGTACGTAATTCCACTAATTTTGGGTCATATTCTTCAAATATTTGGTCAAATTTAACACATCTTCAAGAAATTTTGAAAACGCAGTATTATAAAAATATATTAGTTTCCCGAATGTGGTATATGGGCTAATATAAACGAATAATTTCCACAAAAAATGAAAAATATGACCCTAAATGAGTAGGTTTTAAAAAAAATTTCATTCAAATACGATAAAATTTGGTCGAAATATTCAAAAAATTGATTTTTTGTACTTTATGACGTCAGAAAAATAAAAAAAATGAATGCACCTTAATACAGCGTCAGCAAGCTGTAATTAACCATAATCAACTATATTAAAATTAATTGAAGTTAACTCTATTAAAATGCTATAGGACACATTTTCGAAATAGAGTTTTTTTGTTGAAAATATGTTATTACAAATAATCACTAGTTTTCGAACGGAAGTGTATATGTAGTATGTGTCTATAACTAACTATATATGCTAAACTTTTGAACAGATAACGAAGTTTCCTGAATTAAAACCGAATAATTAGTTGGATGTAATTACACTTTTATATATGTTTACAATGTGGTTAATATTAATGAAGATGTGATGCGAAGAGATTTAAAAAGATACGGTTATGGAGATTTGGAAATTAGCCACCTCGAGCTTATAAATAATAACAAACACAGACCCTTACCAGTAGGAGCCATCTTTAGATGGGGGTGGGCGGCTGAAACTATTGTCGATCATGTGAGGTTTCAAAGTTTAAAGAGAAAGTTTTAGAAATTTTGTAGATTTAAAAGTTAAGTTATTAACATTTTATTGTTTAAACAGTAAGTCGTCATAGTCGTAAAAATCATAAAAGGTTAGTGACAAAAAAAAAAAGTTTTACAAAAAAGATAGGAAATTTAATTATCTACCCTGGTAGAAAGTGCCCGATTACTGCCCGACTTGCAACCAGGGCCCGATCAGGGAATGAAAAGAAGGCCCGATGACGTGAGCCATGAAAGGTGACAGACCTGGGCTGATTATACTGCCCCAACTTTTGCATAGTCTTAAGAACAAAGACTATTACCATTTTTGGTCAGTTTTAGTGCAAGATTATGGAGACATAGCCTAAAATGGTTTTTTTTTTTTTTAAATGGAGGCACTACCTCCGCCTATTTTTGTAAGGATTTTGTGTATTTACATTCAGTACGTGATACTGAACCAATTTAAATAAAAAAATGACTCCTGTAATTTAATACATTTTGGACAAGAATAACGAGTTTCTATATAACCAATTGTATTTCTTTTGGGACCTTTTTATTGTACCATTCTGTAAAAATTTACTAACAATGTTTAATTTAAATTTGCCAATTACAAACTAATTTAAATTTTAAAAAATGTGCATCAAATGTGCTTGAACCAATTTGTATTGATTTTAGAAAAAACTAATTTTCATGCAATTTTTTATATTTTAGTTCGTTGAAATAGGACACTATGAAAGAAAATAGCTTTCTCTTTTCAAAACACGGCATGAAAGTTATATCTAAGTAAACGACCAAAGGTATTAGATCGATTTTCACCCGCATCTGATAACTAGATGAGACATATTTTTTATACAAATTTATTGATTGATAAACGCACCTATGATGATAGTTTGTGTACCGAAAAGTACAAATAAGTTATTTCGAGTATAAATACTTATGCACCCCCCTGCATGCTTTTAAAGCTTATATCAAATTAATAAATAACTTATCTCAGTGTTTTAGGCTTGCGCATAAAATAGAAATGTTTGAGATATTGATTCAAAAACAAGAATTTACAAGATATATCAGATCATTATATATTCCATTCTGATTCATTCATTTTTCAACCGAGATATTTCGAAAAAATTTAAAATTTAACTTTGTTGCAAAGCAGTAGATTACCTATATTTACTTGTTTGTCCTTATACATCTTTATACATAAAAATGTTAGGTTCGTTTGTGTATTGCTTATGGACTCAAAAGGTTCTGCATCGATTTAGCTCAAATTTTTACACGGTATACAATCTGCTTCGCGGATGGTTTTTTTCTATATTTAACCTCCAGGAGGTTAGTGCTGCTAGTGTTTTTTTTTTTTTTAATTTCACACTACGTTTCGTGGTGAATTAAGTGTTGTACGCAACTAATCGTGCGAATATCACATACGTTAGGCATATATTTGGCAAGACGGACAATTGTCCATTTTTTATCACATACGGTTCTATAAAATATCTACGAATGTTTTCTTTCCTGTCATGGCTCGCATGTTTTTTCCATTCATGAACAATCGGATATTTTCACCCAAGTCGCAGGAAGCATCAAATAAAAGAGTATGACGTGTACATTACCAATCTGTTACTCGGACGCAAAGGCATATGGAGATAGGAGTGAATAATTGATCGAATATTTTCAAATATACCCAAGTTTGGTCCCAAATGAAAGGGCATGATGTGTAAATTAAAAAATTGGAAGTTACATGAAAATCAGTTCAGCCAATTAAAAGTTGTGAACTCTTTTATCGGGGATTTATCAAATTCCATAAAATTTACTAGATACTTCTCATCTATTTCCATGTAACCATAATGTCCCACAACGAAGTGTGGCTGGGTACAGCTAGTTTTGTAATAAAATTCAGGTACAGAAAAGTTTTGATAATAAAATTTATTAATGAATTTATAAATGATGCCTTCTGAATAACAATAATTTTTTTTCTTGTATATCCTTCGCATTAAACTGATATGCAAAAACAAATTTAAACATTTTAGTATAAAAATGGGGAATGAAAATACATATATAACAAAATTACGTAATGGAAAATACACACATATAAAAAAATGTAATGGATAAGGGAAATGTTATATTTTTTTATGGTCCGTATAACAATTCAAACATCATCATTTATCGTTACTATAAACGGGATATGAAAAACTGTATTTACTTTTTTTTCCACAAAAACTATTATTATCGATCAAACTAAATCCTGAGTTATAAATATTTGTTATAAAAATATTCCTATTAAAAAACACAGTTATTTTGCATGGATTTATTCCATCTATTTCGTGGATTAATATAGATGGAACTCAGGGACAGTTTTTCAATTTTTTTTTTTTTGAACTATGGGTTGTAAAAGTTAGTTATCAGAAGTTAAAGATAATAGAGATAATTTAAAGTAAGGACAAGGAAATTTTATGTTAAATCATAATAAATATCCTGATCAAACCAAATGTAGGTAAGGAACGCACATATTGGGTTGACTGCCAAATCAGAAGTATGTCTTTTTTAAACTAATATTACAATTAATTCATTTATTTAAAAGTAACAGTAGCTATAAAATTAACCTAAAGCCCATCGCCGTCAAAGCACTTCTTAAACAGCTCCAAATGGTTCATGGAGTAGTGGCTGGGGATGGGCCAACCCTTTTTCGGTATCACAACGGACCCTATCGTCTAAGTGTGTCTCACTCCAATATCTTAAATTTTCAGAAAAATTATAAGTAAAAAGGTAAGCGTTACATTTATAATGTACGTAGGTATGAAAGGCACATAGTTCCCACCGAGTGTCCCATGACACCTCTATTTCTTTTTTGTTTAATAAAATATTATTTCACAATTTTAAAATTATTCTTGAAAACTGAACTTTTTTATTCGCATAAAAACGTTTTTTTTGTTTCGTATAAAAAATTAAAGACTCGTTGAAAAAAATACTATTTTCTTTGATATTTCATTCATTTTGCATTCATACGACTGATAAAGAAAACCACAACCAACTTAATATAAAATGTAAAAATATTTATAACGGTTTTGGTTTTAATGAAAGTGTTTGGATTATTTATTCATGATTGTTTTAAATTATTTATAATTTTATTATATAAGTAATATGCACTGCATTACCAACAAAAACCGTAAGTACCTAAGTAAGTATTGCGAGTGATGATATGAATTTTTAATACATCATTATATTTATAATACACTAGCAGAGAACCCGCTCGCTTTGATCGGAAATTTCAACACTAAAAACAAACCGTTACCGTGTTATAGTCCTCATTTTTCTTGACCTCACTCCTATTTGTTCACCACTTTATGGATTTTAATTTTTTGTCCCCCTCTAAAAATTTTCAGAATTGATTAGGATTTAGTCCAACTTACACATAAATTAAAAATCAAGCTTTTTATCTAGAATTGCCTTGGTGCTTGTACATCCTTAATTAGGAAATATTTGCGCAACTTACTCATGGCTTACGAATGATATTCTGATATCTAAAAAACACATTCCATCCGATTTTAAGCAAAAAGTAACCGATTTATTTCATTTTCCTTAATTTTCCAACTTTTGTGATATTTTTTACTGTACTAATATGAATTTTTAAAAAAAATCTTAAAAATTTAATGTTTTTGTATAAGATGAAAAGTAAATAAGAGAGACGAAATTTATTTTTTATATAAGAAAAAAAAATTTTTTTTAACAAAAAGAAAACCGACTTCAAATATAAAAAATATATATTCCAAAACAAATTAATATAAACTAGAAAGTAAGAAAATGACGATAATATAATGTAGTTACAATTATTGTTATTTTTGGAGTCGGTGTCAGCCAAGGAAACAACTGTGACAGTAGCAAACTATTCTAATTGCTACTGTGACAATAATTGTAACTTCATTATAATATCGTTATTTTTTTTACTTTTTAGTGCATATTAATTTGTTTTGGATTAGTTTTTTTTTTTGAAGTCGGTTTTCATTTTAAGTTTGTCATTTTTAGTGAATCTGAACTACACTAATTTGTTACTATAAAAAGAATCACCGAAATCGGTTGGCGTTGATTTTGAGTTATTTGTCCATTTGTCGCGCACATACTGAACACAAATTTAAGACTTATATGGTTTTCTCATGGATACCATTATCAGAACTGGACCAAATTGAAGCCGGACCACATGGCAAGCACCAACTTTCAAATAAAAATCGGTTCACTCAGTCGAAAGTTCTGAGGTAACAAACATAAAAAAATACAGTCGAATTGAGAGCCTTCTCTTTATTTTGCAGTCGGTTAAAAATGTGTATATAAAATTTTTGATTTTAATAAATTAAGAAGCGATCTCTTAAAAAAAAGAAAACATATCATCATGGTACTACAAAATTGAGTAGTAAAGTACATATTTGATATTTGAAACTCGGGTACTTAATAAATCTCCTGTTTCCTGATGTGAAACATGTTAGTGATCTGATATGTTGTTTTTTTGTTTCTACTTTAGACATGGAGTTGAATGTTAATAAAAAAAGGTCTTGAAATGCAATAAAAATTTTATAATATGTAGAGTGGTGAAATATTTAAGGATGTACAAGCATCAAAGCAATTTTAAATAAAAAGTTTGATTTTTTTATACGAAGTTGGACTAAAGTGTAAATCAATTCTGAAAATTTTATCAAATATAAATATGACTTCAAAAGTAGTCATATTTACCATCGGTTTTATGGGAAATCGTTAGATGGGTGATATGTTTTCATAGATTTCTCCATAACTAGTCTGGTGGAAATTAAAAAAAAACTATTTAAGTTAAAGTTAAAACCATAATGAATTATTGAAAACAAACAAAAAAAACGCTTGTGCCCGACCAATTAAGGAAGTAGTGGGGACACAAATTTAAAAAATTATACCTTTTCAATTCTGATAGTGAGTTATGTTATAACTTGACAATATAAGATGAAAAATAAGAATAAAATTTTTCGATATCTGGAGTAATTTTCAAAATATTTTGAAGCAACGTATGATCGGGTCAGCTAGTAACTAAATAAATATCGTTATGTGATTATTGATGGCCAGAGGCAAATCCTTTATCATGTTTGTTACATTAGAATAACAAATATTTCGTAAAATATAGTAATCGAAATAAGATCGAAATTGGACAAACGCTTATAGGAATGAATGTTAGTCACATCTGGTATATAGATAAGAAATACAGTGTCATTCAGAAGAAAGTAAGGAAAATTGTTTAGCGTGGGATCACAATATGTTTTTTTAAAGTCATCTTCTTAAACCGTTAGAATGTGATACAACTACTGTACGGGGTTATTTTAAATTAAAATCAATCTCTTTCATAGAAGTAATGATTTTGTTTATTTAACTTCAGTAATTTTGTAAATACAAATATTTAGCTGTACTTGTTCCCATCATTAGGCAATTGTGAATATTTTTACTTTATTTCAATATGAAACGGTCAGATTCGAGATGAGATTGTCATTATTTTAATTTGTTTTCAGTGTACATTAAAACTGCACATTAAAACTAGTTTGATTTTATACCACCAGATGCCACGACCAAAGTGGTCAGTTATCAATAATAAGAAAAATATTTGTAAGTTAAAGTAATATTTAAGTAAGTCTTCCGTTTTCTCTGAATGACTCTGTGTTATATTTTGAAAGAGAATTTATTTGAAAATAGAATTTGATATTGATGGTATTTATCTTAAATTATATAAATTGAACCTTCTTGGTGTAGATTCATTGTATCAGTTTTTGGTATTTCAATCAAATATTCGCATTCAATATTAGATTTATTTTGCTATGTTCAATAAAATTATACAAATTAAATAATTTGTTTGTTTTTCGGCATATAATAAGGATTTTTTTTTTCATTTCACTAAATTTAATATATCTTGATAAATATTTTATATACACAGGGTATAAAAATATCTTTTAAGAAAAATAATTCTTAATATTAATACTTTTAAATATAGGTAAATGAAATCGAATTTGTCTTTTAATAAATTAAAAATATTTTGTAAGCCTATAACTTTAATATTTAAGAGGTCATTGACACATTACTATTTGGGAATTTTTGTAGTTTAACGCCTACTACAATAAAATGTAAATATGTATGTATGTAATGCACGTATTAACAAAAATGTAAAAGCAGTTATAATGGAATATACAGTGGTAGCATTAGTATGGCATAATAAACAGCAACAAGCTATTTTTTTAAGTCAAATATTACACTTTATTTATAATTTATTGTTGATTAACTAAATATAGCTTATTCCCGCGGCTTCATCCGAGTTTTTGTCCTTAAATAACTAGCAAAGTTCATTAAAAAGTAAATAAAATTATATGAAACAAACAGGGTGAAGGAGATACAATTTATGGACATCTCTTCAACCAAGTTTATCAAATAAAAAACAAACAAACAAAATTTATTTAGAAACATACCAACTATTGCTTAGAAAAATGGAAATAAATAAAGAGAAAATAGGATTAAAACTAAAACCGTTAAACGAACATTTTTTTTTTTGTATTTTGTACAAATGATTATTTCTTTAAAACTTCTTTTCAATGAATATGTAATATTCAAAAGTATGCTTATGATTTTCGAATATTGGACACCTATACGTAACACATTCCACCGGGAATTAACAAAAAGTGAGTGTTTTATTTCATTTTTCTTAATCTGTTACATCTTTGACTGTATTTAATAAATCCATTTGCTCAAGTGATGATAAAATTAATAGGAAAACACCCATTTATTAAAACTGGACCATTATTTGCTATTATTATATAAGTTATCACAAAGAAATTTTTATTTTTATTATGATGAAATAAGGATATAATAACAAGGATATGGAACAAAGTAGATGGCCGACATGATCGTGTAAGTAATCGTGGTTTGCTTCTACATTCCTATTGATAAAAAATATTTGAAGGCTATTACGAAAAAAACCATCATTTTCGTGTAAGAAGGATATTTTCACAATATTATTATAAACCCCACTTTATACGTTTCAATAATCCTTTTGTAATTGAATGAATGATAACAATTCTTAGCGCAGGAGCTGTGATAGCCTGGCGAATTCCCTCTGAAATTGAAAAAAAAAAAAACACAATTTTCTTAAAATCGAATATTATATGTTTAATTATTCAAGAATTTTTATTTCGATAACTAAGCGTCTAGATAAAAAAACACAAGAATACTTTTTTGCTTAAAACTGTATACGTGGACGGAGTGGGGGCCAAAAATCGTCAAAATTATGTTTACGTAATTAGTGAAGGGCCCCTTATGATGTTAATCCCGAAAGTTGGATAACCTGACGTGTGTGATAAAAATTGGCCAAAGCGAAGTCGAGAAATCAAATTTTATTTTTTGTCAATCTCTTGCGAATTATTTTTAAGGATTTATTTATACTTTATAAATCTTAGAATAAATTAAAATTTAAAAAGGATGTTTATGTGCATATCAATGATTATTCTGATTAGTTAGTAGTTACAATGAATATTATTTTATCTTATATATTATCTACTCTAGTAAGTTTTATCCTGTCCTACCCTTATCTTCATTATTTCTCAATCAAATTTCATAAAACACCACTCATTTTCAAGCTTATTATGTTTAGGTTTGACGAAAAATATACTCACTGTCTAAAAATGTACCGCTTAGCAAAAACAAACTATACGGGAGTTGAATTCCTCTCGGGTCGAGCTAGTATTTAAATAATACAGTAATATTATTGCTGTGGGTGTACATAATATGTTGTCGAAAAGGGGAATTCATTAAGATAACATATATCTTCTAAGATATCCATCCATTCTTCCGAAGCACTCACTGTTTGTGTTGTTAACATTCAAATAATACGCTCAAGTAAAATAAATCTTTCATTACAATAAACACTGAGCTGAGCAATGATTATGAAACTATCCAATCTTCCATGATATGATTTATTCATATTAACTTTATAACAAGTAAAAACAAACAATTGACTGAATTAATTGTTAAAATACCATGCATAGATAGTATTGATTACTCTATCATATTACACATACATACATGTCACACATACGTAACTGATATCCCCATACAATACATACTATACAATTAACAGTGATGTTTACGAAAAAATGTTTCAAACAAAAGTTGTTTATTTTTTTATAAGGAACATTTCTTACATTTAAACTTTTGATTTATCTCTAACGGTTTACAAGATGAGTCCTACGAACCCAAGACCCAATTGACCTTACTTTTGCTCATATGCAAACTTGACCTTACTTTTTACGTCCTCTGTACGCTATAAAAATTTCAGCGTGATATCTTTTTTCGTTTTTGAGTAATCGTGATGACAGACGGGCAGACAGACGACAGACAGGCGACAGACAGACGACAGACAGATGACAGACAGACGACAGACAGAGGATAGACAGACAGACAAACAACCGGAAATGGACTAATTAGGTGATTTTATAAACACCTATACCAAAATTTTTTTCGTAGCATCAATATTTTTAAGCGTTACAAACTTGGGACTAAACTTAATATACTATGTATATTTCATATATACATGGTATACAAATAAATAGAAGAATAGAATAGAAGTTTAAAGCTCAAACACGACTACACAAAATGAATGAAAACAAGCATAGATTTAAGTTTAAAACTCTGGTAAAATTATTCACTGAAAAGTTGTTAATCCGTCAGCACTCGCGTTATGAGTTATTATAAAATTAAAGCAGAAATAACTTTTTATATTTCAAAATGGTATATATGTGGTTCAAATTTTTTTAATCTTCATATAATTTTATCAATTTTTGAATTATAAAATTTGTAGACTTTTTCAACCTATCTACAAGTCCTTTAGAAATTGTTGACTGTAAATTTTTGTTTTAATTGAAGGAACTTGATAATAAATGGGATTAATTACATTTACAAAATGAATGTCTTTGTATATAAAATTAAAAATTTTTAATATGGGTAGAGAGTATGTAATCAAAAGTTTTTAGTAAGAGTATAGTTTGATGGTTGTTATACCCTACACATATTGTTCACTGCAGGTTCCATTAAAAGTAATTGTAGTGATATTAAAATATAACCATATTAAAATATTTTACGGTTACCCCTTTTATTATAATACGTTTGATGTTGTAATATAATATCTTATCATTTTATAACCTAAAGTCAGATAAGATACATCCACTATAAAACGTCAATATGCTTTAACTTTAACTTTGCTTAAATAATAACAAAAATGTACAACCTAATATATATGTCGCAGCCAAATAGTTAAATTAGCCGTTTAGTTAATATCCTAGTTTAGTTCAACAGCCGTTTAGTTAAATTTTATGGTTCCGGTCAAAAATTTAATAAAAAAAGCCATTAGTTGTTATATTTTGGACGATTTCAATCATTTTTTGACTCTTGACAATTTTCACCAAACCTTACCGTTTTCGATATATAATCGAATTTTTGGGGAAAATTTTTTTAACGGTTAAATATCGATAACGGTGAGGATTGGTGAAAATTTTCACCTGCGTTAACAGTTTGAGATTGAAATTATTACCGCATGGAAATAATCTAAATAATTAAATTCATTTGAACTAATTTGACTATATTTCTGCCACCAGTTTTTTTAAGTTCTTGAGTACGATTTATATTACACTTACGAAATTACGTAATTCGAAAATAAGATAAAATTGTATGAAGTTAGAAAAAGTTTTAAATAATCGTGAACAAACTTTTCATAACGCGACTGCTGGTGGGTTAAAAGAAGACAGTTTTACCCGATTTACCTTTTAAAATATTTCTTTTCCATTTAGATAATTAAATGAAATATTTACATGAGTTTTAAATGAAAATTTCTTAAATTTATGAATCCACATAAATTTATGATTGGTAATCTTATTATAAATGTATTTATGTATAATGCTGAATATAAATTTAATGTAAAGAGTTAAAAGTTAAAACTAAAACAAACTAATTACTAATAATAATAATAATAATAACTGTTGTTTATACTATTTGTGTTAAATACATGCATGTTACCTCTCTAAAATTTATAACAACAATAACAATGTTTACAGACTGTTACAAATCAACTAATTTTACTAATTTCCACAAACCAAATATAACAACTAATGATGAAATATCACTCATAGAAACATAGACGTTTTTAGATAAATGCATCAATCTTTTCGGTGTATCGGTCTAATTCAATATTATATAAAAAATATATATCAAGGTATAATAATTTAAGTCCCTATTTTGTAACGCTTAGAAATATTCATGAGGAACAAAATTTTGGTACAGTAAAATCAAATAAAGAAAATAAAATTAATTTGCAAAATTCCACTTTTATTAAATGCAAACACATAGCAAAACAAAAAATACGTCACAATAGATTTGACAAATAACAGGACAAGTTAAAACAGTTTTAAAATAGTAAAATTTTTTCAATGTCAAGTGATTAAATATACATAAACAAAAAATAGTTATGAAATAATAAATTATTTCAGAGTCAAGTGAATTTAAAAAAAAAAATTACAAAATAATCAACAAACTTCAGATTTCTAAAGTCTGAAAAAGAAAAGAGTACTTTAAAACCGGTTTGGTTGTTCAAAAATTTTGGATAAGATTTATGTTTAAAAATCCTTAAGGACTATAAAAGATTCAATTTGGTTCCCATTATTTGATACATGCAAAATTTTGAATCCTCTGGCAGGTTGATGGTCCATTTCCAGGAGGTGATTGGCAAAGGTAGAATCGAATTGTTTATTTCGGAATATACCTAAATGTTTATTTCTTTCTCATCATTTTCGTTTGTCCATTCATCTGCCCATCGACACGATAACTCAAAAATGAAAAGAAATATCAAGCTGAAATTTTTAAAGCATGCTCAGAACGTAAGAAGTGAGTTTAAGTTCGTAAATAAGCAACATAGGACACTTAGATCTTGGGCAAAAGATTAGATCATCGTTTTGCTGTTACACTCTGTATATGGTATACATTAGTATAGGTAAGTAAAACTTGTTATCAAAAAGTGTGCTTGATAATTTTGGTATAGCATGGTGGTAGTAAAAGTACGTATAGAAATGAGGGAGTCTAAAGTACCTAATTTATAAATTTATGAAATACTTAACGTATGTAAATTTGTAATTATGCTTATATGTCAAGTACTCACTTATTCAATTGGTGTACATTTTGTACATTTTACACTTGATTTATATAAAGTAGGTACTTTATCCATATTGTAGGTACACCTATGCTTACATGTTTATTACAGTTCAACACGCTTGGTCCTTAAAATACCAAAACTATACGATTTTTGAAGTGAATTCTGTCGATCGATCGTCAACCGACCCAATATCAAATAAAATTTTCAGCGACAAAACGACATAGTATTTATAATAATTCCCGTCCATTCTGGCAAAAAATTTCATTCAGTAGACCCTAAAATCAATCGATATTTTAATTAATCGACGTTCTTGTGTGTATACGTATATACTTGTTAGTGATTTTATTTATATTTCGTTTTAGATTAAAGAGGGAATACGAGATTTTTACGGGTTTGCTCACATGTAATTTTTATTTCTTTTTCGATTTAGTGCGTAACTAATATCTACGTACACGAAAGTATAAGTTTTCTTTCATGTTTTTTACATAATAGTTGATAACGTGTATTATTTTATGTTAAACATACTTTCATAAATACTTTATTTAGCAACTTTCTGATAAAAACTTAATTGTTTTCACCTCGAAATCAAAAACCTTATGATATATTTATCCCTTTTTCATATTACAAACTAGCGACCCGCCCCGGCTTCGCACGGGTGCAATGCTGATACTAAATACACTACAAAAAAACTGACAGAAAACAAAAAAAATGTAATTATTTACGACATCACATTAGAAACCTCAAAAATAGCAGTACTTCTCCACTATTTAATGGATGTTATTATACATATAAACCTTCCTCTTGAATCACTCTATCTATTAAAACAAAACCGCATCAAAATCCGTTGCGTAGTTTCAAAGATTTAAGCATACAAAGGGACATAGGGACAGAGTAAGCGACTTTAATACTATGTAGTGATGTGAAAGTAAGGATGTTTATTTGGGTTTTTTGTTATACTTTCACGCAAAAACTAATGAATGGATTTGAATGAAACTGTACGATAATATAACTCATACATCAGAAAAACACATCAGCTATATTTTATAAAGATATATTTATAAATAAATTTCTGTAAAAATGATTAACAATTCATGGACACCTGTTTTGATCCAACAACTCCCCATTAAATTACCTTTCGTACGAGGCAAAAAAATTCCAAATCGGTTCGTTCGTTTAGGCAATATGATACCACAGACAGACAGACAGACAGACAGACATATCGGTCAAACATATAACACCCCTGTTTTTGGTTCGGGGGCTAAAAACAGGAATGATTTCATATTTTGACTATAGACTTTTCTTGTTATATGAATAATTGACTGTCAATTTTTAGAAAATTTTAAATTAAATAGTATTTTCTTCATAACATCCTTAAATAGAAATTATTGATCTCAATTCCATTAGTCAAATCCATTACAATTGATTTTTTTTTTCATTCTTTGCTTTATATAAAAAGTACACAAAGTTTGGTGTTTGTTATACGAAAGTTTAAAACTATTATCGATATCAATTTTTCATCAGAAGGAAAACTTTATCGTTTTTATTCTGCATTCAATGAAGTGTTAACTAAAAATAATATGAAATGACCTTTTATATTTTATAGTTAAGGTGCTGATGGTTGCTGTTTTATGGTTTTACAATACAATTAAAAACTATACTAGACCATAGTTGGGCAGGCTTTGACTTTGTTATGCTCTTTATGAAATAAATTTCGATTTTTGCCCCAATTCCTAGATCAGTTTTTTGTATTTTTAAAATACGTATTTTCGACTACCAAGTAGTCATCATCAGTAAGAATTAGCTAGTGAATGTTACTCTTTGCTAATTTGGTGGCGGACTGCCGTGCAGTCCGCCACCAAATTAGCAAAGAGTAACATTCACTAGCTAATTCTTACTGATGATGACTACTTGGTAGTCGAAAATACGTATTTTAAAAATACAAAAAACTGATCTAGGAATTGGGGCAAAAATCGAAATTTATTTCGACATATCCTAGAGTTCTCATTTATTATCTTCGATAATATTATATGCTCTTTATGGCTTTTAACAAGAAGAGTATGCCCCGAAGTGTTAAAAATAGTTTAAATACAGAATGTCTACCTTTTTAGAATCAGGCATGGGCAAACGTGGCTTAGAGGAGTCCCTCAGACTTTTTTAACTAACATACGAATGATTTTAATAATGGAAAAGACCATTGCTTTTCAGTCTATAAAAAGACTTATATTTATATTACATTATTATATTTTTTCCCCAAATAAATGTTTTTATTAAAAAAAAAAAAATTGGTAGGATACTTTTTATTTAAACTGAGTGAGTCTCCTTTCAAAACGTATCTCTCTTGCTTACTCTCATTGGAAGATACGAAAACTACTTGCAGAGTTTACTGAGGAAATAGAGTAAACGGTGCCCAGCAATGCTTTAGATTACACTCTTAAGTATATACAGGTTGTTTTAAAAATATATACTTATAAACTTCTAGAATCTATTTTACTTACATGAAAATTAAGATCGGACTATACAGCTTTTTTATGGCCATAGTTAAAAAATCCACCAGCCTATATTCATGTAAAACCCTTTCTCCTACACTCCATTACTTTTGTTAAAGTTTTTATAATATTTTCTGAGAAAGTGTACATAATTAAATTTTTAAACATGAAATATGAAGACTTGAAAATTGTTGGAATGGAATTCTATCAAAATGAAATATATACTTAAAAAGTTTTATTATTATTATTTTTATATAATGTTTAAATCTTAAGAAAATGTAAGATAATTACATAATCTATTGAAAGTTTTCAAAAGATATATATTTATTTAGTATTAATGTATTAGAACTTTAAAACTTTTTGTATAAAACAAAATTTTCTATTTCCTATTCGCTACATTGATTTACTTTAATTGAACGGGGTCTATTTTCTAGTATTTTATGATCTGTAATCATTTTTGGTACTAAAAAAACTCACATACATTATTTTATTTCAATTATACACTTTTAAAATACATTCAAAGATGATTTTACATTTACAATATTTTGAGAGCCTTTTCTTACATTTACGTGATACAAATTGCCAAGTTGACTAATTGATTAGTTATGTGACAGCCGAACCACTTTAAGTTCTAACAAAATCCTCAAATATTTTCATACACTCATTTTAAGGTCTGCATCCATATCACGACACTAATTGACATTTGTCGACATCACATTTCGAGATAAATTTGATTTCTTATATTATTATTCAAATATATATTTATGTATATGATAAGAATGTAGATAAGAACAATATAATACTTATAAATGCAAAACGAACTATATTAAATTATATTATATTATATACATATGGAAATTAGAACATGAATATATTATATAATAATAATATCTATCATCTACTATCTATATAGGTAGCTTTATATGTATGTATACTTACCGTAGGATTCATATATATTTGAAACGATGCGATGAGATCAAATTATATTATATGAGACACTTGAGAAACGTTCTATGTGCATTGTGTTTGTTAGGTAGGTGTACACTTATATCAAATATATTTGATCGTGTAAAATTGTAAATCTAATGCACATTATTATAGCGAATTGGGATTTTGAATCAAATTGTACAAAAATGGAACGATTATATAAGTTTTATAACAAAACTGTCTTTATTCTTTATTTTTTTATGATAACTTTAAAGTTATATATAGTTTTATAAGAACTTTTCAAAAGAGAAACGAAAGCGCTCGACAAAAAAAAATGATCGTAAAACATCGTTGTGACGTAATAATGTTAATTGAATAGTATACGCGATTTCACGATTAGACAGTGATATTTAGAAAAAAAAATCGTTCAAACAAAAGACCTATTTTGCTAATTTACGAACCTTAACTAACTTTTTACGTCTTGAGCACGCTATAAAATTTTTTCTTTAACTAATTAAGTGATTTTATGAACACCTATACCAAAATTTTGTTCGTAGCTTTAATTTTTTTAAGTGTTCCAAACTTGGTACTAACTTGATACATATTTCATATATACAGGGTATAAAAAGCAAAGGTTTGCGAATACATAGGAAAATATTAAAGTTATTCGAAATTTAAAAAAAAAAGGTTCTTTAAGACAAAACTCAAATTCAAGAAAGTTTTCAAGTTAGATTCAATTTTTTTGAATAATCTTTGACTGTAGTTACTGTCCTGTAAAATCTACCTAAATACTGTAAATTTAAACTGAATATGAAGTAAGTATATTTATTATATGAAAGATAATACACTAATTGCAAATGAATCTATGTCTTTCTCGCTCTTTCTCTCTCTCTCTCTCTCTCTCTTTCTCTCTCTCGTTTCTCTGATGAACTTTGAGTGTATAGGTATTAATCTATGTAAAATATAATAATTTCATAGTAATATCAATCTAGAAACATTCCTCGAATTATTTATTGATTTAAAGAATGTTACAATTGACTTTTTGACTAAATTTTTTTAATCACTTCAGATGAAGAATTCTCACTTGAAATTGGTTTTTGAAATTCTTTAGAAGTACACAATATGAACGTTTAAAATTCCTAATTAATCAAAGAAGCAGAAGAGGCATATAAAACTTTGTTTTGCTAAAAGGAGATGGGCAATCAATCTTTGAATGCCTATAAATTCTTCATTTTTTAATCAATTTTAATTCACTTACAAATTTTTTCATGGTATCAAGTCTAGTTTTACATTTTTATGCGTTATATAGCAAATTCGACATCAGGAAACTACCGTATTGTTTGTACAGGTTTTAATTGAACCTAAAAACTTAGATCGAATTCGATTCCAGTATAAGTAAGATGTGTGCCTTTGAAACTGATATTATTCGTTTAAAGCTTTTTCCTTGATTAAATTTACTTATCGAGCTTCAAAAAAATCACACTGTATAAATACTTATAATGATTCAACGGACACCCGGTAAAGGTGTAATGATTCATACATTTGATGGTAGTTAACGTATGTCTGTATAGGATTGTAGATAATAAATAATTATATGGTTCATCAAATACTTATTCATTCTTTCTGCATGTTATGTCTTAATTAGAGTCTTTATACAACCTAAACTCTAATACTACTAGACTGGACTGAATATGAGTGATTTAAATATCAAAGCTATCACATTAGATAATTGAACGAAGCTCACGAACAAAGCTTTGTGGTGAGTTTAAACTACTGTCGACTTAAATATAAAAAAAAAATAGGTATTTTAAACCTACGAACTAAAAAAAAGAGGGTGTTATTAGTTTGAACGTTATGTGAGTGTGTTAGTCTGTCTGTCTGTGACATCATACTTTTTATACCATGTATATATGAAATATACATAGTATATTAAGTTTAGTCCCAAGTTTGTAACGCTTAAAAATAATGATGCTAGGAAAAAAATTTTGTCATAGGTGTTCATGAAATGACCAAATTAGTCCATTTCCCGTTGCCCGTCCGTCCGTCCGTCTGTGGACACGATAACTCAAAAACGAAAAAAGATATCGACTTGAAATTTTTACAGCGTACTCAGGACGTAAAAAGTAAATGAGCATCATAGCTCAATTGGGACTCATCCGTAGAACCCATCTTGTAAACCGTTAGAGATAGAACAAAAGTTCCTTATCAAAAATTAAACAACTTTTGTTTGAAACATTTTTTCGTAAACATCACTGTTTACCCGTGAGGGCGCCAATTAGGCGGAAATTTTATAATATGTACTATACTTGATTATCAGTTATGTATGTGTCACATGTTTGTATGTGTAATGTGATAAAGAAATCAACACTGTCTATACATGGTATTTCAACAATTAACTCAGTCAATTGTTTGTTTTCACTTGTTTTTTTGTATATTTCATTTCTAAAATATAGAATTTGAAAATCAAATTTTAGGGTAACCTCTACTTAGTTATAGTTATGTTTATTAATAATAATTGTTTGTTTGCTTTTATATAAATAATTACATAATATTTGAGTTCATTATGATTTTATAAATAAATATTAAAATTAAATTATTATTAAATTTGTTGTTTGACGCAAATATTTTATAAAGCATACCATCATCATAACATATTACAATACTATTGTTTTATTATTATACTCAACCATACAATTAAAGGAACAAATAATTTTACCAAAATTTCAAACAATTATATCTCTTCGAAAAATCATCGAATTTCAAACCACAATACCTCATTTTCTAGTTTTGGAATATATTGCTCAAAAATTTATCACAACTTATTGATTTGCACAGAGGGTTGAAAGATTGAGAAATGTTAACTCTATGTCAAGCAGTAAGGAGTGATCAAAACTTTTGAGCAATAGATTCTTAAACAACAAAGTACAAGTATTCAAGTGTGCTATAACAGTTCCAAATTTGATGGTTTTTCGCTTGATCAGATAGAATTGTTCCTTTAATACTTTGGTTGAGTATACTAGATAGACAAAATATATGTAATTTTATGAAGGTTTAAAATATAATGCTGATGTTGATGTTGGTGCTGAATATGTAACATACTTTATTCTATTTAGAAAATATTAATTAAACTAACACACACTATATACAATATGTTCCAGAAGTCCTTAACTACCCTTTAATATCTTAATATAATATCAAAAGTAGGCATCTCATAGGAACCTTGAATTGGATCTTGACTTGTTCAGTACAAGAAAAAAATAAATGTTTTTAATGCCTACACATGAAAATGCCTGAATTTTAAACTCTGTTTGGTGATAAGTTAGCCTTTTGGGGTGCTCTTTTGAAAGAGAGTGCGTTTTTTGGAAATTCAACTACAATATTAGTTCCAAAATATAACTATCATAGTAGTTGTAATTCATTTTTCGAAAAAGTGTTTTTATAAGAAAAAATTTCTAAATTAATTCAACTGGCCTTCTAGGTTAGGGCTCATTCAAGGGGTTCCTTGTTCCTATATATTATTTGCAATTTCGAAATTTAAACTGTCGCTAAATAAACAGATTTTTGAAAGTAAAAATTGATTAATCGAATTATAATTTATTACAAAATATGTAACCATGTAAATAATAGTAATTCGATTGGTATGTTCTAAAAACCTTATCATAGGGTGGCTAAGAACTTGATTGGGACATGCTGTACATACATTATACATCATATTAAATTAAACGTATTTAATAAAAACAAACTAAACATATTTTGTTCATTCATTTTTTTTTTATATTATTGTTTTCTTGTGAAAAATTAATTAAAACTGACATAGGTACATTCAAGTAAACAAAAATTAAAAATTTTAATAAAAAAAATACATTTTAAGGGTACAAGCTTTTATTGTACTTAGTCTGTAAAAGTTGGAGACACTCAATTAACGAAAAGTGTATGAATGACTTATAGAAAAAATTATTTTCCACTTTTACAGTACAATAAAAGCTTGTCCCTCAAAAAGAATTTTTTAAATAAAATTTTTAATTTAAAACTAAAAAAAATATAATGTACCTATATCAAACGTGGTGGAAAAGATGGGAAAATCAGGTCACGTCTACCATAAAAAGGTTTGTTTTATCGTCTTTTCATTTTTGTTCCTGTTTTCGAAAATATAAGGGTCGGAGCTTCCAAAAAAAGTCACGCTGTATGAGCTGAAACATGAAAACAACGAAATACTCATCAATATTAACTAGGTCGAATCATAATACGATTAAATAACGAGGAATCTTAAATAGAAAATAATATCCGAAACCATTAAAATATATCGATTATTTCACCAATCTTATCCAAATACATTATTTTTATATAAAAGATCATTTTATCTTAAGAGTGCACAGCATTTTATATTATACTTAAATAATATGAAATTTTATAGAAATAATTTATATTTGTTATAAATTGAATCGTTAATGATGTGAGGATAAACGCAAATATTAAATTATCGAAGGGGGATGCTTGAATGCTTAACTACTACTATTACCAGGTCTGTGTACAGGAATTATTCAAGTAGGGAGGGGTTCAAACCTTGCTCCTAATGTCTGGTCATTAAAAACTAGAAAGTCTTTTTTCATCTAAGAGAACATTTTATTTAGCCAAAACGTTATACTCAGTCACTACAGAAACAAACTTTTATAAAGTGTCTTTGACACGACATTTGTGTCAAAGACAAATGTCGTGTCAAAGAATGTACCGAGCTCAAAATGTGCTTTTATATCGAATGCATTTCAAAGCTGCATTTAATACTGAAAACTATTTTCTTGTTTCAAATTAATGTGGAGATATTCTCAATGGGGAGGGGGTTGGCCTACAATTTCCTCCCACCTTATACACGGACCTGACTACTACTGCTGTCACTACTATTACTAGTTCTAGTTAGTAATCGTTGCTATGGATGGCTAGATAGATAGATGGATGATTCAAACTAAGTTTACTGTTATAATTTAATAATGAGTTTCATGTCAACTTCACTTCACTAGTTCACAGTACAGATACTACAGATACAGATACAGATACAGACAACAGATACAGACAACAGACTACGGAATAATATGAACTCGAAATTGTATATACTATTACTAGCAGTTTTTTATCCTCTTCGCCAGACAATCATCTTGGAGTTTCACCTCGGAATTAGAATAAGCGGAATATTTGTACAAAACCATTATTTTGATAGTAGCATCAAAAGTCACATAAGTCATGCGTCAGGTACTTATCAGTTTTTTGAGAATATATCATTTCCTTTTCCTTCAGAAAATATATATATATAACAAGTGAAAACAAACAATTGACTGAATTAATTGTTGAAATACCATGCATAGTCAGTGTTGATTCTTTTATCACATAACACATACATACATGTCACACATACGTAACTGATAATCAAGTATAGTACATATTATAAAATTTCCGCCTAACTGGGGTAAACAGTGATGTTTACCCTCACGGGTAAACAGTGATGTTTACGAAAAAATGTTACAAGCAAAAGTTGTTTATTTTTTGATAAGAAACATTTTTTACATTTAAACTTTTGTTCTATCTCTAACGATTTACAAGATGGATCCTACGGACCCAAGACCCAATTGACCTATGATGCTCATTTACGAACTCGATCTCACTTTTTACGTCCTGAGTACGCTGTAAAAATTTCAGCTCGATATCTATTTTCGTTTTTGAGTTATCGTGTCCACAGACGGACGGACGGACGGACGGACAACCGAAAAGGGTCTAATTAGGTGATTCTATGAACACCTATAGTAAAATTTTGTGCGTGGTATTCATATTTTTAAGCGTTACAAACTTGGGACTAAACTTAGTATACCTTACTTATTACATATATGCATGGTATAATATATGAATGAACTATTATTTCTCTATAACTTGAAAACAGATCTAAAAATTTCGGTAATTTTTGTTTTTGTTTTATTACTTAATGTCATTCAGAAGGTTCTTATCAAAGAAAGAATTAAGAAACTTGAACGGAACATTAGAAAATTTAGGACAAAAGATTCAATGTAATAAATGGTGGAAACGCAGATAAATAAGGCTTTATATTAGATCTTCCTATGTATTATGTATTTATTTGCGCTCCCAAGAATATTTATCTAAAAATTGTAAGTAGAAAGTTATTGTATAACCTTTGAAGGTTGATATTTACCACATCTTGATTTATTTATTTTATTAAATGTCGTCTTTTAATTATCTTCGTTTTCATAAAAATAAAAAAGAATTGTTTTTTTTTATGTTCAATTTTATAATTGATTAGAGACAGATTTTCCAATTACATAGATATAAGATATAAATTCGATTCAATCAAGTGTATTTAATTTGAATAAGTGAATTACATTACAGGGTAATTCGTTCATAATAAGGAAGCCCCTGTACAAACTCCTGCACTTTTTAGCTCCCGAACTAAAAAAGGGGTGTTATAAGTTTGATCACTATGTGTGTGTGTGTCTGTCTGTCTGTCTGCCGGTGGCATTGTAACTCCTAAACGGATGAACCTAATTTGATTTTTTGGTTTTGTATGAAAGGTAATTTAAGGGAGAGTTTTGTTAACTATGTTTCAAGTGCGAATTCAGGGTTTTCGTATCCGAAAAAATAAAAAAATGGCGATGATCTTCCAAATCGACCCAGTTTATAGTTCCGTACCCGAAAATTTTTTCGGGGGCTTTTTAAATTTTTTAAATTTTACTTGTAAATACATAATTCCCAATAAATTTAAGAACTTGTGGTATTTTTTCACCATTTTTCTACGAATTTGTTTGTTTGTTTGATGTTTTTAGCCACGGGTACAAGGTAGCCACTAGTTACGGTAGCTATGCGAACGGTATTCTTCACGGGTCGAGCTAGTTTGTATTATAAAACTTAAATTTTAAACAAATACTCATCGTTTTGACTAAGGTGAGTGGTGATAATTAGATAATTTAGACAAAGATTGCAACGAATTACATTGTACTTAATATTTCTAAGAAGTTTGATATCTTTTGAATTTATGTAGGGTATGAAAATACCTCATTGATTCATTTATCAATTGATTTACCTTTTTTATGCCTCAACCTTTCATTAAAAATAAATGAAATTCTTTAATTAGTTTTTTATATTTTACATTTTTGTTTGAACGTGAGTTATTGTAATGCACAATAAAAATGAAAATTACTCCATATTCATTATCATAAATTATTTTTCTGGAATATTATAGTAATAACAGAAATTATCGGCTTGATATATACAGGGTGAGTCATTTTATTAGATAAATATCTCGATTTGTAGTTAACCAATCATACAATAACTTAAACAAAAGTTGCATAATTTGATGGGGAACATAATATTCTGACATTAGATTGTAGCTAGTTCTTAGGGTAGCTTTAACAGCCAGTTTAGATCCCAAACGATAAGAGATGGGATAACATTTTAAATTAAAAAGTTGATTCTCATAAAAAACAAACAATTTTATGCCATGGCAATTTTTTTAATATGAAGGCTACACCAGTCTAAACTTGCCTTGGCGCTTGTACTATTTTAATCGAAAGAAAACACTTTGTGGAAAAATGCTTTAACCAGAAGTTGTCAAGAACAAAAGAGGATATAATAGAGCATATCATCATCATGAGTGAGTAACTCAAGTCAATTCCACTCAATAAGCAGACAAAACTACTTGATCGTGTTAAATGTAAGTTGTGGGGTAAGTACTAAGTAGCATGTATGCACATAATAACATTTCTGTGTACCATATCAATGACATCAATGACACTGAATCAATGATTGAGAAGAATATTGTGTGTGTATCTACCAGGTCTGTGCACAAGAATCATTCAAGAGAGGGAAAGTAGTCGCAGAAACGAAACACTAAAAATCGTCAAAGTTCGAAAAATATGAACAGTATGTCGAATTTGAATGCGGTTTTGGGCATTCGATTCGACCAAAATTGATTTATAAGAAATTAAAAATATCCAATTTGCATAAATAATAAGCATTTAATTTATATATTAAATTATAGTTATTAATGCTACAAGTGGGATAACTAGCAAATAATCTGACAGTCGTGGTGTTGCGGCATGAGCGTAAGGTTATGAGACATTCTTATGAAGACGAGTGTGGTAGATGTCGCTACGAGCCGTAGGCGAGTTGCGACAACCACACGAGTCTTCATAAGAATGTCTCATAACCTTAGAGCGAATGCCGTAATCACGACTGTCATATTTGCTAGTTATTCCGCAAGTAGCATTCAATACTTTTTACAACAATCGCTCGGGAAGTTGACTTTGAGAGAAATTTATCAATTTGAGAAATGATTTATTTACTTATTTTAAATTTAAATTTTATTGCATACAAATTTTTATTGCTCGTTCATTTTAATTTCAATTTTTAATTTTGTTTTTTTGTATGTAACACTCGCGTTTGACACAATCAGTGTGGTAACTTTAATAAATGAGGGTTAAGATTGATTACTTATTTTTTTTTAGTACAGATGGCGTGTCAGTAGTACATACAATTATGTAGTCTATAACCGAACATGTGCGTTTATGAAACACCTATAACCGAACATGTGCGTTTATGAAACACATATAGTTAAGTATGCGATTATTGTGTATTTTGAAGGTGACATACAGCGCTCGAAAAGTCTACTTCCCGAGTGGGCGTTGTAAAAAATTATATAATATTTTAAATAATTGCATTTTAAATTAACCGTAAATATACTAAATTCACAATTCAGTTAGTGATGAAAATGATTCCAAACTTGTTACTCGGAGGGTTTTTGGTGTCACTGAACACGAATATCGTGACAGAATCGTGCACCAGGTACCGCGGAGATCAATTCTGCCTCAATTCTGTGTAAACTTGTATTCATCATGTTAGATCCCATAACCCCCTCATTCGAGGGCCTGATTGCTACGTACTTACAGAAGTACCCTCGACTGTTTAGATTTGAGTTTAGCATTGTAAATATTGTGTGTTGTATTGTATTCGGTATATACCGCTATTATTATTATTATTTGTCAATTTATTGTTCCCACGCAGGAAGCGTATGATATGCAATCGATTTTCATCATTACAATTTTAAATAGAAATCAATGAAATGGAAAAAAGAATGTCTACGATACCGTATACGAGAATGTGCGGATATTACTACCCATACTATAGCAAATGAAACTTGTTGAAAATTTAACTAACACCTATCTGAATACTTTCTGTTGTGTATCTAAACTTTCATTGGTTTTATGAGTCTTAAAATCAGGTTCAACGAACCATTTGCGATACTCACGAAATAACTGAACTAAAAATTGTCCAGAAATGTTTGTTGTTGAACTAATAAAAATGATGTTTTTTTCGGTTAAACTCTTTCCATCCATGAAATTACCAAAATATTTTTAATAAAAATGACAGTTTCGTGATGAAAAATTTTAATTTTTTCAGTCAGACCCTAAAATCGCTCTAAAAGGCCATAAATTGTCCTAAAAGGCCATTAAAAATCAATAATTGGGAAGATGTATTTTTCAAAACTTTAATCCGAGTGTGTTATAGTTATTGAGATATTTTTGTCTAGAGAAAATTGGACATCGGACATATAGAATTTTATAGATATGGCCCGTTATGCCTTTGGCAATCAACCACCTATATAAAATATTATAAACAAAATATAATAATGCTTACTATATTAAGGTTATTGAGCCGGTGGTTGAAATTTTTTTCTAATAAACAAAAAAAAGTTTAAGTTTAAATAGTTTAAGTCTTTATCTCTCGTATTGTGAAGTTTCGATCAAAATTCAAAAATTATAACATTTGTTGGCTGTCTTACGAGAAAGTAAGACCCTACCAACTTTTCTTGAATTATACTACCAGTTATCGATTAAAAGGAGTGAAAATTAGTTTTTCGAGATATTCAGATATCTTTTTGCACTAAAATATATAATTAACCGTGAAATATATTGAGTTAAATTTTCAATTTTATGGCAAGAAAGCGTGTTTATTTTGCCGAAATATATTTTTTTGTGGCTCTTTATTAGCAAAATCAACATTTTGAAGTGCTTTTTCAATTCCAAAAATTAGTAAAAATACCAATTAAAAGTTAAATATAACTCATGATTTATTGTAAATTTTATAAGATAAGAGCGCTGCAGTTGATTTAGATGCCCCTTCCACCTACTATGCTCCCTGCCAATAGATAGTTTCGTTAAACATAAAATGACAACAAAAACAATACAATTGGCTAGTGGCTGCTGTTGCTATAATAGGTAGTCACTCTATCTATATTTATAGTAAAATGTCATTTTAAATATTTTTGTTTGACATTAGTTTAAATAGCACAGCTGTCATTTGCATAATGTTCTCTCATATAGAATAATAAATATTTTTATATTTAGTCACTGTCATTTTATATGTAGAGAAAGTTATCTTGGAAAGCCGTTCTCATCCGGTCGACAAATTCCATTTTTTTCCGTTTAGCTATTAGTGGAGTAAATGAACCGGATTTTGATAATCAATTCGGAAAATTTTGGGAGAAGGCTACAGAGAATAGGAGGTTTGGGTTCCAGAGTTTCCAAGTTAGTTATGAATTTTGCATCATCTTGCCTGCTAACGAGCCCTGAACAAAGCATAATAGCCTCAAGAAAATGGCACTAATCTCATATTTTCTGGCACTAATCTTCATAGTTTTTAATTTTTTCAATTGAATTTTACTGTTATTCATTCATTATCCAACCAATTTCGGGAAATACTTCTTTTCCCCAGACCGTTGCAGTAATATGAAAAACGAAAACTATGGAGAAAATTGGGGCCGACCTTGACTACTGTCCCATGCATACTATTTCATTTTATATTTATTTTTGAATATATTTCATTTTATAACAAATTTTGATATTGTTAATTTTTATTGTTAATAATATTAATGCAGTCCATATAAATAATTTTCCAATGAATGATGTGCGGTATTCTAGTAAAAGCTAAAACGAGAATATGGGCCACAAAATATGGATCCTATGTGGAGCTATAGCTCTGTTTCTATTACAATACTTTTAGGGGCGAAGAAAATCTATTCTAGATAGAAGAACACTTTAATTAGCAAAAGTAATATTCATAAAAATACTGTACAACAATATAGCTCAAACATCAGAATAACACATGAGCTGTAATTTATAAATTATACTGCTCCATCTATGATCATAATTTTGAACCATAAATAAAAGATTTCAATAAAAATTTAAAGTAGCAAATGTAAAACAATTCATGGCCATCTTTCTGATATACTCAATGAATTATGATTATTTTACTCTTAAAAAAATTGAAAACTGTGCATATATTTTAGCTCTGTAAAACAATTCCTTCGAGTGTTTATGGCAGGGGAATAGGTGGAGATTAAGAGAGGTGAAGGTGGGTATAAAGCGGTGATTTTAAATTTGAAGCCCAGTGAAGCGGGCGGTTATCAAGCTAGTAAAATATAATTATATCAAAAGTTATAATACGAAAACTGTAAAGATTGAAATTTTCGTATATAAAATAAAATATTTGATACTTGAAATATAAATGATTATATTCTAAGCTGGTACTAACATATACATACATACCTACATTTATCTTTCTTTTTATACTTGAATAGTTGTAGACAAGTATTTATACGATTCAATATTTTATCTTTATATATAAAAATCTCATGTCACGATGTTCGTTTTCGCTAAACTCCGAAACCACTTAAAACCGATTTTTAAAAATTTTTGTTGGTATGTAGATTTTGAGCTTGGAAAAAATGATTGAGTCAAAATTTTTCAAGGATAATCGAGGTTCTGAAATTCTAGTTTAAAGTCATTTGACCTTGATCTTCAAAGGATCTTGAAAATTTACCTGGGCTTGAAATAAACTTGAACAAGTGGAGTGGAATCATGGAATTTGATAATGGAAAAAGAAAGATAAGGTTAGGACAGAAAACCACTTGCTAAAGTAATATATAATATATTCATTGATTGTATACAGCAATGCGTGACTGGGTCAGCTAGTTATATGTAAAAGGGAATTATATTTAGTGTATATAAATCCGGAAAAAAGTTATTTTTTTTAATCTATATTTTGAATAATTTAATATCCTGTCAATATTTAGATCTTCATTTATAAAGAAAGCACGTGAAATATTGATCTGAATTCTGAATTATATTACTTATTATATTAATCACTATCACTGGTCAAGTTGTTTGATTCAACTCCTATTAAAATTTCATTTCATCAAAATTTTAAAAGAACTACAAAATGTTTTTTTAATTTAATTTAAATTTAAACTTTTCTTTTACACAGCTTTTTAAGTAGTCCCCCTTTCTGTACGATATGGTTCTACGTCTTCAAAATCTACGACGGTCTAACGTAGGTTTTACACAATTTTTTAAGTAGTCCCCTTTCTGTAGGTACGATGATTTTACGATTTCGAAATCTACGACGGTTTAACGTATGTCCAAACTAAATACATATCTTCTTTACTCAACCAAATACGCAACTTTTAATAAACAATAATATTTTCTTAATCATAAATTTTAAAGTTCTAGCTTTCTCCATCAATATTAATGAATACATCTAACGTGTGTAATGTATAAAATTATAATTTATAATATTATTATTATTATTATTAATATTATGTATCTATATTTATCGTTCCTAATGCAGATAAGTTAAATTAAAATTATAAAGTGATTATAAACTTTAAATTATATCATAATTGTAAATGAATAGTAGAAAGTGTTGTACCTATGCGATACTCCAATCGTCTTAGGGATTCACTTCTTAATCTTTTATTTTGATAGTACAAATGTTGTCTCAAAAGTCACATATGGTCACGTGTGTGCGGCCTTAGGTATTCCAGGTCAAAGGTAGTAATAATTAGAATTTTGATAATGTCTCGTTTCCTTTGAATTCAATCATAGTTCATTGATTATCAAAGTTGTAGAAGATAAAATTGTCTACAAATTTTATCTGAAAATTTTTTTTACCATTTTTTTACCTCACAATTGGAAGTTAAGGTAATGGGTCCGATTTTCGTCCGTAGACAGTTTTTTCGTCGTCGTCATTCACTTTGTGGAGGTACCGATCGAAGCGTATTAACGGCAACATGATCCGAAACGAATTTCATAACATTCGATTGAGTCGTTTCGACCCGGTCGAATGTTTATTTTTTTTTGTATATCTTTTTAATATGCTGAGAAGTTTGAGAAGTATTTGTGTGAACCTCAAGGGTCACACCAGACTCTATCAGACTCTATCCTCTAGATACATTGTATTCGGGGTGTTACACATTACCTTTTCGTAACAAGATGATGTTTGAATTATAAATGTTATAAAATACTTATTTTATATTAATGCATAGAGTATATTAAGGATGTACAAGCGCCAGGACAATTTAAATAAAAAGTTTGATTTTTTTATATGAAGATGTGGGGACACAAATTTAAGAAAAAATTTATTAAGCTACATAGCTCTAAGATTAAAAATATTCTGTAAAGATCTTCACATCATAAATTTTACCTTTGTTCAATATATTTCTTTGCCGTAGGTGTTTAGTCAACATTTATTTTCAGAAGAAAATAATATATAATTTTCACTATTCGATATATTTTTAACATGTTATCTTGTTATAGAAAAAGTTATAAAAAGACTCTATAGAAAAAGCATGATTTAGCTTCTAAGTACGAACGGAAGAAATATAGAAAGAGTCTTTGTTTGAATGTCGTATTTTTTTCTCTTTGTAAATATTGTTGATTCATCTTTAATTGACAGATATATTATTAAGCGGAAATATATATATATATATATATATATATATATATATATATATATATATATATATATATATATATATATATATTTTTTTTTTTTTTTTTTTTTTCATTATTCATTTTTTCACAATATAAAAAAGAAAATGTATTTTTTAAACATTTATCATGAATATTGTGTAATCATAGAAAATGATTTATTTCCCTCAGGACGATGTGGTGTACTACAGGCTCGTACGCAGAAATTATCCAAGGGAGGGGATTAAACTTTTGTTCGCCATGCCAGGTCATTAAGACAATAAAAACAAGAGATTCTTTTTTCGAGAAAGAGAACATTTAATTAGGTCATATTCAGACACTATTTTTAAGTTAATTCTGCAAGCTATAGAAAAATCTTTTCCAAAACTCTGTATCGGATAAATTCTGTTTAGCCGATTTTCAGACGTTGTCTATATTCTAAGGTATGTTCTGAGGCAACGCAAGGTTGAAGAGAAGCTTCCATTCGTCGCTGTTCTCACAGGCAAAGCTGCCAGAACGTGAAGTATTTGGTAGACATTCGGAAACGCATCTTTGTTGCAAATATCGAGTGCTTCGAATGAATTTTTGGCACTCAAAAATTGAGACAAGCAAAATTTTAGAAAATATTATTATCTTCAACTGAATCAGCCAGTGCATTAGAGCGTAGAGTCTGTTATGACATGAACCTTGGTTTCCGCAATTCTATGTCGAATTCATCGCAGATATCGATCATGGTTTCGAAAATTTGCTTGAACTTTTCTCCAGCGTTTCCTCTTCTTTCAATCAAAATATGTTTCGCACCTTTTGAGAGTTCGATAGCTTCGCTGAGATCCAGATTTTCTGTTAGAAGTACTCGAGTGTTTTTTAGTGTTCTTAGCTATCTTGCAGTGCTAGTTTAAGGTTTCGTACTCGGTACAATTAAAAAATAGGCCTTGATCCTCAAAGTTGGCTCAATTTGGAGAAGACTCTAAAGAAAAAGGTAATTTAATGAAGACTGTTCTTAAATATGTTTCAAATTCGAGTTTAGGGTTCCTTACCCGAAAAATTAATCGGGGGTTTCTTAAAATTTTGTAAATTTGACTAGTTTTTTTAAATTTTTTTTTTTAAATTGTAATTTTTGTTACAATACGTTTGTGTAATTATTGATTCTGGTAATATAAAAATATACAATGATAATTGATTTGAATATTTAATAAAATTTGTTTTAAATAATATATAAAATATGCAAAATAAAAGAAAATATAAATGTATTATTATTTATTATTCATTTATTACAATTTATTCATTTTAAAATGAAAACTCACGTTGTGGTGTTAATCAAACATTTATATTATGTTTGTATATATCAAGCCAAGCCAGGGAATGATTGATAGATACATTTTATCCATATTAATACATGATACACATAGTGCATTATAAATGTGGATCAAATAATATAACTTGTCATATATGTATTACATAAACCTTTTTAAATGCATGTATAGGGAACTACAGAACTTATATAGGTAGGACCAGTTTAATCTATATTGGCTAATAGCTTGTTTTGTAGTTAACCAATCAAAAAATCATCAGAGGGGGACATCATCACAAAATAAGAACCTAGTTCTCTTGGCTAGGCTTGGCTTGGATAGTTGATGACTGTAAAAAGATGTTTTTTCCCTGTCATTGACAGTTTGTAAAACATTGTTAATTTTTTTCTGTCACTATCAGACAGTCTTTGAACGCTTAGGCCTGGCAGTGTATCACGACTACTGCAGGAGCTGTCACAGTGGTGACAAGGAGGAAACAATGCCTCATCTTCTCTGTCACTGCATAGCTCTTACCATGTGGAGATGGACTTACTTGAGCCAGCCTCTCTTTGATGACCTCTCCGACCTGGAATCCGTCGACGTCAAAGCTCTCCTGCTGTTCTTAAACAGCTCCAATTGGTTCATGGAGTAGTGGCTGAGGATCACAACGGACCCTATGGTCTAAATGTGTCTCACCTCAGGACAGCCACTCCAACTTAACCTAACCTAACCTAGCCATCAGGCAGTCTTATTGTTGAGATACGCTGAGATTGGCATTGTAAGCCAACATTATTGGTTGTTGTTTTGACATTAAATTTATTGATCGTCCTACTTTATAATACATAACCTGTACTTGATGATTACGTGACCTAAACGTGAGCATAAGATTTTAGTCGCATTAACCACCCAATGTGTGTGTGTTTGTGTGCATGTATGTATCCTATTATTATTTAATGTTACAAATGCGAAAGTTTGTGAGGATGTATGGACATTTTTTTACTCTTTCACGCAAAAACTACTAAACAGATTTTAATGAAACTTTGGTAATATACCACATATATTAAAATTAGCACAAAGGATATAATTTATAAACATACTAGCAGTTACTTACCCATTTCAATTTTTCAATTTTAAAAGCAAAATAATTTGGTGTCTTCATAAAAAGTAACATATATTTCGATTGTAATGAATGGGGAGGGGGTGAAGGACAAAGGAGGTTCAACGAAGCGGGCGAATAGCTGCTAGTTTTATATAAAATTATTATATTAAAATATATAATATACATATTTTGAGTAAAATCTATATAATTTGAATTATAAAATATTTGTTTCTAGCAGCTACACTAGTCCCTACTACTATTCAAACTATTACCTACAACTAACTCGAACTATAACAAAAAGCGTCCTCCCATTTCATTACATGTATTATTTTAATGAAAGCACTAAAAGTTTTCTGGGTTAAGAGATTAATTCAAGTATGCATGAAAACATTTATAAATATATGTACCCAGAACAAGATATGTACCCACTCACTGTTTGTTATGGATGCCATTAACATTACTTGCAAGGGAGCAGATCATATTATTACTATTATTACACGTATAATACGAAAAACTTGTTGAAATATCAACGATACTTTTTTTAAGGCGTTCTTGTAAAACGTTAGAGGTAGAACAAAAATATATTTAGATATTTTTTCGTAAACACCATTGTTTACCCAATAAGAGTGCAAATTATGGCAAAACTTTGATGTTTTGGTAACTCGGATGATTCTAAGTCGAAAAAACGAAGGAATAAAGTTCGAAAAATTTAAGCAGAAAGTCGGATTTGAATGCGGTTTGCGGCATTCGATTCGTTTGTTATATAATCAGTCTAAACTCGTTATACGAGTGTTTTTGGGGTACCTGGTGCAACGATATCCCAGTCGCCTCCTGGTGTTTTCGAGAAATTCGTCCTATAATCAGTTAAAACTCGTTACATGGGGGTTGTTTTTGAGGTCCCTGAACACGAATTAAAAGAAATTGATTTGCCCAAAATACCATAGATTTTGTAAAACGATATATTTAGTAAAAAACGTGTTTAAAATCTCTAACAACTTTATAAAAAGTTAATATTCTTTAATGAAACATTTTTTGGCACCGTGCAAGAGATTTGCAGATAATGGGTGCCTCGTGAATCATTCTGTACATGTTAGTAAAATTTTTATTAAAAACTATATTTCTTTCTGAATATAAAAAGATCGTGCATGCATCCGTCTATCTTTTAATATAAAACTCTGAAAAGAGTTTACAATGTCTTTTAATGAAAAGTATTTGAAATATGTGTTAGTTTTATAATGAAAATTTGCGCCAGATAAAAATAGAACAAAAAAATTTTACATGATAATTTATGCAAAAAATGTGAAAAACATTCAACTATGTGCATCTTGTAAGTTATATAAACTTTTTAGTTTTTTTAAAAGTAGTTAGCTCGTCAAGATTCGCTTCAACCCTCCTGCACATGCGTCCAATATTTCGCGCGTTAAATATTCTTTATCTTTTTCAATAATAACCTCTACATAATTATATACAGCGTGTCCATGGATAGAGGTAACTACTATACTGATAAATTTTCTTATTTTGTATTTTATGAAAAAAGGTCATTTCTTATAAAAAATTTTGAGATAGGCATATTTAAAACAAGTAAAAACAAACAATTGACTGAGTTAATTGTTGAACTACCATGCATAGACAGTATTGATTACTCTGCCACATTACACATACATACATATCACACATATATATAACTGATATTCCCATATAATACATACTATACAATTTGCGCCCTTACGGGTAAACATTGATGTTTACGAAAAAATGTTTCAAACAGAAGTTGTTTATTTTTTTATAAGGAACATTTTTTACATTTAAAATTTTGTTCTAATTAGGTGATTTTATGAAATATTGGTGTTATTCATAGCAACAATATTTTTAAGCGTTACAAACTTGCGACTAAACTTAGTATACCTTGATATATTTCATATACTTGGTATACAAATCTAGATATAATAAGCTTGAAAATATAGGATAATACATGGAATTTGATAAAGGAATAAGGAAGATTAGGGATAGGACAGAAAAAACCTGCTAGAGTTATAATATATAGAGTAAATCGAACACGAAACTATATTAAACATCGAACACTGGACTTTTCTCCACTTTTGTAAGTTGTATAAGTATCTATATGATAAAAGTAAGTAAATACGTAATTTTAGAACTTTTGTGTGTATTTTAAAATATCTACGTTTGTTTGTATTTGTAGGTGTTTTTAGAAATTAAAATAGTGAGATTTTGCTCTCATTATTATGTGAGACATTTATTTTATAAAAGGATGAATTTAATTATCTCTATACCTTTATCTTTATACATTTGTGTTTTCTAGGTCCTTTATGTTTATAGTACAGTATGGACAGTGCAAAATACTATGGCACGCCATTTTACTATTTAATAGACTAATTTTTATCGAGAAAAAAATTAATTAATTATTTTTTTTCAATCAGAAATTTTATATTTTATATTTTATATTTTGTAAAATAAATCCTAGTAAAAGAGAGATTGATATAAGATAAGATGAGAAAAGAGAGACGAGAATTAAAATTATGATGATAACATAATAAAAATGTATTATTATTATGTATCATCATAATAATAATGTATTATTATTATGATGATACATAATAATAATACATTTTTATTATGTTATCATCATAATAAAAATGTATTATTATTATGATGATACATAATAATAAATCAGTTAATTTTATTTGAATTAGATTAAAAAAAAATAATTGAATTAAAATTATGTACATAATGGAAATAGAGAATTAAAATTATGTACATAATAAAAATGATTGAATTAAAATTATGTACATAATGGAAATAGAGAATTAAAATTATGTACATAATAAAAATGATTGAATTAAAATTATGTACATAATGGAAATATAGCGCACGCCGTTTTACTATTTAATATGAATTAAAATTATGTACATAATAAAAATGATTGAATTAAAATTATGTACATAATAAAAATGATTGAATTAAAATTATGTACATAATGAAAATGATTATTATTATGATGTTAACATAATAATAATGTATTATTATTACGATCATTTTTTTTCGGACATTAAATAGTAAAATGGCGTGCCATAAAATACTTCAGTATTGAAAAAGGAATAATAATTAGGAAAAAATAGCAGTGTTGGACGTTATTTACAATTTTGATAAACCAAGTATGGAATTATACTAAATTTGGGTCATACTTTTCAAATTTTTGATCAAAATTAACCTAGCTATAATAGGTTTTGAGAATGTGGTGTCCTGGTCTCAATTATTAGCACATAGATGAATGGTAGTGAAAAAATTCCATCACAGGTGAAAAGTTTGTCCCAAAATTAGTGGGTTTCAAAAAAAATTCCAATAAGATCGGATCAAAATTGCCTGTGTTATTAAAAAAATCGAATTTTTGAACTTGATGACGTCATCAAAATTCAAAATATTTAATTTTGCTCTATAACATCGAAATTTTATCCAATTTTGATAAACAAAGTATGTAATCCTACTAAATTTGGGCCAAATTTTTCAAATTTATGATCAAAATTAACCTAGCTCCATTAGATTTCAAGAATGTGGAGATCTGGTCCCGGAATTAAGCACATAAGTGATAACTAGCGAAAAACTGACATCACAGCTGAAAAGAATAACCCAAAATTAGTGGGTTTCAAAAAAAATTCCAATAAGATCGGATCAAAATTGCATGTGTTATTAAAAAAATCGAATTTTTGAACTTGATGACGTCATCAAAATTCAAAATATTTAATTTTGCTCTATAACATCGAAATTTTATTCAATTTTGATAAACAAAGTATGTAATCCTACTAAATTTGGGCCAAATTTTTCAAATTTATGATCAAAATTAACCTAGCTCCATTAGATTTCAAGAATGTGGAGGTCTGGTCCCGGAATTAAGCACATAAATGATAACTAGCGAAAAACTGGCATCACAGCTGAAAAGAATGACCCAAAATTAGTGGGTTTCAAAAAAAATTCCAATAAGATCGGATCAAAATTGCCTGTGTTACTAAAAAAATCGAATTTTTGAACTTGATGACGTCATCAAAATTCAAAATATTTAATTTTGCTCTATTACATCGAAATTTTATCCAATTTTGACAAACCAAGTATGTTATTCTACTAAATTTGGGCCATACTTTTTAAATTTGTGGTCAAAATTAACCTAGCACTAATACGTTTCAAGAATGTGGAGGTCTGGTTTCGGAATTAAGCACATTAGTGATAACTAGCGAAAAACTGACATCACAGCTGAAAAGAATGACCCAAAATTAGTGGGTTTCAAAAAAAATTCCAATTAGATCGGATCAAAATTGCCTGTGTTATTAAAAAAATTGAATTTTTGAACTTGATGACGTCATCAAAATTCAAAATATTTAATTTTGCTCTATTACATCGAAATTTTATCCAATTTTGATCAACAAAGTATGTAATCCTACAAAATTTGGGCCATACTTTTCAAATTTATGATCAAAATTAACCTAGCACTAATAGGTTTCAAGAATGTGGTGGTCTGGTTTCGGAATTAAGCACATAAGTGATAACTAGCGACAAACTGACATCACAGCTGAAAAGAATGACCCTAAATTAGAGGGTTTCAAAAAAAATTTCATGAAGATCGGTAAAAATTTGCCTTTGTTAACAAGAAAATCGATTTTTTGAACTTGATGACGTCATCAAAATCCAAAAAAATTTATTTTGCTCTATCATCTACGAATTTCGTCCAATTTTGATAAACCAAGTATGGAATCCTATTAAATTTGGGCCATACTTTTCACATTTTTTATCCAAATTAATCTAGCTATAATAGGTTTCGAGAATATGGAGTCCTGGTCTTAGTATTTAGCACATAGAAGAATGGCATCGGAAAACTTTCAACCACAGATGAAAAGTTTGACCCAAAATTAGTGGGTTTAAAAAAAATTCCATTAGGATTGAATGAAATTTGCCAGTGTTATCATAAGAATCAATTTTTTTAACTTAATATCACACTTTTTAAATAATTTTTTTATGTAAATTAATACATAGCAAATACGAAAGAATAATGTTTTGAGTTATAATTTAAAAAAGTAAACGAATACGATCTCAATATAAAACTTATTTAATAACAAAAGTTTTATTAATCTTTAAATATTAATTTTGAAGATGTTTTTATAGGTAAATAAGTTGAGTAGATAAATAAGTTGTATCAAAATATAAATTTAAAAGTTATAATAATGTTTATTACATTCAACAGACGGATCAAGTTCATTTATAAATAAATAATTTTAATCGATTCTTAAATATAAATGTAATTTATAATTATAATTAACTGGTTAAGATAACAACCAGGTCCGTGTGCACCAGAGTGGAGAGGGGGGCTTGTAAAATTTTTATCAATAAAATTTAAAAATATAGTATTTTTCAGTGAAGAAAAGTAGTTACTTGATGTAGGCATCTTATGATATCATTTTAGTTAGCGTAAGTCAATGTTGGTCTGTTAACCAACCGAAATTTGTATCAGAAGAGAGATAATTTAACTAAAAAATTAACAATATATAATTGCCTGCAAAAAACTATTATGAAAAATGATTTTTAGTGAATCTGAAGTACACTTACTAATTTGTCACTAAAACAAGAATCATCGAAATCGGTTGGCGTGATATTGATTTACCCATTCATTTGTCGCGCCCATACTTAATACAAATGTAAGACTTATATGGTTTTCTCATGGATACCATTGTCAGAACTGGACAAAATTGATATGAAACCACACGGAAAACACCATATTTCAAAGAACAATCGGTTTACTCAGTGGCAAGTTCCGAGGTAACAAATATTTAAAAAAAAAATACAATCGAATTGAGAACGTCCTGCCAATTTCATAAAAAAATATGTCTCATCGGGTTATCAGATGGGTGAAGGTCGGTCTTGTACCCTCTCTTAGACTATAAGTGAATTTACCATATAATTAGAAAATCGAAAAAGTAGATTGTTTGTCTGTTTTAATTCAATGTCTGGAACTGACATAAAAATGTATTGCAATATATAAACATAATATACTTCTCCACAATGTCTTCATCTAAACTTATAAATTTGTTCTTATTTTTGTTGTTGTTCTTGGGTTGCTTTTAACTTCCTGCTGTCAAGTTATGGTTTTTAATCGAGATCGAAAATTTTATGATAATTTCACGTTTTAATTATCTATGCCTGTGTCTGTCGCAAAATTTTCTTGTGAGACAACTGCCGAATGAAATTATCAAATCATTTTGAACTTGATAGTAAAAAGAGGAATCACATTAGTAGCAAAGAAGAGGTTTTATAAGACGGAAAGTAAAAATTTAATATATAAAATTTCAGACCAATTTAACGTTAAACTTGCCGAATAAATGCGCCTGGTGATAGTTATATATATTAAAAGGTGTTTAAACTATTAAAAAGAAATTGGACAAAATTTTGTAGAAGTTCTTTGATGGAATTAGTATAACTCGGATAGATTTTGATGGCCATATGATTCTTTATTACTCGCTCGACCCGTGCGGAATTTCGCTACTGTATTTACGGTAACACGTGGATACCCTGTACCTGTGACTAAAAACGAATTAGATTTTTTAAGAAGATATTGATTTGGTCTCTAATGGCCTTGTTCACCTCGCCTCGGATTTTTTTTGTTTTTATGTTTCATTTTACTATTCTCCAATGTACGTGTATCAGATCAAGGAGTTGTAGTTTTACGATAAAACTGTTGACGGACGAACTTATAAAACATACACTTGATGCAAAATGCTTATTTATTATATGAACAAAATATTTTATGAGAAGTACTATAAAGTGACCTGAATTATTTTCAAGATGTGATATCCAATTCTAAAACAGAAGATAGATGATGCGTTATGGGAGTTGGATAATATAGTTTGGATGTAAGATACATTATATATTATGTTTTTGTTTGATAGAATCCGTAGACGAGAATACCTTTAACGTTATAGATTCCTTTATTTATATTTTACATTTAAAGGTACTTTTAGAAGAAAATGATTATACGCGCGACGAAATAAAAATTAAATATTCTTAGTTAATCTTATATATTATTTACTCTAGCAAGTTTTTTTCTGTCCTATTCATATCTTCTTAATTCCTTTTCAATTTCAAGCTTATTATGTCTAGGTTTGACGAAAAATATACTCACAGTCTGAAAATGTACTGCTTAGGAAAAAACACGCTAGACAAATAATTGAACGAAAAAATAAAGACTAATTAAACATCTTTTTGTATGAAATATTTTTTTACTATATCGATAGATTAATCGAATTAATTTCGAAATTGGAATAAAAAGTAAGAGAGTAGATGGAGAGATATATATAATCATATTTTTCCACTTTTTCTAACGATATTATTTCCAAATAAATACGGAATACAATGCATCTCTTATGGGACTTCTAGCGTATATATCAATAATGAACCATAGTAGAAAATAGTAGAGAAATTCAATGTAGAGGCTCCTATTCGTTTGTGGTATGGTTGGCATAAAACTTACCTTCGTTGTTCCCCTTTTTCAGGTTCCTTAGCGATTATGTGGGCCCTTATTGAAAACGTTTGATACATAATCACATTTTAACCATTTATAGATCGTAATTTAAATGTTACTGATCTTACCTTAAAAACAATGGTGGAATGTATTTTAAGAAAGGGTAAGGCCCTTTCAAAGGCTTATTGTTTGAAAATTATTGTAACTACGTAATTGTCGAAGACATTTTAAAACCATTGTAAACATTTTAAATGCGAATTTAATATTAAAACTCGAATGATACAATTGAATTGAGGCCTGTCCTCAATCCCGAGTATGAATCCTTCCGAAAATCAATTTATTTCGCAGGGCAGCACATCACTGACTTTGTGAATAAATCATTCCCTGTCAGCACTCAGATTAACCGGTAATCTTCAGTCGCGTGATGAGATATTTTCTCGCGCGTTAAATATTTTTTTAAAATGCATAAAAGCTCCTCTAATAAATTTTAACTTTAGAGACTTCAATTTGTAAGTTTCCTATGATTAATAATTTAAAAATAATTTTCATAATAAATGGATAAATTTAAAATTCTATTCGATATATTAGAAGTAGAACCATGTATGAGAGTTTCATATCCCCCACATAACACTATATTATACTTTTCTTCATATTCTCTCCGGTCGCGTCTAGGTCTGTATTGTATCAATTTGTTATTTATTGTTCAAACATTTCTGTAAAATACAATATTTATGATTCGTATCCGTATGCACATGCACATGCTTTTTATTAAATTGATAAAAATTATTGCTATGAATTCACTTAAAATGTAATTTTTATCTACTCTCCTGTAAAAAATGAAAAATTCAATTGAATTGACTGTCCACTGTTAGATCGGAGAGTTTGATTATTCTTATAGGGGAGTTTATATAGAGAGTTTTCTCATTCCCGGTCATAACTTCATGAACCATTTGGAGCTGTTTAGGAACAGCGGGAGTGATCTGACGCCAACGGATTTCGAGTCGGAGAGATCGGCAAAGAAAGGCTGGCTTAAGTGAGTCCACCTTCTCGTGACAAGAGGTGAACAGTGACAGAGAAGATGGGTCATCGTTTCTTTTTCCTTTTTACGGTGACAGCTCCTGCAGTGGTTATGGTACAGTGTCAGGTCCAGGCGATACAGAATCGTAACTTATCATGTTCTAAGCTACATAGCACCTGTAGTTATAAGGTCCATGAAGAATTGTACACAATTTTTTTTTATCACGTTACAAAAAAACTGTGTATCTGATAAAAATTGGAGGTTTCAATTAATTTTTGATAAATTGGTTCTGCGTCAGATATCATTCTGCTAAATATGATTACCATAATTACAACCAAAGCTTATATTGGCACAATGCATGGTTTTTGTTTCAGGCGTTTCCATGATAACAATAGACTACTTTCTTCATATAATTGTATGGATGGACATATAAGTTTATAGTTTGTAATGAAACTTCATATAAATGGTCTGCAAACATCGTCTATTTTTCCAAAGATAAAATCATCCTTTATATTGATGTAGAGTTATTTATTCATAAAAGTAAAGCAGACGTTAAGACTATTTTTACATATAAAAAGCAAAAGAAAATAAACAACTGATTGAGTTAATTGTTTAAATATGTAGACAGTATTAATATTTTCTGTACTTAAACTATTGTTAAATCTCTTACGGTTTAAGATCAGTCCTACGGATTCATGACCCATTTGACCTGCGTTTCTTATTTACGAACTCGAACTGGCTTTTTACGTCCTGAGTACGCTTTAAAAATTTGAATTCGATATCTCATTTCGATTTGAAGTTATCGTGCCGACAGACGGACAAACGAAAATGGACTAACTAAAGATGATTTCATGAACATCTATACCAAAATTATGTTTGTAGTATCAATATGATTAAGCTTTAGTTACAAACTTGGGACTAAACTGAATATACTTTGATTTATTCCATATATATACAGAGTATAAAAAGAACGCAGACGTTGCACTATCAATATCTAGAACGTAAGGTAAGCTACCTCAATGCTTGAATGAAATATAAGAATATATTTTCTTTCTTTTATATTATGATAATATTATACATATAATATAATATAATATAATAGTTTTCTACCATCATTTGTGTGTTTAACCGAACAAGAAATGCATTTTCTTTTATAAAATATTATTTTAAATAAATAAATTGAAATACAAACACTGTGTTCTCAGTTCTTAGTACAAGCAATATGGAATTTAGACTCAAATTTCTTTTCGCATTCGTTTAAAATATGTTTCATGCAAAACAGAACTAACTATCGCCATAGGTAACAATCTAAGGGGCTGTTTACACTATCCAAGAAATTATTATAAAAATAATGTAAACCTTGATCCAATAAATGGATGACAGATTCTCCTTTCACAAAAGAATTCGACGTTGACGGACAAATATACCATTCTTGAGAATGTAGTCACAATAAGTGCGGAAAATGTTCTCTCTCAAAAGCAATTCTCGACCATGTGTTTCCACCGCAGATTCTAAACTATTCCGAACATCTCTTACGTTATCCCTCCCACAATTTTTACTTTTAGTTCTGGTTCTCCTGAATATAATTCGCTTTGCCCATCGATTTAATTTTGATCTTAGAATGTGTCATATCCAGCTCCATTTTAACTTTTTAGCATTCGAATTCGTAGTTCGAAAATGTTTATAAAAAGTTTAAAGACGGGTTTGACTAAAAAATGAAACCGAATTAGTTCACCTCACCCAACACTTTGCTTATACTAATTTTAAAACTTGTGTAATATTATCTTTATTTTATCCATAAATATAAAATTTAAGTCACGTATAATCATTGATTTTTTTTCGTTAATATTACTCGACAATCTATCATATTGTTAATAAAAACAACACATGTTTAACAATAAACCTTGTTTTTTAAAATTGAAGATGAATACTATGGCAGTATTCGTTAGGTGCATGGTAGGGACAATCAAATCGACGCCAGCGCTTCCAGTGGATCATTTTGACATGTAGATAGTAGATTAAATATCAAATTAAAGTTATTGAAAAATCAAAATTAAATAAACTTGCTTGCATTAGAAATTGTGAAAATAAGAGACGAAATGTAAATTATCATAATTACTTATTTAAGTTTGTTAAATAAAAAATTATTAAATTTTCAATGTAAAACATATATGCAATCCATTGTCTTACATCTCCATTCTTAAAATTATATTCATAAAGTAGTGTATCGTTACCATGGAACCGTTTCAAATAAAGCTCATGCACGGTGCGAATAGTATATCGTCTTTTTTTTTTTTCTTTATAAAATTTAGATACAATAAGTTTGTTTGGAAGATGCAGGCATCACACAATGCTTCCTTCTCTAATGATGATTGATTATTATATTAAATTATGTATCCATAATAAAAGGAACAAGCTTTGCTGTTGCCGAGTTTTTGAAATATGAAAATTAATAAAGTTAAATTTAATAAAAACTGATGTTACAAAATAATTTCTCATGAAAGATCAATCATTAAGTTAACCTGATTTTTATTCTTTTCGGATCGAAATTACCCGATCCACCGAGTTTCATCAAATTCCAAAACGAATTTTTTTGCGTTTTTCTTGATTTTTTCAAAGGGAAAAAATTGCAAAAATTCGAGACAATTTTCTTATCTTCAATTTCGATAAAACTCAGTATATAAGGTAATTTTGACCCAAAAAGTACAAAAATCGGGTGCATTTGATGACTGGTCGAATAGTTTTTGAGATATGGACTAAAATCGATCAAAATATTGCGATATCTCAGAAACTCGGCATCCAATCATGAAATTAACCTGATTTTTATTATTTTTAGATCAAACTTACCCCATCCACCGATTTTCATCAAATTCCAAGATAAAATTTTTTTTGCGATTTTCTCGATTTTTTCCAAAGGGGTACCCCTTAAAAAAATTGCAAAAAATCGAAAAATTTTTGTTATCTCCAATTTCGATAAAACTCAGTATATAAGGTAATTTTGACCCAAAAAGTACAAAAATCGGGTGCATTTGATGACTGGTCGAATAGTTTTTAAGATATGGACTAAAATCGATCAAAATATTGCGATATCTCAGAAATTTGGCATCCAACCATTAAATTAACCTGATTTTTATTATTTTTGGACCAAAATTACCCCATGAACCGAGTTTCATCAAATTCCAACACAAAAATTTTTTTTCGAATTTCTCGATTTTTCCAAAGGGGTACCCCTTAAAAAAATTGCAAAAAATCGAGAAATTTTTTTAATCTCCAATTTCGATAAAACTCAGTATATAAGGTTATTTTGACCCACAAAGTACAAAAATCGGGTGCATTTGATGACTGGTCGAATCTTTTTTGAGATACGGACGAAAATTGAACCAAACATTGCGATTGCGATAAGAAACGTGTGTACAAAATTTCAGGCTTCTAGATCCAGCTGTGCGTTGATCGATCTGCCAGCTTGAATTCTTATAATATATATTAATAGACGTATTAAATATTCGTAAATTTTAACAAAAAATTTCAGTTTTTTTGGTAACAATATCGTTTTGGTATCGAAACACCTTAATTTAAATGTTTACGACTACATTTGTCTCTATAAAACAATCATCAATCATTTCAACAATCATTTACAACAAAACATAATGAGACAACTATTAGATAGAAAAAAATACTTGTTTATTTTTTGTCATATCAAACACAAAACGGAAAAACCAAATATTAAAAACAGTGAAAAATTATGATATAAATAATATTAAAAAAAAAAAAAGAATAAAAAATGGAACCGAAAATTTGATGTTGATATTAAGCATTTATATATTATAAATGCGAAAGTAAGCATGTTTGTTTGTTTGTTTGTTTGTTTGTCACGCTAAAACTAGCGAATGATTTTTAATGAAACTGTACAGCAATATAGCTGATATATCAGAATAACACATGAGATATAATTTATAAAGATATATTAATAAAAAAATTTAAAAATTAATTTAATTTGACATTACCATAAATTACAGATTTCTATAAAAATAGTCCAAATGAAATATTTCAAGGCCATCTTCTCTGATATAATCAATGTAAATAATTTTACTACTATCCATTTAAAAAAAATAGAAAACCATACATATATTTTACCTGTGTAAAACAATCCCTACCATTATTTCGAGTGTTATAGAAAAGGAATAAGCGAGAGCAATCTTTATCAATCTTTACTTTCAAATCCAGCGAAGCGGGTGGGTATCACTCTTGTGTAAGCATAATATAATTTTGGCATAAAATTACCGTTTTATAGGCGAAGAAACGAAGCACAAAAAATTAGCAGTAAGTCTAATTTGAATGCGGTTTTTGCAATATGCAATTTGTATAATTAGTATGCATTTTATAATTGCATTATAAACTGACCATTAATATTAAATTCACAATTCGGTTGATAGTGATGAAAATGATATCAAACTGGTAACACGGTGGTTTTTGGGGTCGCTATGCAAAGCTGTCACTTTAACCAACTTTCTATATATAACATTAAAATATAATTAGTGAGCAAAAAATATAAGATAAACAAAATGTTTAAGTTAAAAAAAGGGAATTTGTATCCCTAATTCCTGTAAGTATATGTACATACATGACATCATTGTATCCACAGTTATTTAAAAAATACAAAATAACAAAAAATTTACATTTAAACTGAAAAATAAGGCACATGATAATAGTATAAAAAAAAAAAACAAAAAAAAATGAAGCTTACCATCACTGTTGCAAACATTTTGTTCAAAATAATATGTGTGTGATAAACTCCCAGGAGCAAATGAATCTCAGTAGATTTGAAAACAAAATCCACTATAAAATATATTTTTAAATGTATGATGTACAGCATGAAATTACTCTGAGAGGAATATGACATGGTAGAGAATAATAAATTATGTTTTTGGATTGAATGTCTTGGAGAGCAAAGGAAAATGTTAGCTAGTATGAAAACTAAATAGAAGCGAAAGGGATTTCGAAATTTCGCATATGAATCAATACTCTTTAACGAAGGGTACAATATGGACTATGGACTGCCACGGTTTATCCTGCGGCAGATATATTTTTTATACTTTTAATAATTATAAGTATTTTTCAATTCGATGAAAATTAATTTCATTTCTAAAGTTACTATTAAAGCAATCCGGAGGACTAGTTCCAATCGGAGGTTAGAACATAATGCCCCCTCCCCCATCCAAGTTATTTTTTATTGGCTAATTAAAAAACGAACCAAAAGTCATAATATATTAAAATAGTCTATCCTATATATAATTTAAGTATTAAATATTAGTGATATGTGACCATGATACAACATCATAATGTACCATAGTTCATACCCTAACGTATCTAGAATCAAACTCACTGATTCTAACTGAAGTCGCTTCTTCCAACGTGTAATCGTTATAGTTCACTTCCTCATTAATCCTCATTTTCAGTGAGTGACGAAACTGATACGAAACATAAGTGACTGAAACGTTTATCTGAAGGATGATCTTTCTAAATGTTCGACCAACTTTCGTTGTCTCTCACTGTAGGTACATAATAATTATTATTGAAATCAGAAACATTTTTTAATAAACATTGTATTCAACTTTTGTCGTTTCAAATGAAAGAAAATCCTTTTGTTTACAATTAATCTTTTTTTGTTCAAATACAAAATGCAATTACGGTCATAGAATTTCGAATGTACTTATTTAATTATTTCTTTCTTTTTTGTATTATTCTTGTTATCTCATTACTAGTTGCTACTAAATTAAAGAAATCCCAAAAATAATTAATTTTAAATGATTACATTTAATATAGACTCACAACAAAATCATTTTTACAATATTATAACGAATATTTAATTCTTATCCCGTCAGCACTTTCGTGATGATCATTTTGCTCAAGCTTGATTTAAAACATGGCATACAGGGTGCTCTGTTATTGAATGCAGAACGCCTCACTCTCGTAATAAGTTGATCAAGACGTACGAAAAAGCTCTTTACCAAATTTCGATATGAGACCTAATTTGCGAGTTATGGAGAAAACGGAGGAAATGCTACTTTCAATTTTCTATTCTATCTTTTACTTTTTATTATCTCAATTGACTTTTAAAGCAACCCGATCTAATCTAATGCCAGAACATGATGTCCTCCAATCAATCTCTGGAAATTTTGATTTGAGTTATTTTTTGATTGGCTAACTACAGAACCAATGCATAGCAAATACCTAGGGTAGTAAGTTCGATTCCCGCCATCACAAGAAAAATTAATTTAATTAATAGTTGTGATGACCTGGTGTAGTGCATGATATATGCATGAAGGAAGTGCACTCAGCCTCTGAAATTGAGGAGCTGATAAATGAAATTATCACCGGAAAAGATGGTAACGCACATATATGGTATCACCAATGGGCTCTATAGTCTAAGTGTGTCCTTCGGGTACACCAAATCTGATCTACCTTAACCTAACCCAACTACAAAACGAGTTATTAGCCATAATAGATTCAAATGATTCATTCTTAATATTGCATTTTTAGTGTACTTCTTGAAAGATGTCATAAATGGAGGTTGTTGCTTGGTACTGCTTTTCCTGTGTAAAAAAAAGCAGATATTTCAACAACAAAAATGTTAAAAAACAACTTATAAATTTTCATTGTGGTTTTTCATTAAAGCATTTTCACAATTTGGTTTTTTTTTGTTGTTTTTCATAACCATACACCATCATCCAAATATGAATGGAACATATTTTTTTATTATTAATTTGATCGTTATTGTTTTGTGTGTAGTGTTTTGTATATTTTTTCCATTCTTTATTCATTTATAATTTATTCTATTTTGTGTGGTTGTTTTATTATTATTTTTTATTATTTTTGTTGTTTTCATTTTAATAATTTTTTAATTAAAATTGAAATTGTTGTTTTATTTTTTTATTTATTATTATATTTGATACTGTTGATTTGTTGATCATATATTGTTTATATTGAAAAGATTATGTTGTATTGACAAAAAAGTGTATATTGGTAAAAAAAAGAGTTAATATACTCCTGGCAATGTAGATGAATGCGAAAGTAAACCTGCCTGTCTGCTACGCAATCATGCCTAAACTACTGAACTGATTTAAATGTTTGATAAAGAGATACTCTAGTGCAGGCATGGGCAAATGTGACTTACAGAAGTCCATCAGACCTCTGTAACTAAAATACGAGTAAGACAGTGGCTTCCTAGCTAGTGACAAGCAAAACTAAAACATTTTTTGATACCTATCTCATTACTATTAGAGAAACTGAGATAGATAGAAGAGTCGTATACTCGTCTCGCTTCCTCCTGTATGAGCAATGCGGACTTGGATAAAGAACAACACAATAAAGTTTATAGCTCACAATAAGGCTATAACAATTGTGACTTCGACTTAAAATAACTCGCCCATGCCTGCTCTACAGCCTGAGAAAAGACATAACCTACTTTTTAATGCGAAAGAGCTGTAAGAGGTTGAATAGCGTGTGCCCAACGCAAGGAGATATGGGGAGAGGGGGTAATAGTGGGAAGTCTGATATCAAATAAACGGGCATGATAGGTACATTAAAGTACTGTTATATGAAAGTCAGTCAATCCCTTTAAAAGTTGAGGACTGTTTTATCGGAGTTTATCAAATTTGATAAAAACTAGATACTTCTCATCTATTTCTATGCAACCATAATGTTTTACAGCGAAACATGGCAGAGTACAGCGAGGGCTTTAGCCCTAAAGTTAGGATTCCGCATCAAAATAATAAAATCGACGAATTGTGAACAAAAGGTGGATAAGTGGCGACATATTGAAGTGATAGAGTGAAGGTTGTCCAGCAGAGCGAGTAGTTTACAGCTAGTAATGTAGATGGGTAAAATATACCCGGCCACAACAGCTATGTTCTGTTTGGTCACCACAATGACACCGGGTTGAAGGAAACGTGTTTCCGAATATATTGAAATTCAAAAGATGAACTTTTCACTGAATACATAAATAATAAATATCTATATTTATTTGCTTTTTACATAAAATTTATAATCCTGTGTATGTTTTTGGTTACAACGGTTACAATTCATACCTTTGTTTTTGTTTTCTACAGCAGGCCAGGCTGGTGGATAGTGGACAGGATACCCACATATTCACCCTTGTCAAAGCTCTACGATAAAATATATATTAAATCTATTGTTTTGTTTTGTTACAGTGCTGTGGCTATTCGAGGTTTTTATATGCAGCATCCGATTTAGGTGGACGTTGTAGAAATGATCGTGAATGCCTACAAGCAGTCGACTCAAGTCAATGTAGACAAGGACGATGTATATGTCAACCATTTTACATTCAATTCAACGATACTACATGTTTACAATGTAAGTTATTATTTATTATTGTTTTACAAGAAATTTATTACTTTAATAATTAATAATTATCAAACAAACAAAAAATATAATAAACAAAGCTTGGTTCCTACCCTTATCTTAGTATTTCTGTATCACCATGGTGGTAAATCGAAAAAGCACAAGTTCACATGAATATGACTTTGTTAAATACACTTTCTACCGGCTCCCATAAAAATCTACTGATAAGAAGTCGATTCCTTAGTAAGACGACTTTTTCGGTTTTATTTCCTCGATTAACTATGTAATAAAATACTTTTGTAAAGTATAATATGGTGTTACATTTTTGTATTTTTATCTTGTTACAGCTACACTTCTGGGTTACGATTGTTTAATGGATGAACAGTGTTCTATGAAAGTTGCAAACAGCAGTTGTATCGAAGGTGCATGTAAATGTGTTGAAGGATTCTTACAGTTTCGTAAGCACACATGTTTAGGACGTAAGTATTTTTCTTCAATATATGTTTTTTTTAAAATTCTATGCTTATATTTTTTTAAACTTTTTTATTTTATTTTGTTTCTTGTATATTAGAAATGTATGTATGCAATAAATACAGGGTGGAACTTTTTATTCTAGAATGGCTAATAGCTAGTTTTGCAGTTAACTTAAAAATAACTTAAACAAAAGTTGCAGAGTTTGATGCGGGATATCATGTTCTGACATTAGATTGAACCTAATTCTTCGGGTGGCTTTAATAGTAAATTTAGATCCTGAAAGATAAGAGATAGAATAACACTTTAAAATAGAAAGTTGACCCTCATAAAAAAACAAATATTTTTTATTTAAAACATTTTTTGCGTTAGTTTTCGGAGGAAATGGGACTGAAAACTGTATGATTATTGCTTTTAATCGAAAAAAAAAAATACTCTTAAAGTTTATCGATAATTGAAGGTCAAAGTCATGGATACAGGCAAATGTCCTCTATTGCCTTTGACAATTTTGGCTAAAGCATTTTAACATACTACATAACTTTAACTACATATTTTTAAGTCGCATTTTCTCGGGAAGCTAACGATTTTTGAAAAAATTTTCTAAATAAAAAATATTGGTTTGTTTATGAGGATAAATTTTCTAAAACATTTCGGAGAACTAGGACCAATCTGCTGTTAGCACAAGATGCCCCCCATTAAACTACCCAACTTTCGTTTCTGTTATTTTTTGATTAGTTAATGACAAAACAAGCTACTAGCCATGAAAGATTAAAATGGTCCACCCGATATGTATGTATACTTCAAAAAGAAAATATGTAAGAAATCTTTTTAAAATGCTTTTCTTATTTACTCGTTCAGTGTAGAAAAGAACTATTATTAGAGTTACAAAGTTACCCACAAATAAAATAGTAAAACTAATTCTCTTTGAAGAAAAAATACAACTAAATATAGTTTGAAGTATGTCCGCCAATCCAGTTTACTAAGAGTACAAAAGAAGTTGAAAAGATTTCATTGCTTTCGCTTTCTTTGTGACAGACTTTAAAATTGATTTTGAGAATAGTAAACTTCTTGAAATGTATAAACCCCACCTCCCGTCTAAAATTTTCCGAATTAATTTGACTAGGCCCAATTTCATATAAAAAAAAAATCAAGCTTTTTATTTTCATTGCCTTGGAGTAATTCTCATTTGAATATTAATTATCGATTTGGCATTTTTCACTTGTTTTCGAACTTTGTTATCCTCCTGTAAGTCAATAACATTTCGAAAAACAATAATTTATTTTGAGATAACGTATACATAGAAGATAATTTATTTTAAAATGAATTTCGAATTATTCGGGTATGTGATTAATGATTTATTAGTAATAAATATTAAAGCATTTAGAAATTTATTACAATCGACCTATTCTCTGACACTTTTCGAACCCATTTTTTTTTGTTATACATTTGAGATAATGCAATAATTTTTATTTATCTGTTCATGTTTATCCATGTGCAAAAATAAATTTGTTGTTTTATTATTTTACACAAGCAGTAACTCGCCCACTTTGCTGGACGATATCACTTATCGTCCCATTCTATCACCTATGCAGACTTCTTTTTCTCATTGGGCATTAGCAAACGTAATCGAGAAATATCGGTAGCTGCGCTGGGATTTTGGATTGTGGGGCTGTGATTGGTTACTAAAATACAACGTGACTCTAGTTTATCGCGGAGCTCGGATATTTTGCAGCATTTTATTCTTTTTAAGTAATAAATTGATTAATTAATACCCTCTTTTAGGAATTATTTTACGATAGCACAGTCATCATATACTTTCCATTTGGAGGATAACACTTCAATAACACCTTTTTTTAAACACAAAACCCTTATTATACCTATGATACTGTTATGATAAAGCTTTAAGCTTTTACATCATCAGTGGCTGTTGGCTCTTACCTATGTATAATACTAAGTGAAGCTCGTTGAAGAATTAATGTAATGCTAGCCATACTTGACTATACTTGCAAAATTAGCAAATAAATTTTCTTATGAATTGTTTCGACTAAATATCCAATTATATGAAACTAGTAAATGTTGTCAACCAATTTCCCAAGGCAATTAATTTCTGTCTGTTCCACCAAAATTTGTATGAAATTCAATTTTAATGGATAATACTCGTTGTGCTTTCGCATGCGTACGCTAATAATATTCTTAACTATTATAGTCAACATTAACGGTATCTGTTATTAAAAATATATAAATTTAATTTAAGGTATTTCGATACTTCGAAATATTTATATCGATTCTCTGAACGGTTAAGGAGAAATTAACAATCAGAGTCAGTGTTTTTACCATAAAAGGTTTTTCATTTTTATGCACAGTTCTTAATTTTGGAATAATAGATTAACAGAAAGAGAATCAACTAGAAATTTTTACGGGAGACCTTTGAAATTAACTGACACATAAAATTTCAGATTTTTGGTTAAACTTTCGTTTTGGTATCGAATCACCTTAAGGTGTATATCCCCTGTAAATTTGTGACAAATAATTTGATTTGATATTTATAAAATAAAATATAATCATTTATTTTGGTCGGTGTCTTTTTTTTTTTTGCTGCAACACCACACAATATAGGTTTATAGAGCTTTTTAGGCTTCGTAGAATAAATTTTTGGACATGAAACATTCAATGTAATTATATGATTACTTTTAATAACACTGATACTGATAGTATATGTTTTAGACTGACATTAGCATTGGAGGATTATACGGCTTTCTAGTTTGACGTAAAAATTAATTAATTTTTTTTTAAAATCTTTTAAGAGTGAAAACATAAAAAAAATAAATAAATTATGTAAAAAAGTTTTTATATCATTTTACATTTGGAGAAAAAATGAAGCTGTATATACGAATTTTAATTAAAAACGTAAAAATTTATAGACATTATACTTATACCTATTTTTGAAATATGTAACATTAAAAAAAATTATTCTAGCTTTAAAAGTTTTTAACTAAAAAGAAAGAGAAAGTGAGCCATTTTTTTTATCTAATAAGGCTACAATGATAATACAGGGTGGACAAAATAAAAGTTTGATGAAGGGCATCTTGTTCGCGTATTGTCGAGGGAAATGGAACTATTTTTATTGAACTTATGTTGGAATACTGGGGAAAATTTCATCGATCCTACCTACCAAATGTCGAAAATGACCTTTGTTATAATTTATATAATATTATACTCCTTTTTTGTTTGAAGTCGGTTAATTAATCGAAAATTTGCTAGTTGAGAAGCTCACTAAAATTCAATGTTTTTTAGAATGTTAAATTGATACTTGATTCAAAATTGCAGTTTAATTGAAAATCAATGTAAAATTTAAAATGTTGATTAAATACATTCTGATATATAGTACAAAGCATATAAATATAACTAACTATCTACGAGTATGTGTATAAAATTGAAATGGTTGGCCTGGATGGAATGAATCCATTAATTTTCAATCATTACACATTTTCAATTTAAATTTACCAACGGAAATTAACATTTGATACATCATTATTTGTTATTATGAATAAATATTATCATCAATGTTGAAAGAATCTATTGGGTGATATCTCGAATAATTCATCTAAACGATATTTAAGTTTTTATACCATGCATATATGTAATATACATAGTATACTAAGTTTAGTCCCAAGTTTGTAACACTTAAAAATATTGATGCTACGCACAAAATTTTGCTATAGATGTTCATAGAATCACCTTACTAGTCCATTTTTGGTTGTCCGTTCGTCCGTCCGTCTGTGGACACGATAATTCAAAAACGAAAAAAGATATGGAGCTGAAATTTTTTACAGTGTACTCAGAACGTAAAAAGTCGAGTTCGTAAATAGGTCAATTGGGTCTTGGATCCGTAGGACCCATCTTGCACACCGTTAGAGATAGAACAAAAGTTTAAATGTAAAAAATGGTCCTTATCAAAAAGTAAACAACTTTTGTTTGAAACATTTTTTTCTTCAAAACTATAATAAAAGTGTGTTAATTTTTTTTCAGGTTAACTATAGTGGTTTTGTGAAAATTCTAGAAAAACAAACAAAAAATGTTCCTGAAAATATTTTGGAATTTTTTGCTTATTCAATCAAGTGAAAAAAAAAAACCTTTTTAGGGAAGCACTCAGTATTTATTTTTGTAAACATAAATCATATTTCACGTCATAACATAATAAATACATGTTAATCCATAGCGGAAATTAAAACTTATAAAAATGTACGTTTTGAAGTGTTACCAGATATCTATTATATAATGATGACGGAAGATTTTTTTTCCATTAAATGTTATATTATATAATATGTGATTTATTTGAATAATCGAAATTCGATGTCTCATATTCGGTCCCTATGTCAACTCCAAAATACCTCAAAAAAATTATGAGTAGAATTTATTAGTGATTTATATATCTAAAGATTTATGTGCTGGATGGTAGCAGGTTGATTTTAGAATTTAAAATAAGCAAAAGATGTGCTATATTGTGCTAGGGTTGCACTATAATGTACCGTCGAGAAAATTGTAAAATTTGGAAAAATAGAAAAATAGCAACCAAAAATGAAATTTCTAGTCGTGTGATAAACAAATTTTTTACAAATTAGTTGAAGGGATTGAATGTAATAAACCTACATTGAATATATTAACTTAATATAAAATGTAATAAATGTAGGAAATGTACGCATATTTCATTTTCAGAAAAACGAAAGCAGAACTATATTTTTTCATTAAGAACGAAAAAAAAAATATATTAAGAAAAATAAAAAGAAAACGGTATAGGCACGATACTTGATGACGATGCTGGTATATTTTTTATTTGTTTTCACACATTAATAAACATTTTCTTTTTATTAAGCACGAGTATTAATAATAATAATCATATTTGTAAAGACTACCGGAAAAAAAAGAGAATATTAATTTTTATATATTAGTCGCTTTTTTTATATCATTGTAGATGTCACCCGTCAGAACTCTAATGAGAGATTTGCTCACGCTTTCTACAATAATTTAATATAAATTTATGAATTATGTTATAACTAATAAATAATGCCTGAAACCATCTAAATATGATATTGATAAAATACATTATTATGTGTAGCTGTGGATATTGATTTTAACACTCCCAGACAGTGCTACTGACTGCAGGTGAAGAAGGTGTTGCTTTATTCAGTTGTAATGAATTACAAAAAAGAAGAAAATTAAAATAAGATAACCTTAGGTAATATTCCTTCCAAATGACAAAAACTTTTGTTTGCATCATGTTTCTTTAAATTAATACCGTTTAAAGTTTATTTTATCGTTCTGTTTTGCTTGCTGGTTGGGAGGTTAAACCAAAAAAAACCGACCATTTTCACCTAGGCCACCTGCGAACCCAAAAAATATTTTTATAATTTGCCTCACCTCAAACGTCCATTCGACTCAAAAAAAGGCAACCGAAGAAGCTGTAAACAATTCCTTGGATTTTCGCCTGATAATATAATGATCTTTGTGCAAGGATACGAACCCATACCCTTTCAATAAAATAAATGAATACTATTAATGAGTTTTTAATTATTATTATTTTCTAAGGGTAAGTGAAGGAAAGAAACAATCGTTTATTATATTATAATAATTCTCAGAAACATTTGTTTTACTCTTAATACAAACTTTCATCCATATATTCGCTCCATGCATGAGTTTTATTCAGATAGTTGCCATGGTAACAACGCATAACTTTATTAATATAATTGTATGGATTCACATACCAGTCAATGGATTTACAATTCTAAAAAATTGAAATAAGTAATTATGTTAATTTACATTTTAAAATATTATTTATGCAATTTCGTCTCTTATTTTCACAATTTCAATACCTTCAATATGACATTTACTATATCCTTTACATGTAAATATTTGAAAATTAAATCATATTTGAAATAAAACGCATGGTTTATTGTAAATTTTATAAGATAACAGCGCTGCGATCGATTTAACTGCCGTCTCCACCTACTGTGGTGCTCCCTGCTAATACTTAATCTATAATTAATGTTGTTATTGTTTTATCATTATAAATATAGGTATTCTTAGATTTATTTACCTTCTGCACGAGATGAAGACATTCAACTACTAAATCCAGTAACACCACATTTTAGATTATATGTGTTTTGAACGCAATTAACAGCTTTTATACAGTGTGCCCATAAATTATGGAAGAATTCGGATAACTTGACATATATACATTTATTTAATTATCCAGCATTTTTTACCCGGCTTGCTTACCTTCACCGCTGGGATATGACAGAGATCCACTTTGAATTAAACACATCATGCCTTTTTATTTGATATTGGACTTGGGTATATTTGAAAATATTCCTTGTAGCTGGTTGCATATCGTGTTAAAATTTGAGTTTAATCGATTCAGAACTTTTTAAGATTTAGAAGCACACTCCCATCAATCCTTTTTCCACCCATTACAGCCCTTATTTGCATTAAAAAGTAAGCTATGTCTTTTCTCCGGGTCTAGACTACTTCTGTACCAAATTTCCTTTAAATCGGTATAGTAGTTTAGGCGTGATTTCGTAACATACTTACATATAGACAGACAGGCAGAGTTACTTTCGCATTTATATTATAAGTAAGGGTTGTAATTAGATAAACGATATAATCTTCGCCGTATATTCGGTTCAGAGGTTCAGAATAGAATTCGCAATAAGAACAGCACTTATAAATTATTGTAATATCTCTTGAGATAAATGTAAAACAAATATGTAAAACTTTTGCTTGTCTATCATTCAAGAATTGACTGACGTTGATGATATATGTTTGAAATAAATCTCTAAGGTAACATTAACGTATTAATGTGTCATTTTCTTATAATTTTCATCAAATATAAATATGTTACAACGAAAATTACGGGAAAGAGCTTTAAATTTTATCTATAGTCATTTTATTCGCACAATGCATGAGTTTTATTGGAGACGATTCCACGGTAACGATACACTTCTTTATTAATATAATTGTATGGATTTTTACAATTTCTAATGCAACAAGTTTAATTGTTATTTTTCAATTATTTTAATTTGACATTTACTATAGCATTTACATGTAAACAATTAAAAAATAGTTATAATCAATCCCCTTTAACACCAAAATTATCTGGAAGTGCTGGTGTCGATTTGATTGTCCCTACCTTGACTACGTACCCAACGAATTGAAACTCGATTAGATTGAAATTCATAACATTATAATAGCTTAGAGCTTTTATACAATGTGTATATCATTAATGTAATAATATTGCCTGTATTTTTAAATAATTATATTATTATATAAATTATGAAATCATTGTGTGAAAGCTCCATTGTTCCAAATTATTAATTATAAAGTAATTTTATCTCATGCAATTTCACATAAGCTGAATTACATGTTTATTTTAAATAATACAAAAAATTTTCTGTCGTTTTGTACCAAGCAAAGATTGTCGATCGGATCATATACTTTTTGTATGCATTTTTATCATGCTCGATTACGCTGAACTCCAAAACTACTCAACCGATTTCAATGAAATTTTATAGATGTGTTTTTTTTAGTCCAACCTATAGTATATAATAGTCTTTATCTCTGAAATATGAATTTATGTTAAGGTTGGTTTTTTTTTTTTTTGTTAAGAAAGGGTTTAAATCAATGCTAAGTTCTATAAATTTTCAATAGATGACGTCGACAGTTATAAAATTTCCAAGTAATCTTATTTTGATTTAACATACGTATTCAATAGATGGCACTATGAGATAATTTGAACCGATGCCGAATACAAATTTACACAGGTATTTCTTGAGCAAGTATAAGAATGTAAATAACATATTCTTGAACTAACTTTATGAAAAGGAGTGAGTTCTTATAGACATGCAGTCTCTAGTGTTTCTTATCCGACATACAGAGAGTGAAGCTATATTTTCTATACTTATACGATAGTGTCTACACATGTTTCACAAATTTTCTTCCAACAATATCATTCAACCAGAAAGGGATTTCTCTTTCACTTTGCTCTTTTAATGGGACCGATTTTGAAAATCTCGTGTTTTACATATTTCGGATTGTTTCGCCTTGATTATCTCGTGAACCAGTTATACCATTAACATGTAACTGGGCTTATTCTATAAGTAATCGCGTATTTAAGACCTGAAAGAGTTTTCAGCAGAATTAGTTGAACCACATCATTTATCTATGGAAATAACGATCGTTCCAGTATAAGCTGCTGTACATGTTCGAAGAATAATCTATGAAGGCTAACAAGACCTTTTTTTAATGTTTTTTCCCTCTCTGGGAAGTTAGTCATGTGGACTTCAGGGGTCGCACTCACAAGACTTCAGTACCTACCACACCGACTATGTACGTCCAATTTATTTGTATACATATGATTTTAAGTATTTACTTCCAGGTTCTCTATATTTGGTAAAATAACGCAACAAAAATATTAACTATTACGGTACTGTTGTTGTCTATAACAACATTTAATTATGTGTTTCTGTAGTCGAATCATTTCAACTTTGTTTTACTTACATTTACGATTTTTTTACGAACTTAATTTGCTCGAAAATTACAAGGAAAAGTTAATAATAGAAGTCATAGTGAATATAATTTTAAGTAGTCAGATCAATAACCTTCTGATCATTTATTTTTAATATCTTAAAGATCAATTTTGATGGTGAATTATATAACTTGACGATATAAGATGAAAAGCTAGAATTAAAATTTTTCGATATCTGGTTTAATTTTCAAAATATTGAAAATTGAAAATAAGATAAAAATAATTTCAACCATAAATCTAACCTGCTCGTTCATCCCTTATATGGATGGAGAGACTAGGTCAATTGGGTCTTGGATCCTTAGGACCCATCTTGTACACCGTCAGAGAAAAGTTTATGTAAAAAAAGACTCTTGTTTGAGAAATTTTGTTCATAAACCTGACTGTTTATCCGTGAGGTCGCGAATTCGATTAGAACATGATAGTATGTATTATATGAAAATATCAGTTATGTATGTGTGACCCCACAGTCGTGTTAGATTTACACAACTGTGGCTACCTGAGAGTGACTATCTTCCTTTACTTACATGATGTAAAAAGCAAACGATTTCGTAATCAATACTGTCTGTACATGGTATTTCAACAATTAACTCAGACAATTGTTTGTTTTTACTTAAAATTAGCTCACGAATAAATTTTATAATAGCTAAAACTGCCATAAACATAATAATTTACGTTAATACTTGAATAATTTTCTTATGTGCAAATAATTTTGCAATGGACTTTTCATCGGTAATTTATTGCATTCGAATAAAAGATAATCCCGGTGAAAAAACTTCACTTGGATGTTTTTTAAACAGGATAAACCTTAATTTTCGTTTGGGTTATTAGTACAGTAAAGGGATGTTTTCTTAAATCTGTTATTTTTGAAAGATTTTCTCGTAAAGAGTATTAGTAACATTTTTGGTAATAAGAAAATAACTGAATTATACTTTGAGCTTAACATATAAATTTTTATAATGCATAAAATGTTTTTCATTATTAACAACTCAAATCTTTGTAATTCTAACAACAACAACAACAACAATAACATTAACAACAAAGACATGAGAGTAGCAAGCAGCAAACAGCAGATAGACAAAGTATTATATAAATATAAATAAATAAACAATTTTATTGTTATGTAGTTTAGTTACATTTAATGTGTGTTGTAGGTAATCTTTGTATCTACCTACCATACTGTGGATTACATACATACAATTTTTAGTTCAGTCGACAGATAATTTCTGATAGAAGAAGTGAAATTTAAAAAATTTAAATTCCCTCGATAAATTTTTCGTGTACGGAATCCTAAACTCACCCTTTAAACATATCTTTGAATACTCTCAATTAAATTACCTTATTTTCTTAAAGCCTTCTCCAAGCAGAACGGATTTTGAGGATCATCGTCAATTTTTTGCATTTTCCCGGGGAACCCAAAACTTGCGCTTCCCCATTAAATTACCTTTTTAAAGGAAACAAAAAAAACAAAATCGGTTCATCCGTTTTGGTGCTATGATGCTACAGACAGACACACAGACACAGACAGACAGACATAGCGGTAAAAGTTATAACACCCCTTTTTGGGTCGGAAATTATGGCAGTATTTTGGACGTAAGACTTTTAAGAATGTGTTTTTAAACGGATATTTCAAAATTCGAATTATTTTTGGAGATACAGTGTATTTTCTGGTAACGAAGTTCGAATTGACCACTTTGAACTGCGAGTTTTTCCTTCTTCAAGATAATCCAACTGCTCGATTAGCACAAATAACTTTACAAGACATTACATATGAAGTAAACCATCTCTCTGAACCACATCTCAAAGAGTCATTAACTTTCGATCTTTTTCCAACCCAATCACACTTTTTCGAACATGTCGACTGGCCTATATCTATCTATCTATCTATCAAGGAACAAAAAGTAATAGTTAAATACATAAACAGACTAATAAACCAACCAAGTTATACTACTAACTTATATAGACAATGGTATTTTACTGGTTATATCTGTGTATACTTACTTATAGTGTCTATTTTACTTGGGACAGGGCAGGGTTGTAGCTCAAAGACCAATTATCTTATAAAACAAGTTGAAAACAAACAATTGATTGAGTTAATTGATGAAATTGATGTCAGTGCTTGCATTAATTTTAATAAATTTGTGAAAAATTCATATCGATTCTCTAAACAGTTTTGGTGAAATTAGCTATCAAAGTCAGTTTTTTTACCAAGAAAAGTTTTTCATTTTTAACCGACTTCAAACAAAAACGGAGGAGGTTATCAATTCGACTGTATTTTTTTTTTTAATGTTTGTTACCTCAGAACTTTTGACTGGGTGAACCGATTTTGATGATTCTTTATCTATTTGAAAGCTGGTGCTTCCCGTGTGGTCCCATTTTATTTTGGTCTAGTTCTGACAACGGCATCCATGAGAAAACCATAAAAGTCGCATTAACTATGCACGAAAAGAGAACGAATAACTCAATATCAAGCCTTCCGATTTCGATGCTTCTTTTTTTAGTAACAAACTAGTTAGTATATTCACTAAAAATCACAAAATAAAAAAAACTTTTAACAAAACGAAAACTGACTTCAAAAGAAAAACTTTTCCAAAACAAATTAATATGCATTAAAAAGTAAAAAAATAACGATTAAAATTATTGTTATTTTAAGTCGGTGTCAGCCAAGGAAACAACTCTGACAGAACAGTTTGCTACATTAGTTTGGCTGACACCGACTCCAAAAGTAACAATAATTTTAACTACATTATATTATTAATCATTATTTTTTTACTACATACAGAGAATTGATTTGAAATTTATACAGAAGGCGTTTTCATTAATTGACACACAGAATTTCAAAATTGTTTTGGTATCACTAATGTTTTGATATCGAAATCCTTTAAGTTCACCATTTCAGCTCGGCTCTATATCAGAGTAAAAATTTTTCATAAACTTTTGTTTCTTATATATTTTCACACGTTTAATTTTCTTCGGATATGAATTATTGCAAAGCATTTTATCTAAAGTTATATATATTTGTTGCAACAACCAACCACCAGACACAATCGTCAAAAATAAAATATAAAATATAGCAAGAAACATTTTATAAATTTTAGTATTGATTATATTGAGTTATGGCGTTGATGGATAATTGAATTTAAACCGTGACAATATTTTAAATGTAGTTTCTTTTCTAGCATTCAATGTTATATATTTTTTTTAAAGTCATATAAATGCTTTTAGAAAACTTTTTTTTTTTCATTTTCAACTCCGTATTCTTATTTGCCATTTATATATTGACAATGTTAAATGACTTTAAAGCCTTTGAAAAATTTCATATGTAAACACAAATTACAGAAAAAATGAACGAATGCTAAAGTTTTCGACGCTAGACTCATTTCTGGGAAAATCACAATCGAAATTCAACTATTTTTTGATAGCAAAACATGTGTATATAAAATTAATCCATGGACACGTTATATACCATTTGGAGACCCAAAATTAGTTTGAAAAAGTTCGAGTATGGCGTATCAAACATTTGAATATACGATTTATAAGTTAAATGCGAAAACTTCAGCTCAAATTTATTAATTTAACACCGTAAGGGGTGTAAAAATTTACCTGCCTTAGGGGCTTTTTTTTTTAATTTTTATAAATTGTACTTCTGTTATTCTATCAATAATAAACTATTGTAGTTAATTATGGCGAATATAATTTAGGAACAATAATAAAAAATTGATTGAAGTTCATTAAATAATAATACCTTTTTGGGGTTCTACTTACAGGTAAGTTAGTGAAATAAAAATCTTAACAATGTGTTCTTTGTGTACCTGTAACCCTGTAACCTGTAACCTGTAACATTATATATGGTATACATATTTTATTTAATATCGGTTACGTTAGATTCCCCCAAAGGTATTTCTTTGTTCAAATATTCAAATGTTCCTACATGTAGGTATTATACTCATATACTATTACCATAGTCTAGCTAACGAAGCAAAACACCTAGGGTTTCTTATTATTACACGTCAGAGCTTTAACGTATCCGGATGGAATGTGTTGTTTGGAATCCATTTTCGTAAATGAGCAGCATAAATCAATTGGGTCTTGATCATCATGTAAACCTGTAGAGATAGGAACAAAAGTTAATGTTAAAAATGCTCTTTATAAAAAAATAAACAACTTTTGTTTTAAACATTTTTTCGTAAACGTCACTGATTTAACCGTGAGAGTTTGGACAACACTTTGGTGTCCATTTTCTCCAAAACTATAAAAGATACGGAGTTTGCAGATATCTTCAACTAGTAGTCTTGTTGAGTAGTAGTAACTTATAATAAATATGGTTTTCGAATGGGGAGCGGGGAGCTAAAAAGGTATTGAGTCCCGAAACACCTCCAAACAACACGTATTTCACCCGGTTTCATTAAAACTGTGACGTGTATAGGCATAGACAAATAATTATAATATAGATATGCCACTCCAACATGTTTTATCATATGAGCTCTAAAAAGTTTACACTCTATTCACTAGATGGCACTACAGTAGATAATTTTTAAATTATTATCTATGTGTATAGGTAATAAAAAATCCAAGCATTTGATTGTTTTCCGTACTTTATTAGCTATACTATAGAGTTAGTATGAGACACATGTAACATTTACAGCATACAAAACCATTTTCATGATAGTCTATTTACAATAACTGCAAATTGAGTTTTGTAAACGAATATAAATTTGTGTATTGAACATGCTCTACAGTCAATATATCTATCCATTATTAATAATCATCGATACAATAATAAAATCAATTCGAAATAACACAATACACCTTATTCAATTAACTGATATTATTTAATTAACAATAGTATTAAAATAATATGACATTATTTTCAATTACAAATAAATTATTCATATCTCTATACATAACTGGTTGATTTGTGCAACTTCACCTGCGTAAAACGAGGTGGGCGTGTAACTGCTGTCTTTATAAGTTAAAGGTTATATATTATTATGATATGTATGAGCTATATTACTGTAAAGTTTCATTAAAATCCATTCAGTATTTTTCAAAATATATTATTATTATATTGAACTAGGTACAATCTGATATCAGAACATGATGTCCCCCAACAAACTCTACAATTTTTGTTCAAGTTATTTTTTGATTGGTTAACTACAAAAATAGCTATTAGCCATTATTGATTAAAATGATTGGAATTTGAATGTTTTTTTAATACAATACTTTACATTTTTTTATTGAGATACTTAAGATACTAAAAGCTAAAAGTACTGCAAGTTTTGGAACCATGCTAAAGTATTTAGCATCAAAAAAAGTATTTTATACCATAATTTTTTCCATTCATGGTATACTTTTTCATGGAATCATCCGACTGAACATTATTACACCTTTACGTCACGCACTCGGGTAAAAATAGAAGCTGATTCTGACCCTACGGACCTTAAAAATAAAAAATAAAGATATAGTTTTTGTCATTACGATGGTGACAATGTGTATACAAAATTTGTATGTATGGATATCTTATATTTTATTACTCTAGCAAGTTATTTTCTGTCCTACCCTTATCTTTCTTATTCCTTTATCAAATTCCATGATTCACTCTTCATTTTCAAGGTTTGACGAAAAATATACTCACAGTCTAAAAATGTACCACTTAGGAAAAAACACACTAGACAAATAATTTGAATGAAAATATGCTCCCCTAATACTCCAGACATATAATTACTAAATTTAATACATGTTCTCTTAATATTAATTCAAGAATTTTTGATATTTTGTTGTTTGTTTTGTTCTTAGCCACGGGAACAGGGTAGCCACAGACTACAGTAACGACGGGAGCTTAATTCTTCACGGTTCGAACTAGTTTTACAGAATCATATAACCCAAATTGATCAAAGCATTGTTATATATAACATGTTCTATAATATAGTCTATAAAGCAAGCACCTCTCTTTAATAGAGTACTTCTATAACAACAGTATATGTATGTATGTTTACAAAATGTCGAGTTAGTTATTGTATATGCAAATGCCTTTTTCTCAGTATATATTATTTTGAGTTCAAAAGAAAATTGACATCAAAAACAAAATGAAGTCCCATTTATATGGAGAAAGGTAAAATATCTGTTTTACTTTTTCATATCAATAGCTCTGAATAATATCATATTTATACATACCTTCATGTTCAATACGACACAAAAGTTCTATTTAACAACAACTGACTGAATTAATTGTTGAAATAACCTGTCTAGAAAGTGTTGAATGCCAAAGCTTGCATTATTTTTTTTTTATAAATTAGAACAGTTTAAAAAACCAACACAATTATGGCGACCTTTCGAAAATTTTTGAAAGTATTTTCTTGTTTTTTTTTTTCTTTTTTCGTGAATATTTCACAAGATTACCAGTTGAAGCTACCTGAGAAATTTTCAACTGCCCATATTTTATAGTTTTGTTAAAAATGGACATCAAAGTTTTGTCCTAATTTGCGCTCCCACGAATAAACAGTGATGTTTACAAAAAAATGTTTCAATCAAAAGTTGTTTATTTTTTATAAGTAACATTTTTTACATTTAAAATTTTGTTTTATATCTCTAATGGTTTACAAGATGAGTCAATCCTACCCAGTTGACCTTTGTGGCTTATTTACGATACTTACTTTTAACGTCCTGAGCAACACTTTAAAAATTTCAACTTGATATCCATCTTTTCTTTTGAGTTAACGTATCGAAGAATAGACGTAAACCATAATTTTGTTCGTATCATCAATATTTCTAAGCGTTACAAACTAGGGACTTAAATTAGTATACCTTGATATATCCTACTAATATAATGAATGTAAAAGTTTGTGATAATGTATGGATGTATGGATATTTGTTACTATTTTACCCAAAAACTACTGAACGGATTTGGATGAAATCTGAAACACAGTTTATAAAGTGGATTAACACATAATAAACTTTTTATCCCGAAAGTTTGTTCCCGTGGGACAACTATTGCTGACCTTTTTTGTTTATCTATGATATTTAATTTTTTTTTTTAGTGTATTGAATCGATAGATTGAGATGATAGTCGTATGAGTATTTCAACACCAAATTTTTATGTATTTTATTTTGTCAGTGTTATAATAAATTTTTCATATATAATACACTTTTGGTTGATGTTGCTATGTATGTATACATGTATAATGTGGATGGTTCTGGGGGTTGAATTCAATGTAATGTATTTTTTTTGTTGCTTGCTTCTATTTATGTATATAAATCAAAACATATAGAAAAGAAAAACTTTAATGATAATACAACATAACTTTCCTGTTTTTGAAACATTCTTCTTTTTTTTTAAATTATAAACTAAAGTCAACAGTTTTTGAGCAATCAGCTAACGTACTTCACCACCAAGTCTGTCAGAAAACGGTGCACTGACGATTTATTATCTGCTAATTTACCTATTTCATCTTTTATAAACTAAATCAACATGCGTTCAACGAAAAGTAATTTTAAAAAATTGTCTAACATTTTTATAATATCTTCAAGAAAAGAATTCCGAAAGTAAATTTAATAAAAGCACTTTTTCTTTTATCATGACATATCCTGTGTATAAAAAAGATAAAAAAAGCATGTTGATATATTTACCAATTTGTCTATTGTGTATGTAACGCCTCAGTCTCAAGAGGCTCTAGATAAATTTTTTATATATATAGTACATCGACAAGTAGCTTATCACAGTGGCGTAGCAAGGGATGGGTCAGAGAGGGTGTATCATGCCCTTGGCGCTAGTCACAAATGGGCGCCAAATGCGAAAACATATTTTAAGTTTAGTGTCTGTGTAATATAAGAAATGTCTAAATCAAACTGTAATAATATAATCATAATAGAAATGGCACATCTTTTCTACTGGCAGGGCTGATTCGACCTGTGTCTGTCAGCACTTCCTTATGGCATCTACGCTGTGTGGTTACATAAATTATATCTTTCTTGATTTGCCTGATAAAATATTATGTTAAATATGATCTTGAAGCGATTGAACTAGCCGAAATTCGAGACAAGCTCTTTGAAGAGGCAATAGAAAACTGAAAAAGTGGATTCTTTTTGTGAAAAGAGGGAAATGAATAAAACAATACGTGTAAGAAGACGCCGAAAAATGCCTGGAGAACTGGCTAGAGATGAATAATAGGTATTTTTCTGAACTAATTCTAGACGATCATACATTTCAAAATCTAGTCGACTACATTTTTGGTCTTAAATTTAAAGCCTAGCTTGAACCTATGACAACATATTTATTAATTTGCGAATATATTATACATATCATATTATATAATGACAGGAGTCCCCTAAAAAGTTATTGTGTTCCGCACTCGAGTTAAGCTCCTTACGCCACTGAGCTTATGTTCAAATATTTCCACCCACCCACGACAAAAAACTATTGTGTAAATAATAAATTACAAGCAAAAATGTTTCATACAGTTGAAAGTATTTTGTAAAGGAATTTTTTGTTTGTAAGTATTTCAAATTTTAAGAATATTGACAAATCAATTTGTTTTCCTCTAAGAATCAAATATGTATTGATGAAATATAGGTATTAGGTATTGTATAAAATATGTATTCATGAAATATAAATTGATGGAATATTTTGTGAATACTATTGCACGAGGTTAGTGTATTATAAGACATTCGTAATTGGAAAATTCGATTAATAATATTCGAATAATTTCTACGCATAATGCATAATAAAATTGAGTTGCAAAAACAAGAAAATGAGCTCACATTCTAATTGTGTTATGCGGGAATTCTCACTTTCTCAGTATTAGTACAGTAAAATATGTTACAAAAATCAGCTAATAAAGAAAAATGAAAGAAACCGCTCGCATTTTGCTTAAATCTCATGGAATGTGTTTCTTAGGTGTCAAATATCATCAGTAACGCATGAGTTAATGAAGCAAATGTTTCTTTTCAATTCAAATGTTACATTTCACTTAAAAAATTAGTAGTTAGGCAACTTGTATGACATAAATGTTAAGTGTTTGTCAAATAATCAAAAACTATTATGCATGCATAACGTATACGCAATTCAAGTTGCCTATTTATTAATTTTGTAAGTGAATTGACAATTGAATTAACAATTTATTGTTTGAAATAGAATTTATGAAATAGAAACATTTGCAACATTAACTCATGCCTAACTAATGATTTTTCACATCTAAGAAACACATTCCATGAGGTTTTAGTAAAATGCAAGCGGTTTCTTTTATTTTTCCTTTATTTGTAAAATCTTTCATTGTATTTTATGTTTAATGAATATAAATTTTATCAATTTTAAATTAATTATAATAATATATAAGTGGTTTGGATTCGATACTGGTGGCGTTGCTATGTAGCAGTTTTGACAACTAATTCGTACATCAATAATGAAACATATGTTCCTAATGCATTTTATATAGAGTTAACGGACTTGTTTCTATAAGAATGTGATTGGAAGCAACAAAATAAAATTTATACGTACAAAAAAACTTTGTAAAGGATTTTTCTCAATTGAACTCGAAACCTATATTATCTTAAAACTTAACTACTTATCAGGATTAAATAAAATATAGGTATATATTGAATGTGTTATGAATTTCAATAAGTATTTTAAACTGCTGCATTGAATGAGAAATAGAAACCTATTTTAAACACTCCTGAATTCTCTTAGCTCAAATCCATATAAAATTCATTTTATGTAAAATATATACGGTCTTGTTGTTAATAAAGGAACGTGTCTACACTCAAATCAATTTTATACAAAACAGTAATAGAGTCTCATATACAAAACAGTAATAGAGTCTCATCAAAACATCGCTAGGAAAAGACATTTTTATTCTAACATTATATAAAAGCACTAAATTATTGGAAAATGTTAGTTTTTTTCGTTATACATTTCTTTCAAATTCATTCCGAAGACACAGCCATAATAGTTTTAAAAAAACATAAACGAAAAAGTGCGTTCTTAGGTTTGTTCCAAGTCGAATTGGCGATTGTTTTCCAAATCATCTCAGTTTGGAAATGGCTTTCTGGAAAAGGCAATTTAATGGACAGTGTTCTTAGATATGTGGGAGGTTTTTTAAATTTTGTAAATTTCACTTGTTATTCAATAACCCAATAACCAACAACAAAAGCATTTTGTGTGTTTCATTATGAAAATATTGAATCCACAAGTAACTCTCTCGAGTCCCATAAAGGAACAAACATAGGTACATACAACGATACACATAGACTACTAAAGACATGACCACTTCTTTACGTTGCGCAGTCGGGTAATAATAAAGTTTGGTTGTTGTTTTTGCTAAAATCTAAATATCCATTTCATTCACAACATAATACATTTGTATGTTTTACAAGTAAAGTATTGTAGTTTGTTGTTACGTGTTTTGTAGATAGATGTATTTTAAATTTAAATGATGTTCTCTGCACACATAGAATTAGTCGCGGAAACAAAGAACTAAAAACGGTCAAAGTTCGAAAAAAAAGATGGATTTGAATACGGTTTTGTGCATTCGATTCGCTAGAAATAAAATGCAATTTAAATTAATCGTAAATATACTAAATTCACAATTCGGTTAAAAGTGATGAAAATGATTTTAAACTCGTTATGCGAGGGGTTTTTGTGGTCGCTGAACACGAATATCGTGACAGAATTGGTTTCCAAGGTACCTGCGGTGCCCAGGGTGAACGGTATCGTAGTGGTCTTCTGGAGTTTTCGTGAAATTCGAAATCTAATCAGTCCAAATTCGTTACTCCAGAAGAAAATGGGGATTCCGTTCATCCTGGGCCCCAGGTACTTCGGAGATCCATTCTGTACGCGATATTCGTGTTCAGCGACCCCAAAAAAATCCCGATTTACGATCAATTTCTGAAGCTCCAACGAATCGAATCCACAAAACCACATTCTAGTCCGCCTTATTGTGCTGAAATTTTTCGAATTTCAGTTCTTCGTTTCCGTGATTAAATGATATTTTGATGTTCAGGTTTTCAATACCACAAAACCGCATTGATGTAAAGTATGTAATGTAGCAAGTTAGGTATGTTATGTAGCAAATGTCTAGGAAGGTATAAGTCTATGTGCATACTTTATCCAACTCATCCACCAGCCACACAGTTTGTGGGGGCATCTCTATAGAAATACTTACTCGTACAATGCTGTGTCAAAGACAACATTTAATTTTATCCATTTCAATTTCAAATCGACAAATAGTCGACTGATCAAAAATTATACTTTATAATAAAATTTTGTAAGGAAACGTTTATTTCTAAGGTAGTCCGAATGTTTGATCAAATACCAGTGAATGTTCATTTTTCTTTTTTACTTGTAGATGATAGTTTAAAGTCCCTTGATCACAATAAACACAGTTTTAAGGCTTCTTTCGGAGCCTTAAAGTTTTGAATTATTTCATTTTAAAATTGTAATTTTTAACACAGTACTTTATGGAGGAACTTACAATAATGTTAATTGTACAAAAATGAATCGGTGAATGAGCTTCAAAAAAGTTTTTATCTTGAAGAAAATTTATCAAAGATTCCAAAAAGTAACTTAAAAAAACTTTGGTTTTTGACGCTTTTACGATACTTTTATACCATTTTATTACATTTACGTCATACATTTACGTTCGAAAATGAGCAATATAAGTCAGTTGGATCTTGAGTGCGTGGGACTTTTTAAACTGTTAGAAGATATAGAACAAAACAGTTTAGATGTAAAAAGTTCCTTATAGAAAAATAAACAACTTTGACTGTCATTGTCTACCCGTGAAGGTGCGGAATTGTGACAAACTTTGGTGTCCATTTTCTCCAAAACTATAAAAGATACAGTTAAAAATTTATATGGAAGATTCTCGTAAAAAAATATTATAGAAAATACTTTCGAAAATTTCGAAATCTTCGAAAATGAACTGGAACATTCAGTAAATAATCAAAAACACAGCATTGATAAATGTTAGGTGATCAAATACAACAGAGTTCTGTATAGATGTTAACTATTACCTGTAAGTGTGTGTAATGTATGTATAAAGGTCATATCAGGGACTGACTAACTCATTCACTCACAGACTCATCATGATTTCTTCGATTCAAACCTTTTCAACTGAAATAAAATAGACATATAGTGAAATAAAATAGTAAAAAATATGTGAAATAGTAAAAGACTTTTGTCATTCATAGAAATCTTAAGGTTGGAAATACATGCAAACATAGAATTGTCCAGCGAAGCGAGCAGGTAGCAGCTAGTACATACTACCACATAAATACTGAATGTTTGTTTAGTTGTTTAGTTTGTTATTGTTGTTGTTGTTGTTGTTGTTGTTGTTGTATATTAGTTAGTTGTTAATGGCCAATGTTTTAAATTGTTCCTTTTCTGTTCTGTTAGAACTGTTAGAAGTATCTGGGATTATTCATGATTAAAACGTACATGCATGTAAAGAGAGCTTTCAAAATAATGAAGAGGATATATAGGGTGTAACATTGAAGATGTAGACAACCTCATATTTTTGTTATTTATAGGAATGTCGATTTGAAATTTCGCACGCAGTCGCACAGTTGAGTGATGGGCTACATTTTTTTAGATACTTAACTGAAGTCTAAACTTTTAACTTCTAGCCTACTACAAATGGACAAATAGGGTCGATTCTTAATATTTTGCCGAGCGTCAGAAATGGTTAGAGATATCGGGAAAAATTATTAGAAAAATTTGCTTAGAATAGTTTCTTATATCCATATAACGATAATTTTTCATGACAATTTTTTCATTATTCACTTGATGATCTTCAAATGGCTGAAAAGGATTCAGGCCCGAGAAGTGCATTGTCCAGGGACCCCGGCACGGTTAATCCAGCTCTGCTTCTGGTGCTATAGTTTTAGGTTACCCATGTATTCAAAATAATATATTGCACTGCCATTATTTTTTTTCCTATAAATTATACATTTGCAGTAAATATTTAGTTATACAAACTACAGAGTGATGTAATTACTTGATGAATTCAGAAATAAATACTTCTGCACTTACTCAGACTTCTATAACTCGTCAGCGTCAAATATTTCGTACGTTAACTATTCAATTAACTTAAGTTAATTAAAGAAAAGTTTGATCTAAATAGACCGTATACGGTCTATTTAGACGCGGTATGAAATTATTTTTGCCCTTTTATACCGTGGGGCCCTTATACCGTGCATGGTATACTTTTTCACGGTATACTCTTTATGCCGTCGAGCCCTTATACCGTGTGCGGTATAGTCTCGTCCACGGTATACACAATATAGATTGGAAGGCTTATTTGAAGCAAATGAAATATACCGTATAATTTTAATATTGTTTACACATTTATTCTCGTAATGAGAGAAATTTTCACAATTTCTCGTGATGTTGTTGAAGAATACTAACGGGTTAGTACTCTTGTAAACCTCCTACCCTACATTACAGACTATTGTGTATTGATTAATGTATTCTTTCAGTTGTACCTACCGATTTTAATGCCCTATAAGCTTCTACTCCGATATGTTTATATTTATTCCATTCTCACCAGAAATACTTCACTATCTACACTATTAACAAAAACACGTAATTTTCCATTTTCCATATTCTTTGTTTTATAAAATGCTGATTCATTAATAAAAGCTTGCAAATGTTATTTATTTATATAACATTTCAAATATTTCATATTATTTACGAAAATGTGTATGCACGTACGAATTCACTCCTAAATTATACTAAAATTATACAAATAACATTCTACACAGGGTCGGATTAACTATATCGGGGACCCTAAGCAATGCAATTCTCAAAAAACAATATCAAAACAGACCATTTTCACGTAGGTCATCTAAGATATTAAAACTTTTTCAAACGATTCGGAACGGAGTCTTTAGCTGTTGTGGGGACTCTAGACAGTTGCCTACTTTGCCTAATGGTTAATACCGCCCTGGTTATACATGACTGTCTCTTGATGACCTTTTATTCAAAAATCGGATAAAATATGAACACAAATTATGCGGTACAAGATTCTGTTGCATTTTATGAAGAAGTAGTTTTTCAAGAAGATGCCATTTATGGCTATTAACACAATCAGAACCATTGAATAGTAAAAAAAACTCAAAAAAGTACCCAAAAAGTACTCCTTTAATTTTTCTAACCATTTTCTCCTAGCCATTGTGCGAATTACTAGGCAGCTACGAAAAAAAGGACTCATAAAATGGTTTAGTTAAAAAGACCATGATAATTGTAGCAAATTTAACTAAATTTTGTGGCACAAATTACTCAAAAAATATTAAAAATATCTGTAATGAGCTTGTAATAGTTCAAGCAATATTATGACATAAACCAGCGAGGTCCTGGGATATATTAGCAAGCTTTTTTGTTGCATTTCATTGTTGATATAAAATATATGCCTTGTTTTGGGCAAAATATTGCTAGAACTATTATGATCAAACAGTTTTCCACAGAACCGAAAAAAGATCCCCCGACTGTAATGACGATTTTAGTAATCATTACAATTCCAGATGAAAATATTGACTTGTTTTCATACTTTTTAAGAGCGCGATTGTGTAATGGTCAGGGTTTTAATTTTCGAACTTTATTTTATGAAATGATACGGAACCTTAATAAATAGCAGTATCATTTATTTCAAAAGCCATTATTATAATAACCTTTGGTTAATTACTTAACTAAATATTTTATTCATACAAAAGTTCTCTCCGTGTTATGTTTTGTATTGTTTTAATAATAATCATAATAATAATAATTAGAGTAAAGTATAAAATGAATTAAATAACCAGAGTTGGTGTATACTTATTTTGATACAAATAAATTGCAAGGTACTTCTACCTATTTTTAAATTGTATTTAATATAGGTCACTATTTATAGTCCTTATATATATTATAAATGTGAAAGTAAGGATGTTTGTTTGTTTGTTTATTTGTTTGTTACGCTTTCAAGAAAAAAATATAGCTCACACATCAGAATAACACATGAACTATAATTTATAAAGATATATTTAAAAGAAAAATTAATTAAATTAAATTTAATCTGACATTATACTGCTCTATCTATGATCATCATTTTGAACCATTTTGAATTCAATTCAAATCCATCTTTTCTGATATAGGTACTCAGTGAATTTTCTTATTTAAAAGGAGGGGATACATCTTTTCTAAATTTCTTTTAGGTGGGTCATTTTATTTGGAAATGGTTATACATAGAAGCGTATTCACATAATGTACATTTTTAAGAAACAATTTTTTCTTATATTTTATCTACTTCCGCAATATTGTTGGTACTTCTTCTATTCATGTGTAAACAGACGATGAATTTTTTTTATACCATGCATAAATGTAATCTGCAAGGTATACAAAGTTTAGTCCCAAGTTTGTAACGCTTAAAAATATTGATGCTACGCACAAAATTTTTTGGTATAGGTGTTCATAGAATCACCTAATTAGTCCATTTCCGGTTGTCCGTCCGTCCGTCTGTGGGCAGGATAACTCAAAAACGAAAAAAGATATCAAGCTTTACAGCGTACTCAGGACGTAAAAAGTGAGGTCGAGTTCGTAAATGAGCAACATAGGTCAATTAGGTTTTGACCTATGGTCCGAAAAATCCATCTTGTAAACCGTTAGAGATAGAACAAAAGTTTAAATGTAAAAAATGTTACTTATCAAAAAATAAACAACTTTTGTTTGAAACATTTTTTCGTAAATATCACTGTTTACCCGTGAGGGCGCAAATTAGGCGTAAATTGAATAGTATGTATTATATAAATTGTATATGTATGTGCAATGTGATAGAGTAATGGCATTTCAGCGCCAGAGATGGTTAGAGATATCGAAAAACATTATTAGAAAAAGTTGCTTAGAATATTTTTTTTATCCCTATATACCGGTTTTCATGACAAAATTCGCATTTATAATTTTTTTTATTACTTCCGAAAGTTTAACCACTTTAATGAGAATCAACTTTCTAATTTAAAAGTTTTATTTCTTACCTTTTAGGATCTAAATTTACTATTAAAGGAACCTTTAGAACTAGATCCAACCTGATGTCAAAACATAATTTTTCTTCATCAAACTCAGCAACTTTTGCTTAAGTTTTTTTTTTTTTTTCGAATTAGCCATCATAGATTAAAATGTTGCACCCTGTATATATCTAATTTCTTAAAAATATTAATTATGAATAAATATTTGTGCGAACTTTGTATAATTTGTTTGAAGGTTAGTGTCCGGTATGAATGTAATGCTTCAGACAGTTAGTTAACTTCTGACTACACTATCATTATTAAAATTGCTATTATAAGACCAACAAAAAAATGTGTAGACAACGTGCAAACAAATGGAACGTGTTTGGGATACTACGAACATTGAATTTTTAATACATTTCCGATCATTGAAATTAAGAACTCAAATTGAGTCATGACGACTTATTGACTGCTTACTTGACTGATTGTGACATGTGGCTTTATATGAATATTGATTAGGAAAAGGAAATAGCAATGAAACATGAATAAAACACCAAGCCAAGATGGATGTGACCATAGGAGATCAGGCCAATAACTTTCTAATTAAGATTTGCATTGCCTTTAAGGTAATACGACCGCCAAGACGAGTTAAGACTTGTAGTTGAAATTATTTGTACCCTATTTTCAATTTTGATGATAAATTTTGTTATTCATCACAAGACCGGTAGTTGAAGCTACCTGAAAATTTCCGACTTCCTCATCTCTGATAATTTTGGATAAAATGGACACTCTAGTTTTGTCCTAATTTGCACCTTCACTGGTAAACAGTGATGTCAACGAAAAAATGTTTCAAACAAAAGTTGTTTATTTTTTATTTTTAAACTTTTGTTCTATCTTTTCTAACGGTTTGAAAATGGATTCTACGAACTGAACATCCAATTGACGTATGTTGCTCATTTACGAATCCAAACTCACATTTTTCACCCCCGAGCACGCTATAAAAATTGATATATCTTTTCGTTTTTGAGTTGTGTCCACAGACAGACGGACAAATCACCGGAAATGGACTAATTAGGTGATTTAACATCTATACCAAAAATTTTTTTGGTAGCATCAACATTTTAAGCGTTACAAACATGGGTCTAAACTTAGTATACCTTGATATATATTTCATATATACGGAGTATAAAAAACTTGATATAGTTTAAACGTTGACTGACCTCTTTGATAAAATAAAGTATAATAATGGTTTTGTGTTCATTTTCGGTTTAGTGAGTTTTTAGCATGTTTCAATCGATATGACACGTGTTCAGTGAATCATAATTATATCAATATTGAAATTTTACTCGAACGAGTAAAATATATACGTACTTTTTTTTATTCTTTTCGATGTATCTGAATCTCTATTTATATTATAAATGTGAAAATAAGGATGTTTGTTTGTTTGTTTGTTATGCTTTCACACATAAACTATCGAATGGATGAAACTGTACAATAATGTAGCTCATACATCATAATAACACATGAGCTATAATTTAATTTAAAAATTTAACTTAATCTGTCATTTTACTGCTCCATTTATGATCATCATTTTGAACCATAAATTAAACATTTCTGTAAAGATTTTAAATAGTTTAAATGTAAAACAATTCATGGCCATCTTTTCTGTAATTGATAAATGTGCATATATTGTAGCTGTGTAAAACAATCTCTTCGATTGTTATGGAAGAAGGATGAATAAGATTAAGAGGCTATAAAGCGGTGGTTTTTAATTTTGAGCCCAGTGAAGCGGACGGGTATCAAACTAGTACATAAATAAGTATGTGAATGAAAAACAAATTCAAATATATTTTACAATCCTTTATCAAACTTTCGATGTTTTTATAATGAAAATTTTTTAGGATAATATTCCAAAATAGTTGTTTACGATAGATACAATTGGGATAAGAGCATTATTAACTTATACATGTGGTTGAAAAAGATGTAACTCCTTTTTAAATTAGTTTGATTGGTTGAAAATGAGGGTGGTAGTAATGAATGCACTAAAAATGAGTGAGAAAATTAATTCTTATCTCACGTATCAAAAAAGTGGCTTTGGGACATGGAGACTATGGACACATAAGTCTATCAAAGCTCAAAATTGCTACAAAACATAAATTTTTTTCTACAATCAAACGTATCCACGTATCCGGGCGTTATACGAAACTTGTAATAAATTCCAGGTAAAAAAAGAATTTTCTAATAAAAACAGAAACTTTCCTGTCACTAACTGTCCCAAACGTAAACGTTTTGCTACGAAAATGTAAATTACGATATCCTTGATAAAACAGTTTCATTCTCACTTATCTGTAGAATGTTTTTTTGTATATTTACGTTATAGCTGTAATGTGAAACAAGAATTTTAATGTGTTTTTACTTCTGTACACAGAATTCAAAATAAAATAATAGAAAACCTTCCTAAAACCTTTCTGAAATATTTTGGTCACAGCAAATTATTCTCGGGATATTGTATTAATTAATTATAGTGTATTAAAACCATACACACTAGTCAAATTTAAGTCATAAGAAATTTTAATGGTTGGTAAGAAATACCCCCAGAACACCTCACTAAAGTTTCCTTTCGGATTCCAAAAAAGGTAGACGCTGCCTTCATTTTTATACCTCGAAAAATACTGAAAATCGACTATGAATAAAATTATTGAGAGTAATATTTCTTTTCAATTTTGCTTGAATTTTTCTCTTAAAGTTTGCATATTTAAAAAAGTATACCTTTTTCAACCAAGACACTTCAGAACCAGCAAAGTTTCATTGGCATGCGTGTAAAATTAATATTTCCCAACTCAAATTTAAGATTAAAAAATCAGTACTACACTAGTTACGTATACAAACTTCTATATATAGAGGTTGAATGGCGTTCACACTAGACTTTTTCATAAAAAAATAGAAAATCAATCTTTTCAAATATATAATGAAAAACAATGGAATTTTTTTTTTTTTAGAAAATAGGAAAACAAATATTTAAATATTACAATCAATAAAAATATGTAAATTTTACATTTTATCTATTTGCAATTTTCCAACCATTATATAACGGTTTTATATAAAACGAGAAATAAAATCGATATCTAATAGTTATTTGATTTTTTTGTTGAAATTTTCTTTTCAAACAGACTGTTTTATATTGAATACATAAATTTGTTTTTGATTTCTTTTTTTTCGAATTTCTTCGAGGAAAAATAAGAATTGTATATCAGCTTAGTCAAAGAAAGTTTAATTTGTAAACTACTCGTCAGCACTCGCGGAAAACAAAAATAACTTTGTTTGCAAATATCTCATCACGCGACTAATGATTACCGAACGGTTGAACGCGGGCCAGTGGGTCAGTGGAAAACCATCTAAGTATAATAATGATTGGTTATTGTATTGAGGTACAGAACCCTTAAAACAAATCACGTCTGCTCAAGTGTGAGTAGGATGGATCCATGGTTCAAATTCCAATGCATTTTTTAATCACATTAGAAATACGTGGAATTATTACCAATCATTATTGAAGAACTAACAACACCTCGTTATCATTTATTTTATCATATCTTATATATTATTACTCTAGCAAGTTTTTTTCTGTCCTACCCTTAGCTTCCTTATTCCTTTATCAAACTCCATGATTCAACACTCATTTTCAAACTTATCATGTCTAATTTTGACGAAAAATATACTCACGGTCTAAAAATGTACCTAAATAATTTGAACGAAAAACTATCCATAAGTTTAAATAATAAGATTATTAGGCAAACATGTTAGTTTTTACAGATGCGCTCCTAAAACTCTAGACATATAATTGCTATTTTTAATGTATGTTCTGCTAATATTGATTTAAGAACTTTTCTACGAAATTTGATTGTGAGTTTTAGCCACGAGTCACGGTAACAACAGAAGCGGAATTCTTCACTGGTCCAGCTAGTGTTTTTGATTACTATAAATGTAAAAATATACCGAACAGCTGCTAATTACAATTTTATTATTTAAAAAAAATGTTATTACTGTTATCATATTAATAATAATTATTACGGTAATTATTTTGTAATTAACACTGACTATTCACTTGTCAATCATAATAATCGATTAGAAGATTTATGATTTATAATTTTTTTCACAAATTATTTTGTAAAGTTCTTAAGATAGTACGAGAAAAAATATAATAATATCGGGAGAGATTACACGATTGTGGGTTTTTTTGTATTTTTATAGCAATTTATTCTAACTATTTGTGTCATAGTTGTCAAAATAAATCTAGCAAAAGAAATTCGAACAAAAAGCACTGTGATGGAATTTTTATCATTGTAATTTTTCTCGTTTGTAAAAACTTTTTGCCATGAAAACAAAACAAAAAAAATAAAGAAAAAGTTTTTCTTTCTATTTGAAAACACATGTCTACTTCCATCATGAACGAAAAAGAAAGTATTTTAAGAGGAGATAACAACAACCAATCTTATTAGCCACGTTCACGTTACGTTACGTTACGTTGTCTTTGGTTATCTTAATAATAATATACTAGCTCGACCCGTGCGGAATTTCACTCCAGTAGTTACCGTAAACCGTGGCTAAACCCTGTATCAGTGGCTAAAAACAACAGACAACCAGTTTCATAGAAAAATGGTGATAAAAATCAAAAGTTATTAAATTAGTATTAGGAGAACATGTATTTAAAATAGTAATTATATCTCTAATAGAGTATTGGGAGAGCATCTTTAAAAACTAACATGTTTCCTGTTTCCTAAGCGGTACATTTTTAGAACGTGAGTATATTTTTCGTCAAACCTAGAAATAATAAGCTTGAAAATGAGAGGTGCATCATGAAATTTGATCAAGGAATAAGGAAGATAAGAGTAGGGCAGAAAAAAACTTGCTAGAGTAATAAATATATAAGATCCTTTGTAATATAATTTAAAAGAAAACTTTTGTTTTTAGTTTTCTTTCATTTAGTATTTTCGCTACCTTGTATGTGTTTTTTTGTTGTTGTAAATCAGTTTATTTGATAATATATTGGTTATCGAAAAAAAAAGATATATAAAATGGAGCAAGTTCGCAATTCGACTGTATTTTATTAATGTTTGTTACCTCTGAACTTTTGACTTGGTGAACCAATTTTGATGATTTTTTATCTATTTCAAAGCTGGTGCTTCCCTCTTCAATTTGGTCCAGTTCTGACAATAGCAACTATGAGAAAATCATATTAGTCTTAAATTTACAATAAGAATGTTCGCGACAATTAGCCAAATAACTCAATATCACGCCAACCGTAATTGAGATGATTTTTTTGTGTCCGAAATTTGTGTCCTCATTACCGTGCTCATACATTCTGAATTGGTCAGGCAAGTTTTAACTTTAATTTAAATAGTTTTTCTTAAATAATTTCCACCGACTAGTCCACCGATATCATCCATCTATCTCTGAAAATTTTTCGACTTACAACAATTGTTTTTCTAATTACAGCGGCAAGACCTGGTGATGTATGTTATAGCAACGCACATTGCCAACTATGGATGAAAAAAAGCCATTGTGAATTTTTAATACCAAATTTATTTGGACGATGTCAATGTAATTCACCCTTACGACAGTTTGGTGATACATGTATGGAACAACCGTTGGCACCAACTCAAGCACCATTTGTTGTAACAACAGCATCCCCAGATGATTTAATACATGAAGAAGGTTCACCAATTAAAAATAATGCGATACCAAAGTTACCACCACCGATAACAACTGAATATGTTGTAGCAGATGTAACAAGCAGCACATTAGCATCGTTATTAGCCTCATCACTAGTTGTAAATAAAACTGAACTAGCTACGGATGGGGAAGATGATGTAGAACCATTAATTCTAACCACATCGACATCGACAGTAGTTTATGGAGTTAATGACAATTTAACAACAGCTGTAACTGTTGTTGAATTATCACAAAGAATTACAACAATGGAACCCTCATACTCAACACCAGTCACAATTATTAGTTCAACGGCACCCACTGAAGCAACTTCACCATCGTCAATAATCACATCCGAACCATTTACAACTGTTAAATTTATTCCTGAAGAAGCTGTTACTATCTCTACAAAATGTATGTATTTATTTTGATAAAAGTGTAATTTGAATTGTATTTTCAACTAGCTGTGAACTACCCGCTTTGCTGGGCAACATCCCCACTTGCACCCCTCCCTCCACATTTCCTTGCGTGGGATAACAGTTTTGTAATGTACACGTCATGCTCTTTTATTTGATACCCCACTTAGGTATATTTGTAAATATTCGATAATTCCTTCCCACTTTCTCGCTACACCTTTCTACCCTCCGAAGGTTAAAAGTAGATAAAAACAATAGATCTTTGAAGCTGGTTGTATATCGTGTCAATATTTGAGCTTAATCGATGCACAACTTTTTTATTTTTTGAAGCATACCCCTTTCAACCCCTATTTCAACCCCTTACTCTACTATAATATGGATGTATTATACATAAAAACCTTCCTCTTGAATCACTCTATCTAATAAAAAAAACCGCATCAAAATCCGTTGCGTAGTTTCAAAGATTTAAGCGTACAAAAGGACATAGGGACATAGGAACATAGGGACAGAAAAAGCGACTTTGTTTTATAATATGTAGTGACTAGCACGACCCGTGAAGATTTCCACAGTGGAGTACCCATGTCGAAAATAGACTAAACAAATAATATACAGGTGAACCGGTGGGATAGTTAGGGGGGCTACTCACGAAGGGGGTCAAATGGTCCACAAAACAAAAAATTGCTAAATAATTTTTATTTTTATTATGATTGATTTCTGGAAACATATAAACTAAAAAGGTATTGTGCCCCGGGTGCGAGTTAACCTCACTACGCCTCTGAGGTGGACTATTTTAATTTTCTTAGTTAACTAATAAAAAAATAACTTAAACAAAAGTTGCAAACTTTGATGGGTGCATCATGTTCTGACATCAAATACGCAATTGAAAAGAACACTTTAAATTAGAAAGTTAGCTACAGGAAAATGTTTTAGCCAAAGGGAAGACATTCGCTTGTCTCCATGACTTTAACCTGAAATTCTAGTTTCACTGGCATTTGACATTGATATTCAAATTATATAATTTATTTTCAGCACCAGTTCGAACCCGGGTAGAGCATAGTAGTAATGCAGTAAGTTTAGGTCTGCCATGCGTCACGGATCAACAATGTCAAGCGTCAGATCCAAATTCTGAATGTAGAAATAGTATTTGTGATTGCTTAATATTGAATGGAACGGATAGATGTTCAGCTAAAAATAGAGGATGCCATGAGGGTACATTCCAGGTAAGTTTACTTATGCACTTCTACTTCAGATTTATTCTAAAAATGTTAATTAAAAAATTTATTCCAAATTTAGTGTCGTGCTTCTGGCATGTGTATTAGTTGGTTCTTTGTATGTGATGGTCGTCAAGATTGTAGTGATGGTTCTGATGAGGAATGTGATGAAAATCGTTGTCCTGCCGAGTCATTCCGTTGTAAATCAAGCGGGAAATGTATATCGAAAGCGAATCGATGTAATGGCGAACAAGATTGTCCAAGTGGTGAAGATGAGATCGATTGTAAAGCAGTGGAACGACACAGTTGTCCGGATCATACGTTCCAATGTAAAGATGGTAAATGTTTACCAGAATTTGAATTTTGTAATGCAATTGTATCGTGTGCGGATGGTAGCGACGAACCAGCACATTTATGTAAAGGTATCAAAACACGACGGCGTACAAATGGCTATTGTCCATTTCGATGTGGTAATGGACGATGCCGTTCAACAGCGATTACATGTTCAGGACGTGATGGATGTGGTGATTTTTCAGATGAGAATAAATGTCGTGTTTGTAGTAAGTTGAATTTATTTTTATTTTTATTTTATTTATTATATACTGTTTTTTATTTTTATTCTGCTTTCTCAATCGAATGACCAAATCTATTCAATTGACTTTTAGGTAAAAATATATTTCATTTCTTGTCATTGCAAAAGTGTTCATTTTATACTTAGTTTTTCATCAAAAAATGGATGTCATTCTAAATAAAATCAGGAGCATTAATTGAAAATTGCCACTCGAGGGAACAATTAAAAGTAATTATGTTGGATGTCTACTTAAGTTGGCTACATATTACGAAAAATAGTTATTTTTTATAAAAAAACTTTAATTCGTTTTTTCCTCAACGTTGCCTGGCTGGGCGGCAAGCATGCTGAACGCTTAGGCCTGGCAGTGTATCACGACTACTGCAGGAGCTGTCACAGTGGTGACGAAGAGGAGGCAATGTCTCATCTTCTCTGTCACTGCCCAGCTCTTATCATGAGGAGATGGACTTGCTTGAACCAGCCTGTCTTTGACGACCTCTCCTTTACTTGCAACTTTATTTTCGTAAATATTTCACAAAACAGAACGCGAAAACTAAAACACAAAAAGAAATTTTACTTTGAAATTTGTCTTAGCGTAGATCAAAAGCAATCAAATTAATATTTTTGCTACCTAAGATCAAATTGGTTTACATCGCCATAATTCTTCATTCCAGGATTAATATGATCACATTTACTTTGGTACCACTTTCCCCTATAATTGCATTTACTCTGTAGATAAAAATTCGATAAAATAAATGAAACAAAAAGAATAATACATAAAGATTACTTGTAGTATAGAAATAAATGGCCTAAAGCAATTCTTCAATTGAATGATAAAGAGAAAATTGTCATTGAGAAAAAATATATATAAACAAAAATGTACTGAGAATAAAAACAAATGTCGTTGCCATTATTAGATTATTTCTAAATAATAGGATAGGAATACTACAGGCATTCTGTGATTGTATTGTTCACCCTGTGATCTACGGGTTGGCAATACCTTTTAATAGGATTGTGTTAGCACGGGTCTATCGGTTTTTTGACACCTATGATTGCATTACCCGATAAAATCAACTAAATTCTCTCATCAATGCATTTATATTTAGCTAAAAACTAAAATTTCTACTTCTGATTTCGAAAACACACGCGTTTTTTTTATTAAATTATTACAATTATTATAAATATTGCAGTTATGTTATTTTAATATTTTTTTATTTTATTTTCAGAATGTCCAGCAATAAATAATTCACAGCAGAGGCGAATTTAATTAACATAATCATCAACCAATGTGTATAGAAAACATTCCAGTCTGGAATTTCCAATTTCCAATCACCAAAGTTGACATTAATTATTAGTTATTGTGCAATAATTTGAAATAAATGATTACATTTTTATCAATAAATAAAAATGCTAATATTTACTTCGAAATAATAAAAATAATAATAGAAGCAAATGGAAAAATACAAATTTTAATAAATAATTTTTTTCTAATGCGGTATTTTAAAAGAATATTGTTTTTAACAACGTTCATCATCTTGTGTCTCCCATCAGCTTCCACTAAAATAACAGGCTTCCTTTTTTTCAAATAAAAAACTTTACAAAAATTTAAGTATAAAAAATGATAGTTAACGAAATAAATACCAAAATACCCGAAAAAAAAATTGTATATTAAAAAATTTTATTTAAAACATTTAATTAAAAAACATACAACAGACTTAACAGACTTTACATTTCGCTCAATATGGATATTTCGAATGCAATTCAATCATCGTCAGTAGCTAAATTTATTCATATAACATATTAAAAACATTCTTTACAAAGTTTAAAATTACATTAACACATATTACATAAATAAAAATACAAAATTATAAGCCCTGGGGAGTCCGTGACAGTAAAACAGCACTTACGAAATTTCGAAATCCGTGTAAGTACAGTTTTACTGTCACAAGGTCTTTGATTATATCACAATTCGATAAAATAAATTTTTCATCAAACTTATCTAGGAAAATAGAAAACTTTTAACTTATCTTTTAAACAATAATTGATTTGTCGATGAATTACACTTAAGACTGACAATTTTTCATTAATAAAAATTCTGTGCTAATTAAACTTAACATTAATTAATAAAAAAAAAAGTATTATATTATAATAAAAAAAACTAAAAATAAAATTTTAAATATTTAAAATTAATTTTTGTATTTTCATATTTTAATGTATAATTATTATATTATTCTTAATTATATAATATATTTACTAAATAAATTGGGGAAAAAACATCTTAATTTTTTTATAAAAACATAATATGGGATTTTAATGCTAAGATTTCTTTCTAGATTCAGCTGATTTATTTGTCAAAAATTATTACATTAATCTATTTTATAAATTTATTAATATTGTATGCAATATATAACATTGTAAACAACATTTCCGTTAAATATTATTTATCTATGCGAGCTAATATTTATAGTTTTTTTTTCTAGCGCTAGCGATAGAGTTTTTCTTAGCATTAAAGTCCTATTGGTACTACTACATGGTAGTTATTTATGGAGGTAACCAAAAATATATGTACTTGTACTGATAAAATAAAAATTGGGATTTTTATCAGTATAACTAATATATTATTTTTCTTTTTTTTTAACCAAAATGTGAAAAGTGGTTTGAATTTGCCATTGATAACTGTGAGTTGCATCACCGTCAACGGGTGATAATATTTCGTACTAATTAAAACAGGAAACAGGTCCTTTTCAGTAGTTCCAATTTGGAATACCAGATAGCATTACTTGCACTTACCATTTTTAAAAACCAATAAAAATAGTCAAATTCAAATCAGATAAACACCGCCAACAGGCGATAATAATTCGTACTAATTAAAACAATAGGTAAATCCGTTCTCGGTAGGTCCAAATTAGACAACCAAGTTATTTACCATTTTCCTCAATTGTCTGTCGATGTACAATTTTATGCATGTAAATGAGTTTTCGGCTTTGGTATAAATTTCAAGTGGATTCTTTATACAGTTGTCCAGAAATGTGTTTTTTTTTTTGTTTTAAAACTGACTGATATAAATTCTTGGAATCATTTCCTTTTGTTCGATATCAAAATACCTTAAACATAATCTGCCTGTCTAAAAAAACTTTTAGCAAAATCAAAACTGCCTTAAAAAAAACTATAAAAAGTTTTTTTTATTAAGAACACTAGCTTATTAGTCTCTAAAAAATTTGTCAAAGGATGTATGAGCATGGTAGTGGGGGCACAAATTTAAAAATAGATATTTTCAATTTTGATGATTTTATATTATTACTTGACGATATAAGACGAAAAGTAAGAATAAATTTTTTCGATATCTGGCTTAATTTTCAAAATATCGAAAATTGAAAATTTTGTTTAATTATTTAGCTTTCGATATTTCGAAAACCAAGACACATATCGAAAAATTTTATTCTTATTTTTCGTCTACATTCATGAAGTTATAACAAAATTCATCATCAAAGTTGAAAATAAGATAAAAATAATTTCAACCCTTAATCTACCCTGCTCTTACATCCCTTATAAGGACGGTGACACTTAGTTTTTTTCTTTTCTAATTCATTGCTAATATGTTTACTATCTATTAAAAATTATCAAAAACTTCCAAAATATGTCGTTTTATGAGATTCCTCCATAAAAGCCAATGTATTTTATATCGATTTTTAATGACTTTTTTCTTAAAAATTTGCACGGATACCTAAGCTGAAATTTTAACCACATATTCTTTGAGTAAAAGACTACCTACAAACAAATTTTGAGCCTTTAAATCAAACATTGTTGTCATGCTCATACATCCTTAAGTGAATCTGAAGTGATCTAATTTGTCACTAAAAAAAGAAATATCGAAATCGGTTGGCATGATATTGAGTTATTCGCTTATTTGTCGTGCACATACTTCTCATGAATCTCTCATGAATGTCATTATCAGAACTGGACCAAATTGAATCAGCTTTCAAATATAAATCAACAAAATTTGTTCACCCAGTCGAAATTTGTGAGGTAACAAACATTAAAAAAAACAGTAGAATTGAGAACCTATCCTTTTTTTGAAGTCGGTTAGTAATACGAATGGAATAAAATAAGAACTTATAATAATCTCTTATAATATAAGAGATGAATGAATGATCGCAAAATATGTGTTTTGGTTAAAAAAAAAAAAAGAAAATGTACTTGTATTATTTATTTTTAAAAGGTGATTAGTTCATAGTAATAAGTAACTTGTAAGTAATTATTGTAATTACAATTTTACATTATCTTATAAATGTAGTTAGTTAGATATTTTAGATATTACTTATTCAATAAAATAAATAAATTTATTATTTTTGAATTGAACTCTTACATGTTGTGTATAAAAATAATAAAACAAAAATACAATTCGAACTTAATTAAAGGTATAGATAATTTTTAATTTTACTAAAAAAAAAAAACAAACCGTATTGTAAATTTATACGCAATAAAAACAATTTAATATAATTATCTGTATTCTTCTTTAATTATTTATTTATTATTTTAATTATATAGGCTGTCCCTGAAAAAACCGTGTATATATGTCACTGTCAAAACTCTTAATCGATCAAAAGTACTTTTAAACTGGAAAAATAAGTACCTACTTTTGACTGTAGCCTTTCGACAATTTAGTAATTTTGACTGAAATAACAATCAAATTTGGGTAAGTTGGATAACCGTGATAAAGTGTTTGATAAGTAGGATTTGTAAAATTTAATTTAATAAAATTGAAGTAGTCAAAACATTTCCTTCGTTAATAATTCATTCCTAAACAGTTATCCTCAGTTCGTTTTGCCTCAACGCATTCAACCTCGTGTTCTGTAATAAAATTCTTTAAATACATTCCCTACTTATCTCGGGAGTGATTTCAGGAACCTTTTCCCTTATAATCTGTTCAAGGTCGGTCTACTTTTCGTAACGACTATTCACATTAATATCAAACTTTCTCTATTTTTGAACACCCCGTATATTCGATGTCAAAAGTGAATACCTGAATGTTAAAATTTTTGAAAGCACAGCTTTTTATAAATAATAAATTTTTTTCATAACCCTAACTAGACAAGCTGTATATCAAAGTACACTTACTTAGTCCGCTCATCTGTCCATCTGTCTGTCTTGCGATAGCTTTAAAACGAAAAGAGACATCAAGCTGAAATTTGTATAGCGTGGTCAGGGCGTAAAAAGTTGAGTTTGAAATGAGCAAGATAAGTCAATTGGATCTAATCCTGTAAATCGTTAGAGAGAGAACAAAAGTTTACATGTAAAAAAAAAAGTTGTTTATAAAAAAACTAACAACTTTTGTTTGAAAGATTCTTTTGTAAACATGATTGTTTATCCGTGTAGGCACAAATTGGGACAAAACTTGGTGTCCACTGTCTTCAAAACTATAAAAGATGGGAAGTTGCCTGGAATAAAATTTCCAGGCAACTTCAACTATTGTGAAAGATTCTTGAAATCGAAAAAAAAAATTTAGAAAATACTGTCATAAACTTTCGAAAAGCAATAGAAATGACAGCCGAAAAACTGCTATAATTTTGTAGGTTTTTTAAAAAGTTTTGCAAGCACTTTCATTCAACACTTTCTATATAGAGTATTTCTACTATTTACTCAATCAGTTATTTGTTTTAACTTGTTTTTTATTTTTTTTTAATTTCCTGTTAATATTTCAAATCAATTAATAAAACAATATCAGATAAATTATTTGTTATAAAAATGTAATGAATAAATAATTATTTTAAGATCTTGTAAGGTCTTTATTCTTACGTAAGACTTAAGTAAGATGGATACCACTCATTCAAATTAATCATTGCTAGATAATATTTGTAAATATGGATATAATTATACATCTCCAATCAGAAATATTTGAATAAATTCAAAATAAAAATTTAATTAAAAAATAATTTTTATTATATCAACCACATTTTTAAAAATGGAGTTTGCTTCATCAAAAGAAAGGAAATAGAACAAGCTGAAATTTTTAGAGCGTTTTCAGGATCTAAAGAAGTAAAATTTACAAAATTTAAAACACCCCCGATAAATTTTCGGGTACGGAACCCTAAACTCGACTTGAAATCTATCTAAAAACACGCTCCATTACTTTTTTCCTTAAAGCCATTTCCAAACTAAGCCGGATACAGAATACTCAACTCTTTCTTGAAAGCTAAGAACACTCTACACTAAATTGCCTTTCAAACGAAACAAAAAATATAAAAATCGGTTCATTCGTTTAATCGCTACGATGCCACAGACAGAAAGACTGACACACGCACATAGCGGTCAAACTCAAACACTCATATTTTTTTTAGTTCGGGGGTTCAAAATGACTTCAAGTTTGAAAATATTGCTCAATTGGATCATAAATCTATAGGTCCATTGATCATAAGTTCATAATTGTCATTTTTTACATTTTTTTTTTATATATACCTTAAAATCTTTTGATACGGCTCAATTTTTTAGATTTGGTTTTTATTTATTTAGGTCTAGGTACTGACTGAATGTACCTATTAGATCATCTTTAAACGCTTCTTGATTTTGTTCATAAATTTTATTTTATTTACAAAATACTATCATTCAGTAATTACTAATTAGTTAGTAATGTAAGTATTTTCATTATTTTTTTTTTAAATAAATTTACATGTATTAATGATTTCATATACTTACTTAAACTATTATTTTTTTATCAGAGTACCTACATCTATGGTCGATCTGTGCCTTATACCAATTATTTAATAATACAATGACATCATTTCCTTTTGTTAAGGATGTATGAGCATGACAACAATGTTTGATTTAAAAGCTCAAAATTTGTTTGTAGGTAGTCTTTTACTCAAAGAATATGTGGTTAAAATTTCAGCTTAGGTATCCGTGCAAATTTTTAAGAAAAAAGTCATTAAAAATCGATATAAAATACATTGGCTCTTATGGAGGAATCTCAAAAAACGACATATTTTGGAAGTTTTTGATAATTTTCATTTGGAATGAATGAAAACAAATTAAAAAAAAACTTTTTAATAGAAAGTAAACATATTAGCAATGAATTAGAAAAGAAAAAAACTAAGTGTCACCGTCCATATAAGGGATGTAAGAGCAGGGTAGTTTAAGGGTTGAAGTTATTTTTATCTTATTTTCAACTTTGATGATGAATTTTGTTATAACTTCATGAATGTAGACGAAAAATAAGAATAAAATTTTTCGATATGTGTCTTGGTTTTCGAAATATCGAAAGCTAAATAATTAAACAAAATTTTCAATTTTCGATATTTTGAAAATTAAGCCAGATATCGAAAAATTTTATTCTTACTTTTCGTCTTATATCGTCAAGTAATAATATAAATTTATCATCAAAATTGAAAATATCTATTTGTAAATTTGTGCCCCCACTACCATGCTCATACATCCTTTAAGTTTAGTTCGTAACATACCTATGTGGTGTATATACGTAGATACATCTATGTATGCAGCATTGAAGCAAGCGTATTCGAAAAATGTTGAATTCTATAATTTTATTTGTGCTATTAAACGCTGAAAACTGTTCATTAAACGCTATAATAACCAACATTAATATTGAAACGTACAGTGCATCGCATTTGAGATGAAGACACTCTCTCATTTTTTCTTTATTTATAGGAATATCGATCTGAAATTTTACACAGTCATGGGTCTCATTTTTTAACATACTTAACCGAAATCTGAACTTTAAACTCAGACTTCTAAAAAGTGACAAATAGGGTTGATTCCTCAGTGATGGTTAAAGATATCGAAACAAATTATAAGGAAAGATTGTTTAGAACATTTTTTTTTGTACTCATGTAAAGATTTTCATCACAAAATTCACATTTTTTTAACCGACTTCAAACAAAAACGGAGGAGGTTATCAATTCGACTGTTTGTTTTTTTTTATGTTTGTTACCGCATAACTTTTGACTGAGTGAACCGATTTTTATAATTCTTTATCTGTTTGAAAGCTGGTGCTTCCCGTGTGGTCCCATTTCATCATTTTCGTCCAGTTCTGACAACGTCATCTAAGAGAAAACCATAAAAATCTTAAATTTGCATTAAGTATGCACGACAAGAGGACGAATAACTCAATATCAAGCCAACCGATTTCAATGATTCTTTTTTAAGTGATAAATTAGTTAGGGTACTTCAGATTCACTGAAAATCACAAAATAAAAAAAACTTTTAACCAAAAGAAAATCTTTTCCAAAACAAATTAATATGCACTAAAAAGTAAAAAAATAACGATAATATAATGTAGTTAAAATTATTGTTATTTTTGGAGTCGGTGTCAGCCAAGGAAACAACTCTGACAGAACAGTTTGCTACATTAGCTTGGCTGACACTGACTCCAAAAATAACAATAATTTTAACTACATTGTATTATCGTTATTTTTTTACTTTTTAGTGCATATTAATTTGTTCTGGAAAAGTTTTTCCTTTGAAGTCGGTTTTCTTTTTTGTTAAAAGTTTTTTTTTAACTTTCTACCATAGGAAATTATTGTAATGGGTCCGATTTTCGAAATTGAAATTTTCAACATATCTTTACGTTTCATGATTAGCACAAGGCATTAACTCTAATTTGGAGAAGAAGTATGTGAGTGTTTTTGTTTATGTATGTACGTGCGTACACTTTTGGTGCGTTTTGCATGGGTCCTTTTCATTGGTCTTAACCCACTTGTATCGTGAATAACTATTATTTAATTATAAATATTTTATCAAAAATAAAGTGCATACTGTCGTTATTGTTTCAAAGGTTATCGACACGTATCTAATAAAATAAAAGTTTATGTCATCAAGAAATGAACACCTAATTAGCATTTCAACTATAATTTGTTTAGACTGGATGCAATTGATAAAAAAAAAGTATATGTAACTTATATATGCGCGCTCTATCAACCGAAACAAATTATCAATTTGTTCCGCTGCTAATTTAAAAAACTTTTATTAAATTGTTGATTTGTTTATAGAATATTATCATAGGCATGTTTCAATAAATAAATTCAAGAGAATCTAATATAATTACAAAATCAAGATAAGCTGGAAAATTTATCATATTAAGAAGATGCGTTCGAATTTAATTTGTCAAAAAATGTGCATCAATGAATAGGAAACTAAAACTTTTTTAACCAAATATTTAATCAAATTTTATAATAGTTAAAACTGCCATAAACTTAATAGCTTACGAGATATTTGAAAAAAAAAACCTATTTTCGCGACCTTTGGCCTTGATTAATTGACTTTATATAGGTCATTTCTGGCATCCAAATAAACATAATCCCGTTGAAAAAACTTCATTTAGATTTTTTAAGCAGAAAAACATAAATTTTTCTGGGTTACTGCTGCATAAAATAAGGGCAGTGATTGCAAGCCAAACACATTGTATATAATATATAATATAATACAGTGTATCCACGGATAAAGGTAACTATACTCGTAAATTTTCTTATTTTGCATTTCAAGAAAAAAAGTTCTTCTTTATAAAAAATTTGGCTTATTCTTAAAAGTATGTAGGCATAGCAATGTACAGGGTAGCCAAAAATTAGGAATCCTTTTTGGTAAATTACCCTAAGCCAATTTTTTGGAAGTATTTCAAAAAATAGACAGAAGAAAAAAGCACAAAATGATTTTACAAAATTTAACATGTACATATTATCAATCATTCAAACCAACAAAAAAATCAAAGCAAATTTGAGTAAAAAAGTAAGCGTTACATTTATAGTATACGAAGATACGATAGGAACATATTTCCAACCGGGTGTCCCACGATTTTTTGTAAAGAGTTACTTTTTTTCTTAAAATGTAAAATTTACGAGTATAATTACTTCTATTTATGAACACACTGTAAAATATATTGTTATGGTATACGAAGATACGATTGGTACAGAATTCCAACCGGGTGTTCCACGACAACTCTCGTTTTTTTATACCATGAAATATACATAGTATATTAAGTTTAGTCCCAAGTTTGTAACGCTTAAAAATAATGATGCTAGGAAAAAAATTTTGTCATAGGTGTTCATAAAATCACCTAATTAGTCCATTTCCGGTTGTCCGTCCGTCCGGCCGTCCGTCTGTGGACATGATAACTCAAAAACGAAAAAAGATATCGAGCTGAAATTTTTACAGCGTACTCAGGACGTAAAAAGTGAGGTCAAGTTCGAGCATCATAGGTCAATTGGGTATTGGGTCCGTAGGACCCATCTTGTAAACCGTTAGAGATAGAACAAAAAATTAAATGTAAAAAATTTTCCTTATCAAAAATTAAACAACTTTTGTTTGTAACATTTTTTCGTAAACGTAACTGTTTACAATATGTACTATACTTGATTATCAGTTATGTATGTGTCACATGTATGTATGTGTTATGTGATAAAGAAATCAACACTGACTATGCATGGTATTTCAACAATTAACTCAGTCAATTGTTTGTTTTCACTTGTTTTTTTATTAAGAGTGATTATTTTTCTTAAAATGAAAAATAAGTAAATTTACGAGTATAGTTACCTCTATTTATGAACACACTGTAAAATATATTGCGAATGGAAGCACACAGAAGAATAAAGGAAAATTAAAGCTTGCGCAATCTCACCAAACATCAATAGCCGGAGCTGTATAGTTCCAGTCACCGGAGTGTGCAGTATTATATGTACAAGTATAAAGTATAATAATATTAGAATAATATGGTGCATAATAAGTATATGTTAGTTAGTTAGTATGATGGTATATATCTATCTACCGTTTTATGCGGAAAATCATTCAACATTGTCCGGGTAATGAATGATGTGTTGATCATCTAAAAATATTTGTTATATTTTTGTTGTTTAATAATAATAATAATAATAAAATATTGTTGTTTAATTAAAAGTGTAAAAAAAATATTAAAATATAACAGAATTATGCTAACTATTGTCACTGTTGGTGCCTATAAACGGTTATTTTCAAGCTGTTACTGTTCGTTATTTAATAAATAATAGTTGTGCAAGCTCCGTCGTTTATTTAACGGCGTGGCGTGTCCTTACTACTACTAATACTACCACCAAAGATCATCTTTATTTACATATAATATATATATATATATATACATTAATATTTAATAAATTAATAATTATTATTAATTATTTAATTGTTTTAATCACGTACAAATTATTTTAAAAAAATAATCAGTATAAACAATAAATTAAATTAAATATTATTAAATAAAATATAAATTCAATTTATGTTTTAATATTGTTATTATAAATATTATGGAATTATTATAAAATTTATTGATAATATTTTGTTTTAAAAGGTAAGTGTTGTCAGTTTTACATATTTAGTTTTTTTTAGTCCATGTGATGTAAGAACGTAGGTACTACAAATACTGCATTTAGAAAACTGCAGCTTCCATCTAAATTACAAAATTCGCGTTAGCTCTGCGCTACTATAGCGCTACGAAACGTTTGTGTTTAGAGTTAAGAGTGTGTTTTTTTTTTGGTAACAGATATTGCAGAGGTATAAATCAAGCCCGCAAACATTGATGTCTAAACTCGCACTTGAAACAATATCTAAGAACAATCTCCATTAAATTTCCTTTTTCCAAACTGAAAAGATTTTGATTATCATCACCAATTTTTTGGGTTTTTCGCGTACGGAATCCTAAACTCGAACTTGAAACATAGCTAAAAACACTCGCCATTAAAAAAAACAAAAACAATCCAAATCGGTTCCTCCGTTTAGGCACTACGATTCTACAGACAGACAGACATTCGCACATAGCGGTGAAACTTATAACACCCCCTTTTTTAGTTTTGGGGGTTAAAAACAGTCAAATAGCGAAATATTTGAACAGTAAGACAGATTTGAATGCGGTTTTCTGTATTCGATTCGTTATAGAATGTCAAAAAATAAATATAAAAAATTAAAAATATGCAATTTGCATAAATAAAAATTGGATCACAATTTGTGTAATCAATTGGAGCAGTGTGACCAATTGAAGCTGGGGGATGGAAATTTGGTAAAATGTATTATTGGCTACACTATATTTATATTTTTGTATTCATTGAATCTAAATTAAATATTTCTAATTAGTTAAATGTTAAATGAATATATTTTATTTTCACTTTCAAGGTTTTAAACTCAAAGTAGTTTATTAGTTTGATAAATCACATAAATCATTTTAATCATTTTAAGCAAACAATTAAGTTAATAAGTTTGTACTTGACAAAAAAATATTAGATTATATTATTTTAATATTTGCAAACAAAATTAGCACTAAATCAAATTTACGCTATTTATTATGCAAAAAAAAAATAACATTACTTAATGTAGATATATTAATTTAAGTGCCAGGGTTCTGTACTCGAAAAATTTGTTGGGGTCTTAGTGAAAAGATCTTAGTGATGAAATTCTACTACTCGCGAAATTTTGTCTTTCATTCATATATTAAAAAAATATATTATATTAAAATAAAAAAATTATGTTTTGAATTATAAAAAACATGCAGCAGATTGTAATTTTACACGTACATTAAATGATAAGAAACTTTTGATGATAATAAAAAAAAATATATATAAAAATAACATCATGTCATTAACCACTAAAATGTTTGATATGACTGCTTAATATTAAGGAAATGTGTGGCATAATTTTACCCATGAAAGAAATACTGTATAGGAAATGAAGAATTTAAGATTGCAATTTTATGGAACAAAATTATTTTTTATGGGACCAGGTTCAAAATATTCGTATATTAGAAAACCTGCTAGTTCCTCTAAGCCAATTCTGGTGAAAAATTATGAAAGTGGACAAAATAGTCATTGGACCTTATTTATTTATATTTTGGGCTATTTTAAGCATTTTTTATCTTCTGAAATTTTTTCATAAAACTCTCCGTTTTTGAGATAGATTGGAAAAAAAAACCCTAGTGAAAATTTGATATTATCAAAATTAACGATTATTGGAAGATCGAATTTTCCGCAGTCTAGCATTTGTTAGTATACAAGTAAAAGTAAAAGAGATTCTTTTAAGACTGTATCACTTACATAGCGTTACCAACTTTCCAGATTTAATCGGGAGACTCCCGAAATCGTGTAGTCTTTCCCGACTCTCTCGAAATTCTCCATCGTTTCTTCCGGAAAAAAAAAACTTTAGCTGGAGAATAATTCTTTAGCCAAAAGTTGTCAAGAGCAATAGAGGACATTTACCTGTGTCCATTACTTTGACTTGAAATTCTATCAAGGCCATTGGACCTAGATCTTCAAATAATCTTGAAAATTTACCTGGGCTTAAAGTTATTAACATAGACGAATGATCTTTATGGTCCATGATAACTTTTGTTTAAAATTTATTTCTTAGAAATAGTGCATTTTCTCACAATTAAATGCAATAATGGACAGATTTTTAGGTCACGTTTCCTTCGAAAGCTAAAGATTTCGAAAAAATGTTGGTCTTTTTATGAGAATCAACTCTCTTATTTAAAGTGTTATTTTATTTCTTACCTTTTAGCATCTAAAATGACTATCAATGCAACCCAGAGAACTAGATTCAATCTGATGTCAGAACATGATGTTCCCCATCGAATTCTAGAACTTTTACACTTTCACCCTGTATACATTTTAACCGGAAATAAATATATTTCTTCATATTTATATTCACGAATATTATAAAACTTTACCAAGAAAATTTAAATTTGAATAAATTATTCACATAAGATTAGATAAAAAGTGTTAATTAACTTTCATTTAACTTTAATTACTCTTCTTTTTTTGTTTGTAATTGTATGAATTCATGGCATTTATGTTATAATTACAAAACTATATTCTCCGCGCTCGGACAAATTAGAATACCTAATTTGTTTTGTCATTTAAAACTATTTTTTTTAAATAATTTGTACAATTTTTAAAATGTCACCACTTTGGTATAAACTTCTTCAACCGCATTTTGTTTTGAAAAAATAATTTCTTTGCATGTTTAACATTTTAAACTTCATATTCGTAAATATTTTCCGACAATTTGTATATTTCATACATACAAGGTATAATAATTTCAGTCCCAAGTTTGTAACGCTTAGAAATATTGATAATTCATATTGCATTGATATATTGCAAGTATTGACTAACAAGAAGCATTCTAAGAGGAGTAACTATAACCTTAGTGATGTAGACCTGCTGCTCATTAAATTTTTTTTTATACCATGTATATATGAAATATACATAGTATATTAAGTTTAGTCCCAAGTTTGTAACGCTTAAAAATAATGATGCTAGGAAAAAAATATTGTCATAGATGTTCCTAAATCACCTAATTAGTCCATTTCCGGTTGTCCGTCCGTCCGTCTGTGGACACGATAACTCAAAAACGAAAAAATATATCGAGCTGAAATTTTTACAGCGTACTCAGGACGTAAAAATTGAGGTCAAGTTCGTAAATGAGCATCATAGGTCAATTGGGTCTTGTATCCGTAGGACCCATCTTGTAAACCGTTAGAGATAGAACAAAAGTTTAAATATAAAAAATGTTCCTTATCAAAAATTAAACAACTTTTGTTTGAAACATTTTTCCGTAAACATCACTGTTTACCCGTGAGGACGCCAATTAGGCGGAAATTTTATAATATCTACTATACTTGATTATCAGTTATGTATGTGTCACATGTTTGTATGTATAATGTGATAAAGAAATCAACACTGACTATACATGGTATTTCAACAATTAACTCAGTCAATTGTTTGTTTTTAGTTGTTTTTATTCAACATTCAATTATGAAAAGTACATTAAGTACATTGTTATTAATAAGATCATATGTAAATATTTATGTAATTTATTACATCAAAATATGATATCTTTCAATAGATTTACAACAAATCAATACTACCTATCTATTAGTTGTAAATTTATTTACATTATTTTATTATAAACAATATAATAAAAGAGTTATTTCTCATTATCTACTTTTTTTTTTAATAATAAAAATATAAAAAGTTTTCCCGCATTCAATACTGAATTATTTGTTTGATAACTATTATTAACTAATGGTACGAAAATTCTGTTGAATAACCAATTATACGATTTAAAAACGACAACCCTGTAGCTACTGGAGCGATATTCCGCCCGGGTCGAACTAGTTTAAGAAGTTGTTGTATTGTTTAAGGTCATAAAATTGTTGTTGTTTTAAAGGAACATAAATTATATAATAGCCACAAACATTATAGTTTATGGTTTATTAAGTTTTGTTTAGAAGAAGTTTCACTTTTATGCATACATTATTTATAATTGTTACAACAAATTGTTTTACATATTTTAAGTGTAAATTTAATGGGCCTTATATTATGTTGATTCAAGTGTTTATAGTGTCTATAGCAAGTAGCTATGTTGCCGGCGACATACAGAAAATTTGAGATTTACATACATAATAGGTTGGCTGATAAGTCCCCGGTCTGACACATATATGGCGTCGCTAGTATTAAATGCATATTATTTTTATATAGTACCAACCTTCAAATGATTCGTGTCAAAATTTGACGTCTGTAAGTCAATTAGTTTGTGAGATAGAGCGTCTTTTGTGAAGCAACTTGTGTTATTGTGAAAAAAATGGAAAAAAAGGAATTTCGTGTTTTGATAAAATACTGTTTTCTGAAGGGAAAAAATACAGTGGAAGCAAAAACTTGGCTTGATAATGAGTTTCCGGACTCTGTATTTTTTCCCTTCAGAAAACAGTATTTTATCAAAACACGAAATTCCTTTTTTTCCATTTTTTTCACAATAACACAAGTTGCTTCACAAAAGACGCTCTATCTCACAAACTAATTGACTTACAGACGTCAAATTTTGACACGAATCATTTGAAGGTTGGTACTATATAAAAATAATATGCATTTAATACTAGCGACGCCATATATGTGTCAGACCGGGGACTTATCAGCCAACTGAATATAGGCCATTACTACTGAATACACAGAACTGTTCGATCTGAACGCTCGCCGTGGTACCATTTTTTTCCCCACGAAATACCCAAATGAACATTCGTTGCAATCATTGAGTTGTGAAAATGAGTAATCCGAAGTTAAAGTTAATAGAGATAATTTAAAGTAAGTGAAAGGAAATTTAATGTTATATCATAACAATTATCATGATCAAACTAAATGTAGGTAATGTATGCACATATTGGATTGACTACTAAATCAAAAGTATGTCTTTTTTAAACTAATATTACAATTATTTCATAAAGTAAAAACTAAAAGTAGAAAAAAGAAAAGTAGATTTTGTAAATAAAAATGTAAGCGCTACATTAATATAGTACAAAAATACGAAAGGGGTATAGTTCCTACCAGATACCCCTTGACACCTCTCGTTCTTTTATTTAATAGCGTAGATTCTAATATCAATGTACTAGCTGTGAACTACCCGCTTTGCTGGGCAACATCCCCACTTGCACCCCTCCCTCCACATTTCCTTGCGTGGGATAACAGTTTTGTAATGTACACGTCATGCTCTTTTATTTGATACCCCACTTAGGTATATTTGTAAATATTCGATAATTCCTTCCCACTTTCTCGCTACACCTTTCTACCCTCCGAAGGTTAAAAGTAGATAAAAACAATAGATCTTTGAAGCTGGTTGTATATCGTGTCAATATTTGAGCTTAATCGATGCGCAACTTTTTTAGTTTTTGAAGCATATCCCTTTCAACCCCTTACTCTTTTATAATATGGATATATGATACATAAAAACCTTCCTCTTGAATCACTCTATCTATTAAAAAAAACCGCATCAAAATCCGTTGCGTAGTTTCAAAGATTTAAGCGTACATAGGGACATAGGGATATAGGGATAGAAAAAGCGACTTTGTTTTATAATATGTAGTGATTCGAATATATCTAAAATACAATAAATTCTATCAAACATCAAAAATTAATTATTCAACTTGTCAGCGAACCAGCGATACGAAACGATATGAAAGGTTTATTACCGTGGCTGTCCGATTATATTTGTATAAAAGTAAAATACAATACAATAATTAAGGTAATTAAATTTTATATTTAGACAATCATAAACAATCATAAACAAATTTAATTTTGTCCACCTTGAATTTAACCTCTAAATGCTTGTTGTCAGGTTGGAGAAGTGGTCGGAAAATTTTTTCCCAAGAATAAAGAATATTTCTTGCATATTTTCTCTAAAAAAATAGTTTCAGAGATATTTAAAGTTCGAAAATACTTATGCCAAAATATCCTAAATCAATTCTGAAAAACACTATGAAAAATCAAAAAGGAAAATCCGTTGGAAACTTCTCATTAAGAGAACACGCTTTTATAGCCATTGATTTTCTGCGCCTTACAACTCGCAGGACATCTAGGCTCAAATTGTAGCTTTTAATGGTTGGTACAACCACTGCACAAGTATTAGCCTCGTAGATGAATGATGAAACCGTGAAACGCAAAAAACCATGGTTGTATCCCCTGAAATAACCACCACGTAAAAAGTTTTACCTCTTAACATTAAAAAGTGATTTTTTATCAGTGTTTCAGCCAACTGTCTTCTCTTTTTCATAATAGAATCTAATTAAAAGAAAATCAATAGTGGGTGGATATTATTAATATTAATAATTAATAATAAATATTTGCATTTCAAAACATCTGTTGTTAAAATTCATACTTTAAATATAATATATTAAATGTACAGAATGATTTCTTTTAAAAGTTTCCACCTTTAAATTTCGAAAACGGAAAAGTATATGTATATCAGTTCATTCTAGGGAGGAATGAAAATTCTTCAAGATCAAACAGGAGCTCTGTAACTTTTGTTTTGTTAATTTTTTTGATTGGTTAACTACAAAACGAGCTTTTAGCCATAATAGATTAAAATGATACACAGTATGTATAAAAATCTCGTGCCACATGTTTGATCGGAATCAATTAAGAAACAAATAAACCGATTTTCATCAAATTCCAACTTAAAATATAGGATAGATTTTAGATAAGATCCCATTCCACCCCGACTAAAGGGAGGAGACAGGGGGATGACATAAATCCGTCATTTTTTACCGTCACTTTTCCGCACTATTCCGCACCCAAAAAATTAAAGTCCATGAAATTATGAGGGCAGGAAAATTGAAGGAATTATGTGGACTTAGGAAATGAAAGTTATAGCGTGGTAGTCTGAACCACAGTAACGCGTGTCCGAGCATCTAGTTTATTTATATATATTTACAAAGTGTTTTGTGTGGCTCTTAGTGTATTTATTTATAAGAACGACAAAACGAAACGTATTTAAGTTGTATCAAACAATAATAATAAGCGGAAGTACAAACACCCACAGGATTTTTTTTTTGTAACATATATGTATCTGTAAAAATATTGTTATCATATCTTTTAAGGTAGTACTAGCGCCAAGGCAAGTTTAGACTTGTGGTTGAAATTATTTTTACCTTATTATCAACTTTATTGATGAATATTTTTATAACTTCATGAATGTCGACGAAATATAAGAATAAAATTTTTTGATATCCGCCTTGGTTATCAAAATATCGAGAGCTAAATAATTAAATATATATTTAATTTATGTCCTTACTATCTTTCTCATACATCCTTAAATAGTCGGGCACAACGGTATTTTTTTTGTTTTCACTAATTTATGAAGGTTTTAAAAAACATTTCATCCATTTACCTTTTTCCCGTAAGACAATGTAATATGCTTACTTTTGAAGTCATTTATTTATTTAAATAATCGGTCAACCCCCCCTAAAATTTTTCAAACATCATTAAAAAAAAAATCAAAACTTTTATCCAAAATTGCCTTAGCGCTTGTACATCCTTAAATAAATGAAATAAAACAAAATTGATACAAATGATACAAGCTGCTTTAATGTTTTAATTTGGTAATATTTATTAGAACATGCAATTGCAAATAATCAAACGATTGCGAAAAACCCCGCATTATTTAAACGTAATGATAATATGAATTTTTTCTATAAAACATTTCTATAAAACGAAATTGCAACTTTACAGGGCTGTATAATTAGAAAAACAACGGTTGGTGATTTTTTTTTTTTTTTTTGCTTATAATCTTTAAACGGAAGAAAAAAAATGTTCGTAAACTATCATTGTGACGTAATAATGTTAATTGAATAGTATTACACTGTACACAATTATTAATTAACATTATGACGTTACACGAATTTTTACGATTATTTTTTTTGTCTGGAGTTTTTGTTTCTCTTTTGAAAAGTTCTTTTAAAACTGCCTGTAACTTGTAAAATTATTACTCTATTCGTGGACACACTGTATATTAGTAACCTTAATCGATATCTATTAGCTATTCGAACCTAATTAAAGAGAACTTTCAAAATATTCATTTATTATTCATTTTATACAATGTTAAACTTAAATTGCGTATTCATTTGCTTTTTTTAGTGGCATTTAAATATTTTTACATAAGTTTAATCAATATCTGTTTTATTAAAATTAATCCAATTCCGCTATATATCCCTAGGGAGTTACATTAAAAGTACCAGGCTATATAAACTACTAAAGTATAGCCATGCAGTAAAATTTAATTTATATACTGGTTCCAGCACGAAATAACTAGCGATAAAAATTTAAATTTAATTTTTTATTGCTTAATAGACCATCTTACCATAGGCCAGAATAGGATTATATTTTAAAACTAATAAAAAGGATAATTTTTTCGAATTTCACGATTTCCAAGTATTCACTACCACGATAATAAGTTTTCGAAGGGTCACGATGTCAAAAGCATTGGTTTCCACTGAATTTGAAGATAGCGGAGATTCTATAACCTTGTTCAAAGGGTAAAGAGGGTTGTCAAATGTACGAATTAATTTGGTAGTATTTCATAATAATTCACACTCTTCTAAGGGTCTAGTTATTCCATATACCACGAATGTCTGTTTTTAAGCTTTAGGCTTGCTTATGACTATCATATTAACTGTTTGACGTCAACAGTGATTTCCAATAACGCGAAATATACTCTTATAGATAGATATATTTTATTAAAGCGACTTTCGTTCATAACAAAATATAGAGAAAGTTTTAAAATTTTTGACCAATGATAATAATTTATGGAGTATTTTAATGCAAAACTAATAAAAATATTAAGTACTTAGACATTATTTTTACTTTTAATAATATCGTAATAAAATTTTATGAAATAATAAAAAAATTGACTACAAAATAAAAATGGAATAAATACCTAATTTTATTTTATGTATATAATCTGATATCAAATGTAATTTACAACAAATTCCCGGTTCAAATTCCCTTTACAACAACGTACGCAACTTGATAAAGGAACTGAAGAAGTTGGCCCAATTTTGATAAGTCCATTTTCGAAAATCATGCGCTTGAATACTGTTTGAAACGATTTCGCAAATGTATATTTTAGGATTACGAAATCATAAAAAATACTATTAGAAATTTTACAATAATTTTTCCAGATCTTAGCTTATAAAATTATTACATATTAAAAAATTAATTAATAATTATAGAAATCTTTTCTTTAATTACAGAATATGGGTGTTATATATGGCATAGAAAATGAAATCCAACAGTCAACTAGAACCACTTTTGAGTTCCAATACAGTAACGAGTCCATCAACATCGGGTTCAATGGTTGGGACATTAAAGAACCATCATTGGAATTACTCAAATATAACACAACGGCATCCATACTCACGGATCATTGTATTTTTAGCTGCAATTACAATAATATCATCAATGTATTGTATACATAAATATAATAATGAATATAATACAATTGTGTTTGTTGCACAGAACACTTATACAACGACCAAAGACGATATCGAATCTGTTAATACGATTTCAGTAGGTATGAAACTTTATTTATGTTAACTTCCTTCTAGTCGTAACGAAATCACTTGACTTTTATATATGAGGGTTTTTCAGCATAGCTAGTCTTAAAAGGAGTCGTAAAATAACATCAAACTATATTTTTAATAATATATTTACGTTGGAATGTGTAAAAAAACAAATTTCATGTTTATACAAGCTCATTATTTTGTTGTAAATAAAATCATTGTATAAATTGACTCTTGAAATTGCTAGCAATGGAGTTCCCTTGGCGGCTTCGGTCTTGGCTTCGCGTCACAGAAACAATCAGTACATGGCAAAACAAAATATCGCATTTTTCTAGCGTGTAAAAAAGAAAAAGGATAGATGTAAGAGTATTTTTGGCATTTTCGGGAGGCTGTGATGTAGGGAGTGAAATTCTACGAACTTTTCTATAATTTTGGTTTTATTTCGGGTCGATTGGTGAAAATTCTATGTTTCTAGCATGTATAAAACAGAAAAAATAGTTTAGAAGTTAGAATAGTTAGAAAAGTTCTTCAATACAGTACACAGTATTGCGTTCACACCGATACTGACATAGTGATATCCACAAAAAATTTTTCACCATGTAGCTACATTTGAATATTGCCAGTATTGAATAATTTTTAAAAAAAATTTTTAATTTCAGAAAATAAAGAATTATATGTTGTTTATAATAATAAGTGCCACATTCCAAATCTCGATCCATTTAACGAAGATGTGAGGCCGTACATGAAAAGGAGAGATTTTACACCATGCACGAAATATGATCCATTAACATATGTGGAAAAAATTGGAAATGAAAGTATATTACATATTGATAATAATATGCGAAAATCGTATGCACTTTATGGAAAATTAGTCTGTTGTTATTCAGTTGTTCGCAGAGGAAAAGAAAATGCTAAATCAAAAAAACCTATTGATAATTCTTATTTGTAAGTATCATTTCAGCTAAAAGTGCGTATTTAGTGCTTTTTAATACACTAAGATATTTTTTAGTATAGCTGAACTGTGACAATTTTTTAAACCCCACAAATAAGGGGCTTAACCCGCCTCCTGAGTAATCGAGTTTTCGGTTCGAAGATTTTACAATTTCTTCTTTATAGATATTTAATTTTATTGTACTATTTAACGTCTTTTCAATATTAACTTTTAAAATTACTTGTTTTCAGAGTGGATAATTGTATAAATTTTGAAAAAAGTGCTGTGTTAAATTCAAGTATTGAATTTTTAATCGTCAAATGTGACCAGAAAACAAAACGTAAAAAAGAGAATGTCTACAGTAATGCACATACAATAGTTCCTATGAAAGAAGATGTAAGACAAAGATTAGATAACTTTAAAGAAAATGATAGCGCACAACCAATCAGCGTTATAATGATTGGAATTGATAGCATATCACGCCTTAACTTCTATCGTTCAATGCCAAAAACTGCAAATTATATTCGATCCAAAGGATGGTTTGAGTTACGTGGTTACAATAAAATTGATGACAATACATTCCCAAATGTTATGGGTATTTTCACTGGTTATAATAATTCACAAGCGTACACTATATGTAATCCCAAGAAACCTAATAAATTAGATGAATGTCCTTTAATTTTATATAAATATCGTGATCATGGTTATGCAACTGCTTATGCTGAAGATGAAGAAACAATAAATACATTTAATTATCATAAAACAGGTAATTATCAAGACATTTAGTTTATAATTTAAACAAATGTTAAACAAAACACGGGTTTGACTGTTAATAGAACGAAGCAGGTTACTTGATTACAACTTACATACACAAAAAATAATTGTATGCCAAGTCGTGATGTCATTCAAGATTTTTTTATTTTAAGGTTTCAATCATCAGCCTACTGATCATTATATTCGACCATTATTCCTTGCAACTCAGAAATCATTAAAAATCAAACGAATTAATGGCTTAGACTTTTGTGTTGGGCCTGAAACTAGTGAAGAAATTGTATTAAATTTTGCGAATCAATTCATCGACACATACAAAAAAGATCCATATTTTGGATTTTTTTGGATGAATAGTTTCAGTCATAACGAATTAAATGAACCATCGATGTTAGATTTTCAAACAAAATTATGGTTTGATATGGTTGAAAATACTGGTTTATTTAATACGTCCATTGTAATATTCTTAAGTGATCATGGAATACGGTTTGGAGATTTTAGAGGAACTAATTCTGGATGGTTGGAAGAACGCTTACCATTTATATTTATTTGGTTACCTGAATGGTTTCGTAAAAAATTCCCTACAGCTGTTAAAAATTTAAAAATGAATGAAAATCGATTTACGACGCCGTATGATTTACATATAACTTTACAAGATATTTTAATAAAATCTGGACGTTTAAAACAAATAACACCAAGTTTAGCGTGTCCAAAATGTCGAAGTTTATTTGATGAAATTCCATTTCATAGAGGTTGTGAAGATGCGAACATCAACTTACATTGGTGTACTTGCTACTGTTTTAAAAAAGTTAGTAAAGATACATCTGATATTAAGGAAGCCGGAAAATTATTTGTGAATACAATACAAAATATTTTATCAAAAAATAATGAGACACGTTTACTGTGTCATCAACCTTCTTTAAAGAGAATCATGGATGCTCGTGAGTCACAATTAGTCACAGCTAACATCAAGTATTATTTATTAACAATTGAAATAAATCCTAGCGGGAAATTTGAAGGTACCATTGCAGAGACAACTGAAAGCAATGGTCAAAAATCATTTGAGTTGAAAGGTGATATCAGTCGTATCGATATGTACGGCTCTCAAAGTCATTGTATTAACGATGCATATTATAAAAAATATTGTTATTGTAAAAAGCAAAAACATTAAGTGCCAAAGAAATTTTTAGAAGTAGAAAAATTTTACATTTGATTGTACTTTAAAAAAAATGAGACTGAAGAATTCAAGTATGGTTTATGTTTGTTGCTAAATGATAAAAAAAAATACAATGTAAGTATGTTCTTTCCGAAGACTAAATTGGGTACTAAGCCTTCCAAAAAGACGACATTTTTTTAAACTTGCATCCCATAACTCCTTATATCCTTTTCGCATTAAACCTATACCCTTTCTCTGGCTCTAGACTATCTCTGTACCAAATTTCATTTTAATCGGTTTAGTAGTTTAGACGTGATTGCATTACAGGCAGACAGAGTTATTTTCGCATTAATAATATTCAGTAAGGATTACAATTTATTACATTTATGAAATAATAAATACACAAAAAATCTAAGCAATACATTAACTAACAACAGCCCTGTTGAATTACAAGATAAAAACGTCCATTTGGAAGCGCTTTTTATGCGCAAAAACAGACCTTGTATTTTTTTTATCATTCTGTAAGTCGTCTGATAATTCTATTACACAAATTATAAATAAACTAAAGTTACCATAATAGAGTTATCAGTTAAGCTATGAAAGAAACACAATATGCTTAGTTTAAATATTTTACATATAATTTTATCGCATTGAGTATTACATATCATTTAAATCAGTATATACATACTATTTTGTTAGTTACTGTTTGATTCTTATCGAAGTTTATTAGTAAACATCCAAGTTTCATACTTATTTCGAATAATTTTCAGATTATAGTTTTATGATTGCCTGCAAAACTTTCGCTTCCTGAATAAGGTGAGATGAAAAATGCATTCATCAAAATAAAATTCACCCAATAAAATACTGCTTAAACGAGGCAAATTATCTCGTAAATAAGGCCGCAGATCCAAATTTGAAAAAGAACATTTTCTTCTTTTTTTTCTCAGCTTATTCAGAAAGTAAAACTTTCTGCAGACAATTACAGAACACCCCATATATAATTCACAAAATTTTCATTGGCACATTCAACAAACTTTTCTCTTTGCTGTCTACCTTCGAATTATACACACATTACACAGTATCCTCCCTCCGTACAATTCATCCTTCCCCCAATCCATCCTTTCATCTCACTATTTCTTTCTAATTCCTCAGATGACATTTGTCCTTAGAGCTCTAGAATAAATACAACCGGTTCCCGAATTCTAAGCCGAATATTTGTATGCTCTATTGTCAACGATAAAAGTTTGCCTTGACGATTTATTATTGATTTTCTATCGATTTCAAACTTTACGGACTACATTTTACCAATAATATATTTCAATATTATATGGGCAGTATAAAAGTACAATATGAAAGTATAAATTATTAAAATATCCACCGATATTTCAATAAAAAAAACATTTTTTTGATTCCCTTTAAACTTATGTTAATTTCATATTTTATACTATAATTTATTTTAATAAAGTTTTATCAATTTTGTTAAAAAAAACGAATGTTAATTTTATACTTTATATTATAATTTATTTTAATAAAGTTTTATCATTTTTGTTACAAAAAAAGAATTGTTGTTTTATTTCGCAGTTGCAAGTCACAGCTTAAAAAAAGATTTTGGCACCTAGTCCCTACTAACGCGCAGTCTCAGAAATGTTGGGCTTGCGTTAATTAACGCTATGTATATATAAAAAAAACTATTTTTGGCCAATATCTCGGAAACCATCAACTTAATGAAAAGTAGCTTCAAACAAAAATTGTCGGAACTTTGACACATAATTCGAGGATAATGCTTGGATAATTAACGAAAAATATATATAAAATTGATCTTTGGTGTAGAAAGGCGCCAGTATCTCTGAACGTATCCCTTTCGGAGCGTTTTGTTTCATAGGATATATATATATATATGGCAGAGCGCCCATTTTCAAGATAGATAGGCCTGTGGGGGGAATAGGTTAGTGAAAATAAAATCAGTAAAGATTGAGAAAAGTTTCTGTTCATTGCCCAGTAAGTTCTCTAAACTTTCTTTAGCACTTTTTTACAAAAACAAAATAGCTTATAATATTCTTTATTAACACAATCACTTTCATGGCCATACCAATCTATACGACTGATATCACCCTTCAATTCAAATGTATTTTGTCCATCCAATTCGGTTGTCTTTGCAATAGTGCTTTCAAATTTACCGCTAGGATTAATTTCAATTAATATTAAATAATACTTGATGTTAGCTGTGACTAATTGTGACTCACGAGCATCCATGATTCGCTTTAAAGAAGGTTGATGACACAGTAAACGTGTCTCATTATTTTTTGATAAAATATTTTGTATTGTATTTACAAATACTTTTGCAGCTTCTTTAATGTCAGATGTATCTTTACTAATTTTTTTGAAACCATTGCAAGTACACCAATGTAAGTTAATGTTCGTGTCTTCACAACCTCTATGAAATGGAATTTCATCAAATAAACTTCGACATTTCGGACACGCTAAACTTGGTGTTATTTCTTTTAAACGTCCAGATTTTATTAAAATATCTTGTAAAGTTATATGTAAATCATACGGCGTCGTAAATCGATTTTCATTCATTTTTAAATTTTTAACAGCTGTAGGGAATTTATTACGAAACCATTCCGGTAACCATATAAATATAAATGGTAAACGTTCTTCCAACCATCCAGAATTAGTTCCTCTAAAATCTCCAAACCGTATTCCATGATCACTTAAGAATATCACAATGGACGTATTAAATAAACCAGTATTTTCAACCATATCAAACCATAATTTAGTTTGGAAATCCAGCATTGATGGTTCGTTTAATTCATTATGACTGAAACTGTTCATCCAAAAAAATCCAAAATATGGATCTTTTTTGTAGGTATCAATGAATTGATTTGCAAAATTTAACACAATTTCTTCACTTGTTTCAGGACCAACACAAAAGTCTAAGCCGTCAACATCAACGATTTTTAACGATATATTAGATGCAAGGAATAATGGTCGAATATAATGATCTGTAGGCTGATTATTAAAACCTCTTTTACCATAATTAAATGTATGCATTTTTACTGAATCTTCAGCATAAGCAGTTGCATAACCATGATCGCGATATTTGTATAAAATTAAAGGACATTCATCTAATTCATGATATTCTGGATCACATATGCTATGTACTTGTGAATTATTATAACCAGTGAATATTCCCATAACATTTGGGAATGTATTGTCATCAATTTTATTGTAACCACGTAACTCAAACCATCCTTTTGATCGAATATAATTTGCAGTTTTTGGCATTGAACGATAGAAGTTAAGGCGTGATATGCTATCAATTCCAATCATTATAACGCTGATTGGTTGTGCGCTATCATTTTGTTTAAAATTATCTAATCTTTGTCGTACATCTTCTTTCATAGGAACTATTGTATGTGCATTACTGTAGACATTCTCTTTCTTCCGTTTTGTTTTCTGGTCACATTTGACGATTAAAAATTCTATACTTGAATTTAACACAGCACTTTTTTCAAAATTTATACAATTATCCACTCTGAAAACAATTGGAAGATTTAATATTAAACAAACCCATGATTTACCAATAATTGCAAATGAACCCTTTGTAAAGAAAGGAAATTGGGAAAAAGGAATCTGGAGATTATATTTTTATCTACTGGAACAGCCTACCATTAGTTATGGGTAGGAGAAAGTTTGTAAATCCGAGTTCCCCGAAGAAAAATGAAACTAATTCGGTTTAGTAAAGCTTACATTTTGTGCAAAAAGTCTCGAAAATTTAATCAGTTATACAAATAATTCAAAAATATTAATTCTCAAAGACAAATACTTACAAAACAGAATCATCGGCAAATTTATCGTCTTGTTTTCCTCTGTGAACAACTGAATAACAACAGACTAATTTTCCATAAAGTGCATACGATTTTCGCATATTATTATCAATATGTAATATACTTTCATTCCCAATTTTTTCCACATATGTTAATGGATCATATTTCGTGCATGGTGTAAAATCTCTCTTTCTCATGAACGGCCTCACATCTTCATTAAATGGATCGAGATTTGGAATGTGGCACTTATTATTATAGACAATATATGATTCATTATTTTCTAAACAAAAGTAAATTTTTCACTGCAAAATTTCTTTCAATTACAAGGACACACGGAAATAGCCGCGACAATATTATATATATATATATATATATATATATATATATATATATATATATAACACGGCTGTGATGTCACACACACATAACTGATATTACCCGCTCTCACGGGTAAACAGTGATGTTTACGAAAAAATATTTCTAGCGAAAGTTGTTTATTTTTTATAGAGAACATTTATTACATTTAAACTTTTGTTCTATCTCGGTATATAATGGATTACAAGATGGGTAATAGGGACCCAAGGCCAAATGGACCTGTGTTGCTCATTTACTCCTTTGTAGGAATGCACTATATCGACATTGAGCGAGTTCATACTCCGATTTGTATTTGGTCGATTATCGGGTGCTGTGTCGTGTCCACCACCTTTTTTGAGGGCTGAATCCGCGCTTGAAGATCAATTTAGTGTTGGCCATTTAGAAGCTATTTACGCCAGTTTTTCTAAATTTTCTTACCTACTGAAATAATTTCGACCGTGGTCGTTGTATAATTATTCTGTGTTACATAAACGATTCTATTATATTCATTTGTATAGTTATCCACACAATACATTGACAATAAAATTGAAATTACAACAAACCAACCAATCATACGTAAGTATGGACGCCACTGGGATATTTTTGAGTAATTTTGCTGATGTGTTTTCGTTGTGTTACCCATTTAACTCAATGATGCGGACGTTATTGTATTTTAAAGCTCAAAATTAGTTCAAAAATAATAAAAAATTGTATACAACGAAAGTAATTATTATTTAATTAATTTTAAAATAGAATTTGTTTTACTTCTGATATGAAATTTAAACCAAAACATACAGGGAGTTTATAAAAGAATGGATCTATAATTTTAGCTGAATTTTTGATATCAAAAAAATTACAAAAAGTTATTGTAAACTTGAGTCAGAAAATAGTTTTAACTTTTGTAACTTCATCTACTTACTTTTACAGTTCTTTAAGAGATAGAGGAAATCCTTGGGAAACTTTTTTTAGATACTAACAACCTCTGATGAGAAGTTTTTTTAGCAAATAATCTATGAACGGTTTCGGGAAAAATCCGATTTGGACAATGGATAACAGGCCTGGTCGCCTGGTCGAACCTGGTAAAATGAGCAAAATAAGCATTGAGATTTTTCAAAAAAATTTGATTCGAACGAACAAACCTCGAAAGAAGAAATTAATATCATAATTGATAATTTTACTTTAATTTGCTCTATATCTAGGCAACCGAAACAACGTATAGACATGTGCACATTGCATAAAAATATTATTTCATGTTTTCAAAAAAACCAGATTTTTAAAAACAATTTTTTCCAATTAAATCCGACGAAATCTGTGAATCAGTTTCGATTGGAATGAATAAAAAAAAAATTTCCATTCATCTCTCTTAAAATTGGATTTAAAATTTTGAATTGGTTCCAAATGGAATTAATTGGAATGATTTGGAAATTTTTTCCCAATTGAATCCCATTCGTTCCAATGGATTGAATTGGAAATTTTCCAATTTATGTATTGGATTTTTTTATCAGGGGAACTTCAGGAAGAAATGAATTTATTATTTATCTTCGAAAAATTATATTTTAAATTCAAATAATAAAATGCAATTCACAATAAATTAAAAATTTGAAAATTGAAATATTTAATTTCAAAAATCATTTCCGCATCGAACTTAAATCCATCACAGCTTACACCAATAAAACAATCTTTTCTGTAAAATTACTGCAATTATTTTCATTTCCATTTTAGTCAGCAGTCAAAAACTCTAAGTGATGTCTTCTTAAAAGTAAAGAGTTTTAAGTCATATTTTGTTAAAAGTCAAGGAGTCTAAGTATAAACAGTCAGAACACTCTCAAAACTTGAATTGAAAGTGGAATATCTACATAAAAAGAAAGCAAATCTTTCTATATCTGGCAAAAGCAAACTTTTTCAACTAAAATAATTTTGTTCAAACTCAAAATGAGAAAAATGAAAAGGTGCACATTTATAAATTATTATCCATGGATTTCCATAACTTAAAATTTGATAAATATAAATATGATTTGGTTAAAATTCGATCATCAACTGAACCATTATTAGATCGACAGTTTCTAATTGGTCCATCATTATCCAATGATACATAATTTTCCATATTTGAAATTAACTCGTCATCGGGACAAGAACATGCTCCTTCACATTCGCATGTCACTTGTTTATATTGATTGCGAGGATGTTTAGCTCGTGCAAACAAATTTTCAAAATAACTTTTCATTGCTTTGTAATCCTTAAAAGTACGACCACATAATTTTTCACGTTCGTACATAATGTTTAGATTTGATAAATTACTGTCTGAAACACTCTCATGTGTTGTTTGCATTTCAGAATTTTGTGTATGAAGTGTATTCGGATCTAGTTCGGTGTTATTTGTGTCTCTCATAAACTTGTTCGAGCTCTGTATTTTGATTAAATCATCCTGCGAACGACATCTTCGAATTAATGTAAAAGTTCTTCCGTGTGAATCTTGATTTTTCATTTGATTTGCATCCCTTACATCTCCACCTGTAACATTTCAATCAGTTATTCCACAATTCTGCTTAGGAAGACTTCATCTATGATTGTTAATTATATGCTTCTTATAGTGGTTACTTAACAGGACCGTAACGAGGGTACATAGCGCCAATGACAAGAGTCCTGGTCTCGGAATTAAGCACGTAAGTGATAACTAGCGAAAAAATGACTACTATGAAAATGTGCAACTTATTTCTAGGGAAAAGTATAATAATTATTTAAAAAAAAAATTACTTAATGTCGTAATCGATGCAATTTCTTGTGTATTGAAATTTGCTTGATTGAAATTGTTTGAAAATTGCTCGATACTTTTCTGGTAAGTTGGCGGTGGTGAATCTGGTACCAACGTTTTAATTAATTCCGTACTTGTACTCGGTCCATTCGATATATGTGTTTGAATGAATGGAATACAGCCTGATGGTCCAGGCGAATCTAGTACATGATGATGTAAGGTTGCAACATTACGGCTGGGTGACCTTTTACTCCGTGATTTTCGACTAATCAAATGAACAAACATATTTATTAGATTTAAACAAACTTTATGGACAAATCTGATTTCAAGCGGGTGTCCCACGCCACCTGTCTTTTTTTGTATTCGAATGCGGAATTCGAAGCGCTTGTACATACCGATTAGATAATGAACGACTTCGTGTATCTTGTGATTTGCTTGATGATCGTGAAGATCTCTTTTTTGTTTGCTTTTTATGGGCTGCTTCAGTCACTCCAACTTTGATTATTTCATCGTACTCAGGCGGTGCTTCATATATTGGTGGCTCATCGAGTGTGACATTCTCTTCTCGATTACTATCTATAATGAAATATAAAACTGCTCACTTTTTATTAAATACTTACCCCCAAAAATAGACATTTCATGCTAAGAAAAAGTATAATGACACCTCTTGACTTTTTTTGAAGCTAAACTCACTATTTCAACCCTAGTTTATACGAAAATTGCGAACTATAGCTGTATTAGGATCATAATATTTACCTAATAAATCACTAATTGTTTGTAGTTGATTTTGTAATTCCCTTTGTTGGCGCGCTCGATTACCCAATCGATATAAAAGTAAAATTAATGATGAAATTAATGCAATTAATCCTAAAACAATTATAAATTAGCATTCATTTTTAGAAATTGTACAGGCTGTTATTTTAAGTTGACATATGCTTGAAACACAAAAAATAACTTGTATCGATAAAAATGCTTCACTCTACCCCAAAGGTGGTAATCGATAGAAGATCACTTTAAATTAGAAAGTTGTTATTGATTAAAAAAACTGTCAGTTATGAATCAGAGTGAGGATTTAATTGAACCAGAAAACTTAGCTCGAATTCGATATTTTTGTTTGAAATATTTTCCTTGATTAAATTTATTTATCGAAATTCAAGCCCTGATAAAAAAGTCCGATTCATATTTCCAATTCATTCTAATTGAATTCCAATACAATCCAATAGAACCCAATATGAAATTTCCAATACGATCCTCTTGAATCGGAATTCAATCGGAATGAATTGGAAATTTTTTCCCAATTAAACCCCGATTCATTTCAGTTAAATTTCGATTCAAAACTTTGACTGGTTTCAATTAAAGTGAATCGGAATGAATCGAAACATTTTTTACAATTGAATCCTATTCATTCCGATTGGTTGAATTGGAAATTTCCGATTCACGAATTGGATTTTGTTATCAAGAATATGTCAAATACAAATAAAAACAGCCTGTATACGCACACAATTCACACTTACCTAAACTACTCACTATAAATACTAACGTGGCTGTTTTTATGTCAGGATACCGTTCAATTTTAGGAAAATAATAATTAGGTGTATGAGCGTACCATCTGCGATCAAATGTTTCAACCTCCCAATCTGAAACATAGTATCATTAACATAAAACTTTATAGGGTGAGTAATTATTGAAAAGTTCATAATTCGAAAAGAGATAAAATTATATGAAAATAGAAAAAGTTTCAACTACTCAAATATACCATTTGGAAAATAAAAGTTATTTATATTTTAAATCGAGTGTGAGCAAGATACTCATAACGCGAGTGCTGACGGATTACGGATGTATGAGCATGAAAACAATGTTTGATTTAAAGGCTCAAAATTTGTTTGTAGGTAGTCTTTTACTCAAAGAATATGTGGTTAAAATTTCAGCTTAGGTATCCGTGCAAATTTTTAAGAAAAAAGTCATTAAAAATCGATATAAAATACATTGGCTCTTATGGAGGAATCTCAAAAAACGACATATTTTGGAAGTTTTTGATAATTTTCATTTGGAATGAATGAAAACAAATTTAAAAAAAACTTTTTAATAGAAAGTAAACATATTAGCAATGAAGAAAAAAACTAAGTGTCACCGTCCATTTAAGGGATGTAAGAGCAGGGTAGATTAAGGGTTGAAATTATTTTTATCTTATTTTCAACTTTGATGATGAATTTTGTTATAACTTCATGAATGTAGACGAAAAATAAGAATAAAATTTTTCGATATGTGTCTTGGTTTTCGAAATATCGAAAGCTAAATAATTAAACAAAATTTTCAATTTTCGATATTTTGAAAATTAAGCCAGATATCGAAAAAATTTATTCTTACTTTTCGTCTTATATCGTCAAGTAATAATATAAATTTATCATCAAAATTGAAAATATCTATTTTTAAATTTGTGTCCCCACTACCATGCTCATACATCCTTAAAAGAACGATAATTACAAAAATAACTTCCCATAATTTAGCACAAAAAGTAAAAAAAGCAACAAGCTAAAAATCCTCGGAAGCAACATTTCATCTAAATTTATGTATTAGGCGATATAAGATGAAAGCCGACGATGTATTGCAACTACAAACTTTGATTAAGCTAATGAACAGCATTCTTACCTCGATAGCATGTGACAGGTTCATCACTATTATCACCACAATGATCAAAACTATCACAGCTCAATTGAGCAGGAATACAACGATGATTGTGACAAAAGAAATCAGATCCACTGAAACAATCTTAAAATATATATTTATAAGTATAGCTATATGCAATATTTCTGTCACTATCTGGCAGATTATTTTTTTGTCTGTCACTATCTGGCAGTCTTAAATAAGCTTAAAACTAACCTTTGTAGCCAAAAGCTGTATATGCAATTGCGATACGAGTTTTTGATGAAAATACACCCCTTAAATGAACATAAAATCCAATGTTTAGTAAGACCACATGTTCATGTTGACTTTTTGATTGAAAATTTTCAATTGATGGATAAGTGATTGTTTCTAAAAGAGGTTTGTCTGACGTCAAACCTTCTCGTATTGTTAATACTGATTCTAGTGCTTTAATAAAAAAAAAAAGGTAACAGTTAGAACAGAATCACTCAGAATTTAAAGTAGACTTAATTTTATTTTACTTACCCATATTTTGAAAAGTAATTACTTTCAAATATAAATGTGATTTAATCATATAATTCTTTGGTGGTCTTATTAGCCACACACAATCAAAAGCTTGAATTCCTTCTTCAATCATATTCATCATGGTAATAGCACCACCCAAATTTTCCACAAAACCACCACAATCTACAAATTTGGAAAATTAATAATATCTTGAGCAATAAATGACGTAATTTATCGGTATTCGAGTCTAGTGTGCTGTAATCTTCGCACAGAGGAGTATTTATACCAAATTTCCGGATAAAAGTTAGAAAACTCAACTATTTCTCAACAAAACACAAGCAGGTCTCTTGAGCTATCCTAATCTAATTAATCTGCTCTTACGGATGCATGATATTATTGTTGTTTCTCTCGATTTACCATGTCATTCAATTTACGTTTACTGTGTTTGTTAGTGCAACTAAGTAAGAATTTTTTTTTATATTAAAGACGAAGGTTTGTGCCTTATTTATTTGTATTTAATGTTAATGGTTCTTATAATTGAATATTTGTGATTTATATTTGCTGTTAAAAAAGTTACTTTAATTTATCAAAGTCAAAACTTTTTGTTTATGTGCTCCTTTTTGCTCGGTAAAAGTTTTTGTAATTGGGTAAAGTTTAAGTATTCTTTAACATGTTTATGAAAAAAAATATTCCGGGAACTTGCGCCTTTTCTTTTAAGACTAAGATAAGAATAGATATTAAGATAGCTTAAGCCAAAACTTTGTAACTTATAATTCCAGAATCATCTTAAGTGGAAACAAAAGCAAGGATAGATAAGAAAAAAAATGGCTCAAAAGCAAAAAAAAATAATTGAAGAATAAAATGAAATTATTGGTTTTGAAGACGAATATGACTAAAAAAAAATTTTATTATTATTGCCAAATAAAAGGTGCTTTTGCAATTTGGTAATTTGGTATAAATTACTTCACTGTGCGACACGGTATTACTTAATTTTTACGTACTTGTGTTAGGAATTACAGATATATCATTATAAGTTTTTGAGGATATGAAAGTGTAAGCTGCCTTAAATCCTATACCCATTCCACTATTGGCATGAAAAATAATTAGTAAACTCGGTCCCGACGAAAGTATTACTGGTGGTCGAAAATTAGAACCGGTTGTTATATCCAATCGATCACCATTCCAATTGTAAAACTGTAATAACAAATTAATTAGAAAATAAAAATAAAAAATGTAGTAATACTGGCGTGAAAAAATTTGATTTACCTCCATAAAAGATAAAGATCCAAGTTGAAAATCAGTAAAAATTAAACGAATTCGGCAATTACTAGACAAGTTCACTTCACAGCTAATTACATACTCTGCGGTTAGATCTCGTGCATAGAGTGCAGGGAAGTATGGAGATGCAATATAACCACTCACACTTTGGTTTAAACTCAATATATTTGAAAGGGATCCTTTCAAAAATTGACGATTTCCTATTAAAATAGTTTAAAAAAAAAGTTTTTAATTATTAAAATAATTATACAAAAATTAAATGGAATACAAAATTTTATCGGTAACTGTTTTTGAATTTTATATTTTTCCATTTTCAAAAGAATGCTCCCATTTTTTTTTCCATAAGATCAGCTTAGAAATTTTAATGGTTTTTCTTGATGTCTGCCTGATCTTATAGGATTATTTCTATGAAAGACTGAAGGAAAATAAAGTGATGATTCTGGTCTATTACATCACCACCAAAAAATTTGTTTTCAGCCAAAATATTAAACATTTAGAGTACTCGTAGCTGGCAGAGATGTACAATTACTGTTATCTACGCTAAACAAGAGTTACTGTATGGATATAATATTTTTGCTGAAAACAAATTTTCCTAAAGTGATGGAAAATTCCAGAATCACAGTTTCAAGAATTGAGAAACTAAATTATCTTCCTTATTTGAGAGGAACAATTTTTGCTATTTATGTCAGACATGAGTACTCGATTCATTATTCTCACTTATTTGAGTTTAATCATTTTTTCAAATACATTCTTTACATAATTTCGCCTACATTTTTATTTTTATGGATAAATAGAGCGACAGATATTGATGACTAGAATATTCGTCGAATTTAAACATTAATAATTTTTCGTCTGACGAATAAATAATTATATTTACGATACTTACTTTCTGAAGTAAATTCTAAACTAAATGCATGCGAATGAAAAGTACTATAAAAAAATGTAATTGTTATAATTTTCGTTTGACTTCGAAATCCAACGAATTGTTTAAACGTTGAATCCACACCACAAAACGCTTTTCCACTTAACTCTTCATATTGTGGCTCATTGATCCAAACGTAATCACAAGCGCAAGGTGCATCACTAAACGAACTTGTGTTTGCACATTGTTGTGTTAAATTCATGTAGCTGCACAAAAGAAAACAATTAAATTAAAACGGTTTTAGTGCAGTTAATAATGTAACAGATTAAGGCAAATGCAATAAAACGCTCACATTTTCTTCAAACCTGATGGAGTGTGTTTCTCAGGTTCAAATATCATTCATAAACCGTAAGTTTGTTGCAGAAACTAAGGTTATTTGGTAATAATGTTTCATGTAAAAGTTGACTTAAAATTTATAAATAGGCAACTTGTTTTACATAGATGTTATAACATGTATAACATTAATATTATTCATGGCTGACTTGATTTGTCAAACAATCGAAAAATACTTATGTTTAACATGTACGTAATACAAGTTGCTTACAATTCTTAATTTTTAAACCCCGAACTAAAAAAAGGGGGTGTTCTGTGTGTTTGTCTGTCTGTGGCAATGTAGCACCTAAAGTCCTAAACGAATGAACCGATTTTAATTTTTGGTTTCATTTGAAAGGTAATTTAACGGAGAGTATTCTTAGCTTTATTTCAAGTGCGATTTTAGGTTTCCATACCCAAAAAACTTAAACTTGGCGATGATCTTCAAAAGCGATTCAGTTTGGAAAAGGCATGGCATATAAATAATTACTTTGAAAATGAATGGTCAAATAAACCTGGTTCAATTCATTTCAAAAAGTGAAATGGTAAAATAATTAGGTAATTCAAAACAATAATTCAAAAGAACAAAATCAACTCAAATATTTCAATTAAGATATTTCCAAAAATTTGTCCCAAAAAATGATAGCTCTCTATAAGCATCATTTTCATCTCATCTGATGTCCTTGACCATCACTTTGATATTGATTTAAGAAGGAGTGTTATATGTTTAGAGTCTGTGACTCGATTGAGAACATTTTATAGGAAATTTTCCAAAAAAATCGGTTTACAAGGAATAAATCGCATTTGTCGGGGGTTTTTAAAATTTTGTAAATTTCACTTGTTAAAGTAGAAATTGTCCAGCAAAAAGCAGCGTGCGAGTATCTGTTAGTAGATAACACATATAATACTTACCTAAAATTCACAGTAATAATACAATACGGGCATGTTATTAATTCTAAAGTACAATGATTGTAAGCGGTTGACACATTGCCCTTATTACGAAAATGATGAATATGTTGATTTGTTGATATATTCTTTGCAGACACGGTACCTTTTTCACCTAACTCAATTAAAATTTTTCGACCATTTGTTACACCACAGATATCATGATATGGTACACTTGGTGAATTAATAAATGCACAATTAATAAACGATAAATATAATAAAAATAATAATATATTATTATAAAACATTTCACTTAATTAAAATAGATAATTATATTTAAACAGTGTTCAATAAAATTAAAATTATTTTCTATAATGATTGATAAACGTAACAATTTATTTTGCAAAATATATATTTTTAATTTATTTTATTTTAAAAGAATCCATATATTTTCCATAGACATATTGTTGTAATGTTTAATGCAATTAAAATATTATGGATAGAGGAAAGTGGTCTATAATGATCCCTCAGGGTAAAATGATCCCTCGTTGAAAATCATTAAAGTCTTCTAGTATATTTATCGATGATTGCTTCCGCGTGATCAAATTAATCGTTCAACAAAGACTTATGGTGATGTATAAGCTGATTTATGATATGATTTTTGGTAAGACAAATTTTAACGTAAAATTTCTTTTTTTGGATTAGTTTTTTCCGGCTGGTTGTTTTACTGTTGAATTTAATAATATTGATTATAATAATTTTTAAGCTCAGTTTTTATTACGGTATTCAAATATGTCGTTACATGTAAAATGATCCCCTTTATATAGTCTAAAATGATCCCTATTTTATGTGTCAAATTATAATAGATAAAATGATCGCTCATCATGTAACGGATTTTGAATGTGTTGATTGAAATGATTTTACCAGTGATTTTTGTTTTTATACTAATCGTTGATGCAATGTAAAAGAACAGTTAAAATTTTTGTGAACTGTTTGATAAAAAATATAATGGGATCATTTTACCCACTATTCTTACAAGGTCGGTCAAAACGATCTCTTTTAAGAAATATTGAATAGTTCTAAAAAATTTGAACAGATCAGAAGAAATTGACATGCCAATATTGTAACATTTGAATAAAGAAACCAGAAAATTCGACGTTTTATATATGTCGAATAGTTTGGCTATAGATTACATATTTTTTTAAAGAGATCATTATAGACCACCTTCCCCTACTATTTTTAATATACAAAGTGGACCATTTTAATCTATTTTAACAATTCGCCTATATAATAAATTTATAAGTTGTAACGCAATTAATTCTATAATGAAGAAAGATGGATCGATTTTTATGACCACAGTGTAAAAAGTACTTATTGACTGACTATTTGTCCGTTTCTCTAGACGAAGTGTTGCTATGAACCTTAGACGAGATTTTTTTATTTGTAATTTATTGATTAAGCACTTTGTTATTTGGTGACTTACAAATTATTTTGCAAATTGTATTATGGATAGATTTATTTATTTTATAAGTATTTTATTTGTAAGAATTTATATTCCTTAAATGTTTAACTCGAAAAGTACGCATCATTTCGAAATTTAATCCATACTAAATTTTTCTATTCTCCGCGAGTATTTACAAAATATCTTGAGGGCTTCATATAAATTACAATAAAATCTCCTCAAAAAATAAATAAATCGATAAAGCAATATTTGAATAATTTTCGTTCTATATGGAATAGCTTTTTGTATAAAAACTTCGTTCATTCGTTTTTCATATTCTAATTCTCTAATTCGTTCATTTTTATTTGTATCTTCACTAATATTTAAACATTCGATTTCACTATTAATTATTTTTATTAAATTTTCCGAATAAAAAATTGCTTCTTCTATGGATTCTAGATCAGGTCGAATTTTTGCTACTTCTTTATAATTCATAATAAAAAGATTGTAAATTTCTTTCTTCAGAACTTTATTAACTTCGATCTCTAAATCAATTTGTTTAAGATAATCGATTGACTGTCGAAAATTTTCAACAGCATCGTTTTTCAACTGATTACCACACGAAATGCATTTGTGACCTAATTTGTGATATTCATCGCCTAATCCAATTAGAAATTTTGGAAGCCATAATTGTACTTGATCTTTGTACGGTTTTGTAATTTCCACATATTGTTTTAAATATTTTATCCGTGTTTACGAGTCATCATGTTCAAAATCAAAATAAAAACAAGCCCCTCCAAAATCGACTTCATGTTTAGATTTATCCAAATTACTTAATTTATTAAAATAATAAAGTGCTTTATTAAACATTTCTTCAGATTCACTTTCAGAATTCACTATAAAAAATAGTTCAATAAAAGCGTTATATAACCCCGATATAAATAAATTAATTACTGGATTAACAAATTTTAAATTATTAATTAATTTTACAAATTTTTCTTCAGATTCTTTTAACTTTAATTTCAAATTGAAATCTAAACTAATTTTATTTGTATTTAGTTCATCAAGATTTAGTTCAAGATTTTGTATAATTAAAAATAATTCTAAACCAATAATTGCCACTTCTTTTAAAATATACTTATCTCCCCTCTTGTTTATTTTGAATTCGTTCATTTGTGATAACATTTTATTTGTTTCATTAATTAATTTGAATGGATCTTCATTTACTTCAGTGAATTTATTTACTTCAATCGAAAATGCATTCATGTACAAAGCTGGAAACCTCATTTTTGAGTCTTTTGTGTTTTTGAATATCGATTCACATAATTCATCTGCTTCTTTATATTTATTTAAATTCAAATATACTGTGAATAAATCATACTTTCCAGCTATATCATCATCTGTTAAAGCCGAAAATTTTTCAGTTTTGTTTAAAACTGCCTCATAATTTTTATCTTGTCGATGGTATAAACATATTGTAAATAAAGCATAAAATTCTGTTATATAGGACTGAAAATTTAAATAATTTATTTCTATATCTTTTATAGATTCAATTTTTGAATAAATTGGTTCGAGTAATTCATAACTTTTATCATATTTTGAAATAAGATTGTATTGATGGGCTAATGTTAATATCAACATTAAATAAGTATGCGTTAAATCAAAGCATGAGTATGGTTTAGATAAACACGAGTCAAATGATATTTCATGCTCACTTAAAATCAATGATTGTTCAATTTTTGAAAAATCTATTATATTTACTTCCTCTATCCGTTTTATAGCCAATTCATAATATTTCTTACTTTCGTTGGGCATTAGAAAATAGTCATAATTAAAACCTAAAATGATGTACTCACGAATCGATTTAGGAATATTTTTTTTATGATATTCATATTCGTATATTTGAGATATGAAAGAAAAATCATCTAGTGCAGGTAATATATCATCTGTAATTCTTTGATTCAATAAATTTCTATTTAAAGAAAATATATCATGAGCTAATTCATTTGATCTTGCATATTTTGCTGAAGCACTTGCGTCGTGACTAAGATTTGATGGTAATGGTGAAATGAAGTCATCAGCGTCAAACTTTATTAACGTATTGCATGCGTCATCTAAATCTCTACGATATTGACCTATAATCCAAGAAAATTAATTATAAATCATGCAGTAATAAAGGAAATGTTATATCTTGGTCCTGGAATTAAGCATATAAGCGATAGCTAGCGAAAAACTGACATAATAGCTGAAAAGAATGACCTAAAATTAGTGGGTTTCAAAAAAAATTCCAATAAGACCGGATCAAATTTGCCTGCATTATCAACAAAATCGAATTTTGTTTACTTTATGACGTCATCAGAAAAAAAATTTAATTTTGCTCTATCACATCCAAATTTTATCCATTTTTGATAAATCATGTATGTAATTCTACTAAATTTGGGTCATACTTTTCAAATTTAAGGTCAAAATTAACCTAGCTCTAATTGGTTTCAAGAATTATATTGTACTAACCTATTATTGAGACAATTTGTTCCATAATATACTTTTGTTTTTCATTAATATTTTCTCGTTTTTCCAATTTTTCTAAATATTTAATTTCAGCAGCAATATTTTTATTAATTTCCGTTATTCTAGAACGTGTTCTCTTCAACTCTTTATCACGATTTTCATCATTCATTTGCTTTATTGATAATATTTTATTTTGTTCACTTTCTTTTTTTAATTTATTTCCAAGATTGATAATTAATTCTTTATTATTTATGGATAAACATTCAGGATAGGATTCAAATTCTTCATTTAATTTTTCCTTTATATCTTGATATTCCAAATTCATTTTAGCCAGAGATTCCTCAAATTTATCAAAAACATCAGCAGCATTTATTATTAAAATTTCAAAGTTATTTAATAAATTACTAGGATTACTAGGAATACTCGTAGTTAATTTAGATTTCATTTTTCTTTGATTTTTATTTTCTGTAAGTTTAACTTTTCTCGATCTATCGAATATATTGGCAAGTTCTATTATATTTTGATGAGTCTCTATTGATAGTTCTTCGGGATAAACTTCCACATTAGTCGTTTTGTCCTTTTCATTCTGATATTCATTATTTAATTTTTCCAATGACTCTTCAAAATCTTTAATAGTTTTAGAAGCCAAAATTATTTTAGATTTTAAATTATTCAATAATTTCGTGATTGAAATAGCACTATTAGCAGCAACATCAGTTTTAACCGAATTTTTATTACCAACATTAGCTGACTCCGTGAGCTTCGTTTCACCTACAATTAATTTATTTGATTATATAGTCGAATAAAGTAGCCATAAAATAGCCATTCTTAGGGAGTTCTCAATAACAGCTCCGATTTGGGTGATTTTTTTTTCCAAATGATTCTTTTTATATATTAGTTAAAATCAGAAACATTTCAGAGGGGGAAATAATCTGGAATAGGAAAAGGCAATGTTGCGACTGATATATCGACGGCCAGATAATCGATTTTAAAAATTCTACCTCCTATAGAATGCTGAATTATCACCAATTAATATGGGTTGTATCTCGAAATTTCAAACTTCTATTATGAGCGATTTAGGCTGCGGGCGTCGATATATCAGTCGCGACATTGCCTATTCCCCTTCCACATTATTTCCCCACTCTAAAATGTTTCTGATTTTAAATTATATATAAAAAGAATCATTTTTTTTTACTAGTTTTTTTATTGGTTCTATCTCTAACTACAAAACGAGATATTTAGGTGTATAGATTAAAATGGTCCACCCTGTAATATCTTCAATTTGCGTATATACTTACTATTTATATTGTTAATAATCGTATGTAATTTCTTAGAATTATTTATTAATAATTCTATAATTTCTGAATCATAATTCAAAATTATACTTTGTCCGTTAGTTTTAAAAATAATCGATAAATTTTCTTTTAATTGTAAAATGATTTTTTCAATTTCCATTTTATTCCAGTTTTGAACTTCAATACGTCGATGTAATAAAAAATTTCTTATATCACGAAAATTTTTGAGGACATTCAAAAGATTTTCTTGAAGTGTTTTATCGACATCTTCAATTATTTCTTGTGATAATTCACCAATTATAATAAATTTTCTTGAAAAATAATAAATATCGTCTTTATCAGAATCATAATTCAAAATTATACTTTGTCCGTTAGTTTTAATAATAATCGATAAATTTTCTTTTAATTGTAAAATGATTTTTACAATTTCCATTTTATTACAGTTTTGAGTTTTATAACGACGATGTATGAAGAAATTTCTTATATCGCGAATATTTTTGAAGACATTCAAAAGATTTTCATGAACTGTTTTATCGACATCTTCAATTATTTCTTGTGATAATTCACCAATTATAATAAATTTTCTTGAAAAATAATAAATATCGTCTTTATCAGAATCATAATTCAAAATTATACTTTGTCCGTTAGTTTTAATAATAATCGATAAATTTTCTTTTAATTGTAAAATGATTTTTACAATTTCCATTTTATTACAGTTTTGAGTTTTATAACGACGATGTATGAAAAAATTTCTTATATCACGAATATTTTTGAGGACATTCAAAAGATTTTCATGAACTGTTCTAGTGACATCTTCAATTATTTCTGGTGATAAATCATAACTAAGAATAAATTTTCTTGAAAACAAATAAATATCTTCTTTATCATAACTCAAAATATCGTCTAGAATAGTACTCATAGAATCATCAATTTCAAATGAAATTATTTCGTCCTTAATTCTTTTCAATGCAATTTTTTCGTATCGTTGAGTAGAAAATTTTCTGATATCATTCATATAATCTTCAGGATTGAAACTTGATTCTGGTATTTCGTTTAATAAATCATCTTCAAATTCATTTTCTTGCTTTAATATATTAAGAATTTTCTTTTGTAAGCTGTACAAATTATTTGTAAGCTCTTGTTTCTCGGTATCACTTAAAAATGATGACTCATTTAAAATGACTTTTAAATGATATAACTTTTCAAAATAAATACCAGTTTTATTAATGCCTTTCTTACTTTTCGCTCGTATAATATATCCATATTTATTTCGAACACAATTTAAGTCAACTTGATTGAATGATATTCCGTTTTCTCCACCTGCTAAATCAGCTACATCAAGTAATATTTGTATTAAATTTGAATCGATTGAGTCGTATTTTAATTTGTTAATAATTTTATACATTTTATTTAATTTATTTAAATCACTTTTTTTCCGTTTTGCGTTTTGAATATTTTTATTATTTTCTATATTTTCATCCATTTTTTATTATTAAATCCGAATATAATTTATTTTTAATACCAAATTGAATAATTGATAAAAACCAAAATGCATTTAACTATACAGCAGGTTAGATATATTAACCTTTGTTGTTCATTCGGATAAGATAAGAAAAACAAAAAATCCAATATTGCATTTTTAATGTTTCAAGAATTTGTATACCATGTATATATGAAATATACATAGTATATTAAGTTTAGTCCAAAGTTTGTAACGCCTAAAAATATTCATGCTACGAAAAAAATTTTGGTATAGGTGTTCATAGAATCACCTAATTAGTCCATTTCCGGTTGTCCGTCCGTCCGTCTGTGGACACTATAACTCAAAAACGAAAAGAGATATTAAGATGAAATTTTTATAGCGTACTCAGGACCTAAAAACTGAGGTCAAGTTCGTAAATGAGCATTATAGGTCAATTGGGTCTTGGGTACGTAGGACCCATCTTATAAACCGTTAGAGATAGAACAAAGGTTTAAATGTAAAAAATATTCCTTATACAAAAATAACCAACTTTTGTTTGAAACATTTTTTTCGTAAATATCACTGTTTACCCATGAGGGTGCAAATTAGGCGTAAATTGTACAATATGTAATTATGGGAATATCAGTTATCTATGTGTGCATGCATGTATGTGTAATGTGATAGCTTCAACACTGTCTATGCATGGTATTTCAACAATTAACTCAGTCAATTGTTTGTTTTCACTTCAAATTTTATTCAAATCGGACTAAAATTGCGACCACTAGAGAGTTTACAGACATTTAAACGTATAGATACATGTGTATATATAAATTTTAACGATGGTCATTTTTGACATCTATTAGATAGGATCGATGAACATTTGAAGAAATTTTTCCAATAATCAGTACAATAGCTCCATTTCCTTCTCCAATTCGCTAATAATAACACAAACATAATTTTTTTTTATAAAAATATTTATTATGTAAAAAATGTAACAATTTTTAAAATAAACAAATTTAAGTTTTTCTTAAATTCTTGAGAAACAACGGCGGGAAAACCCAATACTTTCAATTATTAAAATACCATTTCATCAGTTCGGGACTCTGACTGGGACTGTTGTAATTGAGAAACAAAATTATAAAAAATCAGCAACGGTTCTTTAAGGCGTGTATCAACATTTAACAGATCAAAATTTCTATCATTCGATATTTGTTGAAATTGATCAAGTTCTTCCAAAATTGAGCTAAAAATAATAAATTAATATTTCTAAATTAAAATGCGCTCCGATTTAATTTAGGCGCTCCGATGCCACAGACACACACACATAACGATCACAGACAGACACACATACACACACATAGCACCCCCATTTTTCTAAATCGGAGGTTAAAAAATAATCTTACTTAAGTGTAGGAACTTGATTGATTTGAAATACATCAATTTTATTTGGATTGAACGGCACACAAATGTTACGTGTTTGTGGATGAACACAAAATGGAGCCTTCAACAAATGTTTCATTGATTTTGTAACATTTACATCCAGTCGTAAATACATGTAATTCAATTTTATCCTTTCGACAAGATTATTTAAAGATTCTGTGTTATTTGTCTGAAAAAAAATAAGAAATTATTTAAGGTATATTGCGAATGATTGTCTCGCCATCTATGAATGAATCAATAGATTTAAAAAAATCATCTACATTACCGACTAAGATTTCTGTTAGTTTATTTAATTCACTCACAGATGGCGAGACTATAGTTTGCAATATATCTTAAGCCACCTAATTACCGACCATTTGTATTGTTCATAAACTGATAAAAATAAGATCCATCTATCGAGAGATAGTTGTACCGTTTCGAAATGCTTTCTTAATTCGTCACAAAATTTCTTATCTTCAATAAACGAAAGAAATTTGTCTATATTTGACGTCGTGCCAAGAATATTTTGTGATATAACACAATGATCAACAAAATATTTATCTATTATATCAACAGCTCTTCTGAAAAATACCAAATTTAATATAAACAAGTGAAAACAAACAATTGATAGAGTTAATTATTGAAATATCCTGTATTTAAGATGTTAATTGTCAGTGCTTGCATTATTTTATTATAAATTAGAAGATTTTAAAAATCATTACAATTTATGGCGGTCAAATTTATTTAATTTTCCACAATTTCGAAAGTATTTTCAAGAATATTTTATAAGACCACAAGTTGAAGCGACCTGCAATTTTTCAACTCTCTATCTATAGTTCTGGAGAAAATGGACACCAAAGTTTTGTCGCTATTTACGTCCTTACGGATAAACAGTAACGTTTACGAAAAAAAGTTTCAAGCAAAAATTGTTAAATTTTTTATAAGGGGTACAAAAAATGGGTATAATTTCATTTGCATATGCACCATACTTTACCTGATAGATTTAGGTAACTCGGATTTAAAAAAAATATGTTGTTTCGAATGAATTATTTGTCCATTTTGTGCAATTAAACAAAAATAATTGACAATTTCTTTACGGATATCTTCTGAGAGACATCTAGTTTCTTCATCACACACCCAACAATGAACTCCCCGACGTCCAGAAAAAACCCACAAAATATGCTCAAATCCAAAATCCTCTAAAAATCAAAATATTAGACTGTTATTTCAAAAATTACAAACTGGAAAGTGAGGACATAGTCAATTATTTAAATATCCTATATATACTTGAATACCAGTATTTAATCCATTTATAATTACAGTCATAATCGGTCATAACGACATCGACTATAGCGACCAATCAATCATAGCTCACGGATCTGCTTTGAACGTGTTTATTTACCTTGAAGAGCAGTCTGTAGAATTTGGCATGCAACAACTATAAAATACCAACATTCATCACAAATATCCGTTTCTTTACAACAATTTCTTACTGGATCATAATCAGTCACATCAATATCAAAAACTAACTCTTTCTGTACGGGTTTCATGGCATGTGATTTAAGTTTTATGGGTCGTTTATCATATTCAGCACCAATATCAAATTTAATTGGAACTTGGCTCGTCAGTTTTTCATACAAGTTGTTCTTATTTTCAAATGAATTGTATCTTATATATACATCGTCTTGTAGTGTAAATGAAAATTCACGAAATGATAAGCGACTATCATTATCTAAAATATTAATTAACAAACATCAATAAATTTCTAGTAAATCGATAACATAGAAAGGAGACTGCAGAATTTTTATGAGGAATGGCTTTTGGCTTTTGTAGGAGCGATAAACAGTCTATTTTATTAAACACGTCTATAGTTTTATTATAATACACGTCTATGAACAATATATAAAAAAGATAAACCAGAGACGTATTAACTGTAAAAATAACATTTTCGAATTTATAATTTATGAGAAGAAAATATATTTTAATGATAAATGATTATTTTATTTTATGTTACCAGCCTTACACCCACAGGCTGAATGCACTGATAAAGGATTTTTAAGATTCAGAATGTGCTCGAAATTTTTTAACCCAAAACACCAGTTCTTAAAAATACCTGCTTGTTTATACGATAACCATTTACAAATGATATCGACTGGAAAAATTCGCTGATAATATATTTTTAACTCTGGATTAAAATTCATTGAATTGGAAATAAAATACAAAAATTTTTAATTCGTAATTTATTTATTATAATTAATTCTTTGGGCAAATTAAATTTTCAAATATTTTGTTTTTAAACTTTTTGACATTTGTCAACCACTAATCGAAAATCTAACAGACTTTAAATAAAAATAGACTGAGGGAACACGTTGAGGGAATTAGTAGTTTTTATGTTTACAGTTAAAATTATGTTTCGGCGACAGTTCAAATCATTTAGTCACTGAAGTGGTGACAAGCGAAAGGCAAATATTCACAGACTTATCAGTTAGCTCTGCTTGTGCCGGCCTTTTGAAAAAGTGAACATAATGGGGACAATTGGCGTGGTAAAAATTTTCACGAGTCAAAAAGTACTTGGAATCGTTATATGACATCTAATGACTTTTTTATTAAAATTTTGACCGTAACCAAAATAATTAACTAAACGGCTAATTTAACTATTTGGCTACGACATATACATGATATACAAATTTTATTAAAATCGGTCAAGCCGTTTAGGCAGAGTTTAAACATAAACACCGTGACACGATATTTTTATATATTAGAAGATTATAAATCATAGAGCAAACAAAAATTCTCATAGAGCTAAAACTTGGTATGAATGTTCAGAATACTATTATAAACGAATTAACGAATTAAATATAATACATTTTTTATCGGTAACTGTTTTTGAATTTTATATTTTTCCATTTTCAAAAGAATGCTCCCATTTTTTTCCCATAAGGTCATGATTTGAAATTTTAATGGTTTTCCATGATATCTGCCTGATCTTATATGTTTATTTCTATGAAAGACTGAAGGAAAATAAAGTGATGATTCTGGTCTATTACATCAACACCAAAAAATTTGTTTTCAGCCAAAATATTTACATTTAGAGTACTCTTAGTTGGCAGAGATGTACAATTTTTGTTATCTACGCTAAACAAGAGTTACTGTATGGGTATAATATTTTTGCTGAAAACAAATTTTCCTAAAGTGATGGAAAATTCCAGAATCACAGCTTCAAGAATTGAGAAACTAAATTATCTTCCTTATTTGAGAGGAACAATTTTTGCTATTTATGTCAGGCAGAGTACTCGATTCATTTTTCTCACTTATTTCAGTTTAATCATTTTTTATCGATAAATAGAGCGACAGATATTAATGACTAGAATATTCGTCGAATTTAAACATGAATAATTTTTCGTCTGATGAATAAATAATTATATTTACGATACTTACTTTCTGAAGTAAATTCTAAACTAAATGCATGCGAATGAAAAGTACTATAAAAAAATGTAATTGTTATAATTTTCGTTTGACTTCGAAATCCAACGAATTGTTTAAACGTTGAATCCACACCACAAAACGCTTTTCCACTTAACTCTTCATATTGTGGCTCATTGATCCAAACGTAATCACAAGCGCAAGGTGCATCACTAAACGAACTTGTGTTTGCACATTGTTGTGTTAAATTCATGTAGCTGCACAAAAGAAAACAATTAAATTAAAACGGTTTTAGTGCAGTTAATAATGTAACAGATTAAGGCAAATGCAATAAAACGCTCACATTTTCTTCAAACCTGATGGAGTGTGTTTCTCAGGTTCAAATATCATTCATAAACCATAAGTTAGTTGCACAAACTAACGTTATTTGGTAATCATGTAAAAGTTGACTTAAAATTTATAAATAGGCAACTTGTTTTACATAAATGTTATAACATGTATAACATTAATATTTTTCATGGCGGACTTGATTTGTCAAACAATCGAAACATACTTATGTTTAACATGTACGTAATACAAGTTGCTTATAATTATTAATTTTTAAACCCCGAACTACAAAAAGGGGGTGTTATAAGTTTGACCGCTATGTGTGTGTGTGCGTCTGTGTGTTTATCTGTCTGTGGCAATGTAGCACCTAAACGAATGAACCGATTTTAATTTTTTTGGTTTCGTTTGAAAGGTAATTTAACGGAAAGTATTCTTAGCTTTGTTTTAAGTGCGAGCTTAGGTTTCCATACCCGAAAAAAATAAAAATTGGCGATGATCTTCAAAATTGATTCAGTTTGGAAAAGGCATGGCATATAAATAATTACTATGGAAATGAATGGTCAAATAAACCTGGTTCAATTCATTTCGAAAAGTGAAATGGTAAAATAATTAGGTAATTCAAAAGAATAATTCAAAAGAACAAAATCAACTCAAATATTTCAATTTCAATTAAAATATTTCCAAAAATTTGTCCCAAAAAATGATAGCTCTCTAAGTATCCTTTTCATCTCATCTAATGTCCTTGACCATCACTTCGATATTGATTTAAGAAGGAGTGTTATATGTTTAGAGTCTGTGACTCGATTGAGAAAATTTTATAGCAAAGTTTCCAAAAAAATCGGTTTACAAGGAATAAATCGCATTTGTCGGGGGTTTTTTAAATTTTGTAAATTTCACTTGTTAAAGTAGAAATTGTCCAGCAAAAAAGCGTGCGAGTATCTGTTAGTAGATAACACATATAATACTTACCTAAAATTCACAGTAATAATACAATACGGGCATGTTATTAATTCTAAAGTACAATGATTGTAAGCGGTTGACACATTGCCCTTATTACGAAAATGATGTATATGTTGATTTGTTGATATATTCTTTGCAGACACGGTACCTTTTTCACCTAACTCAATTAAAATTTTTCGACCATTTGTTACACCACAGATATCATGATATGGTACACTTGGTGAATTAATAAATGCACAATTAATAAACGATAAATATAATAAAAATAATATAGATGCTAATAATATATTATAAAACATTTCACTTAATTAAAATAAATAATAATTTTTAAACAGTATTCAATAAAATTAAAATTATTTTCTATAATGATTGATAAACGTAACAATTTATTTTGCAAAATATATATTTTTAATTTATTTTATTTTAAAAGAATCCATATATTTTCCATACACATATTATTGTAATGTTTAATGCAATTAAAATATTATGGATAGAGGAAAGTGGTCTATAATGATCCCTCAGGGTAAAATGATCCCTCGTTGAAAACCATTAAAGTCTTCTAATATATTTATCGATGATGGCTTCCGCGCGATCAAATTAATCGCGCGATGTAAAAGCTGATATGATATGATTTATGGTAAGACAAATTTTAACGTAAAATTTCTCTTTTTGGATTAGTTTTTGCCGGCTGGTTGTTTTACTGTTGAATTTAATAATATTATAACACATTTCCATAAGTGTATAATAATTTTTAAGCTCATTTTTCATGACGGTATTCAAATATGTCGTTACATGTAAAATGATCCCCTTTATATAGTCCAAAATGATCCCTATTGTATGTGTCAAATTATAAAAGATAAAATGATCGCTCATCATGTAACGGATCTTGAATGTGTTGATTGAGATGACTTTACCAGTGATTTTTGTTTTTATACTAATCGTTGATGTAAAATGTAAAAGAACAGTTAATATTTTATGTGAACTGTTTGATAAAAAATATAATGGGATCATTTTACCCACTATTCTTACAAGGTCGGTCAAAACGATCTCTTTTGAGAAATATTGAATAGTTCTAAAAAATTTGAACTGATCAAAAGAAATTGACATGCCAATATTGTAACACTTGAATAAAGAAACCAGAAAATTCGACGTTTTATATATGTCGAATAGTTTGGCTATAGATTACATATTTTTTTAAAGAGATCATTATAGACCACCTTCCCCTACTTTTTTTATTATACAGAGTGGACCATTTTAATCTATTTTAACAATTTGCCTATATAATAAATTTATAAGTTGTAAGACAATTAATTCTATAATGGAGAAAGATGGATCGATTTTTATGACCACAGTGTAAAAAGTACTTATTGACTGATTATTTGTCCGTATTCTCTAGACCAGCGGTGCCCAACCTACGGCCCGCGGGCCGGATCCGGCCCGCGAAGAAGCTCAATCCGGCCCGCGAGCTCCTAGTCGGATATTCGTAAATTATTGACCAAATACCGCCTATTTTTTAAATTTATTAAAGTATTTTCTGTGAATTTTATTAACTACAATATTTCTGATATTGTTATATGTATTTTGATTGAATAATTTGTATTTGTACATGACATCGGCATGACACGGTGTGTCATGCCGATGTCGACTAGTGCTGCCGCGAGTGGCCGATAGTCGAGGTGACTACAGAGTGAAGTTAGTTATAATCATGGAGTTACTTGTGGTAATTATTTCATAGGAGATGCTCACATATGTTTACATTAACTTTTGTGAAAACTTTAAAAACAACATCAGACTTCACATTAATAAATCGTGAGTACAGATTTTGTTCTTTTGAAATTTTAACCTTTTATGATTTCATTTAATTCTAAAAATAAATTAAAAAACGCAACATTTTCATAAAATTTATAAATATTTAAAAAAAATGAATCAGCACAAACATATTCGTGAATTCATTGAAAATGTTGAATTTTTTTCAAAGGTGTTACTAAGATATGCAATTATAAAGAATCCGGCCCGCGAAATCGTATGTCATGATGAATCCGGCCCACGGACAAAAAAAGGTTGGGCAACCCTGCTCTAGACGAAGTGTTGCTATGAACCTTAGACGAGATTTTTTTTATTTGTAATTTATTGATATAAGCACTTTGGTATTAGGTGACTTACAAATTATTTTGCAAATTGTAATATGGATAGATTTATTTATTTTATAAGTATTTTATTTGTAAGAATTTATATTCCTTAAATGTTTAACTCGAAAAGTACGCATCATATCGAAATTTAATCCATACTAAATTTTTCTATTCTCCGCGAGTATTTACAAAATATCTTGAGGGCTTGATATATATTACAATAAAATCTCCTTATTTTCGTTCTATTTCGAATAGCTTTTTGTATAAAAACTTCGTTCATTCGTTTTTCATCTTCTAATTTTCTAATTAGTTCATTATTGTTTGTTTCTTCACTAATATTTAAACATTCGATTTCACTATTAATTATTTTTATTAAATTTTCCGCATAAAAAATTGCTTCTTCAATGGATTCTAGATCAGGTCGAATTTTTGCTATTCCTATATAACTTGTAATAAACAGATTGTAAATACATTTCTTCTCACGGTTTATATGTTGATCTAAATCAATTTGTTTAAGATAATCGATTGACTGTCGAAAATTTTCAACAGCATCGTTTTTCAACTGATTACCACACGAAATGCATTTGAGACCTAATTTGTGATATTCAATACCTAATTCAATTAGAAGGTATGGAACCAATAATTTTACTTGATCTATGTACGGTTTTATAATTTCCACCGTTTGTTTTAAATATTTTATCCGTTTTTCCGATTCAGTGACTAACCCTTCTACAGTAACAAAATGATAACAAGCCCTACCAAAATCGAATACATGTTTAGATTTATCCAAATTACTTAATTTATTAAAATAATAAAGTGCTTTATTAAACATTTCTTCAGATTCACTTTCAGAATTCACTTTAACAGTTATAATTAAAATTTTACAAAATAGTGTAGTAAACTTATTATATAACATCGGTAATGTTAAATTAATTACAAGATTAACAACTTTTAAATTATTAATTAATTTTACGAATTTTTCTTCAGATTCTATTAACTTTAATTTCAAATTTAAATCTAAACTAATTTCAGTTGTAAGATATAATTCAAGATTTGTATGAATTAAAATTAATTCTAAATAAATAATTGCCAATTCTTTTTCAATATATATATCCATCTCTTTGTTTAATTTTAATTCGTTCATTTGTGATAAAATTTGATTTGTTTCATTAATTAATTTGAATGGATCTTTATTTGATTTATTTCTTTGAAGCATAAATGATTTCAATATCAAAGCTGGAAACCTAATTCCTGAGTCTTTTGTGTCTTTTAATATCGAATCACATAATTCATCTACTTCTTTATATTTATTTAAAGTCACATATACTGAGAATAAATCAGACTTTCCAGCTGTATCATCACCTGTTAAAGCCGAAAATTTTTGAGCTTTGTTTAAAACTGCCTCATAATTTTTATCTTGTCGATGGTATAAACATATTGTAAATAAAGCATAAGTTGTTCTTATATAGGAATGAAAATTTAAATAATTTATTTCTATATCTTTTATAGATTCAATTTTTGAATAAATTGGTTCGAGTAATTCATAACTTTTATCAAATTTTAAAATACTACAGTATTTATGGGCTAATTTTAATATCAACATTAAATAAGTATGAGTTATATCAAAGCATGCTTTAGAAAAACACCTAAATGATATTTCATGCTCACTTATAATCAATGATTGTTCAATTTTTGAAAAATCTATTGTATTTACTTCCTTTATCCGTTTTATAGCCAATTCAAAATATTTAATACTTTCGTTGACCATATCAAAATAGCTATAATCTAAACCTAAATTGATGCACTCTTGAACCGATTTAGGAATATTATTATTATGATATTCATATTCGTATATTTGAGATATGGAATAAAAATCATATAGTGCAGGTAATATATCATCTGTAATTCTTTGATTCAATAAATTTCTATTTAAAGAAAATATATCATGAGCTAATTCATTTGATCTTGCATATTTTGCTGAAGCACTTGCGTCGTGACTAAGATTTGATGGTAATGGTGAAATGAAGTCATCAGCGTCAAACTTTATTAACGTATTGCATGCGTCATCTAAATCTCTACGATATTGACCTATAATCCAAGAAAATTAATTATAAATCATGCAGTAATAAAGGATAGCTAGCGAAAAACTGACATCACAGCTGAAAAGAATGACCCAAAATTAGTGGGTTTCAAAAAAAATCCAATAAGACCAGATTAAATTTGCCTGCATTATCAACAAAATCGAATTTTTTTTACTTTATGACGTCATCAGAAAAAAAAATTAATTTTGCTCTATCACATTCAAATTTTATCCATTTTTGATAAATCATGTATGTAATTCTACTAAAATTGGGTCATACTTTTCAAATTTAAGGTCCAAATTAACCTAGCTCTAATTGGTTTCACGAATTATATTGTACTAACCTATTATTGAGACAATTTGTTCCATAATATACTTTTGTTTTTCATTAATATTTTCTTGTTTTTCCAATTTTTCTAAATATTCAATTTCAGCAACAATATTTTTATTAATTTCCGTTATTCTAGAACGTGTTCTTTTCAACTCTTTATCACGATTTTCATCATTCATTTGCTTTATTGCTAATATTTTATTTTGTTCACTTTCTTTTTTTAGTTTATTTCCAAGATTGATAATTAACTCTTTATTATTTATGGATAAACATTCAGGATAGGATTCAAATTCTTCATTTAATTTTTCCTTTATATCTTGATATTCCAAATTCATTTTAGCCAGAGATTCCTCAAATTTATCAAAAACATTAGCAGCATTTATTATTAAAATTTCAAATTTATTTAATAAATTACTAGGATTACTAGGAATACTCGTAGTTAATTTAGATTTCATTTTTCTTTGATTTTTATTTTCTTTAAGTTTATCTTTTCTCGATTTATCGAATTTATTGGCAAGTTCTATTATATTTTGATGAGTCTCTATTGATAGTTCTTCGGGATAAACTTCCACATTAGTCGTTTTGTCCTTTTCATTCTGATATTCATTATTTAATTTTTCCAATGACTCTTCAAAATCTTTAATAGTTTTAGAAGCCAAAATTATTTTAGATTTTAAATTATTCAATAATTTCGTGGTTGATATGGCACTATTAGCAGCAACATCAGTTTTAACCGAATTTTTATTACCAACATTAGCTGACTCCGTGAGCTTCGTTTCACCTACAATTCATTTATTTGATTATATAGTCGAATAAAGTAGCCATAAAATAGCCATTATTAGGGAGTTCTCAATAGCATCTCCGATTTGGGTGATTTTTTTTTCCCAAATGATTCTTTTTATATATTAGTTAAAATCGGAAACATTTCAGAGGGGGAAATAATCTGGAATGGGAAAAGGCAATGTCGCGACTGATATATCGATGGCCAGCCTAAAGCACTAATGATAGAAGTTTAAAATTTTGAGAAGATATTGATTTTATACTGTATAGGTGTCACAAAAAAAAGGATTTTTTGAAAATCATCCCCTAAAAGAGTGAAATAGGGGATGAAAGTTTGTATGAAAGATTGAGAGTATATACAAACCGTCATTTTTGAGTTCACTAATTAATCGATTTTAAAAATTCTATTACCTATAGAATGCTGAATTATCACCAATTAATATGGGTTGTATCTCGAAATTTCAAACTTCTATTATGAGCGATTTAGGCTGCGGGCGTCGATATATCAGTCGCGACATTACCTATTCCCCCTCCAAATTATTTCCTCACTCTAAAATGTTACTTATTTTAAATAATATATAAAAAGAATCATTTTGTTTTCACTTGTTTATTGATTGGTTCTATCTCTAACTACAAAACGAGATATTTAGGTGTATAGATTAAAATGGTTCACCCTGTAATATCTTCAATTTGCGTATACTTACTATTTATATTGTTAATAATCGTATGCAATTTCTTAGAATTATTTATTAATAATTCTATAATTTCTGAATCATAATTCAAAATTATACTTTGTCCGTTAGTTTTAATAATAATCGATAAATTTTCTTTTAATTGTAAAATAATTTTTTCAATTTCCATTTTATTCCAGTTTTCAGCTTCAATACGACGATGTAACAAAAAATTTCGTATATCACGAAAATTTTTGAGGACATTCAAAAGATTTTCATGCACAGTGTTATCGACATCTTCAATTATTTCTTGTGATAATTCACCAATTATAATAAATGTTCTTGAAAAATAATAAATATCGTCTTTATCAGAATAATAATTCAAAATTATATTTTTTCCGTTAGTTTTAAAAGTAATCCATAAATTTTCTTTAAATTGTAAAATGATTTCTAAAATTTCCACTTTTTGAGCTTCATAACGACGATGTATGAAAAAATTTCTTATATCGCGAATAATTTTGAAGACATTCAAAAGATTTTCATGAACTGTTTTATCGATATCTTTAGATATTTCTGGTGATAAAAAATCACAACTAAGAATAATTTTTCTTGAAAAACAACGAATCACTTCTTTATCAGAATCATAATTCAAAATTATACTTTGTCCGTTAGTTTTAATAATAATCGATAAATTTTCTTTTAATTGTAAAATGATTTCTTTAATTTCCATTCTATTCCAGTTTTCAACTTCAATACGACGATGTAACAACAAATTTCTTATATCACGAATATTTTTGAGGACATTCAAAAGATTTTCATCAACTATTCTAGGGACATCTTTAATTATTTCTGGTGATAAATCAGAAGCAAGAAAAAAAGGGTCTAAAAGAACATAAATATCATCTTTATCATAACTCAAAATATGGTCTAGAATAGTACTCATAGAATCATCAATTTCAAATGAAATTATTTCGTCCTTAATTCTTTTCAATGCAATTTTTTCGTATCGTTGAGTAGAAAATTTTCTGATATCATTCATATAATCTTCAGAATTGAAACTTGATTCTGGTATTTCGTTTAATAAATCATCTTCAAATTCATTTTCTTGCTTTAATATATTAAGAATTTTCTTTTGTAAGCTGTACAAATTATTTGTAAGCTCTTGTTTCTCGGTATCACTTAAAAATGATGACTCATTTAAAATGACTTTTAAATGATATAACTTTTCAAAATAAATACCAGTTTTATTAATGCCTTTCTTACTTTTCGCTCGAATAATATATCCATATTTATTTCGAACACAATTTAAGTCAACTTGATTGAATGATATTCCGTTTTCTCCACCTGCTAAATCAGCTACATCAAGTAATATTTGTATTAAATTTGAATCGATTGAGTCGTATTTTAATTTGTTAATAATTTTATACATTTTATTTAATTTATTTAAATCACTTTTTTTCCGTTTTGCGTTTTGAATATTTTTATTATTTTCTATATTTTCATCCATTTTTTATTATTAATTCCGAATAAAATTTATTTTTAATACCAAATTGAAAAATTGATAAAAACCAAACTGCATTTAACTATACAGCAGATTAGATATATTCCTTTGTTGTTCATTCGGATTAGATAAGAAAAACAAAATTCATAACACAGGAGCTGCGTTAGTTAAGGGAATTCCCTCAGACATTAAAAAAAAAACTCATTTTTCTTAAAATCGAATATTGCATTTTGAATGTTTCAAGAATTTTTAATTTGAAAACTAAACTTTTTGAAAAAAAATTACAAGAGTACTTTTTTACTTAAAATTGATCAAAAAATACGAAAATATTTTTATATCATGCATATATGTAATATGCAAGGTATATTAAGTTTAGTCCCAAGTTTGTAACGCTTAAAAATATTGATGGTAAGCAAAAAATTTTGGTATAGGTGTTCATAAAATCTCCTAATTAGTCCATTTCCGGTTGCCTGTCTGTGTGTCCGTCGTCTGTCCGTCTGTCATCACGATTACTCAAAAACGAAAAAAGATATCAAGCCGAAATTTTTATAGCGCACTCAGGACCTAAAAAGTGAGGTCAAGTTCGTAAATGAGCATTATAGGTCAATTGGGTCTTGGGTCCGTAGGACCCATCTTATAGACCGTTAGAGATAGAACAAAGGTTTAAATGTAAGAAATATTCCTTATACAAAAATAACCAACTTTTGTTTGAAACATTTTTTTTGTAAATATCACTTTTTACCCATGAGGGTGCAAATTAGGCGTAAATTGTACAATATGTAATTATGGGAATATCAGTTATGTATGTGTGACATGCATGTATGTGTAATGTGATATCTTCGACACTGTCTATACATGGTATTTCAACAATTAACTCAGTCAATTGTTTGTTTTCACTTGTTTACTTTGAAATAAAATTATAAATTTTGCAATTGCGCATCCCCCACCTATTGTTTATGGGAAGATTTTTCTCATTAATGAACTTGATCTTTCAAATACCAAAATCCTTCTTGATACCAAATTTTATTCAAATCGGACTAAAATTACGACCACTAGAGAGTTTACAGACATATAAACGTATAGATACATATGTATATATAAATTTTAACGATGGTCATTTTTGACATCTATTAGAAAGGATCGATGAACATTTGAAGAAATTTTTCCAATAATCAGTACAATAGCTCCATTTCCTTCTCCAATTCGCTAATAATAACACAAACATAATTTTTTTTATGAAAATATTTATTATTTAAAAAATGTAACAATTTTTAAAATAAACAAATTTAAGTTTTTCTTAAATTCTTGAGAAACAACGGCGGGAAAACCCAATACTTTCAATTATTAAAATACCATTTCATCAGTTCGGGACTCTGCCTGGGACTGTTGTAATTGAGAAACAAAATTATAAAAAATCAGCAACGGTTCTTTAAGGCGTGTATCAACATTTAACAGATCAAAATTTCTATTATTCGATATTTGTTGAAATTGATCAAGTTCTTCTAAAATTGAGCTAAAAATAATAAATTAATATTTCTAAATTAAAATGCGCTCCGATTTAATTTAGGCGCTCCGATGCCACAGACACACACACACACACATAGCACCCGCTTTTTTCTAAATCGGAGGTTAAAAAATAATCTTACTTAAGTGTAGGAACTTGATTGATTTGAAATACATCAATTTTGTTTGGATTGAACGGCACACAAATGTTACGTGTTTGTGGATGAACACAAAATGGAGCCTTCAACAAATGTTTCATTGATTTTGTAACATTTACATCCAGTCGTAAATACATGTAATTCAATTTTATCCTTTCGACAAGATTATTTAAAGATTCTGTGTTATTTGTCTGAAAAAAAAATAAGAAATTATTTAAGGTATATTGCGAATTATTGTCTCGCCATCTATGAATGAATCAATAGATTAAAAAAAAATTCACCTACATTACCGACTAAAATTTCTGTTAATTTATTTAATTCACTCACAGATGGCCAGACTATAGCCTGCAACCTACTTACCGACCATTTATACTGTTCATAAACTGATAAAAATAAGATCCATCTATCGAGAGACAGTTGTACCGTTTCGAAATACTTTCTTAATTCGTCACAAAATTTCTTATCTTCAATAAACGAAAGAAATTTGTCTATATTTGATCTTGTACCAAGAATATTTTGTGATATAACACAATGATCAACAAAATATTTATCTATTATATCAACAGCTCTTCTGAAAAATACCAAATTTAATATAAACAAGTGAAAACAAACAATTGACAGAGTTAATTATTGAAATATCCTGTATTTAAGATGTTGAATGTCAGTGCTTGCATTATTTTTTTATAAATTAGAAGATTTTAAAAAATCATTTAAATTATAGCGGCCAAATTTATTTAATTTTCCACAATTTCGAAAGTATTTTTTAGAATGTTTTATAAGACCACAAGTTGAAGCGACCTGTAAATTTTCAACTGTCTATCTATAGTTCTGCAGAAAATGGACACCAAAGTTTTGTCGCTATTTACGTCCTCACGGATAAACAGTAACGTTTACGAAAAAAAGTTTCAAGCAAAAATTGTTTAATTTTTTTATAAGGGGTACAAAAAATGGGTATAATTTCATTTGCATATGCACCATACTTTACCTGATAGATTTAGGTAACTTGGATTTTAAAAAAATATGTTGTTTCGAATGAATTATTTGTCCATTTTGTGCAATTAAACAAAAATAGTTGACAATTTCTTTACGGATATCTTCTGAGAGATATCTCGTTTCTTCATCACACACCCAACAATGAACTCCTCGACGTCCAGAAAAAACCCACAAAATATGCTCAAATCCAAAATCCTCTAAAAATCAAAATATTACATATTAAAGTGAGGATAACAGTTAACATAGTCCATTATTTAAATATCCCATATATACTTGAGTACCAATATTAAATCTATTTATAATTACAGTTAAAATCGGTTATAACGACAGGGTCTCATGGGTCTGCTTTAAACGTGTTTATTTACCTTGAAGAGCAGTCTGTAGAATTTGGCATGCAACAACTATAAAATACCAACATTCATCACAAATATCCGTTTCTTTACAACAATTTCTTACTGGATCATAATCAGTCACATCAATATCAAAAACTAATTCTTTCTGTACGGGTTTCATGGCATGTGATTTAAGTTTTGTGGGTCGTTTATCATATTCAGCACCAATATCAAATTTAATTGGAACTTGGCTCGTCAGTTTTTCATACAAGTTGTCTTTATTTTCAAATGAATTGTATCGAATATATACATCGTCTTGTAGTGTAAATGAAAATTCACGAAATGATAAGCGACTATCATTATCTAAAATATTAATTAACAAACATCAATAAATTTCTGGTAAATCGAAAACATAGAAAGGAGACTGCAGAATTTTTATGAGGAATGGCTTTTGGCTTTTGTAGGAGCGATAAACAGTCTATTTTATTAAACACGTCTATAGTTTTATTATAATACACGTCTATGAACAATATATAAAAAAGATAAACCAGAGACGTATTAACTGTAAAAATAACATTTTCGAATTTATAATTTATAAGAATAAAATATATTTTAATGATAAATGATTATTTTATTTTATGTTACCAGCCTTACACCCACAGGCTGAATGCACTGATAAAGGATTTTTAAGATTCAGAATGTGCTCGAAATTTTTTAACCCAAAACACCAGTTCTTAAAAATACCTGCTTGTTTATACGATAACCATTTACAAATGATATCGGCTGGAAAAATTCGCTGATAATATATTTTTAACTCTGGATTAAAATTCATTGAATTGGAAATAAAATACAAAAATTTTTAATTCGTAATTTATTTATTATAATTAATTCTTTGGGCAAATTAAATTTTCAAATATTTTGTTTTTAAACTTTTTGACATTCATATTTTATTTGTCAACCACTAGTCGAAAATCTAACAGACTTTAAATAAAAATAGACTGAGGGATACACGTCGAGGGTATTAGTGACTGAAGTGGTGACAAGCGAAAGGCAAATATTAACAGATTTATCAGTTAACTCTGCTTGTGTCGGCCTTTTGAAAAAGTGAACATAACGGGGACAAGTGGCGTGGTGAAAATTTTCACGAGTCAAAAAGTACTTGGAATCGTTTAAAATATGACATCTAATGGCTTTTTCATTAAATTTTTGACCACAACCACAAAAATTACCTAAACGGCTAATTTAACTATTTGGCTGCGACATATACATGATATACAAATTTTATTAAAATCGGTCAAGCCGTTTAGGAGGAGTTTAAACATAAACACCGTGACACGATATTTTTATATATTAGAAAATTATAAATCGGATATAATCCAATAATTACCCAGTCAGATTAGTCCATAAAATATAAGTAAGGTTACAAAGATTCCCATAGAGCTAAATATTGGTATGAATGTTCAGAATACTATTATAAACGAATTGTGAAAAGTCCCCATCAATCCCATCTGTGCAAAAAACTTAATTGAGGGGAAAGTTTGCAAGAATAGGCTTTTCGCGTTTTTCAGCACAACGATGAGTTTCAGACAATAGTTCGGTTCAAAAATTTATATTAAAGTACATTACGAATAAAATAATTTTTTCATTTCTTTGAACCGCTATATCACGAAAATGGCATTACTTATGAAAAAAGGTGCAGAGACACATTTTGTAGCAAATTGAATGATCAACAACTTTTGTCTGAACTATTTTTGCTGTTAAACTCACCGTTTTACTGAAAACCTATTTTTGCAAACTTCCCCCTTCAATAAATTTTTTTGCACAAGAGGGATTGATGGGGACTTTTCACAATTCATTTATAATAGTATTCTGAACATTCATACCAATTTTTAGCTCTATGGGAATTTTAACCTTCAAAGTGTAATTTGACTGGATAATAAAGTATATTGATTTTTCATTAGAATGAACATTTAAAAGTTATTCATATTTGGTATTTACCAACAAATATTTTAGGGAAAACATATTTTCTTCTGGAATTTGAATTTGAAAGAGAGATTTAAATTAAATGTTGGTACCGGTATTAAAACCAATAATCTAGTGACTTTGGTATTTCGGTTCTTCATGTTCTAAAATTTTGACAACTCATTTATTTTCATTTAGTATTAGGTTAATTTTAAAATAAATAAAAAAATAAAATGACTTTGTATCATTTTGGTAATTGCTTGGCATTAATATATACCCCATATTATTTCAGCTATAAATATTCTGGATTGTAAGCCGATTTGTGAAATTAAAAATATTCCAACCAAAATAATTTTCTCTTATTACATTTCAGATCTGAGTATGGTGCATTTTGGAAATGTATTCAAGCCGGTGGGATTTATATGTTTACACAATTGTGTAAAATGTTAGTGCTGGCCACATTTTTTCCATTTACTGATAATGCTGAAAATCCAGATTTAATTTCAGTAAGTTGGGAATCCTTATTCGATACATTTCGATGAACATCCAAGAGTTATTGAGTTCAATTGTTGCGCGTTTAATAATCGATTATGTTATAATTCGACTTGATAAACAAAAATTATGTTTCCCAAAATACGGTTTGGTCGAAGAAATAAAGCAAAATCGACAATTTTTTTGAGCAATAAGGTGGATTGGGATGCGATTTTTTGCATTCGATTCGTGAGGGCGTCTACAAACTTTGTGAACAAAAAGGAATAGGGAGAAATGAAAAACTGGAAAACCAGGAAATTAGATATCACTGGAATTGAGTCTAATTTTGTTACTCGAGGGTTTTTGGGCTCGCTGGCGGGCAGTATACACCTCGTCTCTTGGAGTTTTACGAGAATATGTAACATATTTCGTCGAAACTCTTTACACGGGAGATTTTCAGGGCCGCTGAACACGAATATCACTACGGAAATAGCCCCCGAGGTGCCGGATTAGATGTTTTCATAAAAATTAGCTAATTAGAAGGATTTTTTTCCCAGTTGAAAGGATTTGAGTCTAATTTTGTTACTCGAGGGTTTTTGGAGTCGCTGGCGGGCAGTATACACCTCGTCTCTTGGAGTTTTACGAGAATATGTAACATATTTCGTCGAAACTCTTTACACGGGAGATTTTCAGGACCGCTGAACACAAATATCACTACGGAAATAGCCCCCGTTTTTTCCCAGTTAAAATCGTAATTCAATGGATTGTTTTTTTCTTTTTTTTGTAGGAATTTTTAAAATCAACGGTCGATTTGGCTGATATTATAGGAATGTACGTTGTTCTAGCAGGAATACCAGGCAAAGGACACAGTAAAGTATTAACTGCGGGTATAGGGTGGGCCACAGCTGAAGTTATTCTATCGAGAGCATTATTACTTTGGGTTGGTACCCGTGGCCAAGAGTTTGATTGGCGCTACATACAAAAATGTTTAGAATCGAATGTTTCATTAATACAACACATTTCGACGGTCACATTAATTTGGTTATGGTCCAGACATGATCTACAAAAAACATTCAAACCAATTGTGACCGGATTGATTGTGTTCAACTGTTACAAACCAATGTTGTTGGATCTTTTAATATCGGTTTTATTAACGGGTCCATGGACGGCTTTATTAATTAAAGCTTTTGTTACGTTATGTGTGGGTGTTGTTACATTACAAATTTACGCAGGACTCGCGCAAGCTATTGGCATTTATTAACTTTGTCCCCGTGTACCATTCAGTGTTGCCAACTTTCAATTCTTAAGCCCACCAAAACAGACGATAGAAAACCACTAAAAAACCAGGCATATTACCAGATTATTTTTCGATTTCGATCACAAACCTTTCAATAATTAGCATAATTTTTGGGAAGTTTGTCATTAAATAGCATTTTATTCATAACAACCTTAATAAATTTTGTATAGAGTCATAATTTTTAATTGCGAGTAACTTTTCTTAGTAAATAAAAATAGTGATTCCAAATTTTTGGCTACCCTGTACGTTATTAAGAAGTTTTAAATATTCCTACATACTTTTCAGAATAAGCAAAACTTCTTATAAAGAATGACTTTTTTTCTTAAAATGCAAAATAAGGAAATTTACAAGTATAGTTACCTCTATCCGGGGACACACTGTATATTTCGACTGTAAATTGAAACCGATTATTCCGAATTACATTAAGTTCATCAATTTTTATTTTTCAAAACAAAGAATTCCATTGCATTCATTACTGTAAATATTACGATTTTCTATGAAAATCGATTTCTCACGTATCAGCATCTATTCAAATCACGAAGTTCGGAGACATTCTGGAAAATTAGTATAGACAGAACTTTAATTCAACTTCTCTATTCTTCTTGTTCTTGTGAGCAGATTTTCAACCATTCTGAAATCAGTTTCTTAATGTAACAGGTCGACATATTTAGCGTTGCAGACTAACTACACCCTCTCCCCCAACTAGAACTAGACTTTTTTGGAATAACTATCGACTAAACCGTTTCTTCCCTTTATGAATCGATTAAGTCAGAAGTATCGGCCGATAGAAGGTTTGCAATATGTTGAGTCTGAATTAAATATGAAAGTAAAAAACATGTTTATTATTTAAATAAAATATTTAAACTTTGTCAGTTGTTGATTTTTAATCTTATAAATAAATTGTTAATTTAAACATTTCAATTTTGTAATTTTTTTATCTGCCTGTAAACATGAACACTCCATAATTAGAACCATGGAGGTTATAAAGAAGGAGAAGAACGATCGCTATAAAAAATATTGTAACTAAAATAAGTGAGGCGCTGGGATCGCTAAGTTGTCTCATTAAAAGCGGGCTGTTGTGCGCTAATTTCAAATGATCTATCACCGTTTAATATACGTGTATATAATATCATTCAAAGGAAAAAAAAGAAGCAAATAATGAAATTATTATTATTATTTACTAATTAATAAATTATAAATTATCTATTCTACTTTATAAATTTGAATGGTACTAACTTCATCTACTTGTACTCATAAACAGCTAACTTCGCAAATACTACTTACCGACAACAGCGCGGCTGGTGGCTGAAAAGTGAACCATAAATTCTACAAATTTTCAGGGACAGAGCGATCGTTCTCCTTCTCTATAACCTCCATGATTAGAACGTTAGTAGGTCGAATGGCCGCCATAATTGTGTTGCTTTTTTAAATTTAACACTTTCTAAATAGGGTATCTCAACAATTAACTCAGTCAATTGTTTGTTTTCACTTGTTAGATAATATTTTTATTAACTCATAAATTTCAACTGATTTAATAATGTTTACAAACGTAATATGTACACAAGTTTACTTATATTTAACCTAGAATTTTACGAGATTGGGGGAAAAAATGTATTGTTTTTAAATGAGATAAATAATCTTTTGAATAATATTTTTTTGTTTTTGTAATAACATTAATAATATATACTTCTCCTTGTGGATTTTACATTTAAATAAATTATAAATAAAATTAATAGCAATCAATAACTAGATGTAAAGAGAGGAAAAGAAAAAGAGGGGAAAAATATTAGGTATTTGAAGAATCAATTACGATGGTAAACATTCGACGTTACCATCTTGTTCATCCGTATCAGATGTACTAGATGTATTAGAGCTGTTATCGGTACCAGTACCATCATTATCCGAAAAATTGTTACTTTCTTCATCACCCCCACCACCTTGTTCATCACTGTTACGGCTACCAGATCGTCGTCTTCTGAAAATCTTTAAAACAATTACGTACATTAAAATCAAACAACGTACAACACAATTTCCTTAATATACAGATTGTTTTCAAAAGCTTTGCTAATAGAGACTCAATGTTTAAATATATAAAAAAATCCGTAGCGGGTAGTATAATTTTTCTATCACTATTTCGAATCCAACAAGCTTATTAAGAGACGAAATTGTATAAATAATATTTTTTAAATGTAAATTAATATTAATTATTTATGGTACAGAAGTAAAGATGAAGCCCCCCGAAAAATAAAAAGAATACGAACTAATATGCGGTTACTTACTGTTGCACCATGTGGTGTTTGTTGCATAACTCTCCATAACATCCAAATCATTCTGTTGTCTTCATGATCGTGGAAAGCATTTAAACTTCTTACACGAATATTACCAAGAAATGTTTTTGATAAGCCATTCATATTATTTGGTTCTTCACGTGATGGCAACCATACTTTTACATCCGAATCTAAACCACTGCTGGCTAATACTGGCATCGATGGATGTGGTTCTAAACAATTAACCTATAAACAAAAAATAGGGAATATTCATGAAATTTAAATTTGGTTCCAATATTTTTCTTCCGTAACTTTAATGACTGGACATTTCAACTAAACCATTATTTTAGTAATTAATTACTTTAAATTAATTTAATAAAAGTACAAATTCAGTGAGAGCATTTAAAAATTTCTAAAACGGAAATTCAAATTTTTATACGGACGTGACATCAAAGTACGGGCTTGTCAAATTTGTTGACATACTGTATGATATTAATTACTTACATTTTATATGGTATTTCATTAAATTATATTATTCTACGGCTTTTTATTAGAAAACTTAATAAAAACGAGTGTAAATTCCGTGTTGTAAATTCTTTTTTTTAAATTGTAAATTATACATTGAACTGTCACCAATTGACTGATCACGTACTTATACGTCATCAACAAAGAGCGCCAAAAAACTACGTTTAAATATCACAAAATTATAATGTATTTTAAATATTTTTTTACACTTAATTACAGCATTTTTAAGCAGTATTTATATTTTTTACTTTGTTATAACGGTGTAAACAATGAATTAAAAATATTAAAAAAAATACATGAATATTTTCTATTGTAAGGGCAAAAATTTTAAGGTTATTATGATGAAAATACTATTTCAGGTATTTCCAGCATAGAGTAGTTGCTATTCCTATGCTTGAACAATTTAATTAATTTTAATTTAATTAATATCTCGAAAACAAAAACTGCGCGGTGCTATTTTTACCCGACTGAGCAACACAAAGGATTTAGTTTTGAATAAGCCATTGATTTCACTAAATATGAATTAAAAAAAAGGGTAATATTAACTTACCACTCCTTTATCAGCTAATAAAAATTGTACAATTCCCTCGGATTGTTTATCCCAGAAAAATATATTACCACAGTCTGATCCACTTATAACATACTCGGAGCGTGGTCCAAAGAAGTTAACACCTTTAATGGTAGCACCGTTACGATGTCCTTGATATGTGTGTATTGCTTCATCACCAGGTGATTCTGAATCGAATAAATAAATATCGTCATCGTTGTATGATGCTAAAATTTCTCGTCCACAATAATTATAAACGGACGCTGTGATATGACGTTCAGTCTGTTCAAAAAAATAAACAAATAATAACTGCTACGTCTCAGATCGTAGAAAATATTTACCCCTTTAGTTTTCGCTTGAAATGTTTTCATTGAGGCACCATCTTTCGGTATAAATCGTTGATCGTAAACTACAACGGATTCATCATGGCCACTAACACAAAATTCGTTTGACTTTAATGGATTCGAGTGAATACTGTACAACGGAATTTTTTTATTCTCTTTATTCATCACATAAGTTACTCTGGAAAAAAAGAAACAAAAAAAATTATATTAACCCGTCAGCACGCGTGTTATGAGCATTTCGATAATAAATTAAAATTAGCTCGAACAGTACAGCATTCTCCATTCTCCGAAGTGTACAGAAGAAGCCTAGTTAATTGGACAGACGGACTCGACGTTTAAAAAATGTCTGGAGTGTCATCAACTGAAGGTGCCAAGGTAAGCACTTTTTAGACTGTCAAATTGATGGGAACTTTTTTCTTTTGGTTTTCTTGGTATGTACTTGTTCTTCGAAGTGTACACAAGAGACCCAGGTGATTGGACAGGCGGACTTGAACTTTAAGAAAGGTCTGGAGTCTCTTGACCTTGAGTAAACCGGTGAAATTTAATTTTTCTGCCTTTCAAGTTAATAGGAATCTTTTTCTTCCAGTTTTTTTGGCATGTATTTGTTCCTCGATGTGTACAGAAGAGAGCCAGGTGATTGGACAGACGGACTCGTCCTTTATTTTCTTTTACTACTTTGGCGGGTAAAAAAACAACCGCTGGTAATTTCAGGGGTATAAAAAGGAAGATAAGGAAGGCATGAACAGAAAAAAAAACATGCTAGAGAAATAATATGATAAGATAAAATACTTGTTAGGTTTTGTAGCTCGAACATCATGACTGTAAACCAAAGCATCTTCTCCACAACTGAGTACGATATGAGGTTGATCGGATAATAAGGTCAGTTTATGTGATGCCCCACGATGTTGTCCCAATTTTCTGGAGCCTCTTAAACCATCCTGACCTAATTGCCAAAGCCATACTTGTCCATCTCGGGCACTAGTTACCAACTGCAATTCACTTTCACAACTCAACGCTAAGAATTTACTTTGAAAGACATTACTACGATGTTTTGTAACCCAAGAGGTTTTCCGTCTACCCAATGCCCAATCCCAAATAACAACACGTAAATCATCCGATGCACTAGCAATTAAATTACCCGTCGGATTAAAACCTAACGCATTTACACAGCCATCATGGTATTCCATCATCGATGCCAATTCGAAACGTTGAGCAACATGTAACGAGCCATAATAACGTTGTTGGAATTGTATATGGCCATTTAATTTGGCACTGTAGCCCGTTTGACGTTTTAATATTTCTGGAAGAGCATACCAATTTGGTGGTAATTTTGGATTACATATTTTAGCGTAAGACGGAGGCATTGGTTGTGAGTCCACATTATCTGTTGTTGATTCATCTAATTCTGGAAATTCGTCCGATGTGTTTACAGCAGATGTTGAAGATGACTCATATATTGAACAATCAGAATTATTATCACTTGGTTCTTCTGCTTCTAAAACAAGTAGATTTGATAAGATTATATTACGCAAATATCCCAATGTCATGTCTAAAAAAATCGGAGCTGTTATTGAGGACTTCCAAGTAAAAATCATTCATTGATGCGACTACTTATACAATTCGAATTTTTTGTCAAATATTTTCATTTTTTGATTGTTTTTCAGATAAACACTATTGCATACCTTTCTACGTATTGTCGAAAAGCTTGCGAGGATGCCATACCAAGAAGGTCTTAACAGATTAGGAGATAATCTGAAAAACCAACAATTAAAGGCATGGACCAGCTACGAGGGAGGGCGAATCGCCAAAAGCCTGTTGGGTGAAGGAAACTCGCTCGGTAACAGAGCCAAGGAGATCTTGAAACTAAACAGAGCTGATATTGGAGGTCATCGTAGAGTTACTCACAGGGCATGATAACCTGAACAAGTTCCAACATCAAATTGGAAAAAGATAATCTCCCGCGTGTGACAGTTACATCACTTTCTCTGTTACTGCCCGACGCTCATACAGCAGCGAAGGAAATAGTTTGGTCCGGCCGAACCAGAAGAAATTAGGAAACTCAGCGTTAGGCAGATCCTGGGTTTCAGTACATCAGTTGGTTATAATAGCCACTGAAATGTGTAGCGGGGATAGAGTACAAGGGTCTATTTGGCTAAGTGCTCTGAACCATTGCTTCGAGGCGCGATGCTCGAGCATGACCCGCTAACCTCCATACTCATACGTATTGTCAAAATAATCTCCTTACCCGTAACAACTGGTTCTGCCGTTTCTCTATTTTCACTATTTTCATTTTCTTTTTTTCTTGTTGTATCGACACATATAAAAGAATAATTCTCATCTGCCGTATCTGATTTCTCAGATGCACTCGATACACTATCATCGGTAGTTAATTCATCAACCCACGTATTTTTTCTACGAAAATGACGATTTTTTACATTCGCTTTAATTTTCGGAAATTCTACATTCTTATTTGTTTCAGACGGTTGATGTTCATCTGGATTTTGATTTTCTAATAACGATACACTTGTACTCGGTTGTGCAACAACAACAACATCTGTCTTTATATTTTCTACATCGGTTTCGGATACTTTAACCTTTGTTTTCGTTTCAATTTCATTATTATCATTATCTATATTATTCGTTGTGATATTATTTTGTTCGGTCGTTTCGACTTCATTTTGTTCTTGACTTTTGATTGGGGTTATATCAGTTGTCACATCCATTTTTTTATCTTATCGAACATATAAATAAATGGATAATGGTCTGATATGTCTTATATCTGTGAATTCTAATATTTTTAATAACTATTGACAGTTCTCAACTATTCATATTTAAATATAATAATATTTATTTATTTATTTAATTATAAAACGACATTATAGAAAATTGTACTATTTTTAATTGTAATAATACGTCACACTCAAACTGCACAAAATAATAATAGAACTTAGGTTTTGGAATTCAACTTTGTATCAAAAATTTCGATGAACTTTTATTACTGTTTTGTTATGATTCTGATTACACATGTCACGGCACGGCCACTACAGTACTGCCACTAGCAAGGCATACGACGGCTGTGAAGTTACGTCTTGTAGTTGCAGGCATAATTTATTTAAGTAAATATCTACCTACCTAGTCATTTAGTTATTTGATTACAGACAATGTGGGTAGCATAGCAAATTAGCAAGTACTATCCTATTTAAAATAGAAAGTTTTAAAATCCGAGGGTTCCAACGATAGAAAGATTTATAAAGAAGATTTCCATCAAATTTCAAAGAAATCGGTCGAGTAGAACTTGAGATATACTCATTTTAGATTAATCGGTGATCCTAGATGCATACATTGGGGCTTTTTTCTACATCATATGCAATTTCTTGCCAAGTTATTTTATAACTTCATTATTAGAAAATCCGCAGTATCTCCAAAAATAACACGAATTTTGTAAAATTCGTTTAAGGACATATTCTTAAGGGTCTAACATATAAAAATATGCAAAAAAATCGATTTCTAGACCAGGATATTGCCTTAATTGAAGCAGGCAAACATGCCAAGCAGACGAGTGTGACCATTTTAATTTAAAAAAACAATGTTTCGTTAATTCTAAAATATTGGATTTTAGAACTTTAAAAATGCATGGTAGCTTTAAGCATTTGTTTAGATTTTTAGAATAATAACTACTTATCTAAAATAGGTTTGCCTACAATACAAATATGTATAGTTCTTTCAGATCTGTCAAATAAAATGTACCATAGAATAATATTGGAATCATCTGGTGCTATCTTCTATATACCGTATATTAGTTACTATTACATTTTAGTAGCGTTACACGACGCTCTATGGCGCTGGCAATCAACTCGACAAAGTATGGCGCAATAAAAAATTTGGCATTTCATTTTAATACATCAACGACCTAATATAATAATAACCATAGAACCATGGGGGTTATAAAGAAGGAGAACGATCGCAATAGAAAATATTGTCCCCAAAATATGGACAAAATAAGTGAGGCGTTGGGATCGCTAAGTTGTCTCATTAAATGCGGGCTGTTGTGCGCTAATATACTACTTACTGACGACAGCGCGGCTGGTGGCTGAAAAATGAACTATAAATTCTACAAATTTTCAGGGGCGGGTGCGCTAATGCTTTAGCACGTAGCGATCGTTCTCCTTCTTTATAACCTCCATGCATAGAACCATAGAATATATCGATGTTTTATAATAAAATATCTTGTGTACTTACCTAATTGTATGTATTTAAAAAAAAAGCGAAGATATAAATGCAAACTACTGCGATTATTTTTGAAATATTCATGTATTTTGGACTACTTAAGCGTCACATATCTGAAACTGAGAAATTTTCCACAAATGGTGAAACGTGCGAAATGAAAATTCGTTCTAAAATAAATACGTAGGTATATATTCAGCAATTGAATAAAAAAAAAAAAGGTTTTATATGAAATAAAAACGATAAATATACAAATTCACAACTTTCTTTAATGAAAATAATGTACATTGTTTTATTGCCTAGACCACCATAATATAATACACATCAGAATAGGGTCCTTGGTATAACTGGAAACCCCGAAACAGGTTCTTTTCTTATTTATTTATATAAAAAAATTAATATATTTCGGACATGTTTTCAAATGGAATTGTTTATCTTTAAAAGACATAAAACAATACATGAATGAATGAATTTATTAATTATATATTACAAATATATAAATAAATATCAAAATTATAAAACTAAATAATTATTTTTGATCCGAAATAAATTATTTTTTTAAATCTTATTTTTGTTTTAATATATTCTACACACATATATTCGATATTTTTAAATCAATCAAGAAAATTTGTCTATTTTTATTTAAAATCAAATAAAACCGATCAATAGAAATCAATTTAGATATAAAATTTGAATTATTTGTAAACATTAAAATTAAATAAACCAATCGTTTCAGATTTTTAAAACAAAAACTGAAACTTCTACTGAATAAAAAAATTTTTTTTGTATCTATCATTATTTTCCAGGTAAAAGACTTTAATAATTTCGCTTTCAAATTTTTGCCATAAAAATGCATTTGAATTTTATTTTTTTGAATTTCGCACCTAATTTTACGAAAGCGCTGGACGTAGTGGAAGCCATATTGCTATGTGGTAATGACGTCAGTTGGCTGTGCAAACAAATGCGTATATATTTTTATGCTAATTGTTTTTAATTTTAACTATTTAGTTTACACAGCCGTATGACGTAAAAACATGACAGATACGATTTTATGGTGTTCAAATATTTTGATTTGAAATCCTAAAACGATTGGTTTAAAAATATAAATGAATGTTTTTCTGGTTATCGGTTTAAATATATATCTAATTATTAAATACTGATATGGATATTGATTTATTTAAACGTAATTACAATTAATACTCTTTCAACATAAAATTATTATTGCAAGTCTTACAAATTTGAATCACCTTTGAATAAAATATAAAGCTGAGAAATGAAAACTGAGGATTTATTTTTTCTCGTATATATTTAATCGGGAGAAACTCTGGCGAGAGAATTGATAAAATTTGTCAACGTAATCGTAGAAATTATAGTTACTTTTTGTTCCACTAGCGTCGCTAGTTTTCTTTTTGCATCAGAGTGAATATAATCTAATAAATATGAGTGAAGTAAGCAAGTAAAAAATTTTATTTAGAAGTAAATAAATTATACGAACTACTACATAACGGAATAAATACGAACACACCAACGAAAGACTACGTAAATGCGTTATAAAAATCAAATTACACTCCCTCCACTATCACGGTTCAAAGGGAACACTAGTGACATCTTATTTGTGAAAGGCATTTGTTTACTCGAAGTTCGGTCTACATCTCCATCTTCTGAACTACACAGTTTTTGGCACTCTGAGAAAGAAAACGTAACATTTTCGGGAATTAATCAAGAACAGAGGTATATGCAATTGACTAACTTCACACCTTATATAATAATTCTCATTTATTACAAAATATAAACAATATTATTACAAAAATGATGAAATTACTGCGTAGAAACATGTTTATCGACTAATTTCATGGTATTAAAAATAACAACATGTAGTTTTCGTGTCAACATGTGCGCATGCATTATAAAATATGACTCTCATCATATATGTAGAAGTGAAGTAAGATGATTCAAATTTTTGGTTCTAGAACTTGTTTGAAACATTAAATAAAAAAATAATTTTTAAACAAAATGATCGATATGTTTGAAAATATTTTCAATTTTAAATGCGCCTTTTTTTTTTATTGTAGGCTCTCTAATTATAAGTTTTATTTAATTATAATTACGAAAGATAATTCATACAATTTGTCATGTTTTTATTTTTTTGAAATATTGCGTTTTTTTTTTTATATAATATAACAAAGTATCGTTATCATCATACATTTTTGGACTCAAAAAATATCTACAACCACTAAAGGTATTTTTTAATTTGTTTTGTTTAGGTTAAGTTTTTTTGTACACTTATAAATTAAAAATATTTTGTTATTTATTTAAAAGTCAAAACCACATTGAATACCACAATTATTTGAATACTTTTTTTTTTAAAGAAAATATTGTATACATTTTCTTCGTCACATTTTCGTCATTCTCACAGTTAGTATTTTCAATACTTCAAAACAAAAACGCACACAGCCAAATAAGAAGTTCGAAAATTAACATAATACATTTTTTTTTGTATGAAAAATGCTATTATACTATGTTGTTGGACATTTAGTTTAACTTTTGTTACTTTTTTAACAAGCCTAACTAGGTTTTGTTTACTGATAATTGTTAGAATCACGGTAGCGTGAATCATAACTCTACCGTGATCAGAATAATTAAAACTTAGAAGGCTTTGCATCTTTATACGATGAACCTGACAATTTAATGCTAAGAAAGACTATCTAGGAGCATTTTAATCTGTTGCTAATAACTTAAAATTTCAAAGTGTGTGTACCAGAATGTGTTGTCTTCATTTTTAAAAAGAGATTTTTCAAAAATATTCTTATATAAATTATTTGTACTTAAAATTGATGACATATGTAAGTACAAATTTGATACATCTTTTGTCTTTTCATTCAATGAAATAATCCACAGAGTCTAACAAATATGGTTTATATTTTTGTTACTCGTGGCGCTGACATCTTACCGTTAAATTCTCTTTGATTTGCAACTCATCAAAATGGCTGACAGCGTTTTTGACTGAATAACAACGGATTAAAATTTAATTTAACTTTATGGCAAGAAAGCGTGTTTATTTTGCCGAACTATATTTTTTTGTGGCTTTTTATTAGAAAAATCAACATTTTGACGTACTTTTTCAAACATAGAAGAATCCCCTATTAATATTTTGTATTACTGGTAGACCCAAGCTCGTAGGTTAACCTAAACGCAATCCAACAAAATAGTATAACAAAACTGGACAAAATATTGAATAAAATTTTTGAATTTTAAATAAAATTCGATTATTTGTGTTTTAAACTAATAATACTATATACTGTATGAAACAAAATTTTTTTGTTACTAATATTTAATTAACAATTTTGTGTTACAAATCGGCCTGTTTTTCATAAATTCTGGTTGGGTATAATAAATTTTTATTGGATATTTCGTTAAATTTATTGTCACTTCTTGAACAAGCGTAAAATCGTTTTTAGGTTATATAAATTAATACGAAAAGTACATTATTAATCAGCAGTTTTGTTGTTCCAAAATAAAAAACGGATATCCGATGCCATCCATCTATTTTCATTTCAATTTTTCATTTGAGAAAATGAACCTACCTTATAATACACTGCCGGATTAACCATTACACCGAGTATGACAGAAAATCTTCCAAGGAAAGGAAATTTTATTGGAAAATTTGCATCCTCAATGGCAATGGGTATTATTGCTTTACTTCATACTTACAGAATAGAACCATCTAGTATCGCGTAGTAGAACTAATAATATGGATTCATTACGGTACGTATGATGATCTTCAAGCGGTTGAAAAGTGTTCCCGAGAATTTCTTTGAGGGGGGGGGCGATATGCTTAATCCGGCCGTGGTTTTGTCAAAAGTTAAATGACACTGAGATAACCCACTCTGGTTTTATATTTTCGCACTAATATATATTGTTCATAGAGTTGTATTATGCTATCTATATCTATAGAATTATTAATAATAACATAGATTGTTTATCACTCCTACAAACAATATATTTAAAAATAATTTACTGTTTAAAAAGTCACAATAAAATTGATGAAACGGCCAATAATGGATGTTTTGATGCAATTTTATTTAATTTCGCACTTTATTTAACTTAACCCTTCAGAATGGGTACGCAGAAAGACTATCTCAGGCTTATTTGAAATAGTTGTTTTTTTTTTCAAAATTTAAAATAGAACACATGAAAACTTTTATTAACAGCTGGGAAAGTTTGATTCATCACTTCAGTAAAGTCGGTTAAAAAAACTGCCATTCGAATGACTGCGTTATACTTCGGCTATCTCCTTCGATACATGTGATAACTTATTATTATATAATTAGATTTTCTATTCAGAACATTCAAGAAGTAAATTTAATTTACTATTCTTTCATATAAATTAATGTATTTGCACCTAAAAACAGTAATGATTGTGGTAAGAAAGACGACTACTCTGAAGGGTTAAACTAGGGTACGTGAAACACTGAATGGACATCTTGATTTGTAACAAAAAAAATTAAATAAAATCATGTGTGTAAAATATTACTTGACCCTAAAATTAAAAAAAAAAAAGAATAATAAACAAAATATTAAAAAAAAATGAATGTATTTGTTTAGAAATTGAAAATAATAGCAAATAATGAGGTGGAATTAAAAACATTTCTTTTAAAAACAAAATTTGATCTCATTAAATATTAGTAGGAACTTTTTTTGTGGCCCTTCGTGTAAAATAAAGGTTTTATTTCACATTTTGTTGAAAAGGATATATTTTATTTCTATTTTAAAACGCCTATGTTGTACTGTGAAATCCTTTTAACAAACATATGAAAATTTTATTCAATAAATATTTAAAACGTTACGATACGCACGCGGCACGCGAATACAAATATTCATTTTCACCGAAATTAATATAATTAACGTTGAATTGTATTTTTTTTTTTGTTTACTAAATTTTTTTTATTAAAAACTGTACAGTATACATGTATTTTTTTTTATTTAATTTATTTTAATTTAATTAAATAGGGTTTACAAACATTGTTGTGTTTTTGAATTTCGTAAAAATATTATGTCACTACATGTTCAGCTTGCAGCGACGCCTCTATCTCTCAAATAACAACTAATTTTTTATTTATTTATTTAAATAACTTTTTTATTTTTATTATGAATAATAGTTAATATATTTTTGTTATTTTACTTATTTACTTATAACATACACTTTCTAAATCAATACGGATTTTAATGTTAACTGAGCAAAAATAATTCTTTAAAGATTACGAAAATCACAAAATATATCAAACAATAATTATCTTAAAACTGGGTAAGTGAGATTGTAAGATACGTTTTATCAATATGAATCTCACTTATCTAGTCTTATAGGGACTTTAATGCTAAGAAAGACTCTATCTAGTGATAGAAAAAAGAACTATAAATGTTAGCTCGTATACATATATAAGGTGTTCCATAAGCCACTGCAAAACTCTTGACTTTCTAAATAAGCTTATAAAGACGAACGAAAAAGTCCCTTACCAAATTTCGATCTGAGGCCTAATTTCCGAGATAATTAACCAAATCAAAGAGAAATAGAAGGGTGTCGTTATCATGACAGGGTGGGGTTTAATACAAATTAAAAAAAGTGAGATAGATATTTTGATTCTATCTATTGATTTGGTTAATTATCTCGGAAATTAGGCCTCAGATTGAAATTAGGTAAGTAAGTTTTTCGTTTGTCCTTTGCTTTTTTAAGAATTCAAGAATTCTACAGTTAATTATAAAACACCTTGTATACGCACGTAAGAAATTATACTCCTTCGGTAATAACAAATATAATAATTTATAAATAACGCAAACAAATAATACATACTCCAGCTAACCTGAATGAGAGATGCACTCACTATAGAAAACTGTTATTTCGATTAAATAAGCTTATCTATTGTCTACATAGATGGCACTTAATCTTTCATTAATCTATTCTTGTCTATTTTGAGTGACATTTCGTTTATGGGCAAACTTCATGATGTTAAAAAATTGTAACTAACTCCAACAAGTGCAGTTTTGTCGTCACGTTGTGTACGCGCATCATACAAATTCACTCTCGTCCAAGAAGTATAATTTCAAAAATTCAAAATATTTGATGGATTTTGATATATTTTGTGATTTGATTTGAACAATTTATTTATTTAAAATTAAGAAAAATGCTTTTTTTTTTTAAATAAATAAATTATAAAAATTGAGTGTACGTTTTGTTGAATAATAAACCTGGGAGCATTCATTCAAGTATTTTTTTTTATTGTTGGGACCCTGCTTAATAAATGAATGCCAACAGATAAATAATAAATTTTTAAATATATGTATATTTATATATATATATAGAAAATATTATATTACAAGAATGAACTTATAGTACAGTAAAAGATGTAACAAAAATCATGTAATTAAACCGCTCAATTTTTGCTTAATCTCTGATGGAAACATGTAAAAGCTGACTTAATAAATTAATAAATAGGCAACTTGTATTTCGTATATGTGACTGTTTGTCAAATAATCGAAAAACTCTTATACATGTATAACATACACGTAATGCAAGTTGCCTATGTAAATTAACAATTTATTGTTTACCTCAACTAACTCATAATTTACAAATGATATTTAAGCAAAAAAAATAACGGTTTATTTCGTTTTTCTTAATTTGTTGCATCTTTAACTGTACTATTTAAAAAAGAAAAGAAAATTAGTTCAAAAAGAAAAAAAAGAAACAGAATATATATGAATTATGTTCACATATGGTACAGTGAAATTCCTATGATTTTCTTTGTATATACAAGTTTTGATTTTTACAAAATTAATAATTAATAATAATTAATATACTATATATATAATAATTAATTAAAAAAGAAAAAAAGTCTTAAAACATTTTTGGTTTTGCGCGATTATGTTTGGACAAAAAAACAAAAAAAAAAGAAGAAAATTTTAAAAAAGATTTCGATTTAAAAAATTTGTTAATAGAATTACGGAATGTTTTTTATTTTTTAAATATTTTGTTCTAGTATTTGTTTGTATTTTATTTTTGTTTTACTAGACATTTAGGAACTTTGACTCCGTGGAAGACAGTATTGTTGAAAGTAAATTTGAAATTATACTATTTTATTTAAAACTAAGCATTCATTTTTAAAATCATACCGTTTTTTTTTTTATCACGTATCGTCTTTTTTTTTACCTCTGAGATCCAAATTGAAAGAAAAAAAAAATTAATTAATTAATTATGCCCAGTAGTTTCGAAAAATTTGTATTAAACACGTTTTCATTGGATTTAGAGATTGTTCTCTCAATTGCACTATCACTATTAACAAAGACTTCTTGTGTCTTCCTCTCGCTTTCAACACGAATTTAAAAGTGTTTTTTTTTAATCTAGAAAATGATCTGTGAAGAAATTAACGTGCCGTCATTCTTGTTTTCCAATATTTGGATTAAAACCATGCCCACTGGATGTGACCAACGATAATGGACTACCAGCTAATGTGTTTGCAATCGCAAACATTGCTCCGTTTCCACTACCCACTGAACACGGGGAACCCATTGCAGCTGTTGGTGGATTAATTCGTTTTTCCTTTTGTCTTCGATTACAAAACCACACTCGAACCACTTCCTTTTCCATACATAAATTATCTGCTAATACTGCGATTTCTTCTGATGTTGGTTTTGGATTTTGTACAAATGCTTTTTCTAATGCAACACGTACACTTGTTTCAATTGATGTCCGCTTTTTTCGACGTCGTCCAATTGCTTCTGGTGTTGTTAATGGATTACTTAATGAATTTGGATTGTTCATTGTGTTGTCTGCGTCTTCTAACCATTTTTGTAATAATGGTTTTAGTTTGCACATATTTTTAAAACTTAAATTTAACGCTTCAAATCTGGATATTGTCGTTTGTGAAAAATCATTTCCATATAATTTTCCCATTGCTAATCCCACATCACCTTGTGTAAATCCTGAAATTGAATAACGATTATTAGTAAAGTAAGTACAAGGAAATTTTATGTTATAATAAATATCCTGATCAAACCAAATATAGGTAATGTACATTGGGTTCACTACTAAATCAGAAGTATGTCTTTTTTAAACTAATATTAAAATTAATTCATGCAATAAAATGTAAAAGTAGCTATATTAAATTTTCAGAAAAATATCTTGTAATTAAAAAAATAACCACATATAATGTATTAAGATACGAAAGAAACATAATTCCTACCGGGTGTTCCACGACACCTCTCGTTTTGACAGAGCAGTTTTTTTAACAGTAATAAATGAATATTCTATTTACCTAATTTGATACGTCTTTGTTTAAAAGTTTTCGCAAATTGTTCCAATTCCTCTAAGTCAGTTGTCTCTTCTGGTGATGGTTCTAGTATACGTGAATTAGGTGTTTGTTTGATATGTTGTGGCGTTAAACCGCCACCAGAACTTGGCGTACTTGGTGTTAACATATTTGGTGGTATTGAATTCATATGTGCTGTATTTGTATTTGGCGGTGTTGTTTGATTATTTGTTATTGTTTGATGATGTGATGTTGGCGGGCCATTTGAATTTGGTGGTAAACTTGTATTTAATTGATTATTGTTTGATTGTTGTTGCTGTTGTTGCTGTTGTTGTTGTTGCTGTTGCTGTTGAGCTTTTTGTAATTGTTGTAATTGTTGGGCGGCTTGAGCGACTGCTTGTTGAACCTAGAAATTAATTTTATAACATTAATTATAAATTATTTAATAACTTCAATCTTTAAATAAAATAAGCGTTGTATAAAATGTGCAATATTTTTAAATCTTTATACATTAATAAAAAAAATTAAAAATAATGACAACCTCATCTCGAAGTAAAAATACTTTCAAACAATTTCCTAATGATTGGAAAAAGTACAGCTAAATATTTGTATTTGATACAAAATCACTGAAGTTAAATAAACAAAATCATTACTTCTATGAAAAAGGTTGATTTTAGTTTAAAGTCATGCATTTTATTGATGGAAAATAAAATTGTATTTAGTTGGAATATATAATCGTGTAAATAAAGCGAATCGATTAATTAAAAGATACTTGTGTTTGCTTTAAATAGAGGATTTGGTTATTATGTACACAAATGTATCATGTCTAGTCTATATGTGATTGTATCAACTACATGAAGATTGTTGTTACTAATGTACAGAAAGTTTGAAATAAACTTATTGATCATTTTTATAACATATAGCATATTTTTTGGCATATATAACATGCATCAGTAGCAAGTTGGTTAAGCTGTAGACTTACTACACTAAAACCAATGGTTAAAATCTGACTCGAAGATATCTATCTTTTTTTAATATACCGAATAAATCTGCTCATGTAGTTGTGACAATCACATAAGTATTTTGTTATAATATTTATAAGGGGTAGAACCAATCAAAAAAAGATTGTTTAAAACTATATTGCAGCAAAGAGAATATATTTATTTTTGTCTGAAAACAATGCGTAAAAAATTAACCCACAAAAAATGATTTGTAAATTATAATTATGTGCAAGGCATAACATTTATTATCGCAAACGTATTTTATTAAATAGCTCTTTATAAGTGATCAATCAAAATTTATTATTAATACTACATAATATCTAAATTTGTTTTATAAATGGATTCGTGATTTCAAATCATTATCATATTTTATTCGATTTTAATATAAAAGAATATCTATACAATATACAGTGTGTCGCATTTAAGATGAAGACACTCTTACATTTTTGTTATAATAAACAATTGTGAAATATTTCAAAGATGCATTAATTTTTTCCTTTAAGGTATTTAGTTTAATTGTACTATGTATGAAATTTGCAAATAATACATAAATATTGGCATGCAAAACATGCTTGGACAATAATAAAATAATAAAAGAATTGCATTGAAAATGATTTAGATGTAGTAAACAAAATGATTACAGACCTGCACTGAATGTGCAACAGTCCTAGATGGTAGATTTGATCGAGGAAAGTTTTGTAATAATCCCTAATAACAATGTTTTGATTATATTAAATAAATAATAAATATATTCTTTTAATAAGTTAATAATTACCTGATTTTGTAAAAAGAATTGAGCTTGCGGTGGTAGTTGGGATCCAGGTGTTCCTTGTGAATGCGGTTGAAACATGGCAAACTGTTGTAATTGTTGAAGACTAGCATGTTGTGATTGTAACGCTTGTAAACCACCTAATTGTAATAATGGACTACTTAGCAAACTTCCAAGTCCACCTAGGGCAGCTAATGTAGCAGCATTTACACCGGGACTTGAACTTGTTACATGTGAATTAGGTGATGAGCCTCGTGTTGGTTCCGTTACCTTTAATAAAAAGAATTCAAAAATCCAATGAAATTTTATTCCAAGTTTTTTTTATTTTCGTTTATATAAAAGTTTGTTTATTTATGTTTTTAAAAGTGGTTCGGCTGTTACGTGGCTAGTCAACTAGGCAATTTGTATGACGTAAATGTTAAAAAATGATCTAAAAATATCGGAAAAGCGTCAAAAAACCAAGATTTTTCTTTTTGGAAAGTACCGTAAAGTAATGTTTTATTTTGCATAAACCAAATCTGTGTTGAATTTTCTTCATGAAAAAATTTTTTTGAGGCTAATTCACCATTAGGTATTATGTTAAGAATCACAATTTTAAAATGAAATAATTCAAAATTTTGGTCCGTAAGAGGTCCCAAAACTGTGTTTATTGTGATCGAAGGAGTTTGAACTATCATTTACCGCAAAAACAAATGAATATTCACCGTACTTGCTCAAACAGTCAAACCTCTTTAATATGATGGTTTTGATTGTGATGGATTAAAGTAAGTAGTTTAAAAAATACAACATTATATATTCAAATGTATACATGATGTATTACATTGAAGTATAACAAGTTGCCTAACTAATGAAACTATATTACGCATACATTCTACTAATAATATAATACGTATGTCAAATTCTACATTAAAATCGCAAAACGCGATGTAAAGCTGCTTTTTTGGTATGTTATTTGGACACTTTAAGGGAGTGGGAAACTACTTTTGCAATCAAGAGATATCCTTTACATATTTTTGTAAGGATTTTACATTGAGTATGTGATACTGAACCTTTTTAAATAAAAAATAACTCCTGTAATTTAGTGCATTATGGACAAGAGTAACTAGTTTCTATATAACCTGTATTATTAGTATATATTAGAAATTTTTCCTGAAAAACTATTTTTAGTCGCATGTTGTTAGAAATACTTGAAGAAAAACAAGTGAAAACAAAGAAAATACTACTTAATTTAGTAATATGATGCAATTTATAAGTTATATTAAATGTATTTATATGTAGAGCCAATAATATGTTAAAAGTGTGTTATTTAAAATATCATAAATCACGCCACAAATACAACTTATGTACAACTCCCTAAGGAGTACATCACATCTCAAAACATAAATAAACAACAGACAAGCAAGCAACAAGGAATGAATTGAATGCATACATTCAATTGAATAAATATATATATATCTGGAGTATTTTATATCCACTTTATCCTATATCTATCCCAACAATCCATCCATCCCTTGTTTTGAAAACTTCAAATGTTTTTATTTTGATATTCATTCATTCCATTGGGATTGTTGTAAACAAGATTGTGAATTATTATTTATTGGGAACAAATGTTTTAAATTTTATATAAAATTATCATAAATATTTGTTATTTATTTACCAAATTTAATGCACCATCACCTCCTGCTCTATCTGAATCCATTGAATTGTCATCACGATTTAAATCACTATTTACACTTTGGTCGTCACCACTTAGGTCACCATTTAGATCTTCATCTGTAACAAAGATTATTTATTTTATTTTAATTATTAAATTTAATTTTAATTAATTTATTATTAATTTAAGAGTGAATTATTTTAATTGATTATAGGGTTTCTTTAATAGCCAATTTACATCCTAAAGGGTAAGAGATAGAATAACCCCTTAAATTAAGAAATTAATGCTCACTAAAATTTTTTATTTAAAACATTTCTTTCGAAAAACGCTCGCTTTTGACCCAAGATCCAGTTGACCTATGTTGCTCATTTACGAACTGATAGACTAATATCAACAAGACTGATTTTAGAGCACCTATATCATAATTTTGTTTGTAGCATCAATATTTTTAAGCGTTACAAACTTAGGACTAAACTTATAGTATACCTTGACATATTTCATATATACATGGTATTATAATCAGTGGCCAATCATCAGTACATCCTGTAAAAATGAAAAGTAAAATTCTATTTTGTGAGTTAATTTAAAATCAAATTTAGTCAATTCATATTTGATATTTATGTCAAATTTCTTATATATTATACATTACATTACATTATAGTAAAAAGTCATTGACTGTGTTTATTCTTGCAAAGTGCATGATAAGCTCCTTGTAAGTATATGAAAATATTGTAAAAAATTATATTTTTACAGGTCCTTCTTTTTCATCCACTTTACTCATAGCATCATCGCATCGTATTGGAAAGTGAATGTGAAGTTGAAGGGAAGAAGTAGTGATCGAACAAGTACCATACTTACTCTATGGTAGGCATGGCATATCTTCTTAAAATTACATTCCCTCATCTATCCATATATTATTATTGAAGTCAATGATGCACAAGTAACCAGATTTACAATTTTTTACAGACCCAATTTTAATATTTGTTACATTTCATATCATAAAATATCTCCTACAAAAGTTAAGTTGCGGTATATGGATATTTAATTTCAAACATTGAGTACACGGTAAACAAATTTGTTGTGGATATCATTTTGCCAATATCGGTGTGCACGTCATAATTTACTGTACTTTATTGAGAGAAAAGTAACATTAGTAATAGTTATGGCGGACGAGTCAATGCAGTATAGGTGTCGGTTGGCAAAGGTATTGATGACAATATTTCTGTATACATACTTTTATGTGTCTGTAAACTCTCAAGCGGTCACAGTTTAAGGATGTATGAGCATGACAATAATGTTTGATTTAAAGGCTCAAAATTTGTTTGTAGGTAGTCTTTTACTCAAAGAATATGTGGTTAAAATTTCAGCTTAGGTATCCGTGCAAATTTTTAAGAAAAAAGTCATTAAAAATCGATATAAAATACATTGGCTCTTATGGAGGAATCTCAAAAAACGACATATTTTGGAAGTTTTTGATAATTTTCATTTGGAATGAATGAAAACAAATTTAAAAAAAACTTTTTAATAGAAAGTAAACATATTAGCAATGAATTAGAAAAGAAAAAAACTAAGTGTCACTGTCCATATAAGGGATGTAAGAGCAGGGTAGATTAAGGGTTGAAAGTATTTTTATCTTATTTTCAATTTTGATGATGAATTTTGTTATAACTTCATGAATGTAGACGAAAAATAAGAATAAAATTTTTCGATATGTGTCTTGGTTTTCAAAATATCGAAAGCTAAATAAACAAAATTTTCGATATTTTGAAAATTAAACCAGATATCGAAAAATTTTATTCTTACTTTTCGTCTTATATCGTCAAGTAATAATATAAATTTATTATCAAAATTGAAAATATCTATTTTTAAATTTGTGCCCCCACTACCATGCTCATACATCCTTAAATCCGATTTGAATAAAATTTAGTACCAAGAAGGGTTTTGGTTTTTGAAAGGTCAAGTTCGTTAATGACAAAAATCGACAGATAAACATGGAGTAAGGGGGCTACACAAAGTACAAAAATTAGAATTTTTTTCAAAATAAAAAATATTTTTGTGTTTTTTTATTTGTTTTATGCAAAAAAGTACTTTTGCGATTTTTTCTTTAAACGCTTAGTTTTTGAAGCGCTACTTATTTTTTTTACTTGCGTGGTGGAAATTTGACAACACAGACTTACAACGAAAATTCGAATTTCAAACTTAGGCTTTGAAGTTATTTCTTAGTGAAGTTTAGTAGATAAATTGGATCATAAATGAAATGAACTATACTAACAAAAAGAATGTTTACAGTGCTGGAATCACAGCTTCCAGTATAGAGTACAGTGCTGTATTCTTGTACAAACTGCATGACACATTATGATCCTGAAGTAATGATAACTGGTTATATCATCAACACCCTATAAGAATTTCACACTGAATGATTCAAATAGCTTTCTATGTATTCTAGATTCTATATTATTATTATGATTATTAGAACATGAGTGGGTACATATTGTAAGAGAGTGAATGAGTGCGTTCGATGTTGGTACCTACCACGTTTTGAAGGTACAAAACTCACTTTATAGACTTTCACTGGTCACTCACTACATATATAAACCAACTTGATCATAGTTCACCGACCGTGAAAATAGCTTTTTAGGGGTTGTTTATTACTCTAGTGCTAGAATGTAGCAGCTACCTAGTTTTTTTTTTATAAAAAAATATCACAACTTGCATATGTGATGGAATTTAAACATCTTTTATTTATTTATTTTTAAAATTAAGTATTCAATTTAAATTATTATGGTGATTGAATTCAAATTTACGATAATTCAACATAAAAAAAAGATAGGCAATCATAGGGGCTATCGACAAAAGTGAAAAACTTAAAACTTTGGTATAACATGAATAATTTCATAAATTGAAAATTAAAATTAGCTAAACACGGTCACGTTTTGCTGTACTTTTGTCTGATGAATTATTAGTTGCGTAAATAAAAATTAGCTCAAGTCGTGAGGAATTCCACAATGCCCAACTCTTGACTAAAAACAGGCTAGAGAAATAAAATGATAATTTAATTTCTTTTTATTTATAGGCAATTTTATTACAGATATGATGCACAAATTACATAATGAACAAAATGAAATCTTAATATTATTTCTCTAGCCTGTTTTTTCTTAAGCGATACATTTTTTGGCTGTGAGTCTATTTTTTAGCCATCATGGTAAGCTTGAATTTACTTAATCGAAAGATAATATATTTAAAGTTTATCGATAATTGTAATTCAACGATGGTCATTTTTGACATCTATTAGGTAGGATAGATGAACATTTGAATCATCAGTACAAAAGCAAAAGAGCCATTTCCTTCGGCAATTCTCTTAAAAATTATCGTATAATGAAAGTGGAAAATTATGTTTGAAGATAAAAGTTTTTGATAGAAAAAACACAAACTTCTGCTAATAAATTCTTAAATGACGAATAAAATATCACAATCAATTCTGTATTTTGAATATAATTGAAGAAGCAAACAAGAAAAATAAATGTGAAAAGTGAATAATATTCGATAACGAACAATAGCTACGAACAAATTGACGTTTATTATAATTGATGGGCCATTAATGTGCTAATTTCTATTATTTAGAATCTTTGAAAAATAGCATCAGGCAGGCTTGTTATATGGCCTGGCCTCTGTTTGTCTACATATAATTTACTATGCTTTTTTTTCTATTCAAGTCATATTTCCGAAACTAATTTATAAATTATAACTAGTAAAACGTCCATTTTATTAAAACCAAAAATCACCCCTTTTTTTTAAAATCAATTAATAGCAAATAAATAGCTTTTTTGATTATAAAAAAAAAATACCGAACAGGGTTAAAATTGTTACCAACTTACCGTTACTAAATACTCATATCCGAATCAACGATTCATTTATTCTAAACACGCGAAAAACAACATATACTGAGGGTGACTGTCAGTTTAGTTTGAACTAACAAACATTCAAAAATCGCTTACGTCATATCATGATTGATGACGTCAAAGTGTGTGTATGTATATCACAGTAACATCATTCGAGTTACATTGTTGTTAATGTGTTTTAACCCTCTAAGATTAATCTACATAAGCCAATCATATTCAACCCTAATCATATTTTGTGTCCTCTCAAAGGAGTTTTTATACATACAAAACAATAAAAAAACATCCCTTATGTGTATTGGAGGGGTTTTAAAATTTGTGCCATATTTTTTTTGCTTGATTTTAAAATGAATAGATTTTTGATTTATTTTATATTTTTTAAATTTTATATTTGTTTTTTTTTTTTTTGTTTTTTTATATCTGATCCAAAATAGTCTCTTTTCAAATAAGAGAAAATGAACCACGAAATATATTAAGTGATGCTTCAAATGAACGTTAAAACCAGAAAGCTAATAAATATTTTGATTCACACACACCCTTATTTGATATTGATAAATTTGAATAAATCGAATATTTATTTTAGCTGTTTAATGTTTATTGTATATTCTCATTTACAGAATGTAACTAATTCATTTATGTTATGTAGTTTGTATTTCATTACAAAAAATAAGGATTTTAAAAAAAAATTAACTGAAGAGATTGAAGAAAGCACACTTTCCCATCAGAAAAACTCAATCAAGGCCTTGTTATTCTCTAAAGAAACAAATTCCAGCTTTGTTGAATTGAGAGAGAGAAGATGATATTTAACTTTCGCTAATACTAAAATCAATTGACAACAAGTGAAAACAAACAACTGACTGAGTTAATTGTTGAAATACTATGTATAGACACTATTGATTTCGCAATCGTTTATTTTCTTACGTCATGTAAGTAAAGAAAGTTAGTCACTATTCCCATATAATACATACTATATAATTTGCGCCTAATTTTCACCGTCACGGCGACAACAGAAATTTTTTTTAAATAAAAGTCCTATATTGAAGTGTTTTTAAAGATATGGTTTATTATATAACAAGGCTAATTTTAAAAAGATTAATTTGGAAAAGACATTAGTTGAAAGCATGAAGAGTATTTTCCTATAAAGAAAAGCTGCACTCGTTTTTCCATAAAAAAACATTTAAAGTGATGAAATGAACGGTAAGTCTCAAATTTTTTCATAATTTCATTTCTTTGGGAACGTTTACGGTTTCCCCTTATGTATAAACTTGTTAATAATTGTTACATAACATATGAATGTTTGGTACAATTTGTATGAAAATTATAAAAATGACAATATATATATATATATATATATAAGATTGTATTGTGATGAGGGAGCCTTCGAAGAACCCATCATATTCACATATTTCTTGTTCGTAACTACACACATCATCTGAATATTACTACAACATAACAGCTTGTTCGGACCAACGATCACTGTTTGATATTCAAATCATGTATTTGAAATGTTCGATTTTGTAAAAATACATAACAAAAAAAAACACTGAGAGAGAGAGATTTGCTTTTTAGTTGTTCGGTGCTTACAAAGAAGAGCTATTGTAAAAAAGATCACTCACATATCAGCCGATGCCGCCGCTTACTACACAAATAGGAGGTAGTCGGACGTATTATTATAATAGCTGTAATGTTTATGAAATGGATTCATATGTAAATTTTGATTCAGCTGTTATTCAATCAATATTATTTATGATATATTTTATGGTTCAAAAAAAAACACATCTTACGGAATTTGTTTTTAGAAAAGATTTTTAAACAACACATGTGTTTAAAAAATTACAAAGGAATAGAAGTTAAAATTCTATTTATTCGAAGTTAAATCATTGACTAAACTCGAAAGTATTTTCCTTTAAGGATCTTATCAAAAATTACATTTTCTTAGGATTATCTTTAAATCGAGTAAATACATTCTTATCAATGCCCTTTATAAGCTGGGAAATTTTAATACCCCTTTTTTAAATATTTAAGTTGAAAAAAATTGCATTCGTGTCTAGAACTCGAATAACCTAATTGGTACAGCGCTTGACATGAATCCAAGAAGTCCGGGTTCGAGTCCTGGTTCGAGTGTATTTTTTTCAATTCTCTTTAATTAAGTTTTTCTTTTGTTTTCAATAATTTAATAAGGTTTTAACTTTAATTTCTTTTTTTTTTTTAAATTTTCATTGACTAGTTTTGGATAAATCTATGAAAACATATCACCCATCTACCATTTCACCATAAAACCAATGTTAAATTATGTCTAATTTTGAATTGATTTAGACTTAGTCCAACTTAGTCATATAAATAATTTCAAGCTTTTGTATTTAAAATTGCTTTGGTGCTTGTACATCCTTAAACAAATATCAGAGCTAGTGATTTGAATGTTCGATCCGTTTCACACACGTTTACGAATGTAAATAACTGTATTTATTTATACAAGTTAGCTGTAAACGACCAAATATGTAAATGTAGAATAAAAGTGATTTTCGAACAGGAGAGAATATGATTTTATCCCAACTATCAAAAAATAACATATGACCAAAATGTATAGTCAAGCTTCAAGCTTCTACACATCTAAATATTTGAGATCAATGTACCTACAGGATAGTTCATAAGAACTTCACAACTGGAAATTTTCATGTTCACCCAAACCGGAATTGGGATGTAACGCATAGCAAGAAATCTTATCCATTTTTGAGTTATGAATTTTTCAAACTATTTATAGTTTTTAAAAATATATTTAATTATTTAATTCTTCGTATATTCTTCGAAGTTCTATTAAGGGTCTATTTGGCTAAGTGCTCTGAACCATTGCTTCGAGGTCCGATACTCGAGCATGGCCCGCTAACCTCTATACTCACTCACTCATATTCTTCGAAGGACTTTTTTCGATGTGTTAAGAATAGCTTCTTCGTCGAAATATTTTTGCTATTACCTTTCAGCGTTTCCTTCAGGAAAATTACCTTTTTCTACCAAATGACGATGTACATTTAAGAACACTTGTTTTTTAGGAATTCTTCGATCATAAAAGCGTCGTTGATATTCCTGCATTGACGCTATTGCATTTTCGTCACAATATCCGTAAATAAAATTAAAATCTGCATATTCTTGATTTGTAAAAGTAGCCTATCTTCTTTATAGACATAAAAATGCACATAACTCCTTAACTATTGGATTTTGGACAAAAGTATATAAGACACTTTCGACTTAAAATTGTTCAGAGAATACGCTCTTAAACTATGTGTATTGAGTCATGGAACACCCTGTATAAGTATTGTTTGAATAATATTCAGATGATATGATGTGAATATGATATAATATTCAAGTTAGTAGATGATAGGTAAGTTTAGTGTATTCAGTAATGGGTATGTTTATGTTTATAAAATGTTTTGAATAACAAAACATACCTTACTACATATTACCAATAAAAATATACTATCATATTATTATTGTAAGCCTAGCTAGGAACAAGAAGCTCTAGTGGCTACTATCATCTTACTATCTTCATTTGAATAAAGTACCTACTCAAACAAAAATAAAAATGGATCATTTACATCTTATGGAAATAGCTGGCTTTTTTTTTTGTGGTATCAATATCATTTTTCTTTTTGGTTCTTTACTTTTCAATATGTAAAGAAACGGAAACATTATTGTTTTTATTTAGTTTTAATATACTGGACTTTTGCATTGTATGAATATATTTTGAATATTTGGGTGATTTCAAGAAATATTCTAAAACATTATCAAAAAGAAAAGGTTGCTAATACATGCTTAAGAGAATACAGAAATCTTGTTATAACTGTCTCATTGAAATTCCTCGTGAAAAAATTTAAGCAATTAATTTCATTGGATGTAAAAAATTATTACTTTTAGTACATATACAAATTTTTGAACAATAAATCTGTACATTTTTTAATAGCATTTTGGTAGCGATATAAAAAAAATAAACATTGTATTATGAAATGAATGGAGAAAAATCAGTTCAAATAATAATAAAAATTTTTTATTAATGATCAAAAATATACCAATTATTAACACATGTCTGCATTTTGGGTGTACATCATATAATAATATCTATCAAATTATAACCCCTTTCTATATAACCCCCTTCACCCAAATATTAAAATTCACCCTTGGTAGCTTGGCTAACTTGGCTAGTATGCTGATCTTTTTTATATTATGTATAATATGTAAAATGCATTTTCAATATGACAGTTGATATATTGATTTAAGTTTTATATATGATTGATTATTTACTACTTAGAAATGTAACCAAAATTATATATATATTTTTCATTTAGTTAACAAATATTTTTTCTCGAATATTCTAGCTATTATTACATTTTAATCCTTTTGAAAAAATGCCAGATTAATATTATATTAAATTTTAATATTTAATTTTATATATTATTTTTTAGCCTATTTTTTCCTGTCTATTCGAGATCTGTTTTATTCTTTTGATTCGATATCTATCTTATTCTGTTTTTGATAGAAGAGATTTAAGGTGATTGTAAACCAACAGTATTGTAAAAAAAGTTTTGGTTTATTGCACGATACATACATATAAACCAATTATATGCTTTGTCATCAAGTAATGAGTTATTTTTGGCTTTACAATACCACTCAACTACAAAAATATATAATATATTGTGTGCAAGTGATGCTTATAAATTTGATAATATAGATATCTTTCTTCAATCATCCATATTCTAACTATAGTCGTCTCTCTTCATCAAATGATGGATCTTCGAATTTTAATAATTAAATTAAAATTTTGTTTTTATATCATCGACAACCTTATATTTTTATGGTATTATTATAAACTACAGGATTTTCTAAATATTTTATCTAGTTTTTTTAAGGATAACTTATATGCTTCATCTTTTTTCAGCTAACTTTGAACAACCAACTAGATTTTGTGATTTTTAGAAACTTTGTTAATCAAAAAATGTATTTATAAAGTTTCATTGAAATCCCTTAAAGGGGGTTAAATCAAATTTTATTTAAATGAATATCAAACAAGTGAACAGGTATCATATTCACTTGATTATAATCAAAACATTTAAAAAATGAATACATAAATAACATGCATAAACATAACTACATAATAGGTAATAGATTAGATAAAATGTCATTCGAATTAAACCCTTTTTTTTTTAAATAAACATAATCTACCACACACAAGTGAACTTGTTGCACCTCTATCTAAATAATATATGTATTATGTAATAAATATGATGTAAAAAGGTGTTTTTTATCAATTTAAATAAAATGTAAATGATGCATTTAATAATAATATTATAATATTAATATCCTGTTTTGTATGCCTTTAGGACAGGTACTACTAACTAACTAACTCAAAGTAGGTACCAGTAGTAGGTATAGAAGGGTTCATTTTATTTTATTTTAAGGTAGTATGTCATCATCATCGAGAATATCACAGTTACGAGTGTGCTGAGTGGGTTTCGTATCCATTTACACAGCTCCAACCGAACAAGGAGTGCATTTTGACCCATTGAATTCGAACTTTTTCAACTTGCTCATCGATTAGAGTGGGAGAAAAATTGTTATAAACAAATAAATTGTTTATACAGTCATAGCTCCTAAACTATTGAAAATTTTTGTAAACAATGATCGATTAGTGGGCATTATTTGAAGAACTATTGATCGATTAGTTCTTCAAATAATGCCCAGAAGATGGAATTCATACTATCTGTCTTCTGTGTAATTTATCTTAAAAACTAAACGATCGAATTCATTTTTTTGACCTTGGTTGAATAGAGAAAATTATGCGCTTTCAAATGAAGTTTCACAAGAAAGTGGGTGAAATTTCAAATTTCATAGTCGGGCTGGCTAGGGGCGAAAGGGTGAAACCTAAAATTCTCTAGGTACCCTTTTTGAAATTCCCCCTAGATATCTAAATTGACGCGGTCAAGAGTTATTAAGAGTGGATACTTTTGAAATGAACGCACTGTATAATTGATTAAAAAAAAGTTATTGCTGATTTGACTAGAATGTTATGTATGATTTCGATACTGTCATACTACCTTAATTTTTGTGGCTGATAATAATGTTACAACAACACAACAACACATTCTATCTACCTTTATTTAAATAACACTATCAAAAGTATTAAAAAAAAAAAACAGGTATTATGCTTACACTAACCAGTCTCTATTAGCATATTATTATATAACACTGTGTTGTTATTGAATATAAAAAAAAAGAATTATTTAAGTGGTGGCACGCGACTTAAATAATCGTAGTCACGTGGTTTATTTATATTTAACCCCTTTTTTTTTATATATAATACTTACAATTTAAAAGGGGTATTAAAAAAAAGTAATACTTCTTTTATATGTTATGATGTATTTACATATTGATAAAGGACAATTTGATGTAATAAATATTTCCTTAGGGATGTAAAATAATATTCAAAGCACCAACCAATAGGAGTAGAAACCCTTCACTTATTTCTTTTTTTAACTGGCTCTTATATATATTAACAAGATATATGGTTTTTTAATTGTGATTAAACTATGTGCCAGTTAAGTGTGATATATTTTATTTATTTAATAATATGGTGGTAGGTTTTTATTTTTGACTCTTGTTTCTGTCACTTTAAGAAATGATGATTTCTTTTTTTTTTATGTAATGAAAACTTATTTTGTCACGTTGAGCAGTTTTTAGAGTGAACAAATTGAATTCTTCCTAAACGGATAGACTGATTTTGATGAAGCTTTTTGTGTGTGTTCAAGGAGGATGCGACGAGGATGGTTTACATTCACAATTCGCTCCACTACAAAGAGTTTTTGAGGATTTCGCACCAAAAAAATTAAAATCTATGAAATAAATGGTGGAAACGCTTATAAATGATATATTACATTACATCTTACTATTCAAAATACTTGCGCTAGTTTTTATTTGCGCTCCCACCATAATTATCTAAAATTTTAAACAGCTATTTGAAAAGTATTGAGGTATTATTTATAATTATTCAGCTATTGTGAATAAGTATTTATTACACCTTTATGCGAGCGCAAATCACTGCCAAAGATTCTAGCCAGTCCAAAGGTCAGTTATTTCAAAGTTTTACGTTTTCACTTCCGTCGATAGTCCCAATAACTGAATATGTCGGCCGCGACGGGTTAAATGTAGTCTTCTGTTTCATCTTTAATTTTATTGAGATCATATATTTATATTTAAGAGATAATGGATATTGAAATTTTAAAGCGTGCTAACCGTAACGTAACGACTATTTGAATGCGTGTGAACCAAAAAAACAAAATAAACTATAAATATTATAATTTAATAAAAAATTAATAATAATTTTTTTTTAAATCATAAATTACGTGTTTTATTATTATTTAGGTATAAAATAAAAATTATTTTTAATGTGTTTAAAAGTTATTTTTTTTTTTTTTTATAAAAAGGAAATATAATGACTTGAACAATACACTACACCATATAATTAACACAAAATTTACAAGTAATATTCTATTCTATTACACATGTACAATAAAATAATGACAATTTTCTAATAAAAATATAAAAAATCAAACCATAACTTGTTATTACAAGTCGAGTGTTAATTTGCAACAAATATCATTATATATTTTTAAAAAATAATTGAATTAATAACTAAAGTAAATATAAATAAAATATAAAAAAAAATTATTATTGTTTAATTAAAACGGATGTATATAACTAATAACTGACTATTGGTTTTAATGTTTTGGGCTTTGAATTTAAAAAAAAACTAAACCGTAACAAAATAAATATCAACTTTTACATTATTAAATATAAATACTCAAAGCTATATATTAAAAAAATTTATTTATTATATTCCTAGTATCATTATTTTTTATTAATTATTAATTACATTTAATATATTATCTAAGTTCGTTATTAAATAAATTGTGGTTCACGAATGCGTTATACTTTTATGAATAAATACAGAGTGGCCTGTAACTCGATGAACATAGCTTAAGAGCGTATTTATTGGAAAATTTTAAGTCGAAAGTGTCTTATATTTGAATTATGTCCTAGAAAGTAATAGAAAGTATATGAAATAAATGAATAAAACATGAAAATTTTTATTAATTTATGTCAAATAATTACCTTTTTCTAATAGGGGAGAACCCTAATGTCGAATTGACCATATTACCCATAAAAATGTAAAACTAGAATTGATACCATGACAAAATTTGCAAGTAAAATAAAAATAAAAAATAAAAAACGAAAAACGAAAAAGTTTTAAGCAATCAAAGATTGCATTCAAAGATTGCCCATCTCCTTTTACCAAAAGTTTACCAAAGTTTTATATGTAATCACTATGGCGCTAGTCACGTTTGACGTCACTAGTGAGTATCTTCCTCTTTGTTTAATTAGGAATTTTAAACTTTCATATTGTACATACTAGAAAAGATTTTTTTAAACCAATTTCACTTTTCTATTCGTGAAGTGAGAATTCTTCATCCCCTAAGTTTATAACGCCCAAAAAAATCAATTATTTTCTTAAGGTTTTTGTTCGAAAATTTTTCGTTGCATATTTTGAAAATGAGTAGTAGTTTGGAAAACATATTTTTAAGGAAATTTCAAACACAATTGCAAGAAATTGACACACTAGCAAAAATAGCGAATATATTGGATAAAAATGAAATATATTTAGCCAAAATTTTTAAAATAAAAGTGAAATAAACTTACCGTTTGAAGGTGGGGTTGATGGCGGTTTTTCTAATCGGCTCCGAGAATGTTCCACTAGAAAAGAAGAAAAAAAAAGGTATTTATAAAGTATATATTTGGGAAAATAATTTTATTCTAACAAAATATAAAAATAATAACCAGCAATCAATAAGAACGTTATATATTTTTTTGAATGAATTGGTCACCACAACCAACAACGATTGCTATAGCAGGATAGAATTATATACATATCTATATATTTATTATGATGTCGTGCCGCGGTGGCATATTGGCACGTGAGGGGTCAGTAATGTTAAGCTCGTCAAGAATACAACTCCCTTGAGACAGAACACAAGGTATTGATACCACATACGTCCATCGTGATGGTTGGATAAGATGATGACCACGTGTGGAGTTTACCGCTGCGTTCGACCAGGTGACCACTATATAAACATATAGCACATTACACATAGTGTTGGGACTATTATTATTATTATTATTATCATCCTTAGGATACGATCATCATGGACGCAGGTATTTACTGGATGTCTTCCTTGACAGCGATCGACATAATATTGTATCTTATAATAGTTTAGTCTTTTTCTTTTTGCGCCCTTACGATTTTTTAAGAAGAATGTTGTTTTATGTCTAACGGTTTACAACATAGACTCAGTTGACCTATGCTGCTCATTTACGAGCTGAGCCTCACTGTCTTGAGCACGCTATAAAAAGTTCAGCTTGATATCTTTTTTCGTTTTTGAGCTATCGTATTCACAGACAGACGGTCAGACGGACAGACAGCCGAAATGGACTAATTAGGTGATTTTATGGGCACCTATGCCATAATTTTGTTCGTAGCGTCAATATTTTTAAACGTTACAAACTTAGGACTAAACTTATTACACCTTGATATATTTCATATATATAAAAAATCAAAAGTTTTATCCAAAATTTCTCAGGTAGTCGTATATCCTTAACAAATATACAAAATTTAGACTTTTCTGACACTTTTTTCAACGCAAGGCAAATAGATAGCCATTCTGTAGAGTTACACATACAAACACATTAAATGTTAACAAGTTGGTGCCTACATGCATGTATCTAAAAGTAATATGATATTTGTATAAAAACGTCCTTATTATTGATATGAGTACAATTTTGAGTAAAAGAGCAATGTTACATGTTCAAATATCATCATCAAAGTATATGCCTAACATTAGGTAGGTAATGCAGGAGAAATGTGTATTTCTTGATCGGATCATCATACCAGAGGTACACATCTAACTACCTGCCTAATATCATCTACCTATCAATAAATATTTTCTTAACTAAATAATGAAAATAACGCTTTTTATTTTACCCTTTTTTTTGTTTTTAGTATGACACCGTGAAACTGATGACATAAATAATACGTTCTAATGGAAAATCTATTATTCCCAATTTCTATAATTTTAAAAAAAGTACCTTTGTATACTTATAAATAAAATTTTCAACATTTATTTTGGTTTTCAAAATATCGAAAGCTGAAAAATTTTCCATATTTTAAAAATTATGTCAGCTATCGAAAAATATATTCTTATTTGAAAAATTGAAAAAATATATTTTTTAAATTTGTACCCCCATTACTGTGCTCATACATCCTTAATTTTATAGGTATTTTTTCCTTGCCATCATTTTGAAATATCTCATCAAATAACTTCAAGTTTTGTAATGCAATCGACATTTGTGAAAATTCCCAATCAATGTGAAAAATATTCCAATATATGAATACTATAAGCCAAACCATTATTATATATTCATGAATGAATATATTTTACTCTATATTGGTAAACATTTTTTTTAAATAAATAAAAAATTAATGTTGGCAAATGTATTCGATAATGTTACAAAGTGGATACGAAAAATATTTCTAAATATCTAAACTTATTTCATCAGAAAAACTCAAACAAAATAACTGCACAGCAATTGAGATGTATAGTTTATTGCGTAAAAAATATAAGCACTGGTAGGAATGGACGATTAATTAATCTTAAAACTGAACCTTTCATGTAATAATACGAACGAAAGAACGAGAAATGTCGTGGTACACCCGGTAGGAACTAATTTGTTACATAAATATAGCTGTTACTTATTTATTTACAGAATATTGATTATGCCATAACATAACATTTCTTTGTACTTACTTTAAATTATCTCTATTATCTTTAACTTCTGACAACTAACTTTTTTTTAATGAAAAACATAAAATTTTTAACAAAAAATACAAATTGACAAACTATACAAATATTTTTGGCATATTCTCAAAATTCATAGCAAACTGAATCGCTTGAAAAAGTTTTAGCTTCGGGGTTTAGTGTCGCAATATTAACTATGATATAGACATTAGTTTCGAATATTTTTTAAGAAAATGTCTGTATTTCTAATGTTTTTAATTTGAGCGTTCATTACAAAATAATGAACGTTTTTAAATGAACAACCTATATATATATATTTACCATATGATTATATTATTTTTGGTTATTTTGCGTATACATTATTATTTGTTTTAAAAAAGATATACTGAATATGTATTAGCTTGTGTGACTACATTATTTATCAAGCCAAATACTAGTAGTATATTTTACAAGGATGGATATTGAGCTTGGAACGGCTCCCCAAGGGGTCACTCAAGCCCCAAAGTATTATTTTTCACCCTTGACTAAGACTTTTGCATATATCTTACTATCCGATGCCCATATGGGAACCAGTACATCGACAAACCATTATTTATATCTTTATACATACTCTTTTACTCTATATATAAACATATATATATAGTTATTTTTTTAATACACATATATGTTTAGGTACTTATGTTCTTTTTTATCAGAGAAATATTACAATTTTATTATAGTGAATAAAACACGATTAAAAATTAAATGTCTATTCAAATTTCTTGTATGCACAATTTTTGAATTTTATAATTATAAATTAAATATCTTTATACCATGTATATATGAAATATACATAGTATATTAAGTTTAGTCCCAAGTTTGTAACGCTTAAAAATAATGATGCTAGGAATAAAATTTTGTCATAGGTGTTCATAAAATCACCTAATTAGTCCATTTCCGTTTGTCCGTCCGTCCGTCCGTCTGTGGACACGATAACTCAAAAACGAAAAAAAATATCGAGTTGAAATTCTTACAGCGTACTCAGGACGTAAAAAGTGAGGTCAAGTTCGTAGGACCCATCTTGTAAACCGTTTGAGATAGAACAAAAGTTATCAAAAATTAAACAACTTTTGTTTGAAACATTTTTTCCTAAACATCACTGTTTACCCGTGAGAGCGCCAATTAGACGGAAATTTTATAATATTTACTATAGTTGATTATCAGTTATGTATGTGTCACATGTTTGTATGTGTAATGTGATAAAGAAATCAACACTGACTATACATGGTATTTCAACAATTAACTCAGTCAATTGTTTGTTTTCACTTGTTTTAAATAATATTTATTTAATATTTAAGTTATTTAAATTTATAATTATAAAATTTAATTAACATTCACTTGAACAAAAACATAATATATTTAGTGAATTATTAAAAACTGAATAACCTTTTGAAATATAATAAATAACAATAATAACAATAGTTACATATCGTATAATACGATACTGCTTTAATGCTAATTAAATTATTGTATATTTAATTTCAATAAAACTACAGGCATATTAATTACATGCATATTAGATGTAAAAGTAGTGCTGTAGAATTCCGTACGAGCAGAGCTAGTCAATATTATTATTATTATACAACAGGTAAAGTTATCCTTGCGTTTTAGTTTTATACTTGCATACAAAATAATTGGATTTTGAATATATAAATATATGATTTTTGTGGTCAATTCATAGAATCGAATAACAAGGGAAAAATGAATAATATTAAAGATTCATATTTATATTATTATTGTTTTTCATATTCATAGATTTTTTTTTTAAGTACTGCACGCTAATATCATCTTTTATTATTAATTATTTATTACCTATATATTACTTTTATACGAAGGCATTACTAGTTAAAATTATTTTAATTACCATCAACTACTGTAAAAAAAAACAATGTTTTTTGCTTCTAGCTATTAGCGAATTGCCGAAGGAAATGGGGCTATTGCTTTTGATCTGATGATGGAATTTTGGAAAAATTTTCACTTTCTGCACTTCTCATCAAAGTTTGTTTTGATTATTTCAACTGACATGTAAATTTTTGAACTTGAAAACCATATAGTTAAAAAAAAAGATTAGTTTAGCCATTTTTAACCCCCACATGTGTGTGTGTCTGTCTGTGTGTTTGTCTGTCTGTGGCATCGAAACGTCTAAACGGATGAACCGATTTTGATTTTTTTGGTTTTGTTTGAAAGGCAATTTAATGGAGAGTGTTCTTAGCTATGTTTCAAGTACACATATAGGATTCCTTATTCGAAAAAAAAATTAAAAATTGGCGATGATCTTCCAAAACGGCTCGGTTTGGAAAAAGTTTTCCGGAAAAAGGCAATTTAATGGAGAGTGTTCTTAGATATGTTTCAAATGTGAGTTTAGGATTTTCTTAAACTTTGTTACTTGTTATTAGTTTAACCAATTTACAAAGTAAAAGAAAATAAGATCATCAAAGTGAGTGTACGGAAATAATTTGTAGGTTAACTATTTATTAAAAATAGTTTTTTTAAAAAACAAAACTTAATTAATAATTGTTTTTTAATAATAATAATAAATATACTTATATAAATATAGATAATACATTAATTAAATCGTTTGGTTCAGTTGTTATTAACTGAATTGGCACATCAAATAATAATAAATTTAAAAAAAAAAAAAATATAGTATTTTCAAAAACAATTGTTTATGAAATGTAATTAATATTATATTAAATATTGGATACCAAAAAAAAAACAAAAACAAAAATATATAATAAAACTCATTATGAAAAAGTATTTATTTATCCACGAAACCAACCAAATATGTGAGGGTGGTTTCTAATAATTAATATCAAACTATAAACAGATCAACGAGAAATATTTTTTGTGTGTGAGTAAAAAGGGGATGAGAAATGAGAAAAACAAAAATATATATATATATTATTAGGGATGGTAATAATTATTACATATAAGTCGAAGGAAAAAAATTATAAGAACTGCATCTGATCGCCAATTTATTGCAAAAAAAAAAAAATCATATACAATAAATTGTCCAAATCCAATTATAAACGATCATATTGTAACGTTTAAGGTTCGTTAATTCTCGGAATTAGTCGCCTACATGAGTTTTGCGAACAAATGCAATTTTCTCGTACCTACAATACAGTAACTGTATCTAGCTTTAGCTACAAAGAAGTAAGCTTTAATAACATTAATATACGCTTAAGTTCCCATACAAGTCGTATATTTTCTTTTTCATTATTATTAATATAGATGAGAAGTTAAATATTACTTTTATATCAGATATGTATTTGTAAGACAGGGTGATTCATTATACAGGGTTAATCATTTTAATCTAATATGGCTAATAACTTGTTTCGAAGCTAACCAATCAAAAAAAATTTTAACAAAAGTTGTAGAATTGATGGGAGGATATTATGTTCTGACATCAGATTGGACCCAGTTCTCCGGGTTGTTGTAATTGTCAATTTAGATCTTAAAAGGTAAGACATAGAATAATACTTTCAATGAGAAAGTTACCACTCATGAAAACAAACTAACAATTTTATTTAAAACTTGTTTTCGAAAATAGTTTGTTTAAAACTGAAGGCTAATAGCTATATAAATTGGTCCACCCTGGGTAAAAAAATTACTTCTTCTTAAAAGAGTAAATTGTATGGATAGATAACTGAGTCTATGGATTGTATATATGTTTTACATTGAAAATTTAATATAATTTCCTAACAAAACTAAGTAATTATGTTAACGTAGAATTCCCAGAGGCAACAAGTTTAATTATTTTTCAATAATTTTAATATGACATTTACTATACTATTTACATGTAACAAATTGAAAATTAGTCATAAAAGTGCTTTTTAACACCAAAATTATCCACTGGAAGCGCTGACATCGATTAGATTGTTCCTATCATTACTATGCACCCTGCGAATAGCTACTTTTGTAAATTTAGCCTTTTATATGCACAATTTTTTTTTGTAGAAAGTCTTAAGTAATTATAATTATTATCAATTAATTGTTAAGTCTATTCACTGATTATTAAGTGGGTTTTATTAATTTTTAAAATGTTAGTATATATTATATTGTTCCTCAATATCAAAAACTTTTCTTATATATTAAAGTTTATGAAAGCTACTCGATTCAAAAGAACTTAATTCGATACAGTTTTTAAAATATTTGTACAAACATTTATTAAAAGTTTTTACCTTAAAAACTTCAATTAAATAAATTTTTGAATGCGATAATTTTTTATATTAAAATGAATGCTTTTTTTACTTACATTTGCATAATTGATCGATAGCTGATAAATTCCAATCGTTGGAATCCATTATTGAACGATACTTATTAATATTATTACAATTTGTAACAATCGTTGTCATTTTAACAATAATAAAAAATAAAACTTTTTTTTTTAAACAAAATAAATTAATATATAACAGTTTTTATAAAATATATTTAAAAACAAATATTAATAAAGTAATGAATTAATTAGATACAATAATTTAAGAACATTTTACTAAGTAAGTAGATGGATATACGTATTTGAAGTTTAAGTTTTTTTTTCGAATTCATTCAACACTGAACAAATGTTAGAATCTCACTGAATTTAGTGGACAGTGGTCAAGTTGTAATATAGGGAATATATATTTGAGTTGTTGTATATCTTATAACATGAGGGTGATACTATGTGATATGAATGTATTTCATCCCCCTTTTCATATTATATTCGCAAACTTAGCGCCCTTCTCAATTAAATATAATACCACGCGTTTTTACTTATTATAGTAAAATGTTACTTACTTGCTTATGCTCATTTATAATTCTATTTTTTGAATATTTTTGTGAAATAATATCAAATTTTACATCTGTGTATCTGGAAATTATCGTAATTAATTTCACTGTACAAAAAATTGTAAAAAAAACAATGTTCCTTATCGCACATCACAATTTGTTTGCTGGTTGGTAGAAGTTAAAAAGGAAATTTTATGTTATGTCATAATAAATATCTTGATCAAGCCAAATGAAGGTAATGTACGCACATATTGAGCACAAAAAAAAGCACAAAATGAAAATGTACATAATCAATCATTCAAATCAGCAAAAAAATCAAAGCAAATCCGAGTAAAAAAGTAAGCGCCATATTTATAATATACGAAGATAAGATAGGAACATAGTTCCAATCGGGTGTCCCAGAAAAACTCTGTTTTATTTTATTTTTAATTTTATACAAGTATATGAATCTCTGATCGGGGAAACGTAATATCTAAGGACTTTTTACTTTTTAATAAGATCTTTTTATCTTGCTTACTGTTCTACATGATAAAAGAAAATGAAATATTTATAAATTTTTTTTAAAACTCTTAAAAATTTGTAAGTTTTTGGATCGGATATCGGAACAATTGATTAATATTAAAAATATATTAAATATTAATAACATATTTATAAGAAGAAAACTTAATTACTTAAAAAAAGCTCGATATGTTTAGTCTTAGTCACATAAAACATAATTTATAACTATAATAATAAAAACACCCCATTATTAAATTATTATTATTATTATATTTTCCTCTTTTAACTCAACAATTTGAACTTTCATATTGAAACAAACACACATTAATATATGAAATATTATGGCTCATTTTGTTCTCTTTTTTTTTTTTCATTTTTATTAATTATCAATAAATTTTATTTTATTAATATATGAAAAAAAAAGCGAACGATATTAATATTATATTTATACGAAAAAGAAATAAATACAAAAATATTAAGGTCACATTAACTAATTGTTTTTTATATAATTAACTAAAATATAATGAATATGTAACGAAAAAATAAATTATTATCTTCATAAATTACATCGATATATTTATTATAAACATTTTGTAAGAAATGGTTTGAGTCTAGGGTAAATGTTTGTTTACGACTGACATCTGTTGATATACAATATTAACTTATATGTATGAAAATATGGAAAGCTTACGCTTTCCAAAAAAAGTTTCTATTTTGTACAGTTAAGGATCTAAATAAGCTATTAAAAAAAACCCGAAGAACTATGTACAATCTGATATTCGAACATGATATCCCTCAGCAAACTTTGCAACTTATGTTTGGCTCAAACGAGATATTTATGTGTATAGATTAAAATGGCCCATCTTGTATGTGTGTATAAAGTCTATGTATAGTTAGTATATGGATATATATACGCATCAGTACCTAAAGGTCCAAAGCATTTGCTTTTGCAGTTTTAAGTATATTTACACAGTATATCAATAAGATGAAGTTTCCCTAGAGATGGCATAGCATAGCATAGCATAGCGTGGCGTGTGAGCTGTTAGAGGTATTACCAACCTAATAATAATACATATATTACTACAACACTGTTTGTTCATTCACAAAGAGATTGAACTGACCATGATCATTCAGTTCAGTTCAGTCGTACCACTACACACACACACACACATATAAAGTATACAGGGTGTTCTTATAATTGACTATAGAAATCTGCTTCCTGAATAAGATGAGAAAAAAAAAAGAAAATCTTCTTTACCAAATTTGAATCTGAGGCCTTATTTTCGAGATAATTAACATACTCTTATATTAATCAATTAATAAAAATACATTCATCAAAATAAAATTCACAGAGAATGTATTTTATCAAAGTGTGGAGGAGTGACCTGAATTCAAAACTACTACAAAAAAAACTCTATTCGCCTATTTGTATTAATATAAAAACTAACCAATAAAATTTCTTTGTAAATTAAGTTTTGTACGCAACGTATCGTCCGCATATCACATACTTAAGCCATATATTTATCAAAACGGGCCCTGTACTCACAGACGATTTTGTTTTAGAGTTTTATTTAGGTTACTCCTTAACACTATGATAAAACATAGCCTCCTCAGATCCATATTTGGTAAAGAATATTTTCTTCTTATTTTATTTCAGGTTATGCAGGAAGTGATAGTTCTGCAGATAATTATAAAACACTCTGTATATACTAACAATTCAAATACCTTCATATAATATGTTTGAGAGTTGAGATAAAGATTGTTGAAACGTTTTTAAAATTAGATTCCTTCAATGCATACGTTATTATTTGTGTATTCACCTTTTTTTTTTTTTTTTAATACATTTATTTATACATTTTGACCGCTTTATAAAAAGGAAGTAACAACAGCTACCACTACTGTACTCTACTATGAGTGAAGCTTTTATCCTTTTGGTATTGAAATGTGCCTGAAGCTATCTAAAAACCACTTTGATATGTAATTCAAATACATTTTATTTTATATTAAGATGAATTTGTTATAAATATTTTATATATTTTATATTGGTTTTGGTCAAAATCTTAAATAGAAACACTTTGTTTATATGTAATACTATAAAAAAAAATGAGTGTATGAAAGTATTTGAGACTTACGTTTCAAATCTTGAGGATGGATTCTTTTAAAATTTGGGAATTTGGGAAAAATAGACGAAAAATAAAGAGTAAATTTTTTCGATATATACCATTGTATTTGAAATATTATTGCCTAAGAGAAATAACACACAAATTTCATTCAATTAATAATTTATCGGACCAAATGAGTCCCTATTTCCTCTGATCATCGAATCACGCGTGAATGAATGGAACAATTTCGATAATTTTTTGTTGTTGTGTAAATTATTGTCAGAAGAAAGCAATAAATGGTGGAAACGCATATAATTAATGCATTATATTAACATTACCATATACATATGTATTTATTTGCGCTCCCACCATATTTATCTAAAACTTGTGTATAGCTATTTGAATAGCATTGAAGTATTGTGAATATTTATAAGTATTTATTAGAGTAATATGCGAGCGCAGAGAGTTCTTCTACCGAAGGTTTCAACCAGGCCGAAGACCGAAGGTCTGCCCAAGAGATAATTGTAAAATTAGAGAAAAATAATTCAAGTTTTAAATCTATTTCCTAAGCATTTTTTATATCTTTTGATTAAAAGAAAATAAATTAAAGCTGATAATTATATCTGCAGGAAAAAAAAGTATGATGGGAAATTATGAAAAGAAATAAAAAAAAAAGGTTAAAGGAGTAAACGTACATTATTATACATAAAAGACATAAATTTATGTACAATTGAAATTAAATAAATATTTAAATAATCTTTAGTAAAAAAGCTTTGGTGACCCTTCAAAAAACATAATTCACTTATGACCAGTAAGATAGATATTCACTTATGATATACCTTATCCATAAGTAAGTGGGTTTATATTGAAGGAAAACATGAAAATTTATGCCCCTAATCTTAAAAATATCAATAATATTATTAATACTTAGTACAAATATGATCTAACTATACCAAATATTATATAAAAAAATGTCTCCCTAAAAAAATATATATATATATATATATTATATAGTGTCCTGTTTTTTTACTAGTGTTATTATTATTATTATTATTATTTTGTATGAAAACACGTGTTTTTCCATACATTTTTCATTTAATATTATGAGTTTATTGAGAATATACATTTATATTATATATAATAGTACATCCATATGATGACATATTTATCCTGTTACGCAATATATTGGGTGTCACATTCGAGACAAATTTTTTTTCGTTGTTTTACCCAAAAAAATTTGTTTGGTGAAAATATATATTTATTTCAAGGTCACATAAAAATGGAAATAGAATGAAACATTTTTTTGTAAACCGAATAGTTTTAAGAAAAATCGAAAGGAAAATTGTGCCAAACTTGGATATTTTGTTAAGAAAGTTATCCTACGATGACAGATATTTCATGCCAATTATTCGATTGACAAAAAATTGTTTATTCTTTCTTCTACAAAACTTCCACAAGTAGTATTCCCAATTCGTCTTTGAATCGACAATAAAAAAAGGAAAATCTCCGTTTAAAATTGACCTATGTAGGGCTTTCAATGTTAAGATTTTCAAAAAAATGCTGTATGTAAAAGTATTTTTTTTCGATATCTGTGGCCACACTCCGACGCTTGGCAAAATATTATGAATCGGTCCTGTTTGTCAATATACAGCAGACTGAGTTTAAAGTGCAGATTTCGGTTAAGTATCTTAAAAAATGGGACTCATTACTTTGTATGACTGTGCAAATAACGAAATGTGACACACTGTATAAATATTTTTTTGATATGTAATGGAAATAATTCCAATCGTCAATTTGTAAAACGACTTTGAATTTTTCTAGAAAGGGTGATGATATTCTGGTTTTATGGATTTTTAATACGTTTATTATTTTGTTATTTATTTTATCTTTTATTAAATTAATCCAGTTTTTGATTTTCTTGGAAATGCGTTAGTAATTAAACTTTTCATTTGCTTTTAACTTTTTTGACAACGCGTTAGGAAGTTGCCAAAATTATATTGTGCCACCAATCAACAGATATTATTAAACTTTTTGTATAAAATGTTCTCATTTTATTTTACGAAAATTAATTTTATGCGGAATAACAAATAATTCAACTTAATTTAATTTTTTCGAATCAAAGAATAAAATAAATTTACTATTCTTATTGTTATCGTCCCGCCAAAATTTAAACAAAAAAAAACCTAAATTCTATAGGTTTCTAGACTATAACTTCTATTTAATTTAAGGAGTAATAAAATAGCTTAAATAATGGATGGTTGACATAAAATAGAATGTCATTCATAAGAGCACACTTTTTCTACCCCTTGTTTTCACCTGTAAAAGTTTTTAAATTGACTTATAAACACATAAGCGGCTTGTAGTGTAAAACCTGTATGACATCAAGTACCTTTTTTAAACTCTTTAAACGTTCTTCAATACTAAACTATACCCTTTCATTTTCAATTTCTAAGCAATCTACCTACTACAGATATTTAAAGGTTTATAGTGAACTATTAAATTCTTTAAGATTTTTTTATTTAATGTTAATCTGTCTGCTAATCTTTTGATTGAAATGTCATCAAATTTATACTTGAATTATTGTGAATAACACACGATCGATAAAAAAAATAAAAAAATTTATTGTTAATTTGAAAAAAATCGTTATATATGATTTAACTTTGTCATTTGATTCGTTCAATTTAAATCACATATAAAGACTTTCTTAACTATTATCAACATCTGTTTCTATTCGCTTAATTGATTTAAGAATTGCAAATTTTATTTCAAGAAACCGTTAACATAATAGTATTCATCATATGACGCAAAATAAAACGCATTCTGTGTCCAAATGTAGTGTCAGTCACATATGGAATTTGTGATAGCTTAAGGAAGACTATTTTTGACTATATTTTTGATCGTTTTCAACATTTACTAATTTTTTAGTAAAGGAATAGAATCTTTGGAGAATTAGTAAAAGAAGCTTGACGTGTAACTGGAAATAGAAAATCAAAAGAATGGGGCGTAAGGAGAATAAACGCGCAAGGTTATTTCTATTGCTTGAAGCCATATATTATTAATAAAAAAAAAGCGATTGCATTATTAAAAGGATAATAATAATAATAGCATTCAAATAATATGAAACATATATTAAATAAAATTAGGGGTCATTTTTATAAAAACTGATATCATATATCACTGTTCAAATATAAATTGATTCTCTAGTTCACCCCTATCAACACAACAAGGTGTTGCAACTTGGGTTCAAACTGGACATCGACATGTGTTACCTACTTGTCCACTATATATACATATATATATAAGTATATTCTATTTACATGACCAAAACTCCGTTGTGTATTGCAAAGTTTTGTCCCCAAACTAGACACAACAACATATTCACATATTCACAACACTTTTCACTAAAATGGCAACGAATATTGGTTTTGTAAAAAGGTTATATTTTGTGTTGTGAGAGAAAGAGTAAATAAAGGGATTTAAATGTAACACATCATCCTACAGCAGTTCTACGATATGTATTCAACATATATTCTTGGTTAAAGCCAATCATCATTTTCAATATTTTTCATTCAATTTTCTTTTAAAATGAAAATTTTCATTTCAAAAAACCCAAATTAAATTCTAGATTGATTCCGTTTTAAATATTGGTAAATTATAACAAAAACTCTGATAATAGTACAAGTGTAATTCCACGAAAAAGTGTAGGCTGAATGTATAGTTTTCGAGTACCCTTTTTTTCTTCTGCGTTTATGAAATTTTTTATTCTTCAAGTAAAAACCTGCATCCAAAAATTCCCAGTAAATTTCATCTAATTTGATGGTAGTACAATTATTTTAATCTCCTCTTCAAGCATTTCACTTCAACAGTGATAGATACTTAGAAACCTTATGTTATGTTTGAAGCTCTTTTAAATTGACACTCTTAAATAACCTAAAAACAAAATTCGGTTATGTTTAAAGGACTAAATAAAATTGAAAATCATTTTTCAATATGAAAACCACTTCATTGTTAAGGGAATAAAGTAATACAATTCAAAAGAAATACCACTCAACTGAAGAATAATTCAATTTGAATAAGAGTAAAAGAAAAAAAAACTTTGTGGACAAAACTGCATCCGACTATACTTGTATAGGCTGCGTGTTCTAATGTTTGGGTTAAACGTATAGCTAAAGCATGGTTGGGTGGGTGATTGGGTGTTGACAGCAACCCACTCTATACTATATGATAGGAAACAAGTATATGGAAAGAGTATTTTTATGAGCTCTTCCATTTAGTTTAAATCTGTGCCCTCAACTAATGTAGGGTGAAATAGAGCTTTCAAGGGCGGACGTGTAAATTCGATAAAGATTGACTATTTTCGTTGTGTATGTATACTACGTGTGTAAAGTTCTATTTCCGTTACGAACTTTAATGTTAAAATAGTGAATGAATTATTATACTAAAAGAATTTGAGAAAGAGAAAAAGAGTATTTACTAATTACCTAAATCCATACTAAATTTTTGCGCCTAAATTTTCAAGCTATTTCATTCTTTAATATACTCAAAACCAATACACCACTAATGTAAAAATATTTACCAATAATGTCTTCCATTATTTTACAGAATTATCGAGTTTTATCTATACTGGGTGGGTCATTTTAATTTATACACCTAAATATCTCGATTTGTAGTTCATCATGTTCTGACATCCAGATTGGTCCTAGTTCATTGGGTAACACTTTAAATTAGAAAGTTGATACTCATAAAAAAACTAATAATTTTTGCTCAAAACAGTTTTCCGAAAAACATTAGCTTTCGGAGGAAATGTGACTTAAAAATATGTTATTATGCCATGATGAGCATGTATGGCAATAATACAGATTTAGAAAAGTAAGTTAATAAATCTGTATACAAGTATTAATTTAGATTTTGTACAGGAATTTCAAAGAAGCCATTCTAAAAATTTATTTGTAGCCATTACTGATACATTCTGTATAAACTATACGGACTTGATATGTTTATAAATTTAGTTAGTTAGAACTAACAATAAGTAAGTATAGAAGACATAAGACATAAGAAAGCCTATTTAAAAGTATTTCCTTAAGAAAGAGGTTTTTTTTTTATTTGTTTTAGTGAGTGTTAGTTTGATAGCTATCACTAATATTATATACCCATACCCATACCCATAATCAATGATGATCAGAGTCAGTTAACTGTAGGAGTGGCTCTGCTCTCTCTACTTGCATTAAGATTTGTTGACCATGTCATTTTTATTTGATAATGAGATGATTTTAAATGAAATTACAGTCAGGATTCTTTTTAAATATCCATAATGTTTGATCATCATTGTTCTATATAACTTAACTTATTTATTTATCACTACATATTAACTTTATTCCTTTATTTTCTTGTTAAATTTATTGATATCTATTACTTATCAATACTCAGTTTATATTTAAACATTGAAAGTTTCATCGTGAAAGTATTAATTTACTATTACAAGTGTTTAAAAAATAACTTTTTGGGGTCCAAAATCCTTAACTCGCACTTGAAACATAGCTTCTCATTTAATAACCTTTCAAATGAAACACAACAAATCTAAAACGGCGCACTCGCTTAGACTCTACAAGCCCACATACAGACAGACAGACATAACTTAAATATTGTAAATAAATATATTATGATGATGATGATATATTGAACATAAAAATATAATCCATACAATTATTTATGATATTTGGTTGACATTTATATAAAATATGAAAAACATTAATTTAAAAATAAATCATGTGATCAGCATTTTTTTTTATTTATACGTAATAAGTACATATTGTACATATATATATATAATACATGATGTTATATACAATATATAATGTAATTTAATGTAATGTCTGCTACAAATATCAGTATTTCAGTATATGAATGTTCAAATTACACTTCAAATATTATAGCGTGCGTATCTATACTTTTATTATGTATAATTATTATTAATTAGGCTAACGAACCACTTTAATAACCATTAAAATCTTGGCCAACTTAAATCATTCTATGTAAATCGATGGACTTTTGTTTTCTTATAACTCTAATATGACGTTATCATATTTATTTGAAAACGCAGTCTTTTCGAAAAAAAATCATATAGGAAAGTTTGATAGACTCGTCAAAAGGAAACCACTCACGAACCACGGTCTATAGCGTTTGGTAGTCACCATATTGAATCTTCATTACTGGCATATAATTATATACTGTAGATGATTACTCTCTGAGTTGTCCACGTTATTAATATTTAAGCTGTATGTGTATGTAAGTTTTAAGAATACAAAGATGTCAGCAAAAATCGATGATACATATTCTCATTATTTTCTAAATAAAAATATAAAATTTTTTTTATCATGGGTCTTACTTTACTGTACACAGAACAAGAGAGAAAATCATATAAAAGAAATAGTTTAATAAAACATCATGATAAAAATTGTGTTTGAAAATACCGATGAAGAAAATGGATTCGATAGGATCACTAACTTATGAAAATGTGCTCATCTATTTGGTTTACTAATTTACTTAAAGTCAACATTATGTGAGATTTTATTATTTAAGTATTCTTTATCGATTTTCCTTATTTATCTTTTTTTTAACCAGACTCAATTTTGGTGGCAAAATAAGTATAATCAATTTGACGCTGTGAAATAGCCCAAAAGAAAAAGTCTCGATAGGTAATTCATAAAATTTAGGACCCATATTGTAAACTGTTAGGATAGATCAAAACTTTAAATACAAAAAATGTCTCTTATAAAAAATGAACAACTTTTATTTGAAACGTTTTTTATAAACATTATTGTTTATCCATGAGGACGCAAATTGGGACAAAACGCTGGTGTCCACATTCTCCGAAACTATAAAAGATAGGTAGTTAAAAATTGACTGGTAGCTATAACTAGTAATTTTGTGAAATATCCTCGAAATACAAAAAAAAAAATTTAGAAAACACTTTCGAAAGTTTTCGACATTTTCTATACAGAGTATTTCTATAATTAAGTCAATTGTTAGTTTAGACTTGTTTACAAAGTAGTTCTTTAACCGCAAGTTGAGTCCAGTTTAGAGCTAGAAATTTGTTCCAAAGTAAGTAGATCACATGTTTCGATTGAAAAGAAAGATATGTTTTAGAACAAGAGTTAGCTGCTACATACCAAGGTACTATATATTACTATACTATATAGTATATAGTAGGTACTATAACAGAATGAATATATGACGCAATTCTATATACAATTTATACATAGATTTTTATTCTAACAATAACATCATACAAATATATATCGTTATCTTTGTTTTTCTTTGCACTGTAATACTAGCCAGCTAGTATTTCTATTCTATAAGTCTGATTCTATAAGTTTGACTGTGAATTGGGAATGTGAATTTTGTAAAGTACAGAGTGTAGAAAGTGAAGACTTATTAGTACAGTAAAAGATGTTACAAAAATCGGCTAATAGAGGAAAATGAAAGAAACCGCACGCATTTTCCCAAAAACCTCATGGGATGTTTTTCTTAGAAGTAAAATAACATTAGTTAATGGTGAAAATGTTAATAAACAATAAATTGTTAATTCAATGAAACGATTAATGTTTAAGTGCACTTAAAAAATTAGTAACTAGGTAACATTTATAACGTAAATGTTAAGTGTTTGTCAAATAATCATAAACTATTATACAAATATAACGTATACGTAATTCAAGTTGCCTATTTATTAATTTGGTAAGCCAAAATTAACAAAAACCGTTTCATTGAGTCAACAAATTATTAATTAAAGAGAATTGAAAAAAATACACTCGAACCAGGACTCGAACCCGGACTTCTTGGATTCATGTCAAGCGTCCTACCAATTAGGCTATTCGAGTTCTAGACACGAATGCAATTTTTTCAACTCAATGAATTTTTTAATTTGTTTATCCACCTTATTTATTATTATTACTTATTATTGTTGTTCACATTTAATTATGCACACAATATTTACATCATGGTCTTTCGACTAATTTTGATATATAATATGTTACATTCAATCGTAAACTAAATTGACAAATGTCTTGTCTAGCAATCTTAATTAAAGAGAATTGAAAAAAATACACTCGAACCATTTAGTTTACGATTGAATGTAACATATTATATATCAAAATTAGTCGAAAGACCATGATGTAAATATTGTGTGCATAATTAAATGTGAACAACAATAATAAGTAATAATAATAAATAAGGTGGATAAACAAATTAAAAAATTCATTGAGTTGAAAAAATTGCATTCGTGTCTAGAACTCGAATAGCCTAATTGGTAGGGCGCTTGACATGAATCCAAGAAGTCCGGGTTCGAGTCCTGGTTCGAGTGTATTTTTTTCAATTCTCTTTAATTAAGATTGCTAGACAAGACATTTGTCAATTTAGTTTACGATTGAATGTAACATATTATATATCAAAATTAGTCGAAAGACCATGATGTAAATATTGTGTGCATAATTAAATGTGAACAACAATAATAAGCAACAAATTATTGTTTATTAACAAATCGAAACATTTAAAAAACACATTCCATGAGATTTTAGCAAAATGTGAGCGATTTGTTTCATTTTCATTTATTTGTTACGCTTTTGACTGTACTGTAATTATTTAGAATCACAAGTCTAATTCAGACTACAGGAATATTGTGCATATGTATGGTATAGTATAGTAGGTGTTGACATTATCTATATGACTATAAATGTATGGCCATGGCTATGGGTATTGGTTTTATCATCTAACACAATGTATTTATGTTTGAATCTAGATAATGATAACACACAAAAAATATTACAATCAAGCTCTGTTTTATCTTTTAGAAAAACTTCTAGAATACTCCTATGCAGTGATTCTTTGTTTTACTTCAATATTTTCAGAATAATTTAAACATTCTTAATTCAGATCTTTTTAATACAAAGGAATAAATGTAGAATCAATCATAAAATTATAAAGATATTGTATATCTAAATAATTATTTACTTACCAGGTGACGTGAGGCCCAATCGTGTTTGTAACGCCGCTTTTGAATCGTCATTCGGTGATGATGCATGTAATTGTAAATCAGGTCGCCAAGTCATTTCAGGGTCATTTAACCACAATTTTCCTGTAAAGAAAAACAAATATAAATTAATTTCAACAAATAATAAATATAATTCGAATTGAATATTAAAAAAGAACGAGAAATGTCGCAAGACACCCGGTAGGAACTATGTTCCTTATGTTAGTAAAATAATGAAATTTGTTGTTTGGAAGCGTTGGAAGCGTATATATATATATATATATATATATATATATATATATATATATATATATGCAGGTATATTATTTAATTTTGTCCAAAAACATGAAATTTTGAATGAATAAATAAAATATAAATGAATGTTAGAATAGAAATAACTAACAAAATAAATATCCCTTGAGCTATAACTACAAATATATGATGTAAAAATATTAATTTTAGTTTATAATGAACATATATGTATTATTAAAATATATACAATAACAAAGCTTAATATATCATCCCTACATGTTAATGTTCATCCCCCAAAACTAATCACTGACTCAAATCGTATTCAATTCAACAGTCCCTGCACAGTTCATCCAGACATGTTTGTGAATAATCAACAAAAACGCAGCTATTGATTTAACATTTACATTATTATTAATACTTAGTAATAAAGAAATTTATACTGTAAGTTTGAACAAATCAAAAGCTCTCATTATGCTTTAATATCTATAGGCTTTTCATAAATATCGCCTTTCAACCGTCGGTACTCGCGTTATGAGTATTTTACTGACGCTCGATTAAAAAGAACATAAATAACTTTTATTTTTTAAATGGTATATGTGGTTGAAACTTTTCTTATCTTCCTATAGTTTTATCTATTTTGTAATTTTTTAAGATCTATAGTTTTTTTTAAAATTTATTTTGTTCAAGTTCTTCAGAAATTGTGAGAATTTCTCTCATCACGAAAGTGAAGGTGTAAGGAAAAAAATTAAGTTCGGAAATTTTTGGGCCTGTAAGTGTACGTTTGTTAGTTTAATATAAATCGTACTCAGTAAATTAATAAAAAACTTGTGATAGAATTTAATTGTATAGATTATTTCTCTGCTTTAATATTTTCACTTTTTCTTCGACTTCGCTGAGGGGTAATAATAGATATTTTTGAATAAAGTGTAGTAATAAGATGCAGTTTGAACAAATGAAAAACCCTCGAATAAGAATATTACATTCATATTTGAGTAATATTAGAAGAATGAATGAAAAAAGAAGGTAATCGATGAAGTTTTTGTCTTGAATATACATACAAATACATCTAGAAATACTAACTTTCATGCGGAGATGGAGATATGAATGTTTGGGTGAAAAGTACAAGGTACACATAAACATATATGTATACTTTGGTAGACAGAACTTCGAACAACTAAATATATTTAAGTTCATTCACAAACACAAACTTATATTCTAACAACATATGATAGAGCAACACATCGCCACAACATTGCTTCCAACATCCCCTTTCAAAAACAATAATAACTAACTTCATTTCTAACTATTAATGAGTGAAATACAATCGTAAACTATCATCATTTAAAACAGTGACGAATTTATTATTTTTATTATTAAGGTACTACGAGATCCAATGCAATTGTAGATTTGGGGTTTAAATTATTTGTATCTTATTTTCAATTTTGATGATCAATTTATACCTTGATGAATGTTGGCGAAAAATAAGAATGAATGTTTTCTCTATTTTGCCTTGGTTTTCGAGATATTAGAAGCTAAATAATTATACAAAATTTTCATTTGAAGATATTTTGAATATTACTCCAGATATCGAAAAATTTTACTCTCAATTTCGTCTTATATCGTCAAGTTGTAACATAATTCCATCGTTAAACTAGTTTTGGAGAATTTTATGAAAACATATCATCCATCGACCGTTTTACCATAAAACCCATAATCAATATGTCCTAAAATTTTCAGAATTGAATTTTCAAAATTGCTCAGTGAACATTGAATACTCAACCAAAATTTTTTTGAAATTCTGATCGATCAGACAAGATTTACGTGACTTTTATAAGACAATGAGAACAATTTTAAACAAATTTATTTATTTTTTATAAGCATAATCAGCTTTTAACAAACGGTAAACAAAATTGATAAGAAATTTAAAACGGATATGATAAAATTGTTAATATTTAACACGAATGTTAGATTATTTAAATTTATTAACTAAGTACACGAAACGTATTAAATATGTATAAGATACCTTTTTGAACCAAAGCAATACATAATAGAATGAATCCGTCACTGTTTTTCACATTTATCGACATCCATACAGACTTACTTGAATACTATAATAAAGGCTGTAGTAGTAGTTAGTTGTACTTGTGTAGTACTACAGACTTCAGACATTGTGTAAATAAATACGAGATATACGTACAAACACATACACACATGTATAATATGAAACAAAAACAAATATTTCATTCCCAAATGATTCTTCAAAAAATATATCAGAAAATATTTTTATATCAAATGAATTTTCCCATACAATTTATGTTTTTTTTTTTTTTTTTTTTTTTTTTTTTTTTCAATTACATATTTATAAATAAATTATGCAAGATTAATTATAAATTATTGAACATTCAAATACACGGTGCATTATTTTACTGGCCAATAAACATATTGCATGTTTGGAATGAAGTTGTTATGAAAATCTTATATATTATTACACTAGGAAGTTTTTTTCTGTCCTACTGTTATCTTTCTTATTCCTTTATCAAATTTCATGATTCACCTACCATTTTCAAGCTTATTATGTCTAATTAAATCCTATATTAAGCTTATTAAATCCTATATTAAACTGTTTTTAAAGGTATGTTTTATTATGTAACATGGCTACTTTTAAAAATATTAATTTGGAAAACTAATATCATTAAATTAGTTAAAAGCATGGGAAAAACTTTCTTATAAAAAATTATAACAGGTGGCACTCGTTTTTCCATAAAATACAGTTAAAGTGATGAAATGAATCGTATTTGTGTGTTATTTTCTCTAAATTTTTAGACATTATTTCAAAAACTATCACATATATCACAAATTTTGCCCTCAATTTTCAATCCAACCTCAAAATTTAAAAAGTACGTTTCGAATATTTCCATACTCATTCTTTTAGGAATGTTTAGGAAATATATTTTGAAAGATAGTAGATAATTATAAATAATTCTCCGTGTATTTAATTATATTATAACTTGTTTCAATTGACAATAATTTGCAATCGTTTGATGGCTTCACCGCAGTGCAATGCTTTAATGGTTTAGTTGACTGATTCTTTCCATTTTAAGAGTATTCATGTATGAATCATAAAGTTGTATTCACCAAAATATTCATTTGTATGAATATTTATGTAAATTTATATATTTATTGATTGTATGTTAAGATGAAAGGAAATTTGTGATAATTATCAGATAAGTTACGTCACTTTAATTAACTACAACCAACAACTTTATAATTAATTATCTTTAAACTAAATAGTTAATTAATTAATCTACAATTACACTTTCTATCATTCTAGTATCTGTGCAAAGTTGAAGAAAGTAGAATTGTTTATAGTTAAAGCCTTTTACAGGCTGTCCTGTGATTCGAGGAACATAGCTTAAAGGCGCATTCTTTGGAAAATTTTACGTCGTACATGTCTTATATACTTTTAAAACCTTTATGCATGTGTTATTTAAACATATTTTTTAAATAAAATTTAGTTTCATGAATTTAATTATGATAATAAAAAATCTATTAAATTTAATATTAATACAATAATTATCTAGCTACCATGAATTAACTGGTGTTTTAGAGAAAGGTATTTTTTATTTATTTATTAAAATATTATTTATTTTATAGTTTTAATATAAAAAAAAATGTTACGCTCTTATCAATTATAATGCATAATTATTTATAATAATATTTTAGTGTATATTAGTTCAAATAAATTTATGGTTAATTTGCATTATAAAAATAAATAACCAAGGTTAATTCTCAATAATATATCTAAATTTGATTTTAATAAAAATCATTGTCAAATTTGAATAGCATAAGTAATAATAATATTATTCTAAGGCCATTTTTTTTATAATCAATATTAATTTGTTACACATATCGCTTAATATTGATTTTTTTTTTCTTTTATCGGATCTATGCTTAAATTATTTCTTAAATTGATTTCAAAACCAAATGTAGTTACTTGAGATCTTATTTTCAAATTCACGATACCAAATAAACTTCTTGATATTATAAAGAATGAGCTAGAAAGTAAACATTTTTGAAATGTAAATTCTAGGAATCCAAGTAAACATAAAGAAAAAAAGAAATTTGTTTGATATACAAAAGTGTAGTATTCAATTTTCTTTTAACCTTTTATCTATAAAACTATCAAAAAATAAAAATATACGAAAGAAGAGGATTCATTTACTCAGTCCACTTATTTGATTCGACGGACCGACCATCCATGGACGTGTACGATATCAAAGTGAACCATGTGTGTATGTATGTATGGTAAAATGTCATTACTGTTTCTGCCAAAATCAGATATTCGTCGATTCCATTTAAATAAATTCATTCAATAACAACAACTATAGAGTTAGTTGTAAAAGGGAACAGAACAAGATGCTTGCTTTCTTTGCTTGTCGATTGACCATTCGTCTATGTGATTTAACCCACAAACAAAGATAAAGAATCAAACACAAGTGAAATAGGGACAAACGCATCATTTTAAAATCAAATATATATCGAACATGAAGGAATAGATATCCTTTTAATATCTATCAAAATGAAATCTCTTTTGGATAAAAATTTTTGTAATAAACGTATCTCTAACTATGTGTTTTTTTTATACATATATCAAAGGCAAAAGAAAATGCTTTTACCAATGAAGAAAAAAAGTATCTTGTGAAATTAAATTTTGAAAATTGAACTTTCTTATTTGTGTGAAAGTGTCACTTTACACATACAATTCACTTTAACTATTTTTTCGATTTTAACTTGTATTTTTCACATGATCAACATTTAAGGTGTTCGATACCAAAACGAAAGTTTTACCAAAAAACTGAAATATTGTATTTAATTCGCCTTCTGTATAAATTTCAAGTCGATTCTCTGTACGGTTTACGATTTTATATTATGTATAAATGTAATATATATCAAGGTATACTAAGCTTAGTCCCAAGTTTGTAACGCTTAAAAATATTGATGCTACGGAAAAATTTTGTTATAGGTGTTCATAAAATCACCTGATTAGTCCATTTCCAGCTGTCTTTCCGAAGAGATATCAAGCTGAAATTTTTACAGCGTACTCAGGACGTAAAAAGTAAAGTTGAATTCGTAAATCATTAACATAGGTCAATTAGATCTTGGGTACGTAGGGCCCATCTTGTAAACCGCTAGAGATAGGACAAAAGTTCAAATATAAAAAATGTTCCTTATAAAAATAATCAACTTTTGTTTGAATCATTTTTTCTTAAACATCACTGTTTATCCGTGATGGGTAAACAACTATTTTTAATTCGTACGAATTAATGCCAACTCGCGTCGGACAGAAGTGTTTACATCTAACTTGATATAAAATTTATATATATTTATCTAAACATATGCTTACGCCAAAAATTGCATGAGTAACATGCATTATGTAATGATTATAATAAATTATTATTTGAATAGAAAAACATATACGAGGGAAAAATGTATTACAAACAGAACAGAACAGAAGAGAGAAGCTTTCTGTTCTTTTATTTTGCGTTTACTTTTTTCATTTAAAAAGGAAAATACCAAACTGATAAAACAAATTTAATTTAATTCGTTGTTCATTGAATGAGTGGGTTTTCTTTTTTCATATACTACAATAAATATATAGAGATGGATGTGACTGCTATAGCAGTGTACGTAGGTACTCATGCGTGTACATGCACCTATGTATGTATGCATGTATGTATGTGTGTTAGACATGATTGTAAATGCCACGAGTGGTGACCCTCAAGTCGTGAATAAGGTGCTCAAGATTTTATTTTCTATATATGTGTGTGTATATATGCATGCATACCACCCCCAACAAGACCAATGTTACAGAGAGTCAAAAACATACAAAATACAATATGCCCTTATTTACATTTGAAACAATATGGAAACCATGTAGTATGCTGATAAGGTTCCTCCAGGAGGTTGTTCAACTAGTCAAACCATTTCATTCACTTCTAGACCCTGTTAGAACTATGTTCCTTATTGCATGTTATCGTTCTGATTTGTTTGCGGGTTTTTATTATTTGTCAATTTGTATTATTTGTCAAAATTTTATGTTTTTTCATTAAAAAATTGAGTTGTGAAAGTGAGTTATAAGAAGTTAAAGATAATAGAGATAATTTAAAGTAAATACAAGGAACTTTTATGTTGTGTCATAATAAATATCCTGATCAAATCAAATTTAATGTACGCATAGTTATTGGGTTGACTACGTTATCAAAAGTATGTTTTTTTTAAACTAATATTACAATTAATTCATTCAGTATAAAACAAAAGTAGCCATCAAATTCAATTATTTAAAGAATAAAAGAAATATTTGACTTCTAAAGTTAATATCTTAAATTATAAGACGAAAAGTAAGAGTAAAATTTGTCGATATCTGATATTTTCAAAATAATGAAAATTTTGTTTAGTTATTTAGCTTTCGAAATTTCGAAAACCAACGCAGATATCAAAAAATTTTATTATTATATATCGTCTACATTCATGAAAATACAACCCCAAATCTAAAATTGCCCTTATGCTTGTACTACCTTAAAATTATCAAGTTCACTGTATTTGATAAATTTTCCTAATCATTCAACAATTCGAATCCGTTACAATCTTGTAGCATTCTGTACATGATAAGTTCCCCACAATAGAACGTAAACATTCTGATTGTGAATAAAACCCCGACAGGTTTACTATTTTCTGTAACATTGCTGCAATGAAGCTGTGTATGTCATCGCTACATAGTTTACTTTCCTAATATGTAAACATACACACAAAAATATATGCCGGTCGTTGTTCGTTTGTTGTTTTGTCGCTGGTTGGTCGGTCACTTGTTTTATTGTATCTTGTAGCCGAAATCATCACAGACTTAGTATACAAACATCGAACTATCCGTCTATCCGTCTGTCTGTCTGTATGTTCATCGATCAAATTCATTCGACCATAAAATGCATTTATTTGGTCTGCTTTTTTTTATATATTCATTCAATTATCAAATTTGTTTATATTCGAATATAATCGTTTACTTTATCGATATCTGTTGCGTATGGTTCTTATTAGAAACAAAAGTTGAAGTATGAAGTGACTTCAATTCGAACATCATGTTTTCAAGATTTAGATTCGAATACAAGAAGTCTTTTTGATTTTCCCTAGTAATAAATAACAAAATTGATTTTTATTTTTATCCAGTAATTTATCATACATGCAAATTTTACCATCTTATTTTTTCTTATTTTGACGTTAGATGGAAACTTAAATTTGAAGATAAACAACCATAAAATATAACTTTTTATTTATCTTCTGTTGCCTTTTTGTTAGTTAAATATATGATCTTTATCTTATTTTTGCGTGGGAAAAGATGATGAAATACTATATGAAAATTTTATATAAAGAAAATTAAATACTTTATAAAAGTGCTTTGATTTCAGTCAAGAACTTTACTTCAGTAACAGTTTTTTCACTTGATATTTACGAAATCAAATTATGTTAACGTATTATGTTATTTAAAGTTCATTATCAATGAGCTTTTAACTGTTTTACCCTAGTTTTTTACTTCAAAATCACCCTTGACATGAAAACGTCATTGGAAATGATATTAAATAAGTTTAAGGAAGATAAGAAATTACATCTGTAACAATAATACAAAATAACACCGAAAATAATTAAACTGCGCTTCCACTTTTTAAATTTTCTTCCAAACGCTTCCACCATTTAAATATAAATTACTATTTTCTGGTATATTTTCTATTTCTATGATGATAAAAGGTAAATTTGAGTATTTAAGATACGTAATCAAGTCGATACTCAAGTTAAAAGTAGATAAAGTATCTCAACTTCAAGAGTTTGAAAAAAAAAACAAGGTTTAAAAAAAAAGAGCCATTAAAAACAATTACAGATTGCATAAGGTGTCGTATTCTAATGTCGTCCAAGACCATACAAGTATCCCAATTGTGTAAAGATTTAATTAAAGACTTTGTTGACAAAATAAGCAAACTAATTCTGTCATAATAATTCACATTTAAGGTTTTTCGATACCAAAATTAAAATGTTATTAAAAAACTGAAATTGTTTGTCACAATAAATGAGTTTTATAGTACGCCTTCTGTATAAATTTCAAGTCAATTCTCTGTACGATTTACGATAAAATAATTATTAAAAACAGCCCTTTTCAGATGGTGGTATATGAAGAAGTCGTAATTAATGTTGGTTTTTTAAGTCAATGTACTTCTAAAAATGTTTTACTATTTACATAGAAAACTTTTATCAATATTCATCAAGTTTTAAGCTTTAAAATCATATCAAAATTAAGAACTGTTCATAAAATTGAAAAACTTTTTTTGGTAAAAACAGAGACTTCGACAGTTAATTTCGAGGATCAATAGGAAGTTATGAAGTTTTGTGAAAGCCCTATAAAAGGATTATTAATTAACTAAAAAATTAAAAAATAAAAAAAGTAATTACCAATTAAAACTAAAGCAGCCATTTAAAAACCAAATAAATAACAAATTAAGAATCACATAAAGTTCACAAAAATAAAATCCAAAATCGAAAAAAATTGTCAAAAATAATCAATTCACACCAAAAAAAACACACACATACACACAATCTGTTGTAATAATAACAAAAAACTTGAACAAGCAAAGTAGTAAAAAAAAAATTATATATCGTTGTGTCATATACGAATACATAAACATTTAATCGTAAAATCGAAAAGTAACCCTCATCCCTACCAACATCCTTAAGAAGACTGAATATTATATAATACATAAATAAATAACAAAAAAAATCATATAATAAGTTATATATTAATGTGATATTTATATAAAAGGGTTGGGTTTTATATCATAAAAAAATATTTTATATCACATATAATGTAAAAAAAAAAAAAAAACTACAATTTTATTATATATGTATATTTTCATTTTATATAAATCGATAAAGAACGCGTGCGCTAAACCTTTTATAGAATAGAATAACCAAATAGAAAGAATATTGAAGCACAAGCTATACGAAGCTTTTATCATAGAATGCATATACTACTCTACATAATATTGTATATGCAGTGTTAACATATACAGATATACAGATTCAACCTTTCACGGGGTAAACGCCCCAGTTACAACAACGATAAGGGTGCGACAATAAGCATGCGCATTGTAAACATTTAAATAGGATGCTTTATATGTAAAATACGATATATATGTATATGTAAAAACATACCCCTTTTATGTTTTTTACATATTATCTGCATACGTATATGGTTTGTTTTTTTATTTAAAAAGCTTTGTGCTTGCTTGTGATTGGTGGATAGCTTTCAAATTGTATTTGCTATTTAAATTTGATGTCAATATCAATTTACATATATCGAAGTATATAAAGTATATATTCAAATGAAACGCGACTATTGGTTTAAATATTTTAGAATTAAATTCAATATAATATATGTATATAATAGATATTTTAATTGATTTTTTTCTGAAATAATACGTGATAGAATTAATTTTAGGCAGTCCTTTCAGTGGCTGGAAATAAATTGTGGATTTTTTGCGACGAGAACACATTCTTAATTCAATAAAATAAGTGTTTGACTACTTAAAAATTAAAGTTTAGCAAGAAAATATTGTCTTAAATCAAAGTATTTACTTGCTGCCTTTAACAACTAATTTGTTTGCTAGTATTTTGTTTAGTTTATTGTATATTTCGCGGTAACTTCTAACTCAACCCAACCCAACCCATCTAGCACATATTTTAGGGACCTGTACATTTCGAAAAACTAATTTTCAGTCCATCTTAATATCTTTTATAAGCACTCCTTACGGATTTTCTCTAAAGCTTTAAGCATCAATATTATTCGTTTAATTTTCTAAGTTTAAGTTCTAACAGAATCCATCCTGAAAATTTGAAGCGGAAGTCTTAAATAATTTCATCACTTAGCGAGAAACGTCCTTAAAAACCATGACATTAGGTAGTCTAAATAGGACTAAAGATAATAATTTGTGAATGGATAAAAAAAAAGGATAAAACTTTAGATTTCTCTCTCAGTTATTAAAAAACGAAATTCTAAACACAATGAAATTTTTCTAGATGATTAAATTGAAATAAAAAGTAGATACACTTTTTGACCCTTTTTTTTTTGCTAAAATAAATAAAATGTACTCAAAAATATATTTATAAAAAAAACAACACACAATATGAAACAGAAACCAAATGCAACATCTGATCATGATTAACAGATAGATAGATCCTTAGCACCCACCTTTGTGGCCTCAGGTGGCTTTTACAATTATTGTTGCCATATTTTTTATCAACATTTGGTTACAAAAAAGAGTTTTTTTTTTTATACGTTGTTTTTTAGCAATGAAATTTGAACTTTTTTTTATTCTTATAAAAAAAAAATAGATAAAAAACCTTTTTGTTTATAAATATCAAATATGCAATATAGCATAAAATTAGACAATGATCGATAATATCTTTGAATCGATTGGAAATATCGTTATTATTTAGAGTTGGGTTTATATGAACGATATTGTTTTCATATTGAGAAAACATTGATAATAATTTTCAATTAATAGATAATTTTCTTAAGAAAAAATTTTTTCATTAGTATAAAGCATGAAAAACATTTTCATATAAAAAAATTATAACAAGCGGTACTCGTTTTTCCATGAAATACCGTTAAAGTGATGAAATGAAAGGTCATTTGTGTGTTATTTCTTTTATAAATGATTTTCACTAAATCGTTAGGCATCAATATTTCAAAAACAATGGTATATATCGAGAAATTATACTCTTAATTTTCGTCTAATTTTCCCAAGTTCTAACAGAATTTATAGATAAAATTTGAAACAGAAGTCTCAAGAAGTGATCATCATATATTAACTTAAATATTAAATGGTGGAAGCGCAGATAAATCAATATAGTTAGTACAGAAACTTATCGGCACTTCCACCAATTACTTGTTTATACTGTTGAAGATTATTTAAACTATGGCGTTTCAAAATAATTTACATTCATAAATATATACCAAGGTTAAACCTTATTTGTGGTTAACACTAATAAGTCTATAAAAACTAACACAATAATTACCTACATTTTACCTACAAAAAACCGAAAAAGAATACCCAAAAAAAATCATTAACTTCTTGTCTTCACATTTTAATAATAGATCTCTGAATTTCTAAGAATAGGGAAGAAACTTAATGATCCTATGAAAATTATAAATAAATTATTTTAAAGAAATATTGGACCATATCCATTAAAAGAATCAAAACAAAAAAAAACCCGATGCTTTCTTTTATGCAATATCATCAAAATAATTAACGATTCCACTATTTCCGGACCTTTTTTTGGCAAACATAGAAAAAAAAATTGTATATAAAAAATTAAAAAATATATATATTTGAATTATATACATATGCATGGTATATAATATACTTACACAATAAGGGTTGTTTTTACCTGAACAATATATACATACACCTTTATGAAACCAAAATCTGCACAAGGCCATAAAAAAAATAGCTAAAAATTCACCTAACATAATAAAATATATTTTTTAAGCAGACGTACATACATAAAAACGTTAGGGGATGTATAAAAATGTTTTAAACCTTTTCGATTATGGTATATAGTTAGAGAGAGTAGAGCCAGCCGTGCCTAAAGGGAAAAAATATAGTCAGTTAAATAATTAATGTTTGTATACACAGATTGACTATTTCCGTCTTTACTAAGAATACTTATTGTACATAAATATATCATAAATAATACAAATATATTAAACAGAGATAGAGAAACAAAACCGTTTCTATATTTGACAAAAAAAAAAGTTTGTGCCGTTTTTTTTTTATTATATTTCATCAGCATGAGCAGCTTGAGGTCACGAGTGTGCTATACGCGTGTTTTAAAGTAGTAACAGATTTCAAATATTTGAATTGAACCCTAAACCTAAACAGTAACAAATAATAAACCCTTTTGTATGTTTAAAATTCGTGTGCGCTTGCCTTTTTAGTTATTTTAAATACAGTGTTACCAATTTCAATAAAAGAACTATATATTTTATTCTTACATATGTAAAAAAACATTTATACATAAAAATAAAATAATATATTCTTTTGTGATTAATCAATACATTCTCTTTTTAAAAATTCTTCACTAATATTAAATATACTTAGCTATGATTGGTTTATACGATTATCCAATCCAATACTAAAACGATATTTATTTATCATAATTTATACATAAATTTATTTATTTTTTTAATTTAACGTTCGATTTTTTATTTAACTTAAAAAAATAAAAACGAACGGTTAACCGTTATATTTTGGTGTTATATTCCAGAATCTATTAATGAACCCTTCAATTATGACACGAGCGTTTAAAAAGATTTTTCTAGATTTTACAAAATATGAGAGGAGACGTTTCTTTAAGGGTTTGACGATACTGTCAACTGTTTTTAACGATCGCTTTTTTTTGTGTAAACGCGCGAAAAAAAAATTTTAACTGAAAATTGTAAATGTATACGAAAAAAATTGTTTTAACGTATTTAGATACCAAAGATATGAAAATGGTCCTAAAGAATTTGAGAAATTATGAGAAATTAACAATCAAAGTTAGTGTTTTTAACAAAAAAGGGTCATATTTCTCATAAATCGTACCGAGAATCGATATGAGTTTTTCAGAAAAGATCTATACAAGGATGATTAATTTAAACTCTTCTTTTACACGTATTTTGTGAAAAATTAATATCGATTCTCTTTACGGTTTAGGAGAAATTAACTATCAAAGTGGTTTTCCAAAAAAAGTTTTTCATTTTTATGCACAGTTCTTAATTTTATAACGATTTTAAAGCTTAAAACTTGAGGAATATTGATAAAAAATTTTTATGCGTTAATGATAAAACGTTTTTTAAAGCAATTTTGACTAAAAAACCAACAGTTATTACGACTTCTTCAACCATGTAAAAAGGGTTGTTTTTAATATATAATTTATAGTAAACCGTACAGAGAATCGACTTAAAAATTATACAGAAGGCGTATTAATTGACACACAAAATTTCTTTCGTTTTGAGAGCGAAATGCTTTAATTAATCACGTATTCATCAAGAGATTGTCCCTAATTACTAAAGAAATACCAACATTCATACACCCCATTTAAAATTATCGCAGTAAAAATGGTAGATTTTTTCATATGAAGCTGAATAATTTAATGAAAACTATACTATGTAAACTTACATATATTTAGAACAAATAATGCCACATAAACCCGTTTTGTCTCGTCGAAAAACTTAAGTACAATATGTATCAATTACATTAAATTAAAAAAAACTACAAATTTCACTTTTAATTGTCTGAACGTCTCTAACACAATAACAAACAGTCCAGTGTTTTACAAATGAACGTGTGAACAAAAAGAACTCATTGCAACAATAATAATAATAATAATAAAAAAATGATAGATAAATAAATATTATATACTTAAGTATATTAATATTCCAATAATGTACAACTTGGGCGGTAATAATTTTATTAATATTTAAAAAATTCCCATTTATAATTAAAATCAATAGATACGTATAGGTACTGCCAACCAATAGTTTTTAAATGTTTTATATTTGCAATAATAATAATAATTAATAATTAATTTAATGTAATATATTTTTTTTTCTTTTTAGTTTTATTTATTTATACCAATAAGTCAAATCATATGCATAAGTAATACTTATTTTGAATTTTAAAATAGTTGTTGATTTTCTTAGAATTTATGCGCATATTTAATTTATTACCTGATTACAAGTTGAATTTCTCACACTCCATATTTGGTTATTTATACACATATTATACATATAAACTTATTATTATTATCTATCTTTGTATGTGTATCTATCTGTAAATCTGTTCATAATGTAGCAAAAAATATAAAAGTAGTCTAGTCGACAACATGAAAATGGTGAAAAATAAAAATAATGCTCTTAAAAATATGAGCGATAGCTTGTTGAATTCGAAATGATGTGTAGAAACATGTACCGGAAGCGATTTTTGCACATAAAAATTGCAAAAGTTTTAAACAATTAAAAAATGAAAAAAAAGTTATACAGTTTTTCGCCAATTTTTATAAAATTCAAAAGTTTCTTAAAGAGGAGGAAATTGTCAATAAAAAACTTCCACTTTCGGGAGTCTATCGTCATTATTTATAATTTTAATTAAATACTAAAAACAGGTCTTTGCAACATTATTAGATTGTTCTAATTAATTGTCAAAAACAAGTATCTCACACTAAATAATTTTTTTGGTATTAATTCAAGACTTTACTGCCGTTGGAAATTTATATTCAAGTTAATTTTTCAATTTTTAATTTACAAATTTTTCTCGAATTTTCGTCTTCCAGCCTTACATACTTCCAGAGATAACCAGCCTTACATACATGTCCTACACATGACTGATATTCCCATATAATACATACTATACAATGCTCGTATCTAATTTGCCCCCTTACGGGTAAACAGTCATGTTTTCGAAAAAATGTTTCAAACAAAAGTTGCTTATTTTATAAGAAACATTTCTTACATTTAAACTTTTATTCTATTTCTGACGGTTTACAAGATATCTTACGGACCTAAGACTTAAAAACTCAAAAAACAATTCAATTTGATATCTTTTTTCGTTTTTAAGTTATCGTGTCATCAGACAGACAGGCATCCGGAAATAGACTAATTAGGTGATTTTATGAACACCTACATCAAAATTTGGTTCATAGCATCAATATTTTTAAGAGTTACAAACAAAAATTTTTTTCCTTCGTGAGCCCTTTTTCTAATTTTCACTATTTTGAACTTGGTCGACTAGACTATAGCACAAAAAAAGTAAAATAAACAGTTGATATGACTGATTATTAAGTTAACTTTTTCTACTATTATACATGACTGACTAGTTGACGAGTTTGATCAGTTTCATAACTGCCACTTTTTTTTTTATTTGATTCAAGTTTGCTTTAGTTTAAAAACAAACTGTCTAATGATTTACTTTAGTTTATACATCCATAATAATTCTAAACATCATATTATCATTTAATATTACAGTTATAAGTATAAAGTTTTTATCTTTACAGTCGAACTCTTAAAGATACCTACTCTTAAGTTAACATATGCATATCACGATTACCAAGCAGTGTAAACATTATGGTATATTTTTTTTTAACGCATCGATTCACAATCATGAGTATACCATAAAATAGTCATAATTGCTATGAAGTCGTCAGAAATCATAGCTTTCTTTTGTAAAAATAGTTAACTGTATGATATGAACATTTTGAATTAATAACAAATACAGCGATTTAAAAAGAAAAAACAGCGAAAATTCGATAATTACAATATTAAATTACTCAACAAGTTTTCAACTTATCAAGATTTTAAAATTTACCCCTATATTTTCTTTGAGGCAACCTGACTGATGGATCAGTGGTATCGCTGCTAAATTGCCATTCTAAAAAATGCGTTCGAAACCCAACCCAGTCATAAATTTTTTAAATTATTTATAATTGTTACACTCGCATTAATGATTTCAATTTTTCAAAATGCCAAATTTTAACTATTCATGCTATAATTAATTTAAAAAAAAAAACACAGTTATTCCAAAGTTTTAAGTTAATTCTAAAGCGATAGTATAATAATATAATTATTAAAAATGAATAAAATTGCAGAAAAAAGTAATTAATTTAAAAAATTAAAAAATACTAAGTACTAAGAAATTAAAATAAACGATCAGCGCTTCCACATACCAAATATATTTTTTCTAGCACCTCCACTATATTTCAAATTTCTAGTTCTTATAGTTTTTTCGTATTCCATCTGATTGTGTAGATAATACCACAAAATTGTATCATCATCAGAATTACACATATTTAAAAAATTTCAGCGCGAAACAATTAATTAAAATTCAGCAAAAACTGTTCACAATGCCCGATTTATTACACTGAAGCTTAAAGCGTATTCAAAATATTTTATTCCGATTAAAAACTTCACCATACAACTGTCAAAATTATAAATTTTTAAGTAAAAAATAAACAAAAATTATCAATTAGTTTTTATTAAATTTGGATAATTTAGTTGATCAAAATTTTGCAACTCACATCGAAGTGAGTTATAAAACACTTGTGTTTTTACAATCGTAAGTTTCGTTGAAACTTCTTGGAATGGTTAAAAATAATTTGAATAAACAAGGACATGCAAGATCATATAATTTTTGAAAATTCTAAATTCTGATTGGTGCATTTTACTATTAAATTTTTAATATTTTTTAGTAAAAATCACATGACCTCATTATCTTCCTATACATAAATATTTTTTTCAAAATAACGAATTTTACTGTCTCCTGCATTTTTTTTATATATTTTTGGTAAAAAAATTCTCACGATAGGCATATTTTTTAGTTAAAAAAAGGTAAATTGTAAAAAAAAATCATATCAAGGTCAAACTTTAAAATCTATTTACAATACATTTATTATGCACATTTTTATTTTTTGGGTAAAATCACAATTTTTTAAAGTAAAATTGACATAAACTGTACAATACTTTTACAAAAAAAAGACCTTTTTTTATTAAAAGATCACCTTACATTCAATTTTATAGATTTTTGTTAAAAAAAGGGATTTTTATTAAAAAAAAAATAGGGTTTTAAAATCACACGTTTTTTTTTTTGCAAAAAAACCGCTTAAATCTCCCCATTTACTTACTTGCAACTTTTTATATTTTTGTAAAAAAAAAAAGTTTATAGGGTTGATTAAAAATTTTTTAACTGTCTCTAAATTTTTTTTTTTGTATATTAGAATTTTTCAGTTAAAAACGTTAATTTTAACCAATTTTATTTTTTGGATTTTATGTGAAAAAATTATTATTGGGGTTGTCAGTAAGTTTACTAATTGTGAGTTTCTCAGTAAAATATAAAAAACGGTTTGATTAAGTTAAATTGTTATTTTTTAACGGATTTTGTTAAAGTATGCACTTCTTAAGGGGTTGCAATGAAGGGAATAAACCTAAGCAGCTAAAATTTACTGTCAATTATTGCGTATTCATTGATGAAACATATTTATTTTATACGCTTACGCTTATTTTCCATTTTTAGTTACCATGAAAAAGCGAATAAGACTGGAGTCTCATGAAATTCTTCCCGCTGTAGACAAAATTTAAAAAAAAAACGGTTACAACCGTATTGAAAAAATACTATATATTAGACATTATGATATTGTCCAAAAAAAAATATCCAGTGGGTAATTCCATATGTGACTGACACTACATTTGATCCAAAATGCGGTTTATTTAAAAAGCGTCCTTTTATCAAAACTATTGTATCCTTTTATGAATGCATTAGTTTAATAGTAGTTCTATGGTTTATTCCATATTTAACCCCCCCTGTAGTAAAAATTAGTTGTTAAACAAATTTAAACTAATCAAAGGCTTACGGTCTATCCATTCATAAATAAATTATTAATGAAAATAAAAAAAATGAGTTTTCTAACGAACAATTTACTAAATATAGATAGAAATTCTTATAGGTTTTACTGAAAGGTAAAAGTGTTAGATATTTATAATTTTATGAATTAAAAATGATTACATCCTCATCCAGTGCGTCTCGTCTTGAATGCGTTACAGAGTAAGTTTAGTGTATCGAATTGATAATAATTGATAATTGAATGTATCTAATTTGAATGATTTTCATTCATAGTTTTGTGGAAGTGATTTTTATTTCAACATTCATTATCTATTAAAAATTATTATTATTATTATTATAGGTCTATGTATAATCTAACTATGCATATGTAATTATCACTTTTATAATAAAAATTATAATTATCTAATTATTTTACTTTTTTTGATACTTTACAGAGAAAAACCTTTTTTTTTTGTATTATAACAACTTTATTATTGTTAATTCTTATTAAGTATTTATTTTATAGCGTTTGTTAAAACCAAATTATCGAGGGTTCGATATTAAAACCAATTCTGTTAGTGATTATCATGAATTAATTTTCTAGATATTTTAAGAAACATTATTCAATAATTGTAATGTAACATCTTCAAGATGGAAATAAGAAGAAAACACCTTCAGATGGAAATAAGATAAAAAATTTTCCCGCCAGCATAATGAAATAAATATGTATTGTTTTTGGTACAAAGCCCTGACATTTTGAAATATGTAATAAATACATTTTTTTATAAATATTTTTTAACGCATAATTTTATGATAAATATTTAAATACAATTCAGGAATACCTGGAACAATTTATTCTTGATAATATAAATATAAAAATATATATTTGAAGAATATCAAACGTAAAACATTGATACGATATTCTATTTTATTTAAAAAAAAATGGATTAAATTAGAATGTTTCTTTATAAATATATATTCCTTCAGGATACTCCAATATTGAAATATTTACTGAAAATTATGTGTTAAATTATTTCTTAAAAAAATTACAGTTAATAATTTTTAAAATTTGTAACGTTAACTTTTCCATGTGTTTACCTCAATGCAATTTTAATCAATATATAAATAAGTAATTTTGATTTTTTTTTTCAATTTACTGTCATGTTATCGAAAGAAACCTGAATAAAACTCTACAAAAAAAAATTGAATATAATATGAAAAATTGATTGGACGAGGGATTTCTAGTTGTAAGTAGTATAGTATATATAGGTACATTTGATTAAAAGGAAAATAATAATATAAAAATTGAAGATTTGTTGTGATAGGTAAAATGGTAACCATAAATGTTTCTTTCAAAATATGAATAGAATCTTTACAAGTGCACCACTAGAGGTAAGTATATTTATTGTGTGCAAATGGACCGATCAGATTCTAATATATTCTATGTATCTAAAATTATTTTCAATTGAAATACAAACATATTATAGTTATTACATATAAATAGAGTTTTCCGGAAAACTATATACATGGTGTTCTTTAAATGAATCAGAAAAATCTACTATGAAATTTACCTCGTAAAGATAAACGAAAAACTTCTTTAACAAATTTCTATCTGATGCGTAGTTTTTAAGATATTCCGAAATATCTTTCATTCAATATCAAATCACTTAGAGGCGAGTAGTCAAATGTTATACTATATTAAGTTGCAGAAAAATCAACTATCCAGTATTTCGATTAACTGTTTTGGAGAAAAATCGATACAACCATCTAAGTGTGAAAGGTGAAACTAATTTTTCATTAAAATGGTAAAAGTTTATAGTAGATTAACATTTAAAAATATTCTCAGGATAAGTATAAGTTCCAAAAGGAATGTATTATGAATATTTCACAAAACTTAATGGTTTACTTTCAATTAAACTTAATTAATAAAATTTGATTGCCATTTCCCGTAAACTCATTATAGTCAAACAAACTTCAATCCTGTTTAAATACTTTGAAAAACTTTCTTTATGTAAGCGGCTTTCTTTATATAAAAATAATTAATCATTAAATAAAAAATAATTATCGAATTACAAAAAATTAATTCATAACAAATAAATCAATGATTTTTAGTTTTCATAAATTCAATTATATATAAAAAAAAAATATTCAAAATTAATAAAAATTTCTGTAAGGAATAAAAAGAACCTTTTATTATCATTAATATTTCTAGTTTTGTGGATCTATTTAAAATATGACAGCACTTTTTTCATATAAAATATTATATTTAATTTTTATGTGAATAAATACAACCTTTGAAAAAAGTGAATACTGTTTTCCAAATGTAAGCGTTACTATCGTTATTCCCGCTATATTCTCTGGAAAAATTAGCTATTTTATGAGTAGAATCGAATAAAAAAGTAAAAAGTAAGATTTAATTGTACTATTAATTAATTAACTGTTAATTTTTTTCTTAAGAACACAATTAAAGCTATAAAAAAAAATTCATGAAAATCAATATTCATAATCGAACAATATGCAGCAATGAAAGTAAATCAATTCAATCATGCCCTTGATTAAAAAAACATGAATAATCAATCATTGAATTAGTAAATAATTCAAAATTTTTAAAACAATCACACATAATAAAAAATAAATAGGTAAAAAAAATAAAATAAACAATTCCATTTGATATTATTAATTGTCCAAAGGTCATCTACAGCTGCATATGCTATAATAAATAATTTTATTTATTTTTTTTTATTTAATATTCTAAACACAAAAGAAATCTATTAAATTCTTATAATATATAAGAAATGCCAATCATTTTTATTTATTAATAAACTAATATATATGATTATTATTGACATCAATTTCGCTACCTGCCTTTATTTTTTTTTATATAATCCCTCTGCATAATAGAAATATGTAGATATTTTTCATAATTTTTGCTACCGGACGTAGAGTATTGATATTCATCGTCCTTTATTCATCATCATCAGTTGGGTACAATTTTTTTTTTTTGGTTATTCTTTAGAAATTGAATTTATAATTTTCTGCTAAATTATATAAAAAAAAAAACTCATATATTAAAATATGGACAGGTACATATTAAAATGGGTCTTTATAAATAAAAAGTCATATAGTTAGTTTTGTTCAAAATGTAATAACGCAACAAATGCAAACTTTAAACGATCGACTTTAGGTAGAGAAGAATAAATAGGTTCTGGGATGAGAAAAAATGTAAATATTCAAATTAAACTTAAAAAATTAAAGTTTGATCTGGTCGTAACCAAAATCAAAATTAGTTCAATAGTTTTCAATTTGGCTTGTTTTTTTTACATGCTTTTATTTAGTTTCACCTGTCCGGGAGTGTGAAATCAAATCTTAACTGGTTAAAGTACATTAACTTGCCGGTTTTTGATAGAGCTGTAATTTTGCGTCCTTGTGCAAATCGAATGACAATGCATATTTATGATAAGCATGATCTGATTTTCCCATTGCTTTCATCATATTTTATATAAATTTTAAATAAAAGATACTTTTTATTGTATTAAAAAGTAAAAAATAATTTTTTCTGTAAGTCACTCATACATAACTATTTGTAAAAGCTTCGTGTATCGTGTCAAAAATAATCGTGTATAAGTGGTTCATAGAAAAAATTATTTTCTACTTTTTAGTTCAATAAAAAATACTTTTTCGATGTTTTTTATTTTTCATGAGGTAACCAATTAATTAATTACCATCCCTCTGTCCAAGAAAATGGTTCTAGATAAGAGCTATTTATTTTAGCTAACGATAAACAACAAATAACGACTCTTTATGTTATTTCTACGGAATTTAAATATTTCAAAACGTGTGAAGATAATCAAAAAACTCGCATTGATTTAGTATCTTTTAGAAAAAAAAAAAACTTCTAAAAGTAAAGTCTAAAGTAAAAAAAAAATAAAATAAAAAATGTATAGATTTTCAGTAGGTATGATCTAAAGTAAATATATAAAAATAAATAAATAGTGACGTTATAAAAAAGTGACTGTAATCGTACGTGAAGATAAGCTAATAACTGTAAAGGTTACGATCAGAATAGTATTTAGAAATAGGTGTTAAAACAGGTCACAATACCAAAACTGCCCTCAACAGCACTACTATACTTATACTATACTATACTAGTATACTATACTGATATACTATACTAGTTAAACCAAATAAAATATGTGTCTATTCCAATACTCTCGTATAGTACTACTTATAGTACCTATCTATCTACCTACCTACCTACCTAATATAGTATGTAACAAAAATATCATACACCTACAGCTAGGGAAGCACGTAGTTAAGGTCGTATTCATCGACAAAAAGTTTCGAATCGAATTTTTGATATGAAAACTGCTTTAGAAGTATTGAAAGATTTTTCCTTAATTTCAAACTCTCTATCTTTTATTGTTTTGTAAAAAATGGACAGCAAAATTTTGCCCTTATTTGCGCTCTCTTGGGTACACAGTAACATTAACGAAAAAATGTCTCTCAAACAAAAGCTTTTTTATAAGAAACATTTTTTACACAAGAATTTTTGTAGTATTTCTAACGGTTTACAAGATGGTTCCTTCGGGCCCAAGAACCAATTGACCTATGTTGTTCATTTACAAACTTGATCGCACTTTTTACCTGCAAAGCATGCTATAAAACTTTCTCTTTACGTTTCTGAGTTATTGTGGTCACAGGCGGGGATATACAGACAGACAGATAGACAGTCAACGGGAAACGGGACTAATTATGTCATTTTATAAGCACTCATATCAAAATTTTGTTCGTAGCATTAATATTTTTAAGTGTAACAAATTTGTGACTAAACTTAGTATACCTTGATATATATTACATATGTACAGGGTATATAAAGTGATGAAAGTCATTTGTTGTCATTTGGATAGTATTTTGCTTAACAAATCTTAAAATATCTTCCATTTAGCTTAGAAATAGCAAACAAAATGGCAAAAAAGAAAATTTGACACATGATTTTCGATGAACAAACTGTGCAAAACAACAAAAAGAAACGAAAAACAACGTTTTCAAGCGGCCACCCATCCTAGATCTAAGAGTGCTCAATGTATCTTAACTTCAGTGATCGGGTGATAACCATTGTTTTCAATGTAGTATTATTTATGGAGCATGACTTTGTACAAAAGTTCACTTAAAAAAGTGCTCAACGCACCTATAGAAGATTTCACTTCAAAAAATCAAACCAAATTTTTTTCGATGGACTTATGAGCTTCTCTAATCACAAATGAAAATAAATATAGTAAAAATATTCTAGTACAATATTACTAACTCTAGTAGTCTGTTATAGTTTAGCTTAGGTTATGTATATGTAGTTAGCTGTATGTATGTATGTACGAGTTTTATAAGGAAGAATAAGTATTGTACGTAAGTATAGTACAGTACAGTACAGTACGAGATAGAGTGAGTGCGATAAAAGGGAACAACATAGTGAATTCAATTACCAACTTGTATAAGTATTGTTGGATGAATGGTCCATTCAAGTTATATACGGGCTGGGTTGAGCTTTCTGGGTTTGCAGTTCTATTGGGATGAGACATGAGGTACAAGGAATATTTTATATCAAGACAGTGATGTATTCAGGATTAGTTAAGAGTTTTATTGATTTGTTATAATATTCATAAAAATAAAATATTCAAATTAAATTACAAATAGCGTTTCTTAAGGTAGTCTTACTATTGGAGGGCGAATTCTCACTTCTTGAATAGAAAAGTGAAGATGGATTTAAAAATCTTTACTAGTATGCAAGATATGAACGCTTAAAATTCCTAATTAAACAAAGAGGAAGATACCTATTTAGAGATTATATATAAAACCTGCTAAAAGGAGATGGATAACCTTTGAATGCAATCTTTGATTGCTTATAACTTCTTCGTTTTTTAACCAATTTTAATTTCACTTTCAAATTTTTGTCATGGTATCAAGCCTAGTTTTACCTACATTTTTATTTGTAATATAGCCAATTCGACATCAGGATTATCGCCTATTGTGTTTCAATACCTTTCATTTTCCCTAAATTTCTAATAAAAAGGTAAAAATTAGAATAAAGTAAAATTTGTAAGTTCAATTTGATTCGAGGCCAAATATGCTCATTTATTAGACTACTAATAAAAATAAAATCTTTGATTTGGTATATTTAAAAAAAACTTTTTGTAAAATTTTCTAGTTACAGCGATTGACATTTCTATAAGAACAGATGTTAACTTTATACACGATAAGTATTAAAAAAAAAAAAAATACAATTTTAACTTAAAAGTTAAGTTAATTTCGTTGTATTATAAAAGTAAAAATTTTTTGTAGGACAAAAACTTTTTAAAGTGTATTGGACATATGTTCTTAAAATAAAAATTTTAACAAACACTCTATTGGCTGACTTGGTGGTGGTGATATAGACGTTAAAAAGTTTATTTAATATATAAGGTATAGGTGTATATAAAGTTATACTTTGTTATAATGAAAAATTTAGCCTGAAACCAAACCTGTTATTTGGCAAGAAAGTTTTGTGAGTGCAGTTGTCGAATGTGTGTGCCTCCTGAATCAGTCGACAAGACAATTCAATTACAGGGGCTGTATTTTCCATGAGGCGGTGACGGTATATGTCGGTTCAAACTCTTATAACACAACACAAAAATACATACACGAGCTATATATGTGTATTTATTATATCTCCATGCAGCTCCAAGATACACAAATATAATATAGAGTGTCCTTTTAAGCTGTCTACCAATAAAGAATAAGCAAGTTTTTTCTCGGAATTCCTAATAGTAAAGTTAAAGATGTTACATATAAAGGAAAATGAAAGAAACTGCTCCCCGAAAAGGCTACTGCAACCATATACTACCATAGTTTTCCATGTTAAATTCTGTTTTGCATATAAACAAATCTTGAATGGCTTTTATCTTGGTTTTTTTAATATTTATACGAAAAATACTTTTTCTCTGCTCTTTTTTTACAAATTTGCGTGTATAATGCCATGGAAAACTTTCATATTTGGGTGTTTTTCAGCTGTGAATGGTTAAATTTTAAATTTTTCCAACAACAATACGTCGGGAAATAGACCTCAGAACGAAATTTGATAAAGAACTTTTTCATTCGTTTTTATAAGCTTATTCAGGGATTGTACAGTTCTGCAAACAATTACAGAACACACTGTATAGATGGATGTATTAAGCAAGGTGTGAAAAAAATAGTAAGTTATAATAGCAATCGTTCGGATTCAATCAGTACCAGTTTTAATTTGAACGAACAACACATTCATTCGTTTACTAAATAGAACAAAATATCACCTCAGTGTGTTCACTTTGTTGTAGCTGTAGCAGTAGAAGAAGTAGTATTTCTTTTTTTGCTACGAATGAAAACCATGTTAAAAGTAACTTTTATAATTTTCTTTATTACCTACCATCGTATTTATTTTCACTAATAAGGATCGCATCGCATCCCTCCCATCATCCTATGCTATTTATTTATGTAGTTCGATATTTATTTTTATATATTCTTTGACATCTTATTTGTTATTCATTCCCAAATGAACTTTATTAGCCGACAATAGCTATCTAGATATATGGAGAAGAGACAAGATCCACTAAGTGTATCATGACAAAATTCGCATTTTTATTATTGTCATTATTCTGGTCGATACTCAAAATTATTACAAGTTTCTTGAAATATTTGAATACATAATTAAATTATCAATTTGTCCAGTTTTTACATTCCATAACTTTCATTTCATCAACTTTTATAACAAGTGTGCTATGGAATGTAATAATTGTACTTCAACATATTTTCGTGATGCATATCCTGAATGTATAGTTACACCCATGGCTAATTGGAAGAGCTTCCGCAATTAAAGATCTTATCTTTGAATTCATTTCTGAATCTTCTAGAAATATTTGAAGATGTTCTTGTAGGTAACTATAAACTAAATAGTTATAAAAAATATAAATTGATAAGAATCTTTATGAATATTATCGTTATCGAATAAAAATGAAATGAAATATAAATCTGTTTATTTTTTAATTAGAACAATTAATCTTAAATTAATTATGTAGGTATTGTGTAGTATTGTATAGTATTGTATTATCTATTGAACAAGAGGGCACTAATCATATAACTCACTTTACTTACAAGGTAAAGGTATACCTATACTACCTACAATGTGATACAAACTTACAACTTACAAGACAATGAATAACGAACGAATCCATAATGCACTACCATATCATATTTGGTTCAACAATTTTTTTTTTATTCTTCATACTTCCATTATCCATCGGTATAAGTAGGTTGGTACTCTTAATGTCTTTTTAGTAATTAAAAAGTTAAAAGACCCATAAATTTTAAAGTTAACACTATAGAAAGTCAGCCCCTTAACGAAGCGAATATTTTCATATTTGCCTCAACGTAACCATCTTCGCGTTCCACACGTGTAATTGTACTTTTGAAAAATTCTTTAAATACATTCCTACATATCTCGGAAGTGATTTCTTGAACCGTTTCTCTTATTAATCAAGCTCAAAAAGCAAAAAGTAAAGCAGTTGATAATCTCGTAAAGTATAAAAATTTTAACTGATAAACATGCAAATACAATGTACTATTTAAGTAACGGTGGTAACGTGATGTTTTTAAACAATTGATGTATGTATGTGTGTGTGTGTGTAAGTATATTGTAGTTTGGCGTGGCGGCGGCATCACACGCATGTACAAAGACGACCGGCTAGTTATACAGAGTTTCGGGATCACAAATTAATCATATTGCATGTTTATAAAAATATATGTATCTATAACTATATGTATATTATGTTAGGTACCAAGAAATAATATCGAAGGCGGCCGACACGGCCCAGCAATTAGCATAGAAGAGCGCATGCGGTCACATCAGATACAAATACAATGTTACCAGTACAGGTAACAAACATTACAGATATCGTATATATATTAGTGTATCAAAGTACTCTCATCTATTTTAGTAAATACTTCGTTTAAATGTTAATTATATCAACTTTAGGTATTAATGTAGGTATATTAAGTTTATTACAACACCTATACTTGTGTACATTTGCATGGTTGTGGTCCATGACTGTTGTTTAAGATGGTATAAGCGCCAACGCAAGTCAGATATTTGTGGTTGAAATTTTTTGTACCATATTTTCACATTTGATGATTAATTTTGTTATAGCTTTATGAATATTGACGAAAAATAAGAATACATTTTTATACCATGTATATATGAAATATAGTATATTAAGTTTAGTCCCAAGTTTGTAACGGTTAAAAATAATGCTGGTATGAACAAAATTTTGTCATAGTTGTTCACTAAATCACCTAATTAGTCCATTTCCGGTTTCCGTCCGTCCGTCCGTCCGCCTGTGGGCACGATAACTCAAAAACGAAAAAAGATATCGAGCTGAAATTTTTACAGCGTACTCAGGACGTAAAAAGTGAGGTCAAGTTCGTAAATGAGCATCAGAGGTCAATTTGGTCATGGGTCCGTAGGACCCATCTTGTAAACTGTTAGAGATAGAACAAAAGTTTAAATAAAAAAAATGTTCCTTATCAAACATTAAACAACTTTTGTTTGAAACATTTTTTCGTAAACATCACAGTTTACCCGTGAGGGCGCCAATTAGGCGGAAATTTTATAATATGTACTATACTTGATTATCAGTTATGTATGTGTCACATGTTTGTATGTGTAATGTGATAAAGAAATCAACATTGACTATGCATGGTATTTCAACAATTAAGTCAATTGTTTGTTTTCACTTGTTTTTATTTCCAATTTTCAACTTTCGATATTTTGAAAATTACTCGTACATTCTTAATTGTCCAGTATTATCAAACCATAATAATTAAACCAATTTTTTTTTAAAATTATGAAATCAAATGAATTCATCAATTTTTTAATCGGTTATTAACTTTGTTTCTCACCGATCAACTTTCCAAATATGAAATATTTTGACATCAAGAGATTTTTTTAATAATTCCCAACGCTTCAACTCTCTTCATGATCTTATTTTGTTTTGATCTGAATTATGTATAGAAAAATATCTAAATTAAGTTTTTTGTATTTTCAGACGCGCGACAAAAATTTTAGTTCGATATCTTTTCTCGTTTTTGCTAACGGACAAATGAAAATGGATTAGTTAGGTGATTTTATGAAAATCCATATCAAAAATAGTCTCAATACTTCTAAGCGTTTCAAATTTGGGAGAAAATTAAAATACCCTGTATATATAGTTGCAAATTATGAAAATTTGATAACAAATTAATTTATTCCAACTTTAGTTGATTGAATTAACAAAGTTTCGAACAAATCTTGATTATATGACAATTCAAAATATACACGTAGACAATATAGGCAATGAATATAACACAAGCATATCAACCCTTAACAAGAAGTGGCGGTATTAGTGTGTGTGTGTGGGGTGGAGGGGTTGGTTCGTTGGTATAGTATATTGTATAAATATTGGCAAATAAAATAATCATTCATATTGGCATCAACATTTTCTATTTTTTATTTGTTTATCAAGAGACAACTTTTATTCTCTGCTTCATTATATTGTGATGTGACGTCATCATTATTTATATAAACTTTTTGTTTTGTATTTTGTACCGGAAAACACGAAAAATAAATATGAACATATGTACTTCCTGTATCTATCTATCTAATAAAACGTATAGTTAGTTACACGTGAATCTTTATTAATCAAAACTATTCTTTAAATTATAGTGATAATTAAGTTATAATAATCATTTGCTTATGATTTTCATCCTTCATTTTCTTTTACTAAAGATTAAAAAAACGAACATTATATCTTTTCGATTATTGGTATGGAAATATTTTTACCAAATTTGAACTCTTTGACCCGTTAATATTATCGGATGGGTTTGTTTAGTGTGTAAAGTTAGAATCAAAAGATTCATTATTTGTTACGGTTACGGTATAAAAAGTTATGGGTACGGTTTAAAATATGGGTCCTACGATCTCATGACTCAATAGAGCTATATTGCTCATTTACGAACTCAAAGACTCCGTTCGATATCTCTTTTCGTTTTTAAGTTATCGTCCTCATGGGCAGGAGGACAAACGAAAATGGAAAGCGTAACAAATTTGGTACTAAATTTAATATATTTTACATATACAAGGTATAAAAAGAAAGAAAAATCAATTTGAAAACTATCTGATAGTCCTGCAAAAATCAATTGAAACAAGACTTGCATAGTCGGTTAATAATTTTCGACTTGTAGCGTGAGGTGAGATTAGAATTTTGAATTTTTAGAATACGCATCTAAACCTTGATGGTAGCCCAAGAACAAGACTTTGTACCTTCTAATAATTAATAAATAATTAAATAAAAGTAAGTATAAAGACTTATAAATAATAAAAAAGTTTATATATAAATAATATAAAATAAAATATAATAAATGATTTTATAAAATGAACGTGATAAAACATATGTATTTATATAATCATAAACTAATATTTATATATAAAGATGATTTTATTATGCGGTCTAGACTGGACTTGAACTGTATACTAGTACAGTGTACTGGACTGGAGTTGGAGCTGGACTTAAATAAACTACAGGATCACTCACAGATCTACAGCAGGAGGTCTTCAATATGATCATTAATTTAGTGTATTACTCATATATCTATCATATTATATATATAACTATAACTATAACATACATACCTACCTATATGTGAGATATATGATATCATATTATTATTATAGGTCTACTATGTTATTATCAAATTTCAAGTTCAACATAGTTCACAAGATTTTATCGAATTTTCTCTTCTATAAATACAAATTCAAGTTTGGCACAATTGTCTACCTTTAGCGACGGAATTTTTAAGGACGTTCCCAAAAAAATAAGTGCATAAAAATATTTGAAACTTTCAAATTTTGAGGGTAGATTCTATTAGTATTTGATATACCATAGATTTTGAAATATTGATGTCTAAATATTTCGAGAAAATCTCTTATTTCAAGAATTAACTCACAAATGCAATTCATTTCATCAATTTAAATGTATTTAATGGAAAAACGACTGGCGCTTGTTACAATTTTCGTTAAATAAAAATATTTGTGATGCTTTTAATCAATGAATGTTAGTTTTGACTGGAAACAAATTTGCTCGGTTTAAGTTCTACTCTCGAAATATCTCGGTGTGACAGGTCCAAACTTGACCAAAATATCTGTCACACGAGTAAAAAAATAAAAAAAACTTGGCAAAAAATATTTCTGCCAACCCTGGCACACTTAGTCTATTTTGTACCTATCGTTAAATAATATTGATTCGTATGCGAAAGTTCGAAATCGGTGTAAATACAGTTTTACTGTCACGAGATCCAGTATGTTTAGAATTTAATGCAAATATTGAAAATTGAATATTTTGCATATAATAATATCGATAATAATAACAATATATTGAATATTAGTTATTATTTATGTATAAATAATGATTTTATTATATCAATAAATAATTTAATAACTATATTAAATCAATTCTGTCTAATGAAATTTAACTTATTATCAATTATTGGTTAAATCATATCTGTTGTTTGACCTAGAGGCCTTGTTGAGTTGTCGGCATCTTTATCTTTGTTGTTCGGCTTTCATCGCTTAACAAAACATACAAAACACACATCAGATCAGATCAGATACCTTCTTGCGCGCTTTATATTACATATGCGTGATATAATCATAATATTACATACATTTATTTACAAATTCATGCTTCAAGCATAATTTTGTTAAAAAATCAGTGGGGATTCTTTAATTTTTTAAATTATTTAATTCATAGACGTATTTATTTATTTTATAGGTCTATTTTAATTTTTAATTAATGTTCTATTAATTTATTCACGATTTCAATATTATTCTACTTTTTATTTTAGTTTCAGATTTATTAATATGCTTTAAGGTGTTCTGTTCTATTCTGTTTTTTTTTTTTTTTAAACGGTTCTGGTTTTTCATTGTAATTTATTGACAAATTAGAATTTTTTATTAGAGGCAATAATCATAAATAAATAATTTTATAAATAAATATTTTTTTGTACGCGTTGGTGTATTAGATCAATAATTTTATCGACCTCCCACGTAATTTATTTCTAAACTGGTGATACTATTTGATATTAAAAAATTTATTAACGAATTCATAGAAATTTTGATAATTCAAGTACTGTTTGAACGGCGTTTAAATGGGAATCAATAATATAGCTACAGCTCTTTCTGTGAAAAACGCGAGGTGTCGTGGAACACCTCTCGTTGGAGTAAGATAATTTCACTGCGATGATTATTTCAAAAGATGCAGGATTTTAAATTCAGAAGTGTTAATTTTGCTTTGAAAGCGAATAGCCTAAAAGAGTCAAAATATCTATTCAATAAATATTGAAAATTAATTAAAAATAGAACACCTACTTGTTCCAATCGAGTATTGTTTAATATAATTCACACAAAAGATTCTTCTAAATTAATGAATTATTGTTTACAAAAACAATTTTTCCTAGCAACACAAAGGGTGTGAGAATGTTCTTTATAAAGACTTGCTTTGCAGAGGGTAGCAAGTGTAAATTAGGGTTACATTAGTTAGGGTTTAAACAAAGTCACAATAACTTGAAGATTCTGTGCTTTTATAATAAAATAGAAAAAAGATGTAAACAAAACCATCTTGGTAATAATTATTATGTTTTTTTATAAAATTATATTATAGTGGATAAATTATTTATACAGGGTGGCTTTGTTCAACGCTCTTAAAAATCACATTTTTGTCATATCTAATATTTGCCAAGCAAAAGCTTCCTAAAATGCTTTAATTATTTGTAACACAAGCAGAATAATTGAAATTTCATACGTTTAAAATTAAAATTATTAACATACTAGCTAAATCCGGCCACGTTTCGCTGTGGCTTAGTCTGATATTAATTATAAGCGGCGTAAATAAAAATAAGTTATTTTTTCCCTTTTTTCAATTATTTTTAATTATTCATTTCCGTCAGAAATACAAAGTATGTGTTCTTGAATAAAAATGTAACGACTGGCAAATTAAAAGTCAGCCCGTCGACTTATTTTCGAGTTTTGCTGCCATAACCACACGGAAGCTAAATTTTCGTATATAAGATATGTAATGGATATAAAAAAAACTATTATAAATAATAAAAAGGCAACAACACACAATGTTCTCAAGCAGTCTCATATGTAAGTACTAATTGTTTATATTCTCGCATGTGAATTTACTCATTTAGTATGTGTTAAAGGATTGATTGACTCCCTGTATAAAAGATTTATCTATTCTCTTGTAAAATGGTAAATATATAATATGGTATATCGTTGCACGATAGAGTTAGAATGTTAGATGATTAATAGATGTATCTACTTTGAATTTTATCTGGAACTAATTATTATTAATTCATATTTAATAGCACTCAAGAAATATATAAGATTATACCTAATATTTAAAAAAAAAATTATATTTTATTATACATTAATAATATATAGGTATTATTGTTTGAATTTAAAAATTAAAATTGTTTTATAAAGAATTTAAGGAAGAGAACAAGATTAAATTATGTAGAGGTTGTTCTATCTATTGTTGATATTGATATAATCAGGGCTGGATTTAAATTTCTGCCGCCCTGGGGCACTGAAGAAAATGCCGCCCTATGACTGAAATTTTATTTTAATAGTTTTGATATCTTATTTTTTAAGAATTAGAATAACTAATTAATTGCAGAAAAAAGAACCGCTTCATAACGAGCTGACCATCTGGTTGCAGATAAAGTTTTTAACGCAATTCTTTTTTCAGTATGAGACTGTAAGACTTCCCAGCGATGCGTCGATGCAGTAAAAAAGTTGTATAAACTTTGTACTGTATGAAAGAATGACGCAGCTTCTGGGGCGCATTCTACTGCGTGAACTCCAACTAAATTCATAGAATGAGCAGCACAAGGAGCATGTTCTGCAAGATGTTCTGACTTCGACAATCTGACAGATCTAGAGATATATGTCTATAGTTCTCAATAAACATGAGAAAACAAAATTTTTTTAATTCTTCAAAAAAAACTATATTAATTTATCAATTCCAGAAAAAAAAGTATCAAATTTTATTTGTTCAAACCTTTATGGAAATAAATTCATTTTATTTTAATAGTTTTCACTTAAATTTAATATATTATAATATACAAAATTTTAATTTGATATATAATGCATAAATTATATTTCTTGAAAGATAAAATGTTTATTTAAAAGAATTAGTTAATTATATATTGTATAGAAAATGTTTTTCACTTTCAAAATTTTGCCGCCCTAGAAAATTTGCCGCCCTGGGCACTAGCCCCGACTGCCCCTAGTGTAAATCCAGCACTGGATATAATTATTATAAATTAAACATTAATTTTATTTTTTTGGGTAAACTTCAAAATATTTGATTTGATTTCAGAACAATTTTTAGTATATATTTTATTACAAATTTATTATGAGATTAATCATCTGTAATGTCAAGAATAAAAAAATTATATAAATTTTATATTATTAAATTTAAATTATTTAAAAAAACTAAAAATGTCTATCAATAATTTTTTCAGTTTATCTAGTCATTTTTACTCATTACTTTTATATTTGCTCATTTCAAAATTTGTTAATACCTCTTATAAATCCCATATTGAAGTGTTTTTAAAGGCATGATTTTTTATTGTCCCAAAACTAATTTTAAAAATATTATTTTGGACAATTAATAAACGTTAGTTAAAAATATGGCAAATATTTTCCTATCAAGAAAATTATAACAACCGGCACTAATTTTTCCATAAAATACATTTAAAGTGATGAAATGAATGGCATTTGTGTGATATTTCTTCTATAAGTGATTTTCTCTAAATCTTTAGACATCAATATTTCAAAAACCATGGTATATATCGAAATTTGAAACGTGAATATCAAATATTTTCTTACATCCATTTTTTAAACTATATTCCTTATCGCACGTTATAATTTGTTTGCTGGCTTACAAGGTAAAACCAAAAAATGTGGAAAGCTTTTTGAAACGATTCAGCTTGCCATGAATTTTGAGAATATTTTGAAAATGATTTACAATCTGTCAATTAAATTTTTTGTTTAAATTTATGTTTTTCATTCAATAATTAAATCTAAAAGCGCTACATTTATAATATATGAAGATGCCATAGGAACATAGTTTCAGCCCGGTGTCCCACGATGCCTTCGTTTTTGAATAAACACTAGAAAAGTTTAAAAACAGCTTACTTATATTTGAAACGATATAATAGTTAATAAGTATTTCAAAAAGAGTTAAATATTTAAATACTTTGTATATGTTTAAGTATGATTGTTAAAACCTAATCGTTTGATGTTGGTTCAAAGCAATTAAATTGACCAATAAAAATGAATTGAATTAGGAATTACCTAAGTATGGATATATTTAAAAACAGATCTAAATACATGAATGAATACATTTCTTAGAATTCATTACTTATTATTATTATTATTATTATTATTATTATTGTTATTTAGTTTTTTTTTGTTTTCATGACAAAAAATTTTCAACAAAAAACCGCCTCCTCATAAAAGTTACACAAAATTATACAGTGTGTATCATATAACATACACTTATACATACATTTAAATACTTATACCACACACATCGTAGCTGTATTTAATATTGGTGTCTTTATCTAATAATCTTACAATTCATTTTAATATTTGCTTATATTTATATTCTAATAATGATTTTGTATGATAAAGATAGAAAATATAAAATAAAATGCGGGTTGGTTTATGAATATGATGATATACTCTTTGGTTGTCTTTTAATGTTTTTTTTTTTATTTTTGAATACGAAGTACACCTTTACTTTCTTAAGATGTATATTTAATGGGTTGCAAATCAAGAGAAGAGAAGGTCACTTATTCTGATTATTATAAATACAAATGTAATTTTGTTTGTTTGTTTGCTATGATGTCATAAAAAAACTAGTGGATAACTTTTGATGAAATTTGATAGTATTATACCTTATACATCTTAATAGGACATGAACTATAATTTATTTTAACACTGAACATTAGAAATACAAACGTAACCTTGTTTGATTATTTGTTACACTTTCACGCAAAAATTGCTGGATAGATTTTGATGAAACTTGAGAGTATCATAGCTTATACATCAGAATCGGTCAAGAGATATAATATATTTTAATATTTACATCATTACTCCCCAAAGTCATCAAGAGTCAAGGACAAATTCCATCCCAGGGATCTAAGGAGAAGCGTGCCTTTGCGATCACAAACATTGTTTATGTATTATAAACTAATTTTCGCCTAATTTTCGAAGGGATAAAGCTCGTCACAGAGAAACTGGGCACTCCAAAATCCGCACTGGGTCAATTTGACCCAAGTACGTTGCTTTTCAGGAAAAGATACCGCATGCCAAATGATATCAATTACAACTGATTTTGTATGTATGAACGCATACACGTACAAAATTAACATGAACGTGTACGAAGCCGCGGTTAATAGCTAGTTGTTTTAAAATATCATGTATTAATAATAGTAAGTATCTTTATAGTAAAAAAAGTAAGTATGGTAGTTTGAAGTTTGTTTTATGACTTTGTAATGACACGCATTATTATACATGTATATGTTTGTTATATGTTAATAATAAATAATTGCAAGAATCTTGTTTTCATCTTCACTTCTTAATACATCGCATCGCACCATAATCCTACTAGAACGTTTGTTTGTGTAAACTTGAAACAAGTAATATTTACTTCAGCCAAAATTTTCCTCAGTTCAAGTTTTCATATCACATATAATAATAATCGGTCTGAAAATTTTGTAAACAGGAAATAAAAATCTTATAGATAAAAATATGAATATTGTATACATGTAATAAAATTACTAATAATTGATTATAAATAATTTTATTACTAATTTTTAATTATTATTGCAAGTTAATAACAATAAAAAGAGATGTTTCTTCGATAAATATAAAACAGATTACATATTGAATGTAAAGTAGATGATTAAAACCTGTTGAAAAATCACTAAAATTGACATCAAATTTATTTCTTATGGAATTCTGAAAGATTTATTTCTTATGGAATTAAGAAAATTTGTTATTTTGTTAATGTCCAAGCTTAATTTTGTTCACATTAAAATAATTTAAATTTCGAAGATATCTTGATCCTTGAAAAATGAACATCAAATATATGGGACAGAGAATATTGAACAGAGAATAAACAATAAAATTTTGGCGTATTTTAATTTTCATAGTTGATAAAAATATTAATTATTGGTTATAATAGAAATATATTTGATTTGATTTATATTATTTAATATAATACATTATATATTATTATATTTTTATTGTAAGATTTACAATTATTTATTTATTTTAAAATAAAATTTATAAGATAACCAATAAATAAACATATTATATAAAATATTTGAAGTGAATGTTATAGATGAGAATACTTCAGTCATAAATACTTATTATCAAAAAATATGAAAGAGATCTGATCTGTAATGGATCATGCAAACGCTACAGTTAGTCATTCTGTTAAAAAAAAGTGTAGGCAATCATCTCACGCATCTAAATGTCTTTTTGTGGGACGTTATAGTTCATTCTTAGATCGAATTATTGTTAATAACTTAAGGTATTTCCCGAAGAATAATGCTAACTACTAAATTATTCCGTTGTGGTTCCATTTCTTCCAGTTCTGATAATGATATCCATAAGAAAACCATGTAAGTCTAAAATTTGATCACGCCAACCGATTTCGATAATCCCTTTTTAGTGACAAATTAATAAGTTTACTTCAGATTCGCTAAAAATCACAAAATAAAAAGCAATCGACTTAAAAAAAAAAAAACTATTCCAAAACAAATTAATACGCACTAAAAAGTAAAAATATAACGATAATATAATGTAGTTACAATTATATTATCGTTATATTTTTACTTTTCAGTGCATATTAATTTGTTTTGGAGAAGTTTTTTCTTTAAGTCAGTTTTTTTTTTTGTTAAAATTGTTTTTTTGGAGCCGTTGATCAATATATTGGTCAACAATAAATTAATTTTATTAATTTATGCGTTAATTAAGTAATATTTACATGATAAAAAGTATAAAAATAATGTCTTCATTATATATGATATTGTTTGAATTGCATTGTAATTAGTTTACTTATTAAAATATCATAACAATTTTATATTTCATATACGGTTATCGATTGATAATTATCGCTTATATTTTATATAATATATATAGGCATCTTAACTAATAATTATATTATTATTCATATAATTGACAGATGGGGCAAGCAGATGCTTTTTAAATATAAATTTATTACTGAATCAATGAAATTAATATCATAATTTTGATTCGATAACTCAACAACGATTGCAATCTATAAAAATTATTTTTAAAGAAATTTATTAATTTTGTCATTATTCAATTTCATTCCATTCGTAACAATTTACTATTTAAAATCCCTTCCAAGTTTTCACCAAAATTTCTCTGGCGATCGTACATTCTTAAATAAATTTTAGTGTACGAAAACATGATTTCTCATTTTGTAAATTATAATTTAAATACGAAATCTTATAATTCATATTTTGGCGCCGCTACCATGCCGTCAAAAACATATTTTTTTTTAAAAACAATATTTTATGTTTTGTAAAACACCGTAGCACAACTGGACTTATTGATAAACGTCATCGATAAATACTAAATTTAAACATAGAGTTCATCTCTAATTATAGACTTACCATTTTATTTCGTTTTAGTTTTTATTTTAAGAAGGGCGTTACTATAATTATATGTGAAAATATTATATTTTGAGGGTTTTTTTTAAGGGTTTTATTATTTATTAACTAAAAATTTATAGTAGTTGGCTAATAACAAAACCCCAAACGATCCATATCTAATAATAATTATAAATTTAATTTGTATAATAAATGGGAAACTGATTAATAGCTTCTGAAGTTGCATAACTCATTTTACAAAATAATTCACAAAACTTCAAAATAAAGAAATACTATCATTGGTTTCTTATATTGTACATAAAATTTTAAATTTTGTTGGTTTTAAATATAAAACAAGTGAAAACAAACAATTGAATGAGTTAATTGTTTAAATACCATGCATAGTCAGTGTTGATTTCTTTATCACATTAAACATACAAACATGTGACACATACATAACTGATAATCAAGTATAGTACATATTATAAAATTTCTGCCTAATTGGCGCCCTCACGGGTAAACAGTGATGTTTACGAAAAAATGTTTCAAACTAAAGTTGTTTAATTTTTTACATTAAACTTTTCTTCTATCTCTAACGGTTTACAAGATGGATCCTACGGACCCAAGACCCAATTGACCTATGATGCTCATTTACGAACTTGACCTCACTGTTTACGTCCTGAGTACGCTGTAAAAATTTCAGCTCGATATCTTTCGGACGGACGGACGGACAACCGGAAATGGACTAATTAGGTGATTTTATGAACACCTATGACAAAATTTTTTTCCTAGCATCATTATTTTTAGGCGTTACAAACTTGGGACTAAACTTAATATACTATGTTTATTTCATATATACATGGTATAATAAAATAGTCTAGCTAATATAAAAATTAAAAAACTGAATGTATTTGTGTGTTGATTTTTAAGCTACAATCCGTTATTATAATAATAATTAATAAAACAAGATTGAATATCATAATATAATATAATATAAATATAAATATAAAATGAATCACAGGTGCACTTCCGGTGGAACGATAACGCATGCAATCAGTATGGAAGTAAGTCCTAAAATGATATCATAACTCAGTATTTATTTACAGTAGTACCTGTGTGTCTGCCTGCCTATAAATAAACATGTTCTTTGCTATGGATATACATATTTTATATGGTAATTTTATACTTAATAAGTATAAAAATTTAATTCAATCAAACAGCCAACAACCCACAACATGCATTAAATTACCTATCTATCTATTTATCATAACATAATATAATATAATTGAATTCTATTCTAAGTATTTTCTATGTAAAAGTCAATATTCTATTTTGATTTTTGATCATATTTTAATAATTTATATCTCATTACTTCATCTACTTCATAGCTATAGTTTTTAATAATTGTATACAAAAAATTTACGAAAATATAATTAGAACATTCCTAGAAATATTACTTGTCTGTTCAACTTAGTTAAAATTTACTCAAATAATAAACGCTAAAATAAAAACGACCATGTAAAGTATGAACTTTTTCCACGTATAATCCACTAGCTACAACCCGCGGTATACTTCTATGCTGTTGATAAAGCACCTATTATTTGAACCTGGCAATAATTTGACGGACACAATACACCGCGTAGTTGTTACTCGATTTTACAGAATGACTACATAGCTACTCAGCCAACGTACATCGTACGTCTTCGGGTTTTTCGGGTTATCATATATAATTTATACTACATAGTACGTATAACAGACAAAGCATCTATTGTTTGAAACTGACAATAACCTGACGAACAAAGCATATTTTATGTGCGTCGTACTTGACACACACAATCTTTTTCGTGCAAAACTATTTTTGCAAAACAAAGTAAAGATTAAACACTTTTCACTGTAACGATGGACTGTTAAATAAATAAAAAAAACAGAAGTATAATAATAATAATAAGATTTATAAATGTTAAAACAAACACAGCACTAGTTGGTAGGTATGAATATTATTGTTTCATGTTTTAAATGATATAAAATGTACTAACTATAATGTATATGTTTGTTTATATGAAGGTATCGTTGTCATTATAATGTAAGGGTCTAATGATTACAATATTATTATTTTTTGTGCTTACTTGCCATTTTTTTTATCAAATGTATGAAACGTTTTGAGGACATGCAAATCATATTTAAATTACCAACCTTTAAAAAAGAATATAATAAAAGTAATTAAATATTATATTTTTATTATATCTTTTTATTTGATATTTTACTCTAATTATTTTTAAAGTCCAGTTCATAATTATTATTAAAATATATTAAGGATGTATGAGCATGACAACAATGTTTGATTTAAAGGCTCAAAATTTGTTTGTAGGTGGTCTTTTACTTAAAGAATATGTGGTTAAAATTTCAGCTTAGGTAACCGTGCAAATTTTTAAGAAAAAAGTCATTAAAAATCGATATAAAATACATTGGCTCTTATGGAGGAATCTCAAAAAACGACATATTTTGGAAGTTTTTGATAATTTTCATTTGGAATGAATGAAAATAAATTTAAAAAAAACTTTTTAATAGAAAGTAAACATATTAGCAATGAATTAGAAAAGAAAAAAACTAAGTGTCACCGTCCATATAAGGGATGTAAGAGCAGGGTAGATTAAGGGTTGAAATTATTTTTATCTTATTTTGAACTTTGATGATGAATTTTGTTATAACTTCATGAATGTAGACGAAAAATAAGAATACAATTTTTCGATATGTGTCTTGGTTTTCGAAATATCGAAAGCTAAATAATTAAACAAAATTTTCAATTTTCGATATTTTGAAAATTAAGCCAGATATCGAAAAATTTTATTCTTACTTTTCGTCTTATATCGTCAAGTAATAATATAAATTTATCATCAAAATTGAAAATATCTATTTTTAAATTTGTGCCCCCACTACCATGCTCATACATCCTTAAAATACTTAGGTTCTGTATTTTACCATTTCCCAATTATTTGTTTTATGGTAATTTGGCCTCAAATACAATTTAAAATCATAAATCCTGCATAGAGCAAGATATTCACAGTTTAGAAACATTCATGTACGCGACTTTCTTTTGCATGTAGTATCAGTCACATTTGAATTAAGTTAAATAAATCATATATAGTTTTAGTACTATTTTTATACTACAGAAGAATAAATGTAGATTCAACCATAAAACTATACTAAAATCGTTAAAATAATGGTTAGTATTTTTAATATGATGTAAAATAAAACGAATTTAGGGTCAAATGTAGTGTCAGTCACATATGGAATCACTTCAATATAGGTACGTGGTGCTAACATACTTTGAATTAACACGTTCACTTACAGACGGTAAGTAAGTACATGTTAATTAATAAAAATATTACCTTTTAAAATCACCTGTTGGCTGTATTTTTAATCAAAATAAAGGGGTTAACCATATGCATTGCACTACTATAGATACATATATGTTACATATTACACAAGATAACTTTTATTTCCTTCCCTTATTTGATTACAGGTGATCAATTATTATAATACAAAAGATGTTTATCATCCACACTCAAACATGTGAGTTTACACCTTTATAAAACTGGTGTAAGTAAAGTCAATCAATTGTAACGTAACACGTACTTATATGCAATAATGGTGCAGGCACACTTTTTTATTTTATTAAGTCAGTCAAGTCAGTAAGTAAAATAAATTATATGTAGTTGAACCCTCTCTTAGAATTCTGATTTACAAGAAAAAAGGGGTGCACATTATTATATAATAACTACCACTTGGGTTCAATCATATTTATTTAAATTAAAAGGGAAGAGATTCTCCTTCTAAAACTTTATTAACTGTTAACGGTATATATATCCAGTCAGCACACGCGCTTTGACCATTTTGGTTTTATCTATTTTCGAATTATGAATTTTTCAGATTTTTTCAACCTATCTACAGTTTTTTTAAATATTTTTTCTTGAAGTCCTTCAGAAATGGTTCTCTCATCAGGAGAGTAAAGATGTCAGCAAAAAAAAATTATTAAGTTCGGAAACTTTCGAGCCAGTTCGTGTACTTTTGTTGGGATGATATAAGTTGTACTCAGTAAATTAAAAAAAAACTTGTGTTAAATGAATTTAATTATTTCTTTGCTCTAATATTTTAACTCTCAAACATCAACTCAAAAATCACGTAATCAAACTATTTTTAATTAGCTAGTGCACTAAAAAATAAATTTATGTAGAGGTTATGATTTGCAAAGAATAGAACGCGCGGGTAAATCTTTTATCACGCGACTGAAGATTACCGAATGGTTGACGCGAGTGCTGACGGGATATAGAACTATAAATGGGCAGTTATAAATAATAATTCATCTAAAAAAATTATTTTTTTACTTTATTAATATGGTTTTAATGTTACGCCTTTATCCGTCTTCTGTACCAATAATTAGTTTTGAAAAAAAATTATATAACAAACAGCGGTATGTGTTTTGTTTGAAATATTTATTGATAATGTTCGATTTTTAATCGTATAAGATACAGGGTCGATAGACATAGCTTGAAGAGCGTGTTCGTTGGACAATTTTAAGTCGTGTTAAGTGCCTTATATACTATTTTTACGAAAAACCAGAAAACAAAGATTAACTAATTCTGGTTTTGTATGTGGAATGTATTGAATGATTGAATCACACAATACTTTAAGATGGATAGAATTAAATAAAAATATTTGTTTTGACCTATCAATCAACCTTTTAAATTTACATATTAAATAATTTTTAACGTTTGAATGAATACCTAAGTATAAAAACAACATATTTCTTTAATTTTATAAATACATAATATTATAATTAAATTAATATTATCTGATATAGCTAGCTAATAAAATCATTAATAATAATATAATTCTTACAATAAACACTAATGGATTATATTTATATTTAAAATAAAATTTAACTTTAAAACTAACTAATAATATTAAAATTAAAATTTATAAAAAAAAAGGTGTAATTTAAACACTAGATAATAAAATAAAAACAAAAAATATGTTTTATTACTTTAATTTAACTGTAATTAAACAAAATTGTTTTTAATTTATTTATGTCTTGCCGAACCGAATCGAGCCGCAAGTACCGTAATCACTTTAAATTAACATAACAAAATATTTAAAAAGCATTAACAAAATATTTTTGATTGATAACTAAATTTTAATTTTTATTTAAAGTAACACGAATAGAATAAAGTTATGATAAATTATACTAATAGTCATCGAATAAGAGTCATTGAATGTGGCTTAGAAATGAATTGTTCCTGTGTATGTTTCCAGGAATGGATAAAATATACATAAAAGCAACAAGTGAATAAATAATATGTCTATTTAATTTAGTTGCAATAAATAATTTTTATTTTGTTGTCCAGAGATTCCAAGATTAAAATATTTCAAAACAATTTATAAGTTACTCTTAGAATTTCATACATTTTTGTTTATATACAAAAATCACGTGTTTTTATTTCATTTATCTTGAATAGAGCCGGATAAATGTAACTGTATTTGGACTCTTTGCTATTTACGTATATTTTTTCTCCAAGCTATCATCAATCTCCCTAAGATTCTATAAGATAAAAGAATTCAAAGTAAGAAGTTAAATATTTATATATAACGACATCTATGAATAGTTAACGAAACTATTATCCAAGTTATAATCCAATACATGAATACTAAATGAAACTAAACGAATTATTATCCAATTAAACTATTTGACACTGTTTCACCTCCTTTAAGGTTTACTTCCGCAACACAAAGTAGCCCATGCCTAGCTAAAATTGGTTTAACGGTTTAGACGTGAAAAAAAAATAAAGCTATTTTGTTAATTTCATAATAATTAATTAAATCAATAAGTTATTTATAATAAATTTAATTGATTAATAATTTCTCACGTATGTATTTATGTATGTTTTGTATACTTATTGAATTAGTTTTCCTGTCATTAATAAGTGATGCGTCCAACAGCACACCAGTCTACGTCCAGGAAGATGATATATATATATTATTTTACCTTTTAAGAATGTTCAGATACTTATTGATTTTACAATTTATATAATTGTTTTTATTATTATTAAATATAAATATTATTATCAATATTGTATTCAATTAAGTAAATATCGTGTAAATATTATTCTATTTAGTTACCTCCTTGTTATCTATTTATGAACTTTTAAAGAAAATTAATATTTTAATTAGTTATCAAACGTTGTTAAAGTTTTTGTATTAAAATAAAATTATTTGGAATAGTGAAATAGTAATTTGCGAAACACGAAGAAGCTTATGACGAATTATTTAGTTTATTAATGTTTCAGGAATCTTCAAAGCTATTTGACCTAAATCTGGACTTAAATGTTGTGAAACTTGTTAAAAATAATCAGAACCAGTTCGGAAATGTTCAAAATCTGTCAAAAATATAAATCATTTTATTCTATTGCCGTTTTTATATGAATTTTTAAGGGGTACGCCTCAGACGAAATTGAAAAAATCGGGAAAAATAATTTGTTTTCGATTTTGATAAAACTTAGTTTAGAGGGTAATTTGAACCCAACAAATACAAAAATCGCGTTCATTTTACGATTGGATGCATAGTTTCTGAGATATTGCAATATCCGGAGAAATTTTGATCGATATTTCAAAACCTATTAGCCCAGTCGTCAAATCAACCCGATTTTTGTACTTTTTGGGTCCAAATTAGCCTATATACGAAGTTTTATCCATATCGGAAACAAAAAAATTGTTTCGATTTTTTGCAATTTTTTCAAGGGGTACCCCTTAGTAAAAATTGAAAAAATCGGGAAAAATAATTTGTTTTCGATTTCGATAAAACTTAGTTTAGAGGGTAATTTGAACCCAAAAAATACAAAAATCGTGTTCATTTTACGATTGGATGTATAGTTTCTGAGATATTGCAACATCCGGAGCGATTTTGGTCGATATTTCAAAACCTATTAGCCTAGTCGTTCAATGAACCCGATTTTTGTACTTTTTGGGTCCAAATTAGCCTATATACAATGTTTTATCCATATCGGAAACCAAAAAATTATTTCGATTTTTTGCAATTTTTTTAAGGGGTACCCCTTAGTAAAAATCGAAAAAATCGGCAAAAATAATTTGTGTTCGATTTCGATAAAACTTACTTTAGGGGCTAATTTGAACCCAAAAAATACAAAAATCGTGTTCATTTTACGATTGGATGTATAGTTTCTGAGATATTGCAACATCCGGAGCGATTTTGGTCGATATTTCAAAACCTATTAGCCTAGTCGTTAAATGAACCCGATTTTTGTACTTTTTGGGTCCAAATTAACCTATATACGAAGTTTTATCCATATCGGAAACCAAAAAATTATTTCGATTTTTTGCAATTTTTTTAAGGGGTACGTACCCCTTAGTAAAAATCGAAAAAATCGGGAAAAATAATTTGTTTTCGATTTCGATAAAACTTAGATTAGAGGGTAATTTGAACCCAAAAAATACAAAAATCGCGTTCATTTGACGACTTTGCGAATAGGTTTTGAGATTTGGATCAAAATCGCTTCGGTTATTTTAATATCTCAGATAGAATACAATTAGAAGCTCGTTAGCTCTTACTTAGATTTGCAGTATTTAAGAAGAGTTGAAGATTGATACATTCTCAAAATACAAATACACACAAAATAATAAAGTTGTTGTAAGGTTTTAAAAAGAACATCATAATTAATTAAATAGTTATGATTGAGTTTTATTGGAGCATGCAGAATAACAATCACATCAATATACAGACATACATAATCTAATATGTTTTGTATAAATATATTTATAACGCTAGAGTAACTAACTGTTCATTAAGATACAATTTTTTTACTTATTTACTTACTTACCTGTTTGTAAAAAAAGGATTCTGCCATTTATTTACTTATTATAATCGTATATAGTCCAGGAGCTAAGAGACTCGTCAATACACTCAAAAACTACAATAGGCTTTTGTACTAAAAACCAATTCAAATACGCTTCGAAAACAGTGTAGAGTGTCATAGCGTCTTGAATGAAATCACGACTTGCGAAGCAATCATTTTTGTGTATAAAAGTTGTAAGCAGTTGTAAGTAAAGTATCATTTTTGTGTATGACAATAAATCAAATAACTTCCTTCATTCTATTACACGTGACGTTAAAAGTGACGTAACACTTTCTGATTGGTGTTTGCTGTCACATGACAAAATGTTTTATTTTACTGAATTTATTGTCTAAAAATAATTACAATCTTTATATTTTATTAAAAATAATTTTGTGTTTTGTTATCTATACATAATATGATTAGTTATAAGAAACTCTTATCCATTCATCAAATGGATCTCAGACATCAGATTGGTAATCAGCGACCAAAAATACCTAATAGATAACAGTTTGGATGATAAATATTTAGTGTTCCATTTTTGTGCCAAATAGTGGAATTTCGATTAAAAAAAGGCATTATTTTTGGAATACGTGGTGGACTTCATGTGATCGAACATCTGATTCGTATTCAGTCACCAAAAATACCTACTAGATGATAATTGTAAAACAAAATAAGCATTTCAAAAAACTTTTGACTATATACGCCCTCCGCTTTGACCCTATGCCCCTTTATGACTGGGTTAAGTTGGATGAGGTCCTACAAGCACGTTACTGTTTCCTTACTTTTCTACTTTCGACACTTTTTCCCAGCTTATTCATTGAATGAATAGACTAAACAAACGAACTACAAAAGAACGGTTTAGAAGCTTTTGATGAAATATTAATAATCAATCAATGATTGCAATTTAGAAGAGATTGGCACAGTTTTAGTCATAGATTAGATACTTTAAAACTTATAACCGATCCCAACTTCGTAAAGAACGCTTGTTTTACAGAACTATCGTTTGATTTATTTAAATAAAATAAAATATAGATAAGATAGTTTTATAAATGTAGTAGTTTTACAGATTTTTAATTCAGCCAGGTATAGCGAGCGTAGCGGATTATTGTGTTAATACACTACAGAGTACACATATACATTCTAACTAACTGCTGTAGTTAAAGTTTATGAATGAATGTAGAAGTAGTCGATATAAAATACACTACTTATGAATGAATAAATTTATTACTATTAAACACACAAGATAGGTACATGTTATTTTTGATATATAATATGAATATATAGGAGTCCGTACCATAATAAGTATGATACGGTCGAGTTTCTTAAACTCACGATAATTTAAAAATAAGTCCATTATTCTTATGTCTTGCTGTGGTAAAATATGAAGAAATTGATATCTGCGCGGGGGTCGAACCCATCGCCTGTGATCTCTCCGATCAGCTCTCTAACTCAATGAGCTTTCAAGGATATAAATAGAATTACTTTGTTCAATTTTTCCATATCTTGATGCTTTGTTACTTTTACTTGTTTATTCAACCATTTTTCATATGTTTAGCTTTCTATTACACAGGGTGTTCCAGTAGTAACAAAGACACTTATTGCATCAGGTAGAAAATAAAATTTTCAAGCGAAAGTCTTCATCGAGCCAATCAGAAGCGATAAGACAATGAGGAGTAAGAGGAAATAGTAAGAAACTGCGACAATGAGACGCAAGAGCTTTAACGTTATGCTAGCGTGTTCGTATGCATACGTATGCAAGTGTGTAAATGTGTAGGAAAGGTTGGATAAAAGTGTATTGGATCGAAAATTGAAAGAGATGAAACAAGAGCGTCCGTTACTTTTGGGCCACCGCTGCAGATTTGACAAGTGACAGAGTAACAAAGAGGCTACGGCCAGTAAATAACGTTTTTTAGGTCTGTAAATGTTAAACTTGGAGAAAATATGCTAAGAAGATAGAATATAGTAAATTTTATTTGCTACAATTTTAACGACGCGTGTGTTCAATAGATGATTGATGTTAATTACATCTGATTCTGTGTAATCTAAATTGTATATATTCTTCTTTAAAGTTTAGTTTTAAGAAACGGCTTTCCCGTCAAACTTAATTAAATGATGTATTATAGGTAAAGTTAAGGCTAAGCACTTTCTTTCTTAGATATATTTTAAAATTGACGATTAAAATAAATTATTTTAAAATTGAATATTAGATTATCGGTTCATTACCAACAACTTAAGAAGAGTATCTATAGAAAACTTATTTTAAAAGTATACTTACGACTTAATAATAACTTTATATTGATAATATAAACTGCAAACTTACCTATAACAAAAGCAAAAAAATAAAATTAATTTAAGATGATATTTATTAATATTTAATAAATATTTTATATGCATAAATTCCTTAAATACAAGTAAAAAGTGTGTAAAACAAAGGAACTTTTTATGTTAAAACAAGTCTTTAAATTCTAAGAAGTTTTTGTTTTATATCTCTGGAATTATGCTTGGAAAGCATATTGAAAGATTTTCATTATTTATAAAAAAGCATTTTGAATACAAAATGATTTCAAATCAAGATTTGTTGCAGAAATTATTTTGTATCTAAAATCAGAGTTGATCAAATTACAATCTAGACGTGATGATATCTTATAATTAAACATATAACAAAACCGATACCCTAATTTGTTAGCGTGGCTGTTGATAATTAAAAATTTAAATCCTCACAGAATTAACATAATTGATAATTAAACAAAGTTCATAAAATATGTTAACAAGTTTATTTAAAATTTATTCTCATAAAGATTACGTCAAAAATTCAAAATATACAAAAAAACAATAAAGATTAAGTAATTACAAACCATTAATGTTCCTTTATATTACTTTTGTAAATGGAAAAATTGTGGAAAAAATTAAAAGTGATTAAAATATATTACAGTGCAGAGCGCAGAGTGCATAGTTTTGAATTTGAAACATTCTTGCTGACATAATAATTTTTAATTTTAATTTTTCTTTATTCTAATTTCACGCTAGTCGCTACAACAAAATAATAATTTATGTAAATTAAATTATTTTATTCATTACATAGTGGTAAACATTTTTTTATATTTAAAGTACTTAGATATGTTAGATTTAATATTAATTTATTATGCGGAAAAAATTAATTTTATAATAATTGTTTTTACGATCATACGAATAATATCTAAAGTACCTATAAGTATATTGAACTTATTATTCAAATTGAGTCTGGGCTTTTGAAAATATTGTAAAATAAAGGCATCCAGACTTATATAGCTTAAAACTTCAAATTACAAGTTCTCATTTCTTAGAAGACAGATATTTCTAAGTCAAAATTCAAGAAGAACTTTCTGATCGGTTTTCTATCCAATCTGGTGTACCATAGGGCAGTGTTCTGGGCCCAAATCTTTATTAATTGATACTGCTATTGTATCCAATGATGTAAATTCAAATGAAGTTATCTGCAAATCAATTCCATATCTTTTATAGTTTTGGAGAAAACAGACTCTAAAGTTTTGTCCTAATTTACACCCTCATGAATTTAGTAAACAATTTTTACATCTAAACTTTTGTTCTATCTGTAACGGTTTACAGGATGGATCCTTCAAACACAAGACCCAAATGCATTGATCTACTTTTTACGTCTTGAGCATGCGGACAAACGGAAATGAACTAATTAGGTAATTTTATGAACATCTATTCCAAAATTTTGTTAATATCATCAATATTCCTAAGCGTTATAAACTTGGAACTAAAATTCGCATACTTTGATATATTTCATATATAAATATTAGTAGTTACCCAAAATTTAACATTTTAAATGGATTTTCATCAAGTATTGATTCAATCAATACAAAATTAATTATATTAATTAGAATAAACTATAAGTAGGCATCTAATGGTGATATCAATTAATTTAACAAACATATTATAACCAATTAAAGTTTGAATTTCATTTATATCCTAATAATCATCAAATAAAGAATTAAGGAAATTATTAATAATCATTATACTTTTTTATATTTTACAAGATTTAAATATATATTTATGTTTAATATTTTTTTTAAGAAATTCATTAATTTACGTGTACAATAAATACATATACATAATATTACAATAATAAAATATATAAAATTTAAATATTATAATTTCATTTTAAAAGACATCATTATTATCTCATGTTATGTTTTTTATAATATATCATCATATTATACAAAAAAATATGTACATGTATTCAAAATATAGGTTGAAACTTAAATATAGGTTGTAATCTCGAAAATAGACAAAAGATAAGACACTTCAAGTGCTTCGCTTTTTTTCTTGCCTCTTCACAGAGCTTGTCCCTAAATTCGGTTAGTTCGCTAATGATTCAAGATTATATCTAACATAATATTTTATCAAAAAACTGTAGAAAAGCGATAATTTATTATGTAACCACACATCGTAGATGCCATAAGAAAGTGTTTTTAGACACAGGTGGAGTCAGCCCTGCCAGTAAGGAATTCGAGCTATTTCTATCACTACATAGTATAAAACAAAGTCGCTTTTTCTGTCCCTATGTCCCTATGTCCCTATGCCCCTTTGTACGCTTAAATCTTTGAAACTACGCAACGGATTTTGATGCGGTTTTTTTAATAGATAGAGTGATTCAAGAGGAAGGTTTTTATGTATAATACATCCATATTATAGTAGAGTAAGGGGTTGAAAGGGATATGCTTCAAAAACTAAAAAAGTTGTGCATCGATTAAGCTGAAATATTGACACGATATACAACCAGCTTCAAAGATCTATTGTTTTTATCTACTTTTAACCTTCGGAGGGTAGAAAGGTGTAGCGAGAAAGTGGGAAGGAATTATCGAATATTTACAAATATACCTAAGTGGGGTATCAAATAAAAGAGCATGACGTGTACATTACAAAACTGTTATCCCACGCAAGGAAATGTGGAGGGAGGGGTGCAAGTGGGGATGTTGCCCAGCAAAGCGGGTAGTTCACAGTTAGTTATGAATATATTATTACGTTTTGATTTAGACTATTAGTATTCCTTTTTATTTATGGATTAACATTTGTTATATTATCCTGGCACAAAAATATATTTTCCAGAAATCAATCATAAATGATCCAACAATTTTTCGTTTCGACTATTTAGCGCTTTTTGTAAGTATCACCCGGGGCATGATACACTCTCTTGCCCAACCCGTCGCTTTGCCACCGAGTATACACAATTACGTAGATCATCTGGCAAAAAGAATTCGTATTGGATTAGCACGTCCATAAAGTACAACCTATATAAATATATTTGAACATACATGTAAGAATTAATGTGTGTAGTTTTAATTCGAAGGTTATTTTAAGTGGGATATTATTTCGTCAATTATAATATTTAAACAAAAAAACAAAAAATTAAAGGAAAACGATATGAATTTTGTGATCATGCAACCTTTTTTTTGTGTGTACATTTACCTCATATAATAATAATAATAATATATATCTACGAGTACCTTAATATATTTAAATAAATATACTGTTTTATTCCATCGTAAATTATTTTATGTCAAGTTTAAAAAAAACACTAAAACAACAAAAAAAAACTACAATTTTGGGAACATAACGCCATATGATGTGTCTTCTTTCTAAAGACAGTCAAAAGTAAACCGTTTTTAGTGTGAATAAAAGTAAAATGTGGATAAATGAAGTCAAGAACTGAACTCAACCCAAATTTAAATAAATTTTAAGCGGCAAGTTCTTATACTACTGAAAAGTTGAAAATAATTTTTTCTCATACATAACTATTGGTAAAAGCAGAAGGCGCTCAATTTAAATACCAAGAATGATTCGGATCACCTCAAGTTTTTACGATAAGCAATTCTTAAGTTTTTACAAAACTAAATAATATTTTCTTTAATTCGTCGAAATTTTTTTCTTTTAAGAAAACTTTTGAAAATGATATTTAAAAGATAAACACAATCAAATTTATATAAAATATGTTAAGAGAATTATGTAACATTATTGAAAATTATAAATAAAATTATTATTTTTTTTATCAATTGGTCAAATATTTTTGATATTGGTACCCTATATTTTCATGGGCCAATACATTTATGATCTTTGGTAACATAATTATAACTTTTGATTACAAAAACATTCGACTATATGTATAATTTAAAATAGGTAGACCTTTAGAATCAAACATATTTTGTCAAAAAAAAAAAAAAATAAAACTTTACAACAGAGTACTTCTGATATCATATATTTAAAAATCAATGGTGAACAAAAATTGTTAAGCTTATTATAAAGTCTTTCCTAAAATAAACTAGATACAATGAACGAACATTGTTCGTTAGTTAGAAATTACTCTTGGAAATTTTACCGGATACATGATATTTCGCGTAATTTTTTTAAATAAATTTCCCAGATGACAACTTCAATATTTTCTGTCCTTTGAATGATGTGGTGTTTTTAACCAAATTTTTGCTACCTGATTTTCTCATTTGGAATAGGTTCTCTAACAAATTTACTATATTTCCAGATCAAGTGTATCCATGATGTTAAGGACTACAAAATTATAAATTTTAATAGAATATATATATAATATATTGGAAGTATGTAAAAGAAACAAAAAGAATAAATAGAAATAAATAAAAATGTATATAATTTAAATAAAAATATGAATTTAAGAAAATAGTAAAAATATTAATAATTATAATAAAGATTCATAAAGATAGACATACTATACCTAGTTAAAGTTTAAAGATATAGATATATCCATCCACATTATACATCTACATATAATTCATATAATGAATGATATAAATATAATGTAAAATTTTTATGTATACAATTAAAATTAAAAAAAAAAAATAAAAATAAATTTCGTGCATATATTTGTTGTTCAACTTGTTTGAAGATCTTCTTATTGTAGAATATTATTATTTAAATATGGTTTACTTTGAATAAAAGGTGATTTTATAAAACATTATTCAATTTTTATAAATGCATTGTAAATTTATTTTATTTAACACGGTCCTTATGATATGAGCGTCTAGAGAGTAGCTTTTAAAACTTCAATTAAATTTTTTCTATTTTTTCTCCGGTTAAATATTTTTAATCGTTAACTTTTTCTAGAAATATAAATAAGAGTTTAAGTAAATTTTGTAGAATGTTTTAACGATCATACTATAAACATAAATATAACAGATACATATACTTATTTTGTACAAATGTTTTTGTAAGTCAGGCAATCAGATATTGGGATATAATTTTGAAGAAAAAAAGAGTTAGCATATCTTTAAAAACACTTCAATATAGGATTTATATGATTTAAAACGCAAACTTTAACAGCTCAAATCTATAAATAAAACACCGTAAAGTCTATTAAATAATTTCCATGATTATAAAATCTATTAATTGAGAATACATATAGACGATTTGAAGATGATCCTATAAGAAAACGTGATCTTTTGGGATCGTCCTTATTAGTCCATCCATTTGTTACATATAACTACGTCCTTATCTAATATAAACTATAATATAATTATATGATAATAGCTAAATATAAATATAATTAGTTATTGTAAGTGTTAAAGTAATTATTTATGTAGGTATAATACAAAGATAGATAATAGATAATATATAATTGTTACTTAACTTACTTACTTAGTTAGTTACTTAAGTCTTTATTATTATATAACACATACTAACTTTAACTTTAATATTATATAATATTAATATAATAACAAAATAATAAATAACACGTGCGAAACATTACACTTTATATTTCATTTTGTACGCCCATGTTTGATGAACGTAAAATAAATGTGAATATATTAACCATGATGTCTTGGTATGAGCCCAGCGTCAGAAATTTGTATATTTATTAAGGATATTACAATACAATTAGCAGTCAAAGGTTGTAATCGATTTATCACCTCTAACTCGAGATAAATATAATTAAAGTTCATACAAAAGAAAGTTGCGCTCGAGAGAGATTTTTAGACTTCAAATATCTTTATCCAAGCTTTGTGATCTTAAATTGTATCTGAAGCCAATTACAGAAAACAAATTATTGGAAAATTAATATTACAGAAAGAAACCTTAGCAATTAATATTACAGGATAAATGGAATTTCAAAACCCTTTTAAAGGTAAAAAAAATGTATATAAATACTACTATTTTTGAGTACAATTGATAAGAATCAAAAAGTCACGAATAAAATTGAAATTGATTGGAATTTTAACGTCCTTAAAAACATTATTGATGAAATTTTAATGAAAACGTAACATTTACGAGGAAAAAATATTATTAAGGTACTTAAGATACTAAAAGCTAAAAGTACTTCAGTATTTGCACCATATTAAAATATTTTACCATCAAAAATAGTAATTTTCGTTCATTAATGGTACACTTTTTCATGGAATCATCTATATTACAAGACAACGAATACTTCACAATTCGAATTTTGAATAATTAAATTATATTTGATAGCTAAATGTGCTAGCATGTACACCATATTTGCTCCATGATAAATCCTCCCATTAAACAAACAAAACAAAATAACAAATAGCCAGTTAAATAGAATTGAATAAAAATAATCATATAATGAATAATAATTTAGAATGTTCATAGGTAAGTAATGTATATAACATTTTTTTTTTTCAATTAAATTCAATTAATTAAAAAAACAATAACAACATACATATAATAATAATAATAATAATAATAATTAATTAGTACCTTTAATATATACATAAAATATATAAATAATATAAATAAATAAATGTGACTTTATGTTAAAAAGAGAAAGAAATATAAAAAAAAACTTATGATAAGTAAGTAGTTAATATATGTACTTAAGTAACTTAAATAACTTGTATAGTGTGTTGAATAAATAAATACTTACTACATATATATATACATATATCTATTAGTGATGCGACGAATATTCGCATTCGTCTTCGCGAATGTTCGCGTATACGATGCGAATATTTTTGGGAAAAAATAATCATCATTTTGTATCATAAATTGCAAGAAACCCCATGATCACTTTTTAATCACTGTTAAATTTGAATGATGGACTTATGCAATTATAGTAAACTAACTTGAAAAAAAACTGAATTTTGCTTTACATAGACTGCATATTGTTTGTTTTTAATTGACTTACATGACGGACTCTTTTACGCTTATGAAGAATTATAAATTTCGTATAAAAGTGGTGAAAGAATACAAAAGTTATTAAATTAGGAGTTAGAATTAGTTTTTAGAATAAATTCATTTGAAGTTGAAATATCCTTACAGTCGCTGATTTACTTCTTAATGTTGTTTTCAGTATTAGAAAATTTGTTACATTCGAATCATGTAAACGGTACAGTTTTAGCCCGTGAGTATTTATTTTTCGTCAGAAGCCAACATGATAAGCCTGCAAATAAGGTGTGAATTATGGAATTTGATAAAGTAATAAGGAAAATAAGGTTTGGACAGAAAAAAAACATGCTCTGGAAATAATATGGTATAATGATTAATTAAGTTAATACATTAGAATTTGTGAGCGCTTCATTTGAAAGTTAATATTCGCATTCGGTTTCGCATTCGCGAATATTGAAAATAGACATAGATTCGTCCCATCACTAATATATATCTATCTATATCTATATGTATAATAAATACAAAGAAATACATAATAATAAGCGAATCAAAGCGTGGGAAACATGCCAACAAAATCTAAAACAAATTTTTTTTTTATTTAATTCCAAGTGTGGATTTATTTAATATTTAGTATTAACGGCCATCTATCAATGATAATATTACCACTACTTACTTTACTTATTATTATCAAACAAGTTTTTATAAGTTGCAATTGCAGCTTTTATCACAATTTCCTATAAATTTATTTCCACTAAATACCTCATAAATTGTACAAAACATACACAAACATATAACGTTTAATGATTTAGTTTTTAAATTAAATTAATTTATAATAAGACTGGTTAATTATGAATATAATTTTAAAGAGGTACATGCACCACATTTACTTCCATATACAAACAATGTAATGTATTACGATTAAATAAGTGAAATTTACAACAAAAAATCCCGACAATTTTTTCGGGTACGAAACCCTATACTCACACTAGAAACATATCTGAGAACACTCTTCATAGATGGATTAATTAATGAATTAATATCAGTAATACTAGTTACTTACTTAACATACTTCTGATTTAGTAGTCAACCCAATATGTGACATAATAATAAGACATAACATAAGATTTACTTAAACTTACTTTAAATTATCTCTATTATCTTTAACTTCTGATAACTCACTTTCACAACTCATTTTTTTTATGAAAAAACATAAAATATTGACAAATTATAAAAATATTTTTGCATATTCTCAAAATTTATGGCAAACTGAATCGATTAATAAAGTTTTACCTAGATCAATTTCTTCTTAGATGAAATTTTTGCCCAGCCAGATATATGCAGGAAATGCATGAGTATTTTACACCAAATTCAATATATAGGTATTTTAATGATTGCTTAGACTACCTAAACAAAGACACCATCTGTATGTGTTTGCGTTAAGTAATTATTTTTATTGATTTTTATTTAAATCGATTGATTGCTTATTATTTATTAGCTATTATAGATATTAGTTTTTCTTTTATTGTCGCCATTTCTTATATTTATTTCCCATACGGGAAATTATTAATTTCAAGTTGATTATAAAATAATTTACAATTTACGGTAAATAATACTCTTGTCCATGTGAAAAATTGTATAATAGATAATCGATTAGCGATTAGTTTATTAATACAAATATCATCAAATGTTCTAATTGGAACTCTGTTCCTTATCACACGTAATAATTTGTTTGCTGATTGAGAGGTAAGACCAATAAATGTGCAACAATATAAAACGACCCACTCAAGAAAAGCTTGCGAGGATGCCATACCAAGAAGGTCTTAACAGATTAAGAGATAATTTGAAAAACCAACTATGAGAGAGGGCGAATCGAAAAAAGCCTGTTGGGTGAAGGAAACTCGCTCGTTAACAGAGCCGAGGAGATCTTGAAACTAAACAGAGCTGATATTAGAGTCATCGTAGAGTTACTCACAGGGCATGATAACCTGAACAAGTTCCAACATCAGATTGGAAAAAGGCAATCTCCCGCGTGTGACAGATGCGGAGAAAATTCAGAAGAAACATCGATCTACTTTCTCTCAGCGAAGGAAATGATTTGATCCGGCCATAGTCGAACCAGAAGAAATTAGGAAACTCAGCGCTAGGCAAATTCTGGGTTTCAGTACATCAGTTGGTTATAATAGCCACTGAAAAGCGTAGCGGGGATAGAGTAAAAGGGTCTACTTGGCTAGGTGCTCTGAACCATTGCTTCGAGGCCCGATGCTCGAGCATGGCCCGTTAACCTCCAAACCCATACCCATACCCAATTAGTTAGTAGTAATTTGAATGATTTGATTAGCAAATTTAGCACTTTAATTCGATTTCATGAAAAAATTTAGCCTATTTATGTTATAAATAATTTTCAGTATCTTCGATGCTCCGTTTTAGTTACTATACAAATCAATTTCTGCATTTGTGTACATTTGTGGTTTAACAAAACTATTTTCAAACATTCTTCATATAAAATGGAATTATTAACTCCTATTTTAAATCACTCCACTCCCTTTTGAGGGTTTATTAAAACATTCTTATGAAAATATTTACACCCTCATCATAATAAATTTACAAGTTGCATTACATGTACAAAAAATTTATTGAAAAGAAAAATCTACATCCCCTAACATATGTGTGTAAAACTAATATTCCACTACATGAAGTTTTAAAAATAAAAAACATGATAGAATATTGTAAGAAACCTATTGCGAATACATTTTTATTTTGATAAACCCCTTGCTTGTGTATGCATAATATAAAAAACCTTCAACCTTCAACCCTTATTACAATCGCACACTATAAAGATTTACATTAGGGGTGATTCTATGAAAAAGTGTATCAACAAATGAAAAAAAAAATTTTGATGGTAAAAATACTTAATAGTATTTTTAGGTTTCAGTATCTTAAGAATCTAAATAATATTTTTTCTTTATAAATCGTAACTTTTCATTAAAATTTTAAAGCACTTTTTTCTATTGGCAAGGCTGATTCGACCTGTGTCTGTCAACACTTCTTTATGGCATCTACGATGTGTGGTTACATAAATTATCTCCTTTCTTGATTTGTCTGATAAAATAATATATAAGAAATGATCGTGAATCATTAGCGACTGAACTAGCCGAAATTCGAGATAAGCTCTGTAAAGAGGCAATAGAAAAAGCGAAGTCTCTTAGTTAAAAATGGGATATTGATACAGCAATACGTGTAAGAAGACGCTGCAAAATGTCTGGAGAATTGGCTAGAACTAAATAAAAGATATCTTTTGAACTAATTCTAGATGATCATATACATTTCAAAATCTAGTCTTGTTTTCTCAACTACATTTTTTGTCTCAAATTTGAAGCCTGGCTTAAGCCTTTGACTTTATTTATATATTAATTTGCGAGTATATTTTACATATAATATAATATGGTTTTCGAATGCAGGGAGGAGGTCGATAAACAGGTAATGTATAACGAGAGCGAGTTAACGCGCAAAATTAAAAATATTGTGAGTCGAATGAAGTGTCGGTGAAATGTGGAATCACCCATACTCGTAAAGATTTACATTATCATAATAAAAATGTAAAACTATCTATGATGATCTATGCATGTTAGTGGAAAAACACTTGTTACTTGCAACCCCTTAATAATACTCAATCAAAGGCGGTGATTCGGTGCGTTTTATAGAGCAACCAACAACAAAAAAATCATCCCCTTTGGAATTTTTTACTTCATTCAAATAATGAAGAAGAAATAACCTTGAAAAAAATTGAATATGAAAAAACCACCCTTAATTATTTTTTTACAATGTTTAGCGAATTTTTATATTGATGGTTAGAAAGTTTTTTGTTGTTGTTGGTTTCTCAGGTATTTCAAATTTCTATTTTTTAAAAAGAATTTAACCTTGAATAGTTTATGTTTGAGTGTTTTTATTTCTGATGGATTTTTGCAAGCAGATCTTTTTAAAAATACAAACTTGTAAATAAAATATCAATTCTTTTAAATGTTTTTGAATACAATTATTATTAGATCGGAAATATTTTTATTTGGAGTAAAAAAGCGACGACATTCCATTGTGCATGCTATAAAAACTAGAACAGACTACTTTACACGGCAATGTGTACGTTGTCCTAAGAGATGGGACCAGATTGGAAGGTCATTCACAAGTTTAAATTTGATGCGTCACAAATTCTTTACACTTAGAGCAGTCTTAGAGCACTTGGAAGTGAAATATAAGGATACGGAATTGAAATTAGGGACAAGTTAATTTTAAAAAGCCATAGAAAGTTTTAAATTATCTTATTCGTAATTTGTTACGTTACCAGCACATGTTTAACGCCCTATCTCTAAAATTAGTGAGGTGAGCCTAGATTTGAACTCGCAACCTCCCGGTCTAAACCAGATGATTGCGCCTTTACTCGCTCGACTTTTTAGACAATATTTGATTATAATTACAAAAGTTAATTAAATAAATAAGATGAGTTGATGTAGAGCATGATTTATGGTATGCTGAGAGCGGGAATAATTGAGGAAAATGGTGTTAAAGCTCACATTCGTTCCGGGCATGAATTTTTTTCAGAGAGTTATCATAGTAACAATACGCAATTTGATTAATATAACTGTATAGATCGTTATATACGTCTATGGTTTATAATTTACAAAGAATCGATTATAAGTGAAATTTCTTAAATAATTTTTAAAAACTAATTACTTACATTCTTAATGATCAACTACAGATTATGTATTACAACGGAATGTAAAATAAAAGAATTAAAACAAAGATAAAAATGTCAAAAAAATAAAGAATCTAATGTCTTTATATTTTTTGAATATTAGTAAAAACAATATTGATTGAATTCGATTTAAAAATACACATTTGTTGGCGCCAAAATATCAAAATTAATTCATAGGAAAACTTACCTTTACAGTGTGTCAAAAAAAGAAGATGATATATTGTTTTACAATATACAGGGTGTCCTTTTCAAGTTGACATATGCTTGAAACAAAGACACACAACTTATACTGGCAACGATTTCGATTTCGAAGTTTTCATGTTAAATTAAAACCTCACTCTGATTCGTGATTGACAAATATTAGATGAACGCTTTAAATTAGAAAGTGGTTCTTTATAAATACGCAAACATTTTTTTGCTAACCGAATTGCTTGGACAGTAATTGATAGCAAAAATTTAGTTTCTTGTGCGTTTGTTCATTCAATTTAAAGCAAAAATTGTCTTTATAAAAAAAATCACTTTTATTGGATTTATTAGAAAATATTTTTCGGAGAGTGCCTAGATTTTGCAGAAACAATAATATGAAATAACAATTTTGATACGAAAAATTAAATTTTGGGTAAAACTTTTCAGTCCGTTTTTGCCGAAACTGTAAGATTTCCGAAAAAATGTTACTTTTTTAATTAATAAAATCGTTCTAATTTAAACTGTTCATTTATCGAATACAAGTTGTGGAGTGGAGTAAGCTTTTCATTGAGCTTGAAAGTCAAGGTCAAGTTTAATGCTTACGTGAGATGTGCGCCCATAGACCCGATATTTTTTAAAATATTTTTATCGATAAAAGTTATTTTTCGAGCTTCAAGCATATACCAACTTACACCCTGTATTACGAAAGAGAGAAAGACTTCCTGTCTTAGAACTAAGGCACTATACTTTTATTGAAACACCTTGTAGAGGTCGGTGTATACATTTTATTGTTATTATTGGACATTTGTTATGTTTGGCAAATTCAGGTAAAAAAAAAATATTAAAAAAAAGTAAAGAAATAGTTTTTTTTTTGGTTTCTGGTAAAGTCAGCTGTGAATATGTGATGATGATGTGATATAGTGTGGTATGCTGGTGATCATAATCATCAAAGGAACAAAATTCGTAGCGCAGGAGCTGCGTTAGTTAAGCGAATTCCCTCAGAGATTGAAAAAATAACACATTTTGCTTAAAATTCAATATTACATTTTTAATTTATCAAGAATTTTTATTTCAAAAACTAAGCGATTAGAGTAAAAATCAGAAAAGTACTTTTTTGCTTAAAACTCCTCACCAATTGTTAATAAGTCGATTTTTCTCATTAATGAACTTGACCTTTCAAATACCAAAACCCTTTCTGATACCAAATTGTATTCAAATCGGACCTAAATTGCAACCGCTAGAGAGTTTACAGCTATTAAGTAGGATCGATGAACATTTGAAGAAATTTTTTTTTTTAAATTCCATCATCAGTACAAAAAGAATAGCTCCATTTCCTTCGGAAATTCGCTAAAAACAGTCAGAGGTAGCTTGAATGAATATGATTAACCAAAATTATTATTTTTTGTTTATGCAGGTAAAGAAAATAAATAAATAAATGTATCTATTTGTAGTTTGTACTTTGTTGTTGTAGGTAGTAGCGAATTTATTAGCTTTGTGTAATTAATTTATAATATTCAGTTATGTGCATCCTCACTCATTCATTACTTAATTACGGATGTAGATTAGGGTGTCCACTGTCAATCAAGACAAAAAAAAAAAATGCAATTTAATCTATTAAAAATTAGTAACGGTTAAAATAAACTTTTATGGAGACGATGCGAATGCGATTTCAATAAATTATTTTTAATACGGAAGAATTGGAGCAGATTTTATACATTTTCTGATAATACTGTGATCCATGACATCGTAGCGTCTGAATAGATGAACCGATTTGCAGTTTTTTTATTTTTTTGAAAGGTTATTTAATGAGAAGTGTTCTTACCTATGTTTCAAGTGGGAGTTTAGGGTACTCCGTACTCGGAACAACTATATATATAGGTGATCATCCTCAAAATCGGTTTAGTCTGGAGAAGGAAAAAGGTGCGACTTAGAGTTTCGCATCCGAAAATTTTCTCGGGAGTTTTCTCAATTTTGTACATTTCACTTGTTGATTAATTTTTTGCCCTTTATTAGTAAATATTTTATTGGTTTGAAACCGACATAATCAGCCTTTAGTTAAAAATGTCATCTCGGGTCTTGTGGTCTGTAGTGTTTAATGACGTATTGATGATAGTAATAAAAATGAAGTATAACTGGTGCGGTACGATATTCAAAACAGCACACATAATTCTAATGATGCATCACATCATTCACAAAAAACACATTTAAAGGTAACTAATGAATGCTAAGGTTGACGCTGACCCTAGCCAAGCAAGCAACCATCATATTAAATCCATTTGAATATAACAAAACTACTTTACCTTCCAAATAAAACAAAAAACAAAAAAGACAGCATGAACACAGGTAAACGGATGTGTTCCTAATTGTAGCATGTTGTGTTATAATACACTAAGACTGTGGTTATATACACGATAACGTTTATTTATCATATCAAGAACAAGTGTTTTTATTTACACGTTAAAATTCGTTTATTACCAATGCGCCTTTCAGATATACAAGCTAAAATTTTGCGACAAGGGTTTTGAGTACGAATGGTTTCTCTATAGAAAATTTTCTTTTTCGGTCATTTTCGATCTATAATCAAGGGAAGGGCTTTAGCGCGCAGCTTTGAGTTTCAAAACATAAATAACTTTTATTTCCAAATTGTTTATGTGATTGAAACTTTTTATATCTTCAAATAATTTTATCTAGTATCGAGTTAAGAATTTTTCAATCTATTTACAGTTTTTAAAAAATATTTTTTTTTTCAATCCTTCAGAAATTGTGAGAATTTTTCTCATCACGCGAGTTTTGAGATATTTTCGGACCTACTCGTATTCTTTCGTTAGTTTTTAATAGTCGTAGTGAGCAAATTGAAAAAATTTGTGATAGAAATATAAAGTTAAAGAAAATTTAATGTATATGCTCCCGCGAGCAAATCTCTCATCATGCGACTATATATTACCGAACGGTTGACGCGAGTGCTGACCAATTAAAGCAGTAGCTAATTAGCACGATGCAGTTGCCATGTAAACAAACACCTAGACTCGGTTGGTTTTAACTTTTTTTATGATTTTGATTAATATTAGCTAAAAATAAAAATACATTGTAATACTATAATAATAATATTACTTAATTTTTGCATTTTAAATGTCTTCCGTTAAATTTATGACTTGGTGTTTAACTCATATAGAATGAATTAAACTGCGCTTACTAACTGGATACTGAATGGTCAGTTTTTTTTTTTTAATGTTGTTATTTAATTAAGGTTAAGGGAGGTTTTTATTTTTGTTTAGCTACATAATAATTAAATCATTTATCAAATATTGCAACAGCAACAGCAACAGCAACAGTGTATTTATTTATTTAATATATTGCTACAGTTGGTGAATAAATCAACCAAAAAATTAAACTCATCAATTTTAAATCTTATTATCTTAAATATATTGACTGTCTTAAATGGTCTGTTCATTGGTCAGTTTGTTTTAAAGGTCATTGATTGCTGTTGGATCTGATATTTTAAATAGATCTTTCTAATAAAATTTACATACTTAGTTAAGGAGCTGACATGCATCATTGTGTAAAAATCTTAACGGCCTTTTCTTTTATCTATATTTGACTGGAAAATCTGGCGTTTTCGATATATAAGGTTTCAAGTACTCTTTCAAAATTTAGTATCCCCTTGGATTGGTATATTTTTCGGGACATTAAGAGTACATTGCCTTAATATTCGAACTTATAGCTATCTTTTTGCATACGGATATATTGAGAAATATTATATCGATTATCAAATGCTTTGTCCAGAACTATTGACTGACTGACTGACCTGATCGTAGAGATCTGAAACTTAGAGGCTGTATTCTTTGTATGACATAGGCATCCGATGAGAAAGGATTTTCCAAAAGTCTACCCCTAAGGAGGTGAAAGACAGGAGCAAAGTTTGTATGGGACAACGTAATTCATTGGCCCAACCTTCTTTAAATTTTGCATAAACATTCATTGTGGAAAGAGGTATTTTTTATTTGATTGAAACTCATCGCCTAACGGGGTTAAAAAGAGGTAGAAAGTTATTTTGGGTGTGATTTAAATCGAAATTGATATTCGTCATTTGGCTCCGTACCAAACAATTAAAATCCATAAAATTGTGGACAAAAGGAAAGTGTAGGCTCTAAAACGGTAGCATTTGTTTTTAAAGTTGAAATTTCCCAGCCAAGCGGCTGGCTATCTGCTAGTTATTAATATAATTAGTTAAATTCGTAATGATTAGAGGCGTGACGCTTATCTTGATTTTAAGAACCATTATCTGATCTTGTTAAATAAAAATTAAAACTATAACAAAATAAAAAGCAAATAAAAGAATAATAAAAAATATAAAAATTAATTTTACAAATTAGTGCAAAATTATATTATGATGTATATTTTTATATTACATTCTTAATACATATAATTAAAATATAGGCTGCCCATAAAGTACGGAAACGGTCTAAGAACTCGACAGTTTCCCATTTAAGATGCAGACTCAAATTTTGTACAGTCATTAAGATACTCAACCGTCAGAACTTTAAACTCAGTCTAATATAAATGGACAAATAGGACCGATACTTAATATTATCTCTAGCGTTAGAGATGGTTAGAGATATCGAAAAATTTATTAGAAAAAGTTACCTAAAATGTTCTTCTAGCAAAATTTACATTTCTAATTTGTTTATTATTGTAAATGTTCAATTGAAAAATTTGAATACAAAGCACTTTTATATTATCAATTTGTCCCTGTGGTGCCGACTTAATTGTACACACTGTATATATCTATCTTATACGGTCAAACATGCTTACTAATTTGAATACAAAGTCTAATATTATTAAATAAAAACAAACCCTATAATCACTGTTATAGACCGTGCATGCATTAGATATAAAATTAATTAAAGAATTATATTTTTACAATGAAATACATAAAATTATAATTTTTAAGTCACCAACTTAACTCAAAATAATATTAAGAAAAACTAACATTTATTTCCGTTTGTCTTTAATAATTTTAATATCTATGTAGTTTTTTTAATTCTAGTTGTTTGTTTTTTAAAAATAACATGAAATATTCAAATAATAATATATTTATATAAAAATTATAATAAAATTTAATTATCTTATTATATTTTACATAATCATAATTATGGCTAATATTATTAGTTGTGTATTTAAATATGTATTGCAAATTATAATTTTTATTTATGTAAATATGTGTGTTGTATAATTTATTGGCTAACTAATTTTTTATTGGCAGTTTTTTTATTATATTCAAAAAAATAATTGGTAATAATATATACTTGAGAATTTGGCACCCGCTGTTGAGAACATTAGTATAAAGAGTTCAAAGTTTCATGAACTTTTTAAGAGTTTAGTATTCAATTAATCTAAATTTTGAGTTAAACTACCGGAGGCCTGCGAAAGTGAACGAGAATTCCAAGTCTTAAGCTCTAGCAAGTCTACTAAGGCCTCTTTTCGGTATACAGTTTTTTTGGTTCGAGGGATAAAAATATTATCTATTTTTACAATCTCAGCGAAAAGTAATTACTCAAACCTATATTCAAATGCCATAACGCAAGGTTTTTTTTCCCTAAGTCAAAATCCGTGTATAAATAATTTAATTTTCAAATTTCCACAGATGCTGTTACAAAATACTTAAATTAAAATTATTTCTCAATTTAAAAATGAATATTTAAGGTTTAATTGTACGCTTCAAACTTCAAACGATTAAAAAATACAATGAGAAGTTGTTTTTCGGTAAGTTTACAAAAAAAAAAACCGAAGACTTTATCCAATTTTTGAAATATAATTGAATTTTGATGCTTGTAAGAAGAAGAAAAAAAACATTAATTCTGGTCTTATCATTTGAATGTCGTGTTTTTAATATTATATTTTGTGTGACTAAAGTTTTGTATGTGATGTCTGTCGGATTTTATAGGTCTGGTCGGACATAGCACACTATAAAATCATTATTATTACTTTTTTGACAAAAAAAAAATACAATAAAATTATTTAGTAGTTGTGACTCAACATTTACAATTCATAATATTTTTATTTCAATGAAATAAAACAAAAATTATAATATTCATGATAGTTCTACTGTGTATTCCAAAAGTATGTAAATCATCATTAGTTAGCATACTCAATCGAACTGTAATGATGCATTTTAGACAGCAAGAAATTTATCGATATCCATATGTAAGCATAGATGTGAACGCAATATGGTTCGATGATCTTGATTTGCTATATAATTTAAAACATAGAAAGCGGAAACTTTAATCCCGGAAACGTATCCAACGATTTTCATGAAATTTAGTATGCAGGGGATTTCGGGGGCGAAAAATTGATCTATCATAACGATCATAGCCCGGCCATCCAGATACTGTTTATTTTAATGACAAAATAGGTTAAGAATAATAGAGTGACTAGCAGAATGACGGCAAACATAGAGTTTATATCTATACTAAATCGTAGTTTAATAATGCGTATTGATCAACACGCCAACAATCCTAGTGGGAGAAACAAAAAGCGTTACGCAAGACGCAAAACCATATTATCGAGTTGAACCTACTATTTACTAATGTAAGTTTTTATTCCATACAGTATTGTAAATAACGCCATAATTATGGATCTTACAGTAATATTATATTAGAGTATTATTAAATACTTTTTGATTATCTGTCCCTATACCATACCAGCATTGTATTCAACGCCATACATTCCTTACCATGCACGTGAAGATAATAAATGCATATGAACTTTTAGAATACATGGTAATTTTAAAAGAAAAGGTGTATAATATTTTTTTTTTGAACAGAACGTAAAAGGTTTCCGAATGCTAATATGATTATAATAATATGTAAGTTGGTAAAGTTGTTGTTCTTGCGACATCTACGGTAATTTACTTTTAAATGAATCAACAAGAAACATAAAAATAATAAATAAAAAGGAAATTAATGCCGCTCGCAATGTGTCTCATGAATAGATTATTATTATTTATTTGTAGGTATGTGTTTGTAACTTCTGTACAAAAAATATTATAATGAAATTATGTAAATAATAATAAACTATATAAAAATAAAACCTTTATTTTTTACCTAAATTATTTTATAATTCATAATTCAATAGTTTTTATATCATATTATATTATTTTGACAAAAATTGGACCAGTATTTAAATCTCTAATATTACACAGCTTCTAAGTACATATTTTCTACTCTAAAGCTTTATGACTTGAATGCAATATGTCCGTGGAAGCATAAGAAAAAAATTTTATTACCAAACATTTAAAAGAATCAAAAAAAAATATATATATATAGTCTACAAAAATATAACTATAAAATGAATTTGGATGTGCCCTGATGGTTTTAAAAAATATTGCGTGCAAATTATTATAAATAATAAAAATTATTATAAAATATTACTTCGTCTTTATCAATCAAAATTTTATATTAAGCATTTTATTTTACCTAAATTAAAAAAGTACAGAGGTTGTTCAAAAATAGTTGTTTAAAAGTATACCTTACTTTTTATATTGTAGGTATATTTTAAGGACGTTTCCAAATAAACGAATGTATACAAATATTTGGACGATTCACATTTTGGGAAGAGATTCTGTTAGACCTTGAGAAAATTAGACGAAAATTACGAGTTTAATTTTCGATATTACTACACAATATCTGCTGGTACACACTGTACATATGATAATAAATATGAATTAAACATAAAAACATTAAAAATTACCGTTTTAGATTCAGATATAAAATAAAATAAATAAGGTATTTATTATTATTTCATAAACAAATCGAATTAATTATTAGATAATAATCAGAAGAAGGTATTCAGTAGATAAGGCTATTATCTTGTTTAATGTTGTGGGAGGTGAGGGGATAAAAATTATTATTATAAATATTAAAATATTAGCCCAATTTTTGATATAATTATTATTAAAAAGAACACACATCAAATAAATTTAAATTAAATTTTTACTTACGTAGTTGAATCGCGTTCGCGTGTTTAGTTTCTTTAGTTCGGTTAAGATTCATATCTACAAAAATAATATAAAAATTGTATTCAAAAAACTTTATGAAAAAAAATAAATTAAAAAACGAATTTAATATTATGAATAAATATTTATAAAAATATATCTACTAAACTTAGGTATATAATCAAAATATATGGGACACGATCATATGTTCGTTCAATCGTTGATTATAACCTTATTTTTCAATAGATCCGCATCCGCAACGATGTACAAGGCTTCATTTTTTTTAATATGAAGTTGAACTAAGTCAACAAAATTAGTCGTTGTTAGCGTCCTTAAATATTGAAGGCCAAAGGTCACAAAATTCAGTTTTTTTTGAAAATACTTCGAGTCTTTTACCTTCAATCGTATTTACATTTATTATAAAAATTGTTAAAAAGAATGCGTTGAATCGCTATTGAAATAGAGCAGAAGAATGGAACGATATTTTGGGAGTACTTGTGAAATGAAAAATTGGGCTACGACCATGATTTGATGGGAGATGAAGTAAAATACCATACTGTTTGCTACAGCAATTTTTTAAAGCCAATGGCATCTTCAATAAGAAAGGTCCACTGAAAAAAAAGTGTGTTTGTCGAGCTTTGACCTTGAACATCTAAGAATGCTGACACATGACCATATTTGACTTTGCAGACAACATTTATACTGTCAAAATCAAGATTTGTACAAATATTTAGCTTATTCCGTTACATTCCGAGTTGAAACCGTAAGATGATTGAATTTTATGTGCTTAGTAAGAGCTTTTATTTAACCGTAATAACATTTTAGTATACAAAAGTCGTAGAACATTTAAACACTAGCACATTGGACATTCAATTATATTATAGATAAGATCAATACACAAATAAAATGATTGTTATTACCTATAAACATTTTTATAATGATTAATTAAATTTTATAATTTTTGTATTTTTTATTTGTTTTATATTTATAATCTTAATTTGCATTTAGTAACAATTAATTAATAAGAAATGGTAATAATAATACATCAATTTTATATTTGATGGAATATTTTATTTTATTTTACTTAGCAATAATAAGTATCTACCTAGGTACGATATAACAAAGGTAATGAAGGTAGTAACTAAATAAGTTTTTTTATAGGTAGGCAAGCTACTTTTAATAATTAATTGACAGAATTATTAATAAATTAAATATTAAAATCCAAATAAAGTACTAATTTAACATTTTTAATTATGTAATCAATCAATCAATAATAAATTTATACAAATATTTATGTATTTATTTATTCAATTTTATAAATTAATGCTTACGTATTGTATTGGGTACTGGGTGTGTAATGGATCATTCTGCATATACAATATGCCCACTGATCGAGGTACACCAACGAAACAAAACATAATTGAGATGGTGACAAAATTTTTTAAAATCACTTCAAGTGAAGAACTCTCAAGAAAAGTAAAGTTGGTTTTTGAAAATCTTTAGAAATACGTATGAACGTTTTAAACTTGTAATTAAACAAAGAGGAAGATATAAATTAGTGAGATCATTGTCCTATATCACCATAAATAGAGATACATATAAAATACATATAGAACTTTGTTTTGCTAAAAAGAGATGGACAACAATCTTTGAATGCTTTTTAACTTCTTCGTTTTTTAATCAATTTTAATTTCAAATTAAAATTTTGGCATGGTATCAAGTCTAGTTTTACATTTTTATTCGACATACTTTAAAAATGACGTCATTGTTGAGTATCGCCATAGAGATTACATATAAAATTCTGTGTTGCAAGAAAGAGACGGGCAACAATTTTTCTAAGTTCAATGCACTATTGACGACTTTGTGTATTAGTTAAAGGTAGGTATTCCTTCTTAGAATTTTACAAACAATATTTAAATTAAATTTTGAAACTAAATCATACTTTAAATAAACCCAAATACCACAAAGATTTCCCCATGATTCTTCTTAGTAGTAGGTTTCAAAAGTTTCTTAAGAAAACTTTTTCATCATAAAATAAATTATCAAAATATACTTTTTTCAGTTCGTTAAAGTGATGAGATAAAAAAACCATTGATTATGAATTTCTTTGAATCTTAAATTTTCTAAATCTTTTGAATCTTTTATGAAACTACGAAGCTATGATAGAAATTGCAAGGATTAACATGTAGGTACTGATTCACTGACTGATCGATTAATGCACAGGTAATAATTGGATGTATAAAGATTTTGCGGAAACGTTCCAAAAATCACGTAAGTGTGCAGTAAGAAGGAATTTTTTGGAAATTCATATCTGAAGAGGTTAAAATTCTAACTTTAAATTATCTCTGTTATGTTTAACTTCTTCTGATAACTTGAATGAAAAACATTTATTTCTTCACAAAAAATATAAATTGACAGATTGAAATTATTTTCAAAATATTCTCAATTCATGGCAAGCTGAATCGATTAAAAACATTTTAGTTTTCTAGGTAACACATCGTTGTATTTTGGGGTAGTTTGAAAAAACATTAAACAAAACTAAACAGCAAACAAGTAACATAAAATAGTATTACAAAAATTGGTGATGTGAAGTCAAGTGAAATAAAACTAAAATTTTCAAATTTAATAATAATATGTGGTGTAATTTAATTAAACAAACAATAAAATAAAATAAATTAAAAATAATCATAAGTGTTACTACATGTGAGTGTAAAATGATGTGATATTCGATTTATAAAATACAAAATTGTCGCTACAGTTTGTTAAACATTATTATTATATGTTTTTTTATATTTTTATTTCATTAACAAATTAATACGAAAATAATGTCTAATTATATTGTAAATTATTATTAATTTTAAACAAATAGAAAAAAAGTTGTAACTCTGTGTGAAACGATGCCAATTACTTATAATATGTGTTCTAGGTAGGTGGAAAACTATAGGTGTCAGTATTTACAATATTCGCTGTTGCGTTTCAAAATAATGACATAGTAAAGATTACACAGCTACCCTACTCTTTATAGATCGTACTTCAGTGTATAAAATTTATATAACGACCATCTAATTTTTATCAATTGTTTATTCAGTATTCGTTTTTTTATTAAAAATAATTATTTGATTTTTTAACCGACTTCAAACCAAAACGGAGGAGGTTATCAATTCGACTATATGTTTTTTTTTTTTTGATGTTTGTTACCTCAGAAGTTTTTTATCTATTTGAAAGCTCGTGCTTCCCGTGTGGTCCCATTTTATTTTGGTCTAGTTCTGACAACGGCATCCACGAGAAAACCGTAAAAATCTTAAATTTGTATTAAGTATGCACGAAAAGAAGACAAATAACTCAATATCAAGCCAACCGATTTCGATGATTCTTTTTTTAGTGACAAATTAGTTAGTGTACTTCAGATTCACTAAAAATCAGAAAATAAAAAAAAACTTTCAACAAAAAGAAAACCTACTTCAAAAGAAAAACTTTTCCAAAACAAATTAATGTGCACTAAAAAGTAAAAAAATAATATATAATAAAATGTAGTTATAGGTAAATGTAAAAACGACTAATTTTGCTCATTTTTCAAGTTTTCTCGGAACCGACGCATCCAAATTGGACTTACCAGACGTCAATCGATAGGTTTTTTTGAGACTAGAATTTTTTTGCATTGGACGTCAACTTTTTTCGGTTAACTTAGCCATTCATCAGCTGTAAACAAAAAAAGCTATATTTCTTGACTTGCTTTCTTCTACAACAATGTATTTTTTGTTTTCTCTTAAAATTTGGTCAAATTTAACATTGGGCCTGCGTAGATTAATTAGATTAGTACCCATGTAGGTTACAAGCAATTCCATTCTGGTATATTTAAACTAAAAAGTAGTTTAAACAATGAGTTTAATTTAGAAATAGTGGTATTTAATCATCCTCTCAAAAGTTAAATTTCTTTTAGATAGTTATTAAAAAAAAATATATAATTTTACTTTTAAATTTTTTTAATTGTATTTTGTAATTTATGATAGCTCAACAAATAATAATAATAATAATATATTTTTATATCTCATTAATTAGCGTATAGTATTTAAATGATATTTAAATTTTTATTTTTTGAAACTTTAAAAAAATGAATTCACACATTCTTATACTGCAGACATACCTAATATTACTTTTATTTTATATCATTAAAATCAACATTATATTACCTTTAATTATTAATTATTATTATTAAGGTACAAAAACAATGTATTTTAAAATTTACCACCAAAAATGTTGAGTTATTTGATTGTTCTTTAATTCATAATAATTATCTTTTAGTGTACTACTGGTCAGCAAAGATAATTTATGAATAATAAAATGTTTAAAAACTAAATTAGTTGTTAGCTAATTTTTATACAAAACAAAATGCATCCATCACAAGCCGATGTGAACAGAAGCACAAAAGTGGTCTAAGTAGCAAAGTCAAAACATAGGAGATAAAATGCGAAAATTTATTTTAAAATTAAAGAGTTAAATTTCGGGAAGTCTCAGAGCCGTGAACTCTTTGTTTTCCCGTGAGGATCCATTTTAATGCAAAATTGAGTTCCTTCTTTCTCAAAAACTAAAATAACTTAAATTTTGATTCAGCTTGCCATGAATTTTGAAAATATAAAAATATATTGTATATAAAAAAAAATCTGAGCTACATTTTTAATGTACGAAGATACGAAAGGAGCCTGGTTCCTACCGGGTGTCCTACGACACCTCTTATTCTTTGTTTTACCCAATGATAGATAAAATCAACGCATTAATAGTTTTCCCGGACAAGTAGACTGGTGAAGATTTTGTAATTTTTTTCGGTGTAGTACATTAAATTTTTTTCTTTCTTACTCTTAAATAATGAACGATTGTACAACAAGAACATGTAAAATTATACTGCAAGAGTCAATTAGTAAGGGATTCTACTTTGTAAGGGATTCTAATATATTTTATAACTTTTTTAAAGACTTAACTTGCTCTAATCTTGCAAATTATGTTTTAGTTAGACCAAAGCAAAGTATTATTTTTTCTAAGAAAGTGTATGAATTTAAAAAAAGTCAATATTCACTTTTTTATTAAATCATGTGTCTAAGAGTAATTATTTACAAAACTATAATAAATCATTAAAAAAAATAAGAATTTTCTATCATTTATTAGTTACTGCTATCATAAATGTAATAAAAATGAAAGTTTTTTTAAAGAAATTTAAAAAAAAAGAATATGCAGAAATATTAAATAAAGAAAAAAATCATAAAAAAATTATTTAAAAAAAATAAAAAACTATGTTTACTATCACTAAAAAATTTTAATATATTGATGTTAATGTCTACGAGTTTAATGTGTTTCTGAAGGTGCAAGCAAAACTATACAATATTGTAAAAAATAAAAAGTGAAATTTTTAGAAAAACCTACCATATTTTTTATCCCTCGCAGCTGTTTCAACCATTTCTGCAAATCAATTAAAGAAATTTTATGTTAATTTATTATTAAAATTTTACAAAAATTACAAAAATTAAATTAATATTTGATGGATTTTTTGGTGGACAGTTAAATCGAAAGCAGGGCTATTATCTCATACAATTTACAAAATGCGTTTTATTTAAAATATAAATTGCTCTGGCGTTCGTACATATTTAAAACCTTATGGAAATCAAAATTTGTACCTAGTTAAATACAAGTAATTTTTTGTAAATAATCATGTATTTTAAATGATGCTGACGGTCAATGATTTATTTCAAAGTGATTTGTAAACAGCCCATTGAAGTTAAGCATTAAAGTTTAAGTTATGATGTATTGGTCAATAAGAGATAACTCTTTGAATATAATAACTTAATTTATAAGGTATTTAAGAAATGACTAAGCATAATAAACTTACAATGTTTTTACCTTAACAAATATGTGAGTCTATACGAGTATTGTTGCTTGCCTATTACATATCTAATTTATTTAAGTTTTAAACAATAATATTTTTAGAATTCCGTATCGCTTAAACATCTAACATCTCTATTGGATTTTGACATAAGTTGTAAAATTTTAGATTTTCAAGGCTCAAAAAATCAATACTTATGTATAACGTATAAACCAATTTTTCAGATTTAGCACAAAGATCTTTTATAATAGCTCTTAATAAAGTTATCAGGCAAGGAGATCCACTGTCCCCCAAGCTTTTCTCTGCAGTATTGGAGAATATATTCCGAAAGATGGAATGGGACCAACTTGGTTTAAGCATAGATGGACGAAGACTAAATCACCTTAAACTCGCAGATGATATAGTCCTCGTCGAAGAAAACTCCATCGCCGAAGAATAATTCCAAGATCTAAACAGGGAAAGTGAGAAAATAGGGCTGTCTTCGAATATCACCACGACCAAGCTTTTGACAAACTTTGATAACCAAGTTATAGCAATAAACAACGAACCTCTCGAATACGTGGAAGAGCACATATACCTGGGACAGATCATCTCATTCAAGGATCAGGCGGAAAAGGAAATCAAAAGGCGAATAGCAAAAGGCTGGAAAAAATACTGGTCCTTCAAAGAAATCATGAAGGTCAACGACCTTAGCATCGGTACAAAACCGAAAGTCTACAACACTTGCATTCTACCTTGCATCGTATAGTCTCTCTAAAAACTCGACCGAGAGAAGATAAAATGCTGACAAAGAACGATGGAGAGGCCACATGATAAGGAGTACTTAGGAAAAATGGGATAAAATTGTGACCGGCTGGCATCCCAAAGATGGAAAAAGGAAACAGGGACGAAAATTCAGGAGATGGGAAGAATAGTAGATGTTTACAGTGGGCCCTTATTGGGGAAGAGCTGTCAGAGATAGAATACAATGGAAAATGTTAGAGAAGGCCTTTGCTAAAAGGCACACTGAACTTAGAGATATCCTCAAAAAGAGGAAAACAAACACATCAAAACAGACGTAATTTCAGGATAAAGTGCTTCTTGATTGATTGATTGATTGATAGTGGATGTCCAAACCATTTATGTACAATCCAAATTTAAATGTTCACACTTATCGATAAATTTGGTTAAAAAAAATTCGTTCATCCATGCAGTGAATTAATTTGTGTTTTTTTGTTGTTGTTGTATTTTAAAACATTTCAAAGATATTTAGATATAAATATAAGCAAGCACGTGTATCTTGTGTATGTTAACAAAATTAACTATATATATAAAATATTACACAAAATGTTGTTACAATATTGTTAACTATAGTATAGAGGTAGACCCCTGCATTGCTTGTACGATGACGGTGTGTGCTGCCCTGGTTAGAATCATTAGTGTATGAGAAAACTAAAGCTAGCTTTGTTAGCTTATAAAACATAAAGCGGTCTACATCAAAAACTTTTCACTTAAACAGATACATATTATTTTTAAATGATTTTGTTTTTTATTTATTTTTATTTTGTTAACATCTCTTTAGTTCATTTTTACTTCTCATAGGTTAACATTTATTAGAAACAATAATTATAATATTTGTACATTATTAAAATTTGATAAAGTTGATGAAGATTTGGTCCGGAAAACAAAAAATTGCTGAATAATTTTTTATTTTTATTATAATTGATTCTGGAAAACATAATATTTTAAATTTAGTGGCAGTGTAATATAATAAATTTTTATTCGTTAATAAAAAGGAATACTAATAGTCAAAATCAATCTGTAATAATATATTCATAATAGAAATGGCACGTTTTTTCTGCTGGCAGGGCTGATTCGACCTGTGTCTGTCAACACTTCGTTATGGCAACTACGCTGTGTGGTTACATGAATTATCTTCTTTCTTGAATTGTCTGATAAGATAATATGTTTGATATGATCTTAAATCATTAGCGATTGAACTAGTCGAAATTCGAGACAAGCTCTGTGAAGAGGCAATAGAAAAAGCGAGATCCTTTTGTGAAATGTGGGATATTGATACAACAATACGTGTAAGAAGATGCAAAATGCCCGGAGAATTTGCTAGAGATAAATAATAAGTATCTTTTGAACTAATTCTAGAGAATCATTTAGTTTTCAAAATCTAGTTTTGTTTCTTCAACTACATTTTTTGTTTCAAGTTTAAGGCGTAAATTTTCAAAATAACTTCCTAATTTTTCACATGAAGTGTTTGTAGACATATTAAGAACAATTATTTATTCCATTCATTCTTTTAATAGTTAACCTTCGATTAAGCTAAGATATATTAAACTTAAGAAGCGAAACAATAAATCAAATATTTACAATAAATACAAATATAATTTTATATCATGTAAATATTGTAAAATTTACTTCCGTTCATGTGAGAAAAATTAAAAAAAAAAAACATTTATTATGATCGATTTTTGATTAACATAATTTATTTATGCGTTGTAACTTAAGTTATACAGATATAGATACATTATAATTCAGTTCAGTTGCAACGCAAAGCAATGCTAATAATGTAAGTTCTAAAAAAAAATTAGATATTGTAATTTAATATTAATTATCCATTGCAAAATATTAATATACATATGATGAAAGTTATGCTATTTATTATTACGTGTTTCAGAATTTTGTCACAATTTATAATAATAGGGTTTAACCACCGTTCATAAGACCTTGTTCATAAACGAGGCACCCACATCATTATTTTCATACTAGTCAGTAGTCATAGCAAGTCAGTAGTTCTAGCAAGTCAGTAGAGTAGTTATAGAAAATTTTCCTAAAAGTAAAATTTTTGAAATGATAAGGCGTGTTAATTTCAAAAATCGAAATTTTCAAAAACAACCTGGAAATCAAGAAAAACAACCTGGAAGTATTTGTGAAAAAAAATATGTTCATTGCACACTATGGTGACCCTTACGAAACTACAGAAATCATCGCGATTTAGCTTCTTTGGCTCCAACGACAAATTATGTGAAGTGCCATACTTATCTCGCTTACCAGCCAGTTTTGAATCAAGAAGAATGCGGGTTGATACATACACTACAAGGCCTTCAAGCAATCGCGTCAAAAATGGCAATTGATTAAAGGATCTTGTAAAAATATTGCCATTAAATTCTGAATCATTCTGTAGAACATTGAACAGTGAACAGGTGTAGCCATCACTTCTAACGTTTTTTATTTAAAATAAAATAAAAAAAATTTAATAAAATAATTATTAGCATGTTAATATTACATGAATGAAGTACTCGTATGATGTATGCATATTATATCAATGTAATATATACTCTTGTTAAACTAATTGTTTGTAATATATCTAACTTGAATGTGTAAACAATACTAGATCATTTGTTTCTTGTATTTTTACAATTTTTCCAGGTAAATCTTCATTTTTTACCAGAATTCCTCTCATGTGTAAATACAATTTGTTATCATTGATCTATTCAGTTAGATATCTATACGTGAATGCAATTTATTTATGAATCAGATAGCATACGTTAATCGTCGATGCAGGATTTCTGATTCAATGCCCTCAAAAGTCATCATGAAAACAGTTTTAGGGTTGGCAAAGTAGCAGTTTCCCACTGGGCTCTCGAAATGAGGCACTTAGAAGGGCCCCAAATTTATTAAGACGAAAAAAAGAGATGAATCTGTCTGTCTGTGGCATCGTAGAGCCTAAACGGATGAACCAATTTTGATTTTTTTGGTAATTTAATGGAGAGAGTTCTTAGAAATGTTTCAAGTGCAAGTTTAGGGTTTGGTACCCAAAAAATTTGTCTGGGGTTTTTAAAATTTTGTAAATTACACTTGTTTATATAGAAATTTTAATTTTTAGGTTCTATTCAGAATAGCAAGGTAATGTTACAATTTCTTCGAACCTTTGTATTTTATCGAGTAACTTTACAGTAAAATCGATTTATTAATCTTAAAATCAAACCATTTATAGTCAAATTAATTTAAATTGATTGAATGTTTACACACGGATAGTGTTGTTTAATTAACATAAATGCATGAACTAAGTGACCTTCTTTAAAATGCACACTATTAATCAAAAGTTTGGCAACCATTGATAATTTTATTGTGAGATCATAAAGGCTATGAATAGTCAAAAGAAATGGAATTTTCGTCATCAATGATTTAAAATTAGGAGTAAATCCTGGTAATTGATGAAGAAATAGGAAAGATCTCCCCATGTGTGGACGAAATATAAGCTAGAGAAATAATAAGTAAAAAATATTTTGATTCTTAGTGCACATCGAGGAAATTTTAACAACCTTATTACAATAAAAATAAGCTGAAATCGTTAATCCAGGAAGATTAATGTTTTTTATACAATTGTTTCTTTAATTACGGATCTCAAACTTTTGATTAAGAGTGTAAAACTAAGATAGGAACGTAAACATAACACACACACACACACAAATTGAAATTCTAATTTATTATTCTTAGTTGAAAATTAGAAAAAAAAATTCAATTAATTTAAACAATTACTTTAAAATTCAATTAAGATAGCAAATAAAAAAGTACACATTGAAAATTTTTCATAAATTTTTAATTAATTTTTCGTATAACTTTGTAAAAGAATATTACAAGTTTATTTTACATAGAAAAAAATTAGGTATTTGTTATAAAAAAACAGATTTTTAAGAAATACAATTAATAACAATACCGCTTATATTTTTAGTAATGTAAATTGTATGCATATAATTAAGTTCAGGGTTGTTTGTTTGTCTTTGATTTGTTTTTTGTACAAAAAAATGTATGATTCAACCAACATTTTATTTTATTTTAGGTATTACCTACACTTCCAATACAAAGAGTCTTCAAAACATTCAAGGTGCTTTAACTTCTTTATTTTATGTATATAATAGGTATTATTATCCCGACAGAACTCGCGTTAAGTAAAATTTACTCACGCTCGATTTAATACATAAGTAACTTTTATTTTTCCATCTTCATAAAAATTTATCTATTTTCAGAAATTGTGAGAATTTTTCTCATCACCAGAGTAAGGGTGGAAGCAATACTGTTTGTGTACTATTGCTAGTTTAATATAAGTCGTACTGGTCACGTAATCAAACTATTGGCGAATTGCCGAAGGAAATGGAACTGTCGTTCCAAATGATCAGTGATCCTACCTACTAGAAGTCAAAAATGACTATCGTTAAAATTTATGGGTGTCTGTAAACTCTCTAGCGGTTGCTGTAAGACTCTGTAAAGTCCGATATGAATAAAATTTGGTATTAAGAAGGGTTTTGGTATTTCAAAGGTCAAGTTCGTTAATGAGAAAAGTCGACAGATGAACAAGGGATGGGGAGGTACGCAAAGAACAAAACATTCTTGTGCTAACGCAGCTCCTGTGCAACGAGTTTTTTTTTTTAGTTAGCTAGTACATTAAAAAGTTAATTTATATAAAATTAGGTAGAGGCTATGCTTTACAACGTCAAAAACTAAAAATTTCCGAGCAGTTAACACGAGAGCTGATGAGTTTAAGAAAAACATTATTCATGTTACAATTGGTATTATAAATTATATAATTAACAAGTGAAAACAAACAATTGACTGAGTTAATTGTTGAAATACCATGTATAGGCAGTGTTGATAACTCACATACATACATATCTGACATATTTAACTAATATTCTCATATAATGCGCAAGTGTTGATGCGCAATCGTTTGTTTTTTTTTTGACGTCATGTAAATAACAAAAGATATTCACTTTTATATTCCTATATTAATACATATATTACTATAAAATTTGTACCTAATTAACGCCCTCGTGGGTAAACAGTGATGTTTACAAAAAAATGTTTCAAACAAAAGTTGTTTATTTTTTTGTAAGGAACATTTTTTACATTTAAACTTTTATTCTATCTCTAACGGTTTACAAGATGGGTACTACGGACCCATGACCCAATTGACCCATGTTGCTCATTTACGAACTTGACCTCACTTTTTACGTCCTTAGCACGCTGTAAAAATTTCAGCTTGATATCTCTTTTCGTTTTTGAGTAATCGTGACCACAGACGGACGGACGGACGGCCGGACGGCCGGACGGCCGGACGGGCGGACAACCGGAAATGGATTAATTAGGTGATTTTATGAACACCTATACCAATTTTTTTTTTGTAGCATCAATATTTTTAGGCGTTACAAACTTGGGACTAAACTTATAATACTATGTATATTTCATATATACATGGTATAAAAACAAGAAGTTAAACTCTCGATTTTGAATAAACACTTTGTACATAAAACATAAGTTTTATTGAAGTATTTTGTATAATTTTTTAATCTATTTTTAATAGCAACTAAACAAAAGATTAACATAACGTCATAATATCTGATTAAAAAATTTAATTTTTTTTAATAAATAAACGAATAGAATTGTTGCTAAAATTATGTAACATATTCAATTCTGTTTTATATAATAAAAATATTTTCTCAGCAATTTGTCCTAGGTATAAATTTATGTAATTAGTAAAGTATATTATTACTTAAAAAATTATGTCTTGTCAAGGCCATCACATTATGTATCTTATTTCAGCTTAGAATAACAAAAAATTATAATAGCTACCAAATTATTTAAATTTATTGCAAATTTGAAAAAATCAATTCACTTTACATAGTTCCAATAATTCAATACATGAAAATAAATCGATTAGGTAAATTTGATTCAATTTGATTGCAATTATATGTACTTAACCACACAGGCATTATGAATTAATCTGTGTAATAAAAATTATCAATAATTAATTATTTTTAATTATATGATAAGTTATAAGTTGATGACAGAAAAAACATAATTATGTCACCTAAAACTCGTACTTTAAGGTAGTACCAGCATGAAATCACTTTTCGACAGATTTGGCCGAATTTTTTTTCTCGGGTTTATAATAGCTTTATTTATGAATTCCTAAAATTTCATAATTTTTGACCGTTTAGATCGCGAGATATTTAAAGACAAAGTTCGCGATTTTGAGGGTCATGTCCCATTTAAAGCATGTAAAATGTCCGGTCTCTCCAACTATTTTTTATGATATTATTATATATTGAAGAAAAAGTAGAAAAAAATGTTTATACAATAAAATTCTAAAAAAAAATTTAGAAATTAATTTTCACTTTCGAGATATTAATTTTGACGTAAATTGATCGAAATTGGGACGTTGTCATAATTATTTCCCATTTTAAACGGTCAAAATTTCTGAAACTTTGGGAATTAATAGTAAGCATTATTAAATTCTTAAATTTAATTTTTCGTTAAATTCTGTCGAAAAAAAAATTGTACCATTGCTTTAACATAGAAACTGCAAATACCATGCTGGTACTACCTTAATAATAATTAATTGTAAAGTTAGTTAATCTTAATAAAATTATAATTATTATACCTGAAGGTAAATGTGTAGGTAATCTTACTAATTAGTAAATAATAAGCATTTGTTATAAGTATAAGCCGCAAGCGGATGTGATATGCAAATTATATTCAAAATTATTAAAATAATAAATGTAGAATTAACAACAAATTGGTTTTTACCCATTTTATTTTAATGCATGTTATGACATCATCATCATACAATAATCTACACTGCAAAAAAAAAAATTAAAATAATGACAACCTCATCCCGAATTTGGCCGAAATATTTCCAAACATTTTCCTAATGATTGGAACAAGTGCATCTAAATATAGTATTTACAATATTGAATTTAAAATTGGAATTCATTGATACAAAATCACTGAAGTTAAATAAACAAAATCGTTACTTCTATGAAAGAGATTAATTTTAGTTTCAAGTCATACATTTTATTGATGGAAAATAAAATTGTACTTAGTTTCAAATATATATAATCCTGTAAATAAAACGAATCGATTAATTCGCCATATTTGAATCGTGATTAGGTTGTGACAACTTCATTTTGGTTGATATTAAGAATTTTGTTGTCAGTGTATATTTATATAATTAGGTTGGCTTAAACTTTGTACTGATCATTACAAATTTCTCCAAAATAAGAAGAGGTATCGTCACATATATATTTTCATTAACAAAATTTGTTTAAAAACCCCAAAGTGGAAAATTGCAGCGATCACGTTAATTATTTTTAATTCATAAATAATTATTTTTAATTTAGGTACACAAATGAAATAATGTTTTTATATCTATATATACATTAAAAATTAAATTTAATATAGAAAACATATTAAAAATCATTTTAACCTTGTAAGTATAAAATTTTATTTTTACGGTATGTAAAATTCTTTTTTTTTTTTATCTTAACTAAAAAATATTCCTTCAATTGAATTCTTAGAACTCTATGTGTACCTAGGTATCTAATTCTTATTTCTTTGGTACCTATAACAAACACAATCGCTGTTCTTATTCATAAAATAAAAAGTGTATTTTAAAAGTCAACCTTAACCTTACTTTTAATAAAGTAACATGTTCTTGAATTAGATTAATGATAAAAAAGAATATTATACATTATGGATTTTAATTTTTTTAATAACTTATTAACCTCTATATGAATACAGATCAGAACTCGAAACGGTTATAGCAGAATTATATTTCGTTAAATATCGATGTTTCGATTCCAATGCAACCATCGTCAGTAGCTAAATTCATTCATATAGGCCGTTCAAAATAACTGAAGTAATCTAGTTTCAGATCCTACTAACGCGCAATCTCAAAAAAGCTGGGGTTGGGTTAATTAACGCTACGTATACATAAAAAACGATTTTTGGCCAATATCTCGTTAACCATCAACTTTATGAAAAAAAGTTTCAAACAAAAGTTGTTGGAAATTTTGTTCCTTTTGGCAAATAGTCGACTATTCTTTACATGGAGGTTAATGGTTATATATTTTACCATTAATTTTTTCCATAAAAATGTGAGAATAATATGTAAACAATATTTTTGTTTAGAATTCTTACAAAATAAATAGTTTTTTAAAGAATTTTTTTATTTGTCTGTAAGATGCAAATTATATTGATTAATGATTTTTTTTTATATTCTTTTATAATTTAACAAAATATATAAAAATAAATTAAAATGAATAATTATGTTTTTCAAGGACATTCTATAAAAGTGAAACATAAACAGCTAATTTATTCATTTTGTATTTCATGGTTTTTCCCATTTTATATAAAAAAAAAAGATTATATTTAAATTTTAAGCAGTATTGTTTTATGGGTGGAAAAACTTTATCGTTTAGAGAAAAAATGTGAAAAATTTCAAGAATTTAAATTATGTGAAAAACTTGAATATCAATTTATATTTTTTTATAATTCTATGGAGAAAATTTCTTGTGAAAAGCTCAGTCATTTAATTGAAATTGTCTATGGAATTTTATATGATTAATTTAAGGGCATGTTTTATCGTAGAAAAATGATATCAATTTGATTTTCTAGAAACGTTCTGTTAAGGTAGTTCGATCTTATTTTCAACTTTGATGATTAATTTTGTTATACCTTCATGAATGTAGACGAAATAAGAATAAAATGTTTCGATATGTAACTTGATTTTCGAAATAATATAGGTAACTAATTAAACAAAATTATCAAGTTTCTTAATTTAATTTTAATTTCCACAAATTAGTTGTGGAAAAACACATGAAAACATATCACCCATCCATCGTTTTATCATAAGGCCATTGTTAAATATGCCTACTTTGGAAGTCATTTATTTATTTACATAATTGGGCAACCCCCCAAAAAATTTTCTGAATTAATTTAGACTTAGCCCAAATTCATATAAAAGAAATCAAACCTTTTAACCAAAATTGTCCTGTCGCTCGTACATCCTTAAATGAAATTAGTCCAAATATTATGCTTAGATAAGAACAATAGAGTAAGAGCAATATGACAACAAACATAGTGTTTACACCTCTACTGAATAGGGTCGCTATTTCATAATGCTCATTGATAAATGCGCCAAATAACGGGATAAACAAGTATCATTGCGACATCTGCATTGTAACCTGGTACTCAAGATCATACTGTCGAGATAAACTTACTATTTACTAATGTAAGTGGTGCCAAAGTTTTGATACCATATACTTTTTGAGTATCTGTCCCTATACCATACCAGCATTGTAATAAACGCTATTATAAACGATTACCGTATATGAAAGAAAATCAATCAATTGTGAAGTTAAAAATGTAAAAAGATACTTCTTTTCTTAAAAAGATCTTTCAGCAGCTCCGTTTGAGAAGAGATGGAAGACTTGAACAAGGCTACGTTAGATGGATTTGAAGTACAGCTACTTATTATTTATGTATAAAAACACCTTATTCATTTGTTAATTAATCCATTTGTACCTGTCCTTGGTTGAATACAGTAATAAGTAATTTAAATTTTTTTTCTTATAACAAGCAATTGAAGAACAAATTTTAATATGATATTGATCACCTGATGGAATGAAACGAATTGTCACTAATTTAAATTTCATACATTCATGACAAAACAATAAATTGTATGCCTACATACATTTATAAAAGTATAATTATGCAAAAATTCAATAAAAACAATTTAAAGTAATTATCAAAGTAATTAATGAAGCGTCTTCTATAATTTTGTGTTTTGTTGTAATACATAAAACAAACTTCCTTTTACCATTATTTATTATCTTTCTGTGTTTAACTATTCCGCCTTTTTTTCATCATTTTTAGGTATTTTTTATGGTATTTTTATACCCTGTATATATGAAATTAATTTCAAGGTATACTAATTTTAGTCTCAAGTGTGTAGCGCTTTAGAAATATTGATGGCATGAACAAAGTTTTGAGTCTGTCCGTGATCACAATGCTTCAAAAACAAATAGAGAAATTCTTATAGAGTGTTTAAGTCGTAGAAAGTGAATTCGAACTCATAAATGAGCAACATAGGTCAATTGGGTCTTGAGTCCGTAAGATCTATCTTGTAAACCGTTAGAGACAGAACAAAAGTTTCAATTTTTTAATATTTTCATACAAAAAACATTGTACAAAATATTTTTTTCGTAAAAATCATTAATTACCCGTCAGGGCACAAATTAAGGACAATATTTTGGTGTCTATTTTCTCAAAAAGTATTGAAAATTAGTAGATAAGTTCAACTAGCGAATCTTGTGAAACATTTCTCGAAAAACGAAAAATTTTCTCGAAAATACTTTGATGACTAGAACAAAGAAGACCATCATTTTTCTAATCATGTCAACATTGTTTATACAGGAAATTTCAACCATTAATGCAGTCAATTGTTTAATTTCACTAGTTATTTCTATTTTTTTATATTTTTTAAGTAAATTTCTTGAACATTGTTACAGTATTTATAATGTAATTATAAAAATAACTTAATATTTTTTTAACCTACGGCCAGATTTTTTTTTACCTTTATCTATAAAGGTATTATAAGTATATTTAAAATATCTAATATTATAGAGCCATTATCATCTCAATAAAAAATAAAAATAAATTAAAAATTAATTTGTATCTTATATTCCCCTCCTAGCGACTTTACTTTTAAATATTAATGAATAATTTCAGAATTTTTTTTTAAAGAATTTACCTTTATTATTGTTTATTTCCCATATTCACAAATTAACTAAAATGTAAAATTCCACAGCGATAGTTTCTTTGTCACATCTCACATTATATTCAAACTTTGACGGTTTTATAATTTGATAAATAGTACCACACATTTCGGGGGACACCCGGTAGGAACTGTGCTTTTTCCGTTATAAATTATGTATTATGGAATAACAAAAAATTATATTTGATAAATTTTCGTTTATCAAGATTTTTAGTTTTAAATCAAAAGTTATCTATGAACAGTAATAAGAAGTTATTAAAGATCAGAATCAGAAGTTATTTAACAACTGTTGACGTTGATGAGTTTCAATTGAAAGAAATTTATAATTGACCTTAATGGGTTTCGACCAGTCGAAAAGTGTCCGAACGACATTTATTTTGTCTAGCTTTTTTTACGTATTTACGTCCTTTCTAAGATTCCATGTATCTCTCATCAAAATTGGTTGAGTAGTTTATGCGTGAAAACATAAAAAACAGACAGAATTACTTTCATATTTCTGATATTAGTTAAGATTCAAAACAAATGAAATGAATGTATGAAGGGACTGAGACTGAGGTGTTATAAAAATAATTACATCTAAATTTTACAATATATATTCTTTTCTGTTCTTAAGAGTCTTTGTTTTATCTTATAAAGAACAAACAGGAAGTATCAAATAATAATTTATTTAATGAATGAACATCAATATAAATAAAATTTTTAATATTTTGTATCCATTTTTTTATTTTTCAGAAAAATACCTATAATATCTACTAACCAAAAAATGATTAATATTAAAATTTATTTCGTACTATACTAAAGTAGATATTTACATTATGAATATTTATATAGAGTGTACAAGAAATACCAGATTTATTAAAATTATAGGAACAAGATCTAGGAACAATAACAAGAAGATTGAGGCCCCGAAGAAACTTCACTTCGTTTTGATTTGAGGTTAATTTGCTATAATATTTGTTTGCCAAATATAAATTCATAAAAAATATCAAGTTAATTGATTTTTTCCAATACATATCCATATAAAAATACAAAATATTTAAATTTTTCAATTAGGTAAGTGCCTTATTAATTTATACTTGCTAAAACAAATGATGCATTACATAACTTTTAAAAAAGAACAATTGATTTTAATTAACTAATTCAAACATTTACCATAGCTTAGCAGTTTACCGGGTAGCTATCACTACCTGTCTACATAAAGAAAAATGCACTGTTAAAAAAAAGCACATAAAAAATTATTCTACCAAGAACAAATATAATAATTTATAAATAATGTAAAGATAGGTCACAGTCTGTACTTTAATGGGAGACCGCTTGAAAGCATTGTGTGATGTCGCACATATTAAGCAGTCTTTTTTTAAAACTTGCAGCTAATTTCAAAAACTGTATAGATTATTGTTAATATTTCAATGAGTTTCATCTATGATTTTTTTTTTTGAAGAATTTAAATTATTATAGATTGATAAGTTATTTAAATATGTACTTTGATCAGTCAATAAAATAGATAAGTAAAAACATGATTTCTTAAATTAGCATAAAAAAATTGAATTAAAGGTATTTTTGTTAGGTGTATATCTACGTAAATTGCAAATCATTGAAATCTGATGAAGTCATTGACGCATATAAATAAAACTAATAATAATTATACCTATTATTTATTTTGATTATCATAGATTAGTTATTGAATTATTGAACTATGAATTCGATGAATATTCAAATATCAAAAACATGTTAATTCTATGTATATGTATACTTAATGAGGTAATTTAGTAATAAAAATTTATGATTTAATACAATAATCAATCGATTCATTGATTCTCTTTCCTAGTAATCAAAAAAATTCAATTTATGATAATAAGATGTTTATCAATATTGTCAAAGTTACTCCTTAAAGTGTATCGATACCAAAACGAAAGTGTTATTAAAAAACTGGTGGTATAGGAAGAAAGCTTTATAACTGTTGGTTTTTTAGTCAAAATGAGCTTTTAGAAATGATACCGTTCACATAAAAAACTTTTATCAATATTTCCTCAAATTTAAAACTTTAAAATCATACAAAAATTAAGAACTGTTCATAAAAATGAATAACTTTTTTTGGTAACAACACTAACTTTGATAATTAATCTCTTCTAAACCGTACAGAGAATCGATTTGAAGTTTTCACAAAAGCCGTATAAAAGGATCTAATAAAATACTATTATAATAAAATTGCTGAACGAAATTTTCATTTCGAAAAGCTTTGTAAAAAAAGGTCTGGATAATAGCTCAGAGCAGACACTTTTTACTATTTACTCTTATTTTGATTAAAATCCTGTTTCCGACGCTATGCTTAATATAATCACTTTACAAAAGTAATAATCGGTATTTTAACTGATATCGAAAACATTAGCAAATTCAGTAACATAATAATTTATTTAGAAAATAATTATTCAAGCACAACACAAAAATTAATTAAAAATTCTCTAAACAAATCCTGTAAATAAATTTTTAAAAACAAATACAATTAGAAATGTAAAATAAATTTAAATTGCAAAAATTATTTATGTTTGACTATTTACAAATAAAAAAATATTTTCTTTTCTTGTGCAAAAATAAAAAATTAGCGTGAAAAATTTATAATAACGTATGAAAACTTTATAGAAATATAATATTATTGTATTCTGTTGTTGTTTAACTCCAGAGACTGTGTAAGCAGTGGCAGATTAGCCACAGGCAAGGGCTAGGGCTAGCAAATGCTACACTGTAAGAAATTGTATGCGATAGAAGTTAAATTAAACATAGACAATATTACTTTTAAATGTATCGGAACATGGGCAACGGTTAGGGCGCATGAACCGATGTCAGTATAGTTGTCTGGCCTATACTGACTGGTGATATCTACAATACTTCTGGCGAGAAGTACTATTTAAACCTGTTGCTAATTAGGTTAAAAGTCATGATAATATGGTGACGAGCAGTGTGACAACAAACATAGCGTTTACACTTATACTGAATAGTATCATAGTTTAATAATGTGTATTGATAAACGCACCAAAAATCATGGCTGGAAAAACTGGAATTGGCATTTGCAATGTAATATGGAACCCAAGACCATACTCTCGAGTTGAACTTACTATTTACTAATGTAAGTGTCGCCAAAGTTTTTATAGTATTATCAGATACTTTTTGAGTATATCTGTCCCTATACTATACCAGTATTGTAATAAACGCCATGCATTTCTTACCATATACAAATCTCAAGCAAGACTTTCCAGGTTGATTTACGAAGACAAAAAAAGTATAAAAAAAAGTGGAAAAATAGAAAGAGACAAATTTTTGGACAAGGTTTTGTAATAATTATTTTCTACTTTTTAGCACAATAAAAGCTTGTTGTTGAAAATGAATCTGTAAATCTGTAGATCGTGCGTAAGTTCTGGTTAGTTTGCAGTATGGCACGCTTATGAAATACAAGATGTACTTTGAAAAGTATTATTCAAAAAAGATTTAATCTAAAGAATAAGATTTATTGATTTATTTTGTAATGAAATTCTCCCTCAAATATCGTTAAAAAAATCAGCTTATACGCCACCCTCTCTCACTTTTGATTACATTTTAGAGGTCTGCCGTTTGACATGCTTATTAAATGTGACATAAAAGTTTAGATAAATTTAAACCCTTTTAAAAAATAATATTTTTAAAATAAGGGGTAAAATAACTAAGGAATTAAGAATGTTTGGGGAATTTTCTTTCGCCTAACCGTTTTTCAAGATTTTATAAATTCTTAGAGACTCTCGCTATCATAACATACAAATATGTCTACAAACAAAATTGCCGTATTATTGGTTTGAAGAGTAACCAGAAGAGATTATAGAGCTACTACCAGTGTATCTTTTATGGGCCGTATCGATAAAAACGTGGCCGGTCGAAAACGTAACTGTTAACGGCGACCGTAACGGACTACTTGTTTCTTGAAATTGGTGCCCGTGGTCTCCAAGAATTTGGAACGAAAATGTTTAAAACAAAGTTTTATCTGAATACATTACAAGTAAAATTCAGTAAGTTTTTTTGGTTGAATCAATAAAATAGCTGAGTGTTTTAACAGCTTAATCAAATCAATAGCTTAGCGCTTAGCTTGTTGTTAGTTGATATTATTAAATTATATATTAGAGATGTGACGAATGTTGGATTTTTTACCGTAAATTCGTAAATAAATCGAACGCAAATTACTGAAAGTATAGTGATGCAGTCTCAGCTTGCAGTGTATAGTTCCTAGTTTAGTATTATTATTATTTATATTACAGCTTGCTGTAAGTTTAATAACTTTTTAGGTTTTAACAATTATATGGTTGCATTATTAACATTCATAAACAAATTGAAGTTTTAATCAAATATGAAATTAAAACATACTTTACAGTTTTTACAATTTACAATTTGTTATTATTAGTTATTAATCATTTGATTTAGATTTATACATACATACATACATAATATATATCAAGATCAGATCGATATATCGATCAATAACTAATATTTATTATTACCATAGGTATTATGTATATTGTTAATTAAAATTAATTTTTAATTGTGTTTATTTAAAGTTTTATTTTATCCAATTATAGTTATAGTCCGTGGGACAGCACCTTTTTTGGTAAATGATCAATACACACTTTAAACTTTGTTAGTAGATTTTTTTGACGAGTGTATGAAACTTTTTACGACTTTTTTCGAAAGTGAAGCGTTTTCATGATAACGTCTTTTAAACAGAGAAGGCGGAATTTGTCGGACCCTATGACCACTTGATAAAATTTGCAATTATTAAACAATAAAATATTTTGCCCGACAAAGATACAGTTTACAACCTCGACCATGCCATACTTAATTATTTTTTGTTTTTGAAAACAAGCATTCCTTTTTGTTGAATTGATAATTTTTAATGTAAGAAAGTGGTCATAGTGTCCGATAAATTCTTTTCCACGTTTTGTCAGACCGCGAAAGCTTAAATATGATGTAATAATGCCCATTTGAAAACACACTACTTTCGAGTCATGCTGAGAAAGTTTGATAAACTTGCCAAAAGAAAACCATTCACGAATTTTCAAGTATGTAATTATCATTTAACAAAAAGGGTGCTACCCCATGGACTATTAGCTACCTAAAGCTACGAATGCTTGTTGTACGTCTTAGTGCAATGCAGTATATTTAAATATTTAATTTACAAGAAGTCAAGTAGGTAGGTACTACCTTACAGTCTTACACATTACTAAATTAATTTGCAATTCGTTGTAGCAATAAAAATATAAGTTAGTTAGATTTCAATTATAACTAACACCAGCTAACTAACACATGTCTATCAAATCAACTCATATACTTAAGTATGAATTTAACAACTATTAATTTTTATATCGATGATCGATTTCAATTAACAGCATCTTTTTCATTAATATTATTATTCAAAACTTTTTTGTAATGATTTTCTTTAACAAGACTTGCCATGGTGAGCTGGGGAACTGATAGAAATCGTCACGTAATCATGTGAGATATGTATTTCCACGAAATTTATACCCACAAATGTTGTAAACAAAAAAATGCTAGTTTTTATGAGGATCAATTTCCTAATTTAAAGTGTTATTATATCTCTTGAATATAGATAGAATCTAAATTGGCTATTAAAGCAACATGAAGAACTAGGTCCAATCTGATTTCAGAGCATGATGTCCCACACCAAACTCTAGAACTTTTGCTCAAGTTATTTTTTGATTGGTTAATTACAAATTGAGATATTTAAGTATATAGATTAACTGGCCCTCTGTGTATTATAAACAATAATCAAAAACTGATTTGGTTTTCTGATTATTTTGATTTGAGAATGTTATAGAAAACAGAACGAAGTTGATAGTAAAATTGATATTTTCTGTTTATCAATTTTATGGGAAAAGATTTCAAACAATCAAAACAAATTAGATAGCATAAATTAGTAAACTTAATATAAGGCTTTTATAACGCAATGATTTATCATTTATGAGGACACGTGCCATTTTTAAGACCTAATACAAATGTCCGCCGGCATCCTTTTTTAATTTAATTTAAAATCTAACTAGTAGCCTGGTAGTCTAAATTCGAACTACTGAAAAAGTAGTTTACTTCATGTTTACGCCAGTTATCGGGATTTACCTGTTTTGAATTTGAATATTCTGATTGGCCGTTAAAATTGGTAAATTTTAATAAAGTAAGGGAAGTATTAATTTATTAAAATTTATTATCATTTTATATATTATTACTCTAGCAAGTTTTTTTCTGTCTTACCCTTATCTTCCTTATGACGTTATCAAATTCCATGATTCACCTCTCATTTTCAACGTTAGTATTTCTAGGTTTGTCGAAAATTATACTCACGGTCTAAAAACGTACCGCTTTGGGAAAAAACCAAGCTAGAGTAATAATTTTAACGATAAAATATCATAAATTTAGATTAAAAGTTTATTAGGCAAACATGTTATTTGTTATAGATCATCTCCTAATCTTCTAGACATATAATTACTATTTTAATATAATATGTTCCTCTAATATTAATTTAAGAACTTTTGACTTTTTTAACCACTTTTCTATGAAATTTTTCCACGGGCTACATTAAGCACGAATATACTTATTTAAATATAACATCATATATTTATAATATAATTATAAGAAAGTATAATAATAAAGTTATGATTAGTTATTAAAATAAATAATATTAATTATTGTGTGTAGCTGTATGTATGTACCTATGCATGTATTATTAATTAATTTTTAATGTAATATTATTATTAATTAAATAGGGTTTAAATCAATATCATATAAAATAAAATAAGTATAACCTTAGTTTATAATCATAAAGTAAAATTACGATCTATATATTATTTAACTATTATTTAAGTATTAACTATAATTTATGATACTCATTGAAATTAAATTCAATTTTATTGTAGTCAATAACCAATAATAACCATTTAGTGATGGCACGTATATTCGCATTCGATTTCGCGGATTCGTTTTTATTTTAATACATTTGCAATCGCAAGGAATCATGCAAATGTTTTTGACAAATGAAAAAAAGAAATTATATATATACACATATGTAATGCAATTACATACAGCAAACTAACCTCAAAGCAAAACAAACTGAAATTTTTAATAGACTTAACACTAATGCATGAAGTTTTTTACGCTAATGATGAATTGAATGTATTTTGCAGTCACGTTTGAAAGCGAATTTGCGAGATATTCGCGAATATTCAAAAATTCGCTGATGTACTAAATCTAACATTCGTCTTATCACTAATACGCAAATATATCCCTATTAATAACAATAAATGTTATGAATTGAAAACCGTCATTAAAAAAAATACAAATATTACAATACAGTCTAGTTTAACTAACGCTTACGTTAACCAACGATTGAATGGCTAGCACTGGGTCGTCGATATGGGAATTTAATTAATTAATTTACAATATAAATGAATATTATGCGATTCTAAAAGTTTTATATTGCTATAAATATCATTCAAAAGTATACAAGTCTTTATCCACGAAACAGAACAAATCTTAATTTATTTTCATAAAACTTTTAGCACCTTAAAATTTTTATGTTTTAACAGATTTTAGTAAAAAATACTTTTTGAGAGGCAAGCTTTTATTGTACTAAAAAGTGGAAAGTTAGCTTTTCTATGAGTCACTCATAGATGATAATTTTTGAAAGCGCTTAATTTAAAAGAAGTTTTCAGTTAAGCATAAATTCGACAAAGATAAAACCGTCGCTTTAATACATAGACTATTTTGATTTATTTTTACTTATTTTCTGAAAAACTTTGAAATCTTTTAAGAATTTAATTATGACTTCTTTTTATATCATTTAATTTATGACATGTTTGAGTGCCTGCGCAAACCTTAATCAGATTAGAAACTAAAAATTTGACAGAAATGAATAAACAACTTTGCAACTGAACATTTCAAGATACTAAGGAAAAGAAAATTGGAAATTAGTAAAAACTGGAAATTAGTATTTTCTTTAACAAAGTATTTAATAATTATTTAAATAAACAAAATATTTAGGAAGGCGAATTCCCTTACAAGTAAAAAAATAAACTTTCAAACAAGAGAAGCCCTGAAGTACAAAAATCACCTGTTTTATTGGAGTCTTTTCACAAGAAGTCATTGGGGTCATATCAAATATAGTATACAAAAGATAAACCTATTGTCTCCAGAAATCTCCATTTATATATACGAAGGGTAGGGGGACGAAAGATGGTTAATATTAATATTTATGCGGTTGATTGATTACACCTGATATAAAATTATTCACTGTGACCAAAGATACACCTGCATATAGTTCCATATAAAGGGTACCTAATTTAACATCCAAGTTGAAGGACGTTCTTAATTAAGGAGTATCACAAAAAAGAGATATCGAGATCTTGCAACCCGTTTTCGAAAGTTTATGTTAAAATGATTGAATTTCGGATATTTCTTTCCTTATTGAAATTAGGATTGGATAAACGGCGGTTGTGTTAATTAACAATGGATTCGCGTTAGTAAAGCAACCGAATTTCTGAGATTATTGAATTATAATTACTAAATCATATAAAAATTACAGCCAAGCTTAAATGATTTAAATAGGTTTTAAAAAAAATTATATTTGGCTTGGTCTTAGCAACCGTAAAACTGTCTGGCAATTATAATTTATATTGCTAAAAGGGGTATGAAAAATAATTTGATAAATGTTGTCTTAAAATGATTTTAAATTCTCTCTCTCAGATGCCAGACACGCCAGGCAAAATAAAACAAAACTCTGACCATCTTCAAATCAACCTTTTCCTGACTTTGCTCTCATACTAATATCTTGTGTTGCACAAGATTTTCTAGAAAAAATTATTGTTGGAACAAAGTAATGCAAGCTTTTTAGTAAAAAATTTTCTACCATTTGCATAACCATATACTTTTTGGACAACTGAATACCCTGCAAAATCTACAGATCTTTTGTTTACCAAAATATTATACTTAATCCAGTCATTAAAGACCTAACTATATATATTTAGACTTACTTGGATCAAAATTTCAATTTTGTGTATAGTCATAACACTCTTGATGGTAAATCGAAAATTTTCAAAAAATTTTTTTCTATCAAAATATCAAATTTGATCATTTTTGGCTTATTTATACTTAATCCAGTCATAAAAGACCTAACTATATATATTAAGACTTACTTGGATCAAAATTTCAATTTTTTGTGTAGTCATGGCACTCTTGATGGTAAATCGAAAATTTTCAAAAAAACTTTTTCTTCCAAAAAATGTCAAATTTGATCATTTTTGGCTTATTTATACTTAATCCAGTCATAAAGGACCTAAATATATATGCATATCGACTTACTTGGATCAAAATTTAAATTTTTTGTGTAGTCATGGCACTCTTGATGGGAAATCGAAAATTTGCAAACAAATTTTTTTCTATCGAAAAATGTCAAATTTGATCATTTTTGTCATTTTTATACTTAATCCAGTCATAGGACCTAAATTTATATATTTCAACTTACTTGGATCAAAATTTCAATTTTTTGTATAGTCATGGCACTCTTGATGGAAAATAAATTATTTTCGACTTGAATTCGATGTTGAAATTCAAAATCACCAGAGGCGAACTTTGGTTAACATCCGCGAGGCCTAGGCCAAGGGTGGCAACATTTCAGGGGCGTTCAAAATCTAAAAAGTTACTAACATTTGAAAGGGCAATTAAGTTTTTTACCAACAGTAAGTTTGAATTTTACTATTTTTTCTGTTACTACTTTCTCAACAGAAAATTATATGTTTAATCAATCCGGCAGAGAGCAAAAAGGGCGCCATATCAGACAGAGCCTAGGATGGCATCGAAATTAAATCCGCCGCTGAATATCGCAAGCCCTTTTAAAGGTGATTTAGAGCCAAAAATAGATTTTGAACTACCTTATGTATTGTTTTGTACAAAAAATGTTATTCATTAGCCATATAAGCTGAGAAAATAAATGGTCGAAAAACGTGCGATTTTTTTCACGATAAAATCGTGTTTTCTCGTAAAGTTTCGAACGGATTTGTCTTTAGTCTAGTCAATAGTACAATTTTTTCCTATTTATTCCGTTGAAAAACCGGTCAGGATAATTTCGTTTTGATATTAAATTCTTCAGCCTGACTTAAAAAATATGAATTGGCACTTTTAAGCTGGTAGGCAATTGTAAAGTTATGGAATGAAGCAGATGTTCTTCAAGTTCGCCTCTTTCCCCACCGAGCGCCAAAAGAGCAAATTTGAATTTGAATTAATACACAAAACCATGAAGGTGCATTTTTATTTGGCAGGTAATTGTCAAGTTGGGGAGAATGTAGCAGGTGTTATTGAAATTTACTTCTATTTCCCCGTCGAATATTAAAAGACCAAATTGGATATTTCGTTTTCTACTTTTTATTATGTTTTCTTGGGAATGGAAGACACAAATAATGTGTATTTAGTTTTTAAAATATGTAGTTAACGTTTCGACCTTAATTGGGTCTTCTTCAAGGCTCTTAAAATATTGTTTCTTACACTTTATTTGTGACGTACATTTATAAGGAAACCAAATAATTATCAACGTTGTTCGTTATACGTTTCTTTTGCAAGTGCTTTAAGTTGAGAATAATGCATCATAGATTGGAAATTAGGGCACATTTAAAGTTAATGCAAAAAAACAATTTTTTATTTGCCAACGGTTCGCCTTCAGTTAGGTCTTTTTCAAGGCTATTAAAAGATAGCTAACTTTATTTGTGTCCTATATTACCAAGAAAATCAGAAAATTATCAACTTTCAAGAACAAAGGCAACCTTATTCATTGTCTATTTCTCTTAGAAGATAATTTCCACCCGGTTCAAGTAGGGAATAATGCAACTTCGATTGAAGATTAGGACAAATTTAAAGTTTATGCAAAAAAGCATAAGATAAACTTACCGTCGCCACGTAAAGGACCCGGTGATTCAGCTGTCGTTATACTCGGTGGTCCAACACCCTCATCGTCTGATGAACTAGCACCTGACGGACTACTCCCACCCGTAAAACTCTTATTATTGTTTTTACTTGTTGTATAATAACCATTGTTATGCAATAACAATGCATGCTGTGCACTTAAATTATTTAATTGTTTTAATTGTGAGGCCATTGTGGACGCAACTGTTGTTTTTGTTTTAAATTTTGACATTGTAAAGTCTAATGGTTGATCCGCTGCTGTATCAACAACGTGCGACGTTAACAGCACGTGTTGTGCTGGTTGTTGCAGCAACATTGGCATGTCCTCGTCTTCTTCTCGTTGCTGTTGATGTTCGATTACTTCTTCGCTCGGTTCTGTCTTTGGTAAAGCACGATTATTTAACCACGATTTTGTTGTTAAAAAGTCAATTGTGTTATTATTGAAATTACACGGTTTTGTTGTAGGGGACGTTGATGATGTACGTGTTGTCTCTGCACTTGTCACACTTTGTTGTTCAAGGGTGGGCGAGGGTCTCTTATCTACCCAACGCCGCACCGAATCGCCACTTATTTCCGCCAGATTCGTAATGTTGTAAACAAATAATTTTATTGCTAAACACTAGAACACCACAATAATACGTGAGTTTCATTTGATCTCAAAATTTAATCACACATTACGCACACAAATTTTTATACAAAAAAAACACTGCAAATTCGATTTATTTCACTGCAAATCCAAAAGTCACGCAAAGTCCGCGCACAATTTTATGCACTTTTTGTAATCACAAAAATGGATGAAAATGTTTTCATTTAATTAATTATGAATGGAAAAATAAATTCAAAAAAATGTGTGTATATTTTGAATTTGAATATAAAAAAATAAAGGCATTGACCACACTACATGAACGTCAAATGCCATATAACTACAATGTATTGTAAAAAGCAATATTTGTGCCCCTAACCTGCGTTGAGTGGGGATAAACTACTACTACTACACATTCAAAACAAAGAGGGGTGCATACTAAACAGAGATATATTGCGATATCCAATAATGAAGGGTGGGGAATTCATACCTACCAATCACCGTTTAGAAATCTGCTGATATTCATACATATGTATATATTATTATATATTATTTTTTTTATGTATACGATATCTCAAGAAAAACTATTTGTATACATTATAAAATTCAAAAAATTTGAATTTATTCTCAAAACAACCCCTTTTGAACTTGAAAAACACTCAAACTTAAACAACACGCACGATTCTTTTCAAATATTACTTCGTTTATTTAGTTATTCTTCTTAATAACTTGCAATAATTTTGTTAAATTTTGAATTTTATGCAAAATAAATGTAAGAATATAATATTTTCAGTCTACTCTATCTGAGTAGTTGCTACTTCTCTCACAAGAGCGAAACAAGTGCTGTTTGTGTTGGTGTCTTCTTTCGCGACCATCGCAGCACATGCGATCATCTATTTTGACCCTCCCACAATTCCACTTGTCTTCTGTCTATCCTTGTTTTGTTACTAGTTGTTTCACTTTAATATTTATTCAGTATGCATATGCTTTTTACTCTATTTTATTTATATATCTCTCATTCCTTCTTTAATAATTTTAATACTTTTTTTGTTCCTTCTTCTTCATGTGCACTTTTTATCTTTATCATTCAAAATAATTTTAATCAAACTATCTTTGTTTGATATATGTAATTTAAATTGTATCTTATTCACTTCACTATTTTTATTTTATTATATTTTTTTTAAATATCAAGTATAATAAATATATGTTTTAATATAATATTTCTTATTTTATTGTTCTTATCATAATACCCACTTTGGATATTTTCACTGTATGTAATGTAATAATATGTATGTTTTTTGGTCGTTTTACCCTATTTTTTTTATCTTTTTTTTTTTTTTAAATAATTATTATTAGATATAAATGGGCGGGAGGTGTTACATTAATTATTTTCTTATTTTTATTTTGTCAACTTTTTTTATTTTTATCATTTGTCTTTGTTTAATTTCCATAATTTTTATTTTATAAATGGAATTCAATTCTTTATTTTATAAAAATTGTTTAAACACTTCAATGGATTCCTAAATTAAAGATATATTTTTTTTTGTAATAAATATTTATTATTTATTATTTATTTATAGCGATTACTTTCTTTGCTTAAATTCTCTAATCCCTGAATTTTTTCATTGTAAAAATTTGCCTTATAACTGAAGATAATACTTAATGACATGTACAATGACATATCTTCAATTCATGTGCAACGTTGCCAAGCGTAATATTAATATACTAAATTTCATACATTTTCTGATAACTTATGTAAATTATTTCAAAAACTAAAAACAGAAATGTTATTTATAAGCCTTTAATAAATACTATGATAGTTTCTTGTGAAGCTGTCATTTCTGGGCCTTGAATTATGAACCTTAAATTAGTGTGTTTTCCATCGTTTATCTATGATATGATTAGTAACTTTACCATCGTATTTCTCGAAAACCACATACAGGAATGACTTCATATTTTGGCTACTGATATAATATAATACTTTTTAATATTCTTAAAATAAAAAAGAAAAATTTGGACTGTTTTTGGCCGATATCAAAAAAAGAAATATTTCATAGTACCTAGTTATACTTTTCTGTGAAAATACTTGGAAAAAATGGAGTGTTTTCCCGGTTAAGTATACGTTATCAATTCTATAAACATAGGAATGTTTACTTTGTTCTACGTAATAAAAATTTCCATGTAACACACTGTAAATCTAGATTTTCCTTAGAAATTATTGCATTTTTCACAGACATATTATTTTATATTCAGTGATTTTCATTAAGTTGATAGAAGCAGAAGAATCTATGTCTTAATAAAAATATAAAAAAGAAGCAGAAATTCTAATTCTTTGAAAATTTTTTGAACTTTATGACGTCATCAAAATCCAAAAATTTTTATTTTGCTCTATCAAATCCAAATTCTATCAAATTTTAATAAACTTTGTATGTAATCCTACTAAATTTGGGTCATACTTTTGAAATTTTTGGTCAAATTTAACCTAGCTCTTAGAGATTTTAAGATTGTAGGATCCTAGTCATGGTTGTTTGCATATTGATGAGTGGTAGAGAAAAACTAACATTACAGAGGAAAAGGATGACCCAAAATTAGTGGGTTTCAAAAAAAATTCCATTAAAATTGGATCAAATATGCCTGTGTTATCAAAAAAATTAATTTTTTGTATATAATGACGTCATCAAAATCACAAAAATTTAATTTTGCTCTATCAAATCTAAATTATATCCAATTTTAATAAACTTAATATGTAATTCTACTAAATTTGGGCCATACTTTTCAAATTTGCGGTCAAATTTACCCTTACCTTTATAGATTTTAAGAATGTAGGGTCCTAGTACCGATTTTTTGCATATTGGTGAGTGGTAGAGAAAAACTAATATCACAGAGGAAAAGGATGACCCAAAATTAGTGGGTATCAAAAAAAATTCCATCAAAATCGGATCAAATATGGATGTATTAACAAACAAATCAATTTTTTGTACATAGTGACGTCATCAAAATTAAAAAAATTTTATTTTGTTCTATCAAATCCAAATTTTATCCAATTTTGATTAACCTAGTATGTAATTCTACTAAATTTGGGTCATACTTTTCAAATTTGTGGTTAAATTTACCCTAACCTTTATAGATTTTAAGAATGTAGTATCCTAGTACCGATTTTTGGCACATTGATGAATGTTAGCAAAGAACTAACATCACAAATGAAAAGTACGACCCAAAATTAGTGGACTTTCAATAAAATGATATTACATCGGATTGAATTTGTTTTTAAATCAGTCACTTTCTCGAAAACTTTGAATATAAATTGATTTTAATGAAGTATTAATTAATGAGTATTAGGTATTAAGATCAATTCAGACACAGATTTTGAAGGATGTTGAAATTAAATTTTAATTTTTTTAAGCATATCGATTGCACTTTCACTAAATAAAATTCAAATTAAACTACACATTGATTTGATTTTCAATGAAATAAAACACACACAAATAAAATTAAAAATTCACATATTTTGATGATAAATTTACAAACTAATTATTATAATTAATACACCAAACTTATTATTTTAAACTTTTATTTAGATTAGTTTGAATAATAATAACAATTTTTTTTCAATAATAATTTATTATCCAAAATACAAAAAGCACTTTACAATACATACATTGTAAATAAATTTCAAAATATTACAAACAAAATTATTTATTTAAATTTTGATAAGTTTTGCATAATTAATTAACTGATAATAAGGTACCACCTAAGTACATAAATTAGGTATAGGTACATTTATTTATGTGTAACAAATTTAAAATTTATCTTAAGTAAAGTAAAGATTAGAAAATTAGGTAAATAGATACTTATTATTTATATTTGTATAAAGATGTTCATTTATTGATTACAAAAATCTAGCAAGTGAAATTTACAAAATTTAAAAAAGCCCCGACAATTTTTTCTGGTACAGAACCCTAAAATCGCCCTTGAAACATATCTAACAGCACTCTCTATGAAATTAGGTACCTTTATTCTTAAGGCCGTTTCCAAACTAAGGTGATTTTGAAGATAATCACCAATTTTTTAGCTTTTTTGAGTACGAAACTCTAAAATATCACTTAAAACATAACTAAATTACTCTCCATTAAATTGTCTTTCAAACAAAACAAAAAAAATTAAAATCGGTTCAGCCGTTTACGCGCTGCGATGCCACAGACATCATGGTCGCCTGCGTTATTTCCCAAAAGATGGGATTAAAATTGTTTGATTTGTATTTAGAGTTGGGATTAGAGGGGATAAGTGAGGATAAGATATTTTCCTTAAATTTATGATTCATTAAATAGATAATTCAGTGAATTATTTGAAATGAATCATTATCGCGAGCGAAATCACGGGAAAAAGCTACTTTATAATAAATCACATATGAAATGATTTCTTGAAAGATTTCATACAGGAAGTATTTTCAAAGAAAAATCATGGATTTTATGAAAAGAATAATAAAGACATAGCAACATAGGTATATAGGGTAGCATGTACAGATATATATATTTAATGCTTAGTTTTGTTGCGCTGATCAGTTTTATTTGACCTACATATTTGAAGGTCATGTGTTGATTAGTCTACTAACAGTATACAAACAAACGAATATTAGGAGACATATGAAATGGGAAATTTTCATTATATTTATTAAAAGTTCGTTGACTTTCGTGTTAAGTTCAAAACTCTGACATTTTGTTAGACAAATACATATGGAAGTGAAATCGATGATTCAAGGCTTGGGTTAGACTAAAGACTCCCTCGGGTTGATTGAACAGGTGCGTTCTAGCCTGGATGTTGTGAATATGAATAAATCCGTGGCAATATGGAAAAATTTTTGCAGAAAAATTGCGGTGTATAAAATACTTGCTTTTTCATTTTCAACTATCCCTAATTTTTCGTTTTAATTAACAGATTATGAATTATGGATTAGATTTCTTTCGAGATTCATATCTTCATTATATATTTGAACTTATAAAATTAATTATACTCAACCAAAGTATTAAAGGAACATATTTTTAAACACAAAGTTTTACCAAAATTTCAAATAGCTGTATCTCTGCGAAAAACCATCGAATTTAAGACCAAAATAGCTTATTTGAAAAATTGTCCTTTCTAGTTTTGGAATCTCTTGCACAAAAATTTTTATTATTGAAAGTGTCAGAAATGTTAGCCCCAATAAAGTTTGGAAGTGTACCAAAATTTAAATAACTATTTTACAATAAATTTGTTGAAAGTGATTGAAAGATTTTTCTTGAAAATGAGCTTTAAAAATATCTTTGCACCTTTAATACTTTCGTTGAGTATATTTATAATTTTTTTTTATCAATCACTTACCAATATATATAAATAGGTGGGTACTTTCAATTAACTGATTAATAAATAATTACAATAAAGGAAATTATTTTAGATAAATTTGTTATTAAATAAACATAAAATATGATACAAATACCAACAATTTACGTTAATATTTACATTCAATGACGTTATTACAGTTCAACTGTAATTTATTGGTTATTGATTAATCAATATATTAACAAATTCAACGTTAAGGGATAACAATAATAGATAGATCAGTTTATACCTTACAGCAGGGACTTACAGCAGGGAAAATTATTTCGTCTATCGTCCACATCGAGAATTAATTATTTTTCAGCGCTTCCAATGCGTGCTGTATCAGTTCCTATTACATTTATTCCATACTTTACCGCCCTTTTGATGACCACATTGTCACCCATTTTCAGAAACACTGACTTAGAGCACAGGTTGAAACACTGACTTAGAGCACATTGCACAACGTTATGACTAAGCTCTTGAAAACCAGTGCTATATTTGTCTACCATACAGTGCTTTAGGTGTTACACTGTTCAAATAGTTTTAGAAATACCTATCTACGGTACAAAAATAGGTACAAATTTAACTAAAATAGGTTTCACTGTAGTTTAATTTTTGAATCTAATAAGGTGATATTTTTTTTATGAATATTAAATAATGAACAATTAAAAAAAAAAAGATAAAAAAATACTAGCATATTTTATATTTTAAGGAAAAATTTGAATACGTTCTAATGGTTCCGTATCACCTTCTTTTTTTTTTTAATAACAATATGAAGTTTTACTTTTTAATTCTTATCAATTTAGCTTTCAATATTTCGAAAACCAAGGAAGATTTCGAGAAACTTTACTCTTTTTTTTGTCTACATTCATGAAGTTATAATAAAATTCATCCTCAAAGGTGAAAATAAGATAAAAATAATTTCAATCCTAAATCTACTTTGCTCGTACATTCTTTATATGAAATCAGTCACTTAGTTTTCTTTTTATATGTTATTGCTAACATTTTTACTTTTCTATTCACAAAATTATTCACTCCAAGTGAAAATTATCAAAAAATTCCAAAATATGCCATTTTTTAGATTTCTCCATATTTTATATCGACTTTCCACAATTTTTGTTCTTAAAACTTTGCATGGATATCTAAGCTGAAATTTTAATTACGTATTCTTTGAGTAAAATTCCGCCTATAAAAACATTTTGAGGCATTAAATCAAACTTTTTTGAAATCTTTTACTAAAGAAATATTGACTTGTTTTAAGATCATTAATATTTTTTGTCACTGTTTAGAAGATAATATTGATATTATATCTATATATTTACTACAGAATCCTTGAAGCTGTTGAAGTAAGCGCACTTGATTGGTATTTTTTGGGTGGGTATGTAACTTTCTTTGTGATACAAGAGTTTTATAAATATAGACATCATAAAAATGTTTATAATTATGAATATCATAATAATATATTTAGATAAGCCATTTTTGATAATGGATATCATTTATAGATTCTATAAATATGTCTACATTCTAGCAATTTAGACTAATAGCTAGTTTAACGATTTTGTTCAAACATCTAAATTAAATTCTGAGAGAAATTTAACACTGAAAATGAAATTGTAGAATTTTAAAAATAGATGGTTTTAACATTAAATTTATCGAAACCTGAGCAAAAATTAGGGCACATAAGCCGATGTCAGTATGGGTCTCAGACCCATAATACCATGATATCTGCAATGTAGGACTCAAGACCATCCTATCGAGTTAAGCTTACTATTTTCTATGCCATACAGTATTGTAAATAACGCCATAGCTATAGATATTACGGCTATATTATATAAAGTCTTATTAGATTTTTTAAGAATTTGTCTTCATACCATACCAGCATTGTAATAAACGGCATACATTTCTTATGTAAGTGTAATAATAAAAAATGTTAAGAATGGAAAGTCAACATCGAATATGTAAACTATAAAACATGTAAAACAGTTTTCAATGCTTATGTGAACCAATAAAAACCTCGCATTGCCTTCACCACGTAGCTGTATCGTAGGTGGTAACTGATACCACTGGTTACATATAATATTTAACTTCTATATATACATATATAGATATCTATTTTACATGAATTCCCCTTATAAAATTCTGGATTACAATTTTTAACGTTATAACATAAAAAAAAGCTCTTGAAAAAGCAGTCAGCGAACGGTGTTAGTGCATATCTAATGTGCGTTAGACGCAAGCGTACAAAGCTCTTTTGCTATAAAATATCCAAACCGTGTTGTCTCGTATGTAAAATCCCTGCTGACGCTTCGTTTGCTCTCATATCACACATATATATATATATAATACCTTTATATCGCATATATATCGTTTTACAACGACCTCGAAATATCAGTATCCCTGGATGAAACGGGATGGTTCGGGAGATTCTTTATAAAAGGGGTGTGTCTTACATAAAAATATGAATATCAGAATATATAACGCGCATAAATAAAATGTATATTATATAAACATTTTATATAATATATATATATTTATATAAAAGAATATTTTTCAAATATATTTTATGTATATACAAAATATAATGTTTATAAAACCAATATATTTTATTCGCGATTGCGCGATATTTCAAATCATTCTTTTCAACAAATTTTTTTTAATATTTGATAAAGGAAGTGTCTGTTTACAAGCTACAGTCTATATTAATTCTAAAATTATTCACACATTTAGTATTAATTAATCTTCTTCAAAAAGCATAATAAAAATTATATTAAATTATTATGAATATAGCTTTATCTATGTCCGTGAGATAAGAACTACTTGTGCCATTTATTTTACGTGATAGAAATACCACACACATTTTCAACTTATCAAATAAGTCAGGTGAATATTAAAATCTAAACTAATAACAAGAACGACACGTGTCGTGGGCACTCGGTAGGAACTATGTACTTTCGTACTTTTCTTTTTTAAAGAATTTAATATAATAGTTACTTTTACTTTTTACTGTATGAATTAATTGTAATATAAGTTTAAAAAAAGACATACTTTTGATTTCATAGTCAACCCAATATGTGAGTATATTATTTGGTTTGATCAGGGTATTGATTAGTAAGGTAAGTGAACCGACGATTAAAGAAAAGGCACAAGATTTCACGCGAAGGCTTGTTATTTATAGTTTTTGTAGCAGTTAAATGATATTGATAATACATTATTTTATTTAATAATCGCACCTCTGTAACTGAAATAACCAGTATTCTGACCTGTATTAATGGAGCCCTCTGTAAATGAGACAGATGTATATTTATTCGGGAATATCTGCGACACTCGATAAGTGGAATAACGTGAGGCAAATTTGCAGGTCCCTTGATGTCTCACTTAAACAGGTTTCACTGTATAAATAAATAAAGTACTCCTTTTTATATGTGATAGGATAATATGAATTGATTCTTTTATAATTGAGTCACAGCAACGCGTGATATGGTGCAGCTAATATAGAACCAATAAGTTTTATCATTAATTTAATAAGAAACAGGTATAGAAAACCTATTGAACATTATTTTTATGAAATGGACGATGTAAATTTTAGCGTGTGAATAGACACAAAACGCAATAAGGCGTTTGATAAATTCTAGATTATAAAATGGCGTTATATATATATATATATAATATATGTTTTATGTACATAAGTGACAATATATTACATAGAAATATATTTCACATACTAGTATTTTTTTATATATATTTCTTACGTATTACGTACTTCTTGGCTTTGTGCTTGGAGCGCATATATCGAATTTTAAACATTATTGTTAGATATCGAACCTTTTAATATGCCTTAATGGTTTACAGATACCAGAAAATTTATTGTTGAATAAATAAAAGTGTCTTTTTTTTGGATGAAATATTTATGATATGGTAAATTATTTTGAAAGACTTTAAGTAATCGTTCATTTACTTGTAAATCAGATACGTTTTATCGAATGGTGATATTTTCATCTTGTTCAAACACACACACAACTACCTCAGAAGTATGTCTTTTTTAGACTAAAGTCATCGATATTCTCAACTAAATATTTTCCATTTTCCCCCCAAAACAGAAATTTCCACCTTCATAAATTTTCATATAGGAAAAAGTTGTTAAACCTTGATAATCACCTTTCAGACTCTTTAGTTTATAATCTCTATTAGGCATAGATCTTCATAATGAACCTTACTGATACTTAAATTTTAACATTACTATGACTAGGTAAGTGACTAGGTCAGTCCGCTCAGTAAGGGGTCTCCATGTGTCTGATATATCCCTAATAAAACTATTTAATAATAAAAAAATAAAATAGTCATATGTATGCAAAAATTTTTTATAAAAAGATAAAAAGAGCAGTAATACTAAAAAAATGAAAGACTATGTCAGAGCAAATTAGATAAGTTAGAGAAAAAAAAACAAATTTTATGTTTTTATATCCCTAATAATATTAATTTTTTTGAGAAACTCAAATAAATATTCACACGATTTTCATCATAACACAAAAATCATTTTAATAGTTACAGGTATGAATATGAATATAAAAGGGAACTGTAAATGACCTTCAGTATGGATTCAGCAAATTTATGTATTTTTATTCTCTTTTTTTTTTATAAAAAATCCTGTTACTTACGGTATAGGGTGGTTTTCAGAAAATGGAAACTGAAGTTTTGCCCTAATTTGAATCCTCATGAGAAAGCGAAGATATTTACGAAAAAATGTTTCAAACAAAAGTTGTTTATTTTTAAATAAGGAAAATTTTTTGTATTTACATTTCTGTTCTATCTATTACGGTTGAAAAGATGGACCCGTGATCCAATTGTTATGTTGCTCGTTTACGAACTCAAAGTCATTTTCTTTGAGTTATCGTGCTGACAAGAAAACGGTATACACCTGAAAATTATTGACCTGTAAGAGGTTTTTATTTAAAAACGTAAAAACTCAAAAATACAAACAAGAGAAAAATTTTAAAAAATCAAAAATGTTTAAATAATATCCTGTATAATCAATATTTATACAATTTGCAAGAATTATTTACAAAATAAAACTCAGGGATGCAAAATTAACAGAATTTTTTTTATATTTTATATAAAAAAATGTAATTTCTTGTGAATAAGAAATTCATTATTATGAGGGGCTGTGAATACAAAAAAAACTGTTCCCATGATTATTAATTTTTTTTCAATCAAAATCAAGGTGTTTTACGTAAAAAACTGTAATCTCCCTCACTTTAAAAAAAAAAAATTATTTGCAAAACGGTTTTTTTACACAAAAATTCCCACATACAGTTTTTTACAATATAACTGAAGTTTTTGAAAGTAGGTCATCCATTTAGGATCTTTGATATCGTATATAAGTTTTTTTTTAACCAAAAACATAAAATTTTACTGTTTGAGTTGATGATATCTGATATTTTTTTTTTATTAAATAAAGGATTTTTAAAGGTTTTTTTAAATAATTTTGGTGTTTGCTTATGCGATAGTTTTATAATCAAATTTTTTTACGCATAATGAATATATATATTTTACAAGTGATTTTATGCAGACCTGATGTTATAATAACGACCTTATGGTGTAAATAAACATAGGTATGTTACAGGCAACCGCGACATATAAAATCGATACTAGGAAAAAAAGTCAAAAGCAATATAAAAATAAAAGTTCTTTTCGCTCACTCATTTTTTTAAATGAAAAGACATAAAATTTATACAAAAAATATAAAATGACAAATTATAAAAATATGTTTACATATTCTTAAAATTCATGGCAAGTAAGGTGAAAATGTTTGATTTTTGGTGAAAAAACAAACCCTGGAACATAACAAATTCTCAAACTTACACGGGCGGATTTGTTGGCTTGTTGTTTCTCTTTTTAAAAATATTAAAACAAAAGTAAATTATGGTATTTTCTAATACTAATTTTTAACAAAAAAAAATCATCATTAAGGATAAAAAGGTTCTTAAAGAATTAATATTGCCTTTAGTTGTAACCTAATTGTTTTCTGATCCCTTCTGTTTCAGGTAATCTAATTACCTACAAATAAAACACTTTTAACAATATGAATTTATGGTTTTTAAATCTGACTAAGTTTATTATTTTTAAACTAAAAGATTGTATTTCTGGCTCTATATTCTGATGTCGATTGTAAATAAAAATAAGGTAATGGAAAAATGATGGCCTGAATTCAATCGTAGTTTATTTAAAAAAAAATGCATTCAATGATTACTTGATTTCGAATTTCACGTGCTTGAGTAAAAAATATCACACACAGACAAAAAGGCAATCCCGCCTTTACACAAATACTACACCATTTTAACGTTGGGTTTTAGTTTTCAGTGACATAGCAAAGTAAGTATTCATTTCGTTAACATAATAGTATTCATAATATGACTCGAAATAAAACGTATTTTGGGTCAAATGTAGTGTCAGTCATATAAGGAATCCCCCGGATAATAGGTTTTTGGTATATTTAGAAATGAAAGCTCTTCCTTTAACGAGTTTTCTGTAATTGATTTCTGCAATGACCTATTAATACTCCAGAATTTCATATTTCTCTAAATCCTTACAAAAGATATGAACCAAGAATCGTTGAACTACCTATGGCTGTGAAATACCGTTAAACTGTAATTATCGCAGTAAGTGATGTGTCATTACAGAATGTTGATATTTTCAATGTAATAATTGCGGTCATGTCTATTAAAACGTCCTTTTAAATTTTTTTTATTGTATATGTAGGTAATATTTAATAAAACAGGCGGTTGTATTGATAAAACATACAGACCCAAAAACAACTAATAAAATCAACAGTTTCATGGATTTAGTATTTATTTCCCATTGCGTCACGGTGTTTTTATAAAAATATTAAAAAATCTTATTCAACCTTGATTGATTAGAAATAATATTATTTAGTAAGGGAATTTGTTAAAAAATTATTGTTTTGTGATTTTTCATTTGTTTGTACAAGTAGTAAAAATTCTTAATAATATACTAAATCCAACTTAATAATTGTATATAATAGTATGTGGTCTTGTATTTTGGAATTATGTTCTTTATCGCACGTAATCGTTCTGATATGTTTGCTGGTTTGGAGGTAGAACCAGAAAAAGTGTAATAAAAATGGAAAATTTCACCTTTAGGTTATCTAGGAAACTAAAAGTTTTTCAGTCGATTCAACTTGCCGCATGAATTTGCGAATTTGCAAAATTATTTTTGTAATTCGTCAATTTGTACTTTTTATCAAAATTTTAGTTTTATCATTAAAAAATGAGTTGTGAAAGTGAGCCATCAGAAGTTAAAGATAATAGAGATAATTTTATAATATCGCATCGAAATATCATAAAAACTACAATTTTTTTCTTAATTATTGTGTTGTAAAATGGACGATTTTGTTTCAAATTAAAATTCTTAGTCTGAACCAGCTTGTTAATGAAGCACATTATTTTATAAACATAAGAGGCATGCATATGCTTTTGAAGCGACATATACCATAACACTATTATCAATATATTTGAAACATAGTGTACGTATAGGTGAAATAAAAAGGTAAATATAATGGACACATATGTACATGTATGTATATGTATAAAAGGACCTTCTTCTACCTGTAAAACGATATATTCAAATACATTAAATAGTAAAACCACCCTCACATTAGCGAAATAACTTACACTACAATACACAACTGACTACAGTATAGTGCATTGAAAGATGCCCTAAAACTGTATAATGTTAATGTAAATGTATCGTATCGTTCAACTTAGACAATTATATTTCTTTTTTTCTCCATATTATATGAATTTTTATTATTATTTACAAAATATATGTTAGGGGGATGATTTTGTTTTATATATAAGTTGATCTATTATGTTAAGCACTTGTTTGGTCAATACGTTAGTTGTCTGATGTTGAATTTGCCATATTACGCATAAAAATATAAAACTAGACTTGATACTGTGACATAATTTGAAAGTAAAATTAAAATTGATTAAAAAACGAAGAAATTATAAGCATTCAAATATTATTGCCCATCTCCTTTTAGCAAAACAAAGTTTTATATGCATCTCTATGGTGATATCAGACAATGACGTCACTAACCTATGTCTTTCTGTATGTTTTCAGTTCTAGTGTTAAATTTTCTCGTCTGCTTTCAGTTCAGAAATGATTAGTTTCATTTCCGTGTACAAAATAAAAGAAGTATTGAAAAAGAGTCTTACAACATTCTGGAAACCCGATTGTGTTCCAATTTCCTAGATTATTTTTGTATTATATGAATACGTAAATGAGTTAACCGTAATTACTCTTATAATACATATATGTTACTCGTTGCTAATTTGGTGACGGTCTATATTAGCATTACCAAAGTGTCAACGAAGGCTTAAATTTGAAATTTGGGAGAAACGATACAACTTCAGTAGTCTATTATCGATGTTAGGCAACCGTTATTTCTAAATACTAAATCAAACTAAATAAATCAACTTGTATATGTATTATATCTGTAGAATATACAATATTTAGCACTACAATAATAATTCCATTCTATTGTATGTAATATAATATATGTATAAATATATGCATATTATGTCGAAACACATAAAATACAGTATTCTGAGTACAGTTTTATCAAAATAAATATATATGCAGTGCACATTATATATAATTAAAGCAAGAATGCAGAAACTATACGAGAATTACAAAGAAAATCATAATACAACGTTGTAGGAAAATATTGATTTCTACATATAATTGCATCATTTATTTTCCTTTTCAAACATTCAAAGAATTTGACAATGGCACAAATTATTAGAATTGTAACGGCCTATAATAAAATTTTAATTTCTACCATATATTTTCCTTTTAATTTTTTCTTCGGGACATTATTCGATAGAAGTTGATTTTTTTTTGAATGACTAAATGGGATCAGAATGTCTTTTAAGATGGATTTTCAAACAGAACATTTAGTATCTCTCCTTGTATGTTTCATAGTACTTATTATAATGAAAATTAAATAAATTATTAATGCTGTGATCCCTGCAGTCAACTAGACCACTCATGGTTTATTAATTACATATAGCTGGCAATATTAACTACAAAAAAATTTATACTTATATTGTTTTATATTAATATCGTATAGGGGTATATATAATTATGTTGTTTGTCCTATGTGCGAACTTTGTGCTCCTATGTCCCATAAAACTTGCAAAAATTGACATCAATGTATAATTTTACATGTTTTTGGCAGTATTTTTAATTTTTCTCATAACCTGCACTTCAGAGGAAAGGCTCTTCTGATAAAAATTGTTAAGCAAAAAATTTCCTATCGATTTGTATATTTAAATTACACTCAATGTTTCGCATTTTTGAAAAATTCGATTTTTTAAACAAAATTTTCGAGTTTTCCGGAAACCATTTGAAAATTTTACACTCTACAACTTTGAATTGGACTATTTTTTTCCCTTAAAATGCATAGTTTTTTGAATAAATTATAAAACCTTTCGGAAAATTTTATTTAAATAATTTTAATTATGAAAATTAATGATAATTGTGGTTTTTTTTAAGCAATTTATAATTTTTCAACAGGTTTGCGTTGATTTTTTTGTATTATTTTTATTATTTTTATATATATATTTGAAATTAAATTATATATTAATTAAAAATCAATTACATTTATTTATGACTTCTTTAATTATAAATATTTAATTTTTAAACCATTTATTTATGTTAATAATTCTTAATAATGATTGTTCAATTGCAATTATAAATAATATTTTATTAAAAAATTTTATGTTTGGGAAAATTTATTTATTACCATTTTTACTTTTTATTTCATTAGTTTGTATTTTATTTTTTTATCATTAAAAATTTAATATAATTTGTGATGTCATTACAAATGTTGTTATTGAAAAATAATTTTTGCTTTTAAATCAAAATTTTTTACGAATATTAGACCTTAAAACAAGTACGAAATACCTTTACTAGTGATTCTATATGTGACTGATATTACATTTGATCCAAAAATGTTTTATTTTGCGTCATATTTTGAATATTATTACTACATAAATTCAAGTAAGAAAAAATGGTGAACACCAATAAAAATTTAAATACGAAAGGGATAAATTAAAGTGGTGAATTTAAAATTACAATTTATCCAGAAAATAAATCATTTAACGATATATTAATGTTTCGCTCCGACATTATGTTTGAATAAATAATAAACCATTTTTTAAAATATTGATTTTTTTAAGTATAATACGCATAACATATATAATATAAATGTATATAATATATTACTTATATAATTGAAAGTGAATTTAAAATGAAGGGTTCAAATTATAAATTCACATACCATATACCAAAATTATAATAATATATATATTTTATCCAAGCAATCAACCCTTTAATAACATTGTGAAGTCTGCAGTTCACGTGCCATTTTTTATATGTTAATACGCCATTATAATAATAATGCCTACAATTTTTTAAATGCTATTTTACATAATTTAGATTCGATTTCCTGAATGTGGGAATATTAAATTGTTTAATAGCACGAATTTTCAATTTGATAATTAATTATCTTTGAGTCCATCAATTAATAGTGTTATGTATGGTAATATTTCAATAAACTTACAATAATTTTGAATAAAGACCAAAACTGATAGTTTTTTTTTCTCAATATCTCTAACCATCTCTGACGTAAGGCAAAGTCTTAAGAATGTACAATATTTGCCAATTTTTAGTAGTCTGACTTTCAAGTTCAGATTTTAGTTAAGTAACTTAAAAAAGGTGACCCATCATTCTGTATGATTGTACAAAATTTCAAATCAATATTCCTATAAATTACGAAGATATGAGGGTGTCTTCATCTTAAATGCTTCACACTGTAGATAGATGGTTGGAAAATGACACTGTTTCGACGTCATTTGAATTAACAAATTGGAGAGGACATTTCATTCCTAAATTAGTCGATATGGTAAAGAGTTTGATCCGAACTACCATTCAACGTTAATAATAATTATTCTAATAAATCGTAACTGGTAAGTTAACCGTTCAGAAGGATTTAATCTGATTTTAATCATTAATTTTTTTACACCCATGTTATTTAAAGAAAGATGCAATTAAAAATATAATAATTGTACACGTAACGGAATGTTATTTGATACACGTTACGTAATGGATTATATGTTTTAGTTTATGGGAGTACCTACATAAGTTTACATTAATAAAGAGTGTTTCAGAAGTAAGGTTCTTCTAACTATTTCTAGTCCCATGTCATTATAAAAAAAAATAATCACTTGCCAAATAAGTAATAATATTCAACAATTTATATAAATGAGTCCCTATCAGGCCACGGTATAACTTGAGAACGGATAGAATAATTTCGGTAATTCTTTGTTTTTGTTGTGTTAATTATTGTCAGGAGAAAGTTGATATGAAAGGAAAAAGGAAGTTGAGCAGAACATTAGAGAATTTAAGAACAAATTTTAAACCCAATAAATGGTGGAAACGCAAATAATTAATGCAATTATATTACTTTACGATATACTTATGTACTTATTTGCGCTCCCACCATATTTATCTAGAATTATTAACAGGTATTTGAATAGTATTTAAGTATTATTTATTATTATTCATGTGTTATGAGTTGTTATTTAACTCTACTGCCAAGGACCTATCCAAGAGATGGTAGTAAAATTTGTCTTAAGCGGGTGAAATAAGCTGGGAGGGCGAGCAATCGGGTTGGCTTAACGGATTTAGCATTCAAGCTAACCTTAATATTCGCTTATCAATAGTAATTAAATAAAGTGTAGGTGAATCGAAGATCACGGGTCATCCAGTTAGTAAAACTTTCCTGTTTATTTCCAATTAGAGACCACATTCCTAAAAAGTGCCATGCAATTCTGCACCAACTTGTATAGTCTTTAAAAAATACATTTTGCTTAGAAACGTCTTATATTTTTTATTCACTATTCTTATATTTGTGTATCGGTTCTGTTTTGTTCTGTCGTATTACATGACATAGACACACCTATAATAAATAAATAAGTAAATATTACATCGCACGCGTTACCTTTACAGGAAGAAGAGGTATAAAAATAGAATTTATTTCATTGTTAATGGGGTAATATGGAAGGGACGGGTTAAGATTACTTTTATTTTTTATTGTAATGATTATCAATCGGTCGTGTGTCACCCTTACCTTTCTATATGTACAGTATGTACATCTTTAACTCTTTTTTTACCAAAACATATGACGGACTAGTTGTTATAAGTTATAACCCATCCATATACCAATATATAACAATGAAAATGCCATGCGACAGCAAACCTTTATTAACAAAAGTGATTTAATCTTTTGTTAATAATTCCTTTTAAGTTAAAAAAAACATTTATATAAAACTAAATATACCTACAACACTTCCTTATCAAATCATTTTAAGGATGTATGAGCACGATTTAAAGATTTTCCTAAGAAAATGTGATTCTTTGTGAATGTTCTCAAAATTTGTTTCTATAAGAAACACTTTTGCCTTTAACAACGCTCTTAAGGTAGTTCCTCCGCGACCGTCCAGTCAAAAAGTTTTGGACTAATACTATCATTCAGTGCATTAACTGTGCTATGACTATTATACATATACCATATATTATTTTCACAAGACTGTAGTTCCTCACTAACAAATCTTCTATACGTATACACACACATACTATGATATATAACTTTACCATTAGTTATTATATCCTCTCCATAAAAAAATATCGCTAAAACGAGTTATTTATTTAAGTTTTTTATCGAAACTATATGGTAAATAATTTTTATTTTTATTTATATATTTTCTAAATATAGTATTCTACATTATATTAGTTTTTCATAGAGATGGTGGACGTCATTCATTGGTAAATAAATATAATATTTGTAAATTTGTGTATTTTTATACACTTCTCCCATGTACACGTACAAATTGCGTCACTTTTAATTGCTAATATCTCATGTATGGCATGGTAAATCATCTTCTAATTTTAACAGCAAGTGTATTATGAATTAAATATTTTATATTCTGAGTTTTGAGAAATTCTTGGAATATCACTTTCGTGTAGGTACTACCTTAAGTACATTTTGATGTTGGCATTTAAATAAAAATCAATTAATAAAGCTAGGTCTTCGAATAATTAACGTATGAAGAAAAAAAACTGCTTGTCTGTTGCATGATGCATGTTTCGAATACATTTACAATAGACTTTTTTTTTGTATTTAAAATTTGTGACTGAAGGCAGGTGTATTTAAAAAATACGTGAAGAAAAAGCATACTAAATACCTTTATTTATATGTAAAGAAATAAAAATTACAATAAGTCACAAAAAATAGTCTCCAATACCTTGAATAATATGCAAAAGGTATTCAAAAAATATAATAGATTTTAATGTCACTCCACTATCTTTATCTCTGTTTATCTATTCGGTTCTAGTATAGTTCTTACCTACCTTATCGAATGCGAATCAATATGTAAAATAATTTAAATGCCACCATACCATCCATACCATTAAATGTTTTCAATATATTATTATTATACTTACTATAAATATTAGGAATGTATTGTGAATTTAGGTTATGTTTACTGTGAACTGAATATGTTAGTTATACAGATATCTGCTTCTTTTTTTTTATCTAGCTGCAAAACAAATTACAAGCGATATTGTAGCTATAGACCAGTGACTATCAAACTTTTAAGACGAAAAAATATGCCATGTAGCTACAGAAATATCACGACACCTATGAAATAATAATTAAAGCTGTGTAATTAACTATCATCTAGGTCAGGGCTTCTTAAACTTTTGTAATTCACGACCCCATTTATGATTGCGAGTTTCTTGACGACCCCATACAAATATAAAAGAAAAATAAATTAATATTTTTTGATGATTTATTTATTAGGTAGCAATATACATATGAAAATATATAAGTTTAGAATTCGTTTTGAAACATACGAAAATCTAAAATTAAAAATTGCACAAACAATTATAAAATTGTATTTATTATAGTTTAAAAAAAAAATGGATTCCGACCGTCTTAATTTTCTCGAATATATTCAAGTAGTTGCGTGGTAAGTATTAAATTAAAGTATAAGTTGAAAATTTAATGAGATGGATGTGCCTGTTTTTATCGCTGAACGATATTGGGATTTAATATGTGTTAAAGCTGTTTCTTCAGCAATAATACCTAGAAATTTTGTTGATAATTATTTCTCGGGATTATTTCGGCTTTTAGAGATTGACAAAAATAAATTTATATCTTTTATTAATTCCAATAACATTTCATAATTCATAGTAAATGTTATTCAAGTTTTTATAATACTCCTAATAGAAATGCAGGTACAAACAATCTCCGAACTAGAAGATTTTATGATATATTTATCTACGATAATTTTTATTTTATCTTTATAACAATAATTTTACAAGTTAAAAAACATTTTCTATTAAATTGTATTTTTACCTCTCGCGACCCCAGAATTTTGCTACGCGACCCCAAATGGGGTCGCGACCCATAGTTTAAGAAGCCCTGATCTAGGTGATTCTGATCTTTGGTAACTTCTGATTACTGTTCATAGATGACGTTTGATATAAAATTTGAAACACATGATTAATTTTATGATTTCTTTATATTTTTATAATAATAATTATTAGAATAGTTTTTTATACACACGTTAATAATTTTATTTTAAAAATTATGAAACTTTATTATTCATTCTAAAAGTAATATAAAAGTTAAAAAGAAAACATCCGTCGACTTTCCCCATGGCTGACTATCTATTTTTATATTTTGAGTCAGGCCCGTGAGCAGGAATTATCAAGGAGAGAAAAGGGGGATTTAAACTTTTGTTCAGCATGTTAGGTCATAATGACAATAACAGCTAGGAACTCTGTGATATTCAGTTACTATTTTTCAATAAGCTAATTCTGGGAGATACAGACAAAAACTTTCCTAAGTCTCTGTGCGCATCGGCCTTTACTTCTATAATGAGCGTGGCTAAACCGTTTAGCTGATCTGTAGACATTGTCGATCTAAAGAATGTTTCTTTCATTTGCTGATATTGTCACAGGTAGAACCGACAAGATGCAAAGCATTTGGTAAACACTTGAAAACGTATATTTATTGCAAATATCGAGTGAATTTTTGACGCCCTTTCCGGCAATAATTTTTCGTCTAAAAGTTAAAATTCACCGACCCAAGTGTCACGGAAATCATCGTGCAAAATTAAAAAGTGTGATCCAAAAACTTGGGCGTAAGAGTCTTCATTATCATGCGAATAAAAGTAACTACTAACGATGATGGCGTTGGAAAATATCAAAAATTATCGAAATGTAAGTCCGTCGTGTGTTTATTTCGAGTATCGTGGTATTTATACTTTTTAGGTAATCTTTTTTAAAAATAATAATACGAACAAAACAAACTTTTGAATATCACATGTTTGTAAATGCTGAATATTTTGGCCAAAGTATTTATATATGTTAATGATTATCGTTTGCCAGGAAGAATTGTATTTGATTTTTTGTTCTTTTTTTAAAAATAAAATTCAATACAATATAGAAAGAAACTAACTTTATATTATTAGTATATAGAAAAGAACAGAATATATACGTTTTGAATGAAGTTAAAAAAAGATACATATAAAATATAATCAAAATATCTAATACAATAAACATTTTTACATATTTTTATCTTTTATTTATAATTTTAAAATGTGCATATTTATGCATTCGTTCCTCTACTTCTTATTAGTATGGTTTTACTTCTTTCTGACTAACATTTGACTTTGGTTTTGGCGATTCCGACGTTTTTACATGCATTTTTTTTTTATGGATTAAACGTATTTGTTCTTGTTATTATACCAAAAAGTTATAATTTATTCAAACATACATTAAAGAAATGTTTTTTTTATTATATTTATCATTTGTTTCAATATCCAATGTCCACTGTTTAGAGTTCGAACACTTGTGGATGAATAATTAAGGAGTTTTGGACACCATTGATTCTAACCATATGGACAGTTATGGATATTGTTAAGTAAGGTAGTTTAATGGTTTAATGACGATGATCATTTGAGAACACTGCTTTATTAAGAATTCTTCGATCAAAACTACGGCTTAATCTGTTTACTTGTTTGAATTCTAGCTTTTTTGTAACGTAAAATTCCAAGCTTTCAGGGAAGTATTGTTAAAATTGCTTGACCCTTTCTCGATTACAAGACCATGACTTATGTTGAAACCGGAAATGATTACCGGAAATGGATTAATTAAGTAATTTTATGAACATCTATGCCAAAATTTTGTTCATAGCATCAATATTTACAATCTTAGTATACCGTGATATATATTTCATATATAGAGGGCATTAAATGAGAAAACAAAGAAGCTGAATGATGTATCTATATCTGATGATGAATAATGAGTCATTCAAGAACAATGTTTGAATAATTTGTAGTAATATAATATGAAAACTATAATAATAATATAATATATAAGATGAATGCATAAATAGTTTTAGTTTATCTACAAAAAGTATATTTTTTGATTAATTTCAATTATGTAGATCTGTATTATAAAATGTTCTTGATTAATAAATAAAATAATGTATATTCAGTATTTCAGTAATATTCTAGTAATAATAATAATAATAATAAATATGGCACACACAATTCTGTCAAATGCCGACATTTTTTACGTAGTTATCATTTATTTAAGTATTTGAAGTTATTAGATGAGTTTTAAATTATATTCCATATGATGATGAATATAAATTAGCAAAAATATTTTGAATTAGCATGTTGTTAGCTTAGAATTAACCTTAACTAACACATCCTAATGTATATTTTTTATGTCTCTTTTATCTTTCCGACATCTTTTCATTTATTATAAGAATATTTTTTTTTTTTAAATAGCATCATTTACATCATCATATTTTGTGCACGACAGTGGAACAAATTATTTATTTTTACATATAACATTCAGAAAGTATTTAAATTGTTAATTAGTTAGGTCACACTAAAATTTGTCTCAATTATTTATTTTCTTTGAGTTAATTTTTTTAAATCTTTAATTTGCTACGATTGGGGGACAATCCTGATGTCGAATTGGCCAAATTTGCACCATTACAAGGTACAAGAATTGAAAATTTCCAATTTTTTTCAAGTATTGAAAAAAAAAACCGTATTCAAAACCTGAAGAAAAACGAAATTTTCAAAAAAGTTTCAATATATCTTTACGATTTTAATATTTCGATATCGCCATGTGTTAAAATTAATTCGATTAGATAGTTTCTGCTTCATCTAACATTCTAATTGGTATAGTGAGTGAGTGGTACATGTATAAATAAATAAGTACTTATTTATTTATATATACATCTTGTAAATTGGTCTTTATACACTTTTTATTTATAAATTATCCAAATTCATGTAGAATACATTAATTTAAATATAACGATGTAAATTTTAAAATAATTGTTATCGCGTGTATGTCAAAATATTTCCACGAAACCATTTAATTTTCAATTAAAATTCATTTATTCAATTAAAAGCCATCCATTTAAGAATTATACAATCATCATTCTATCAATCTATATATGTATGTGTAGTTTTCAATATAATCAATATAATATTAAGTTATTTATTTATTTAAAAAAATAATGGTTTAAAAAAACCATAAGGTTTGTTCATGCGTGTACACATATACATGTATAATATATTTTATTGATGCCATCTATATGGTGGTGACTGATATACATCGTTCAAGAATACCAACAATATACAATCAACTGAAAACACATGACAGTTATATAATAGGAAATATTCATTGGTTTGTTTTCCGCATATATTTGGTTAGGTTAGGATAGAGTGGCTCTCCTGGGGTGACACACTTAGAACATAGGGTTCGTCTAAGTTACCGAAAAGGGATTGGTTCATCCTCGACCGCTACTGCTTGAACCATTAGGAGCTGTTTAAGAACAGCTGGAGTGCTTTAATGAAGGTTGTCAAAGAAAGGCTGCCTCAAGTGAGTCCTCATGGCAAGAGTTGGGCAGTGATAGAAAAGGTAAGACATTTTAACAAAATATGAAAATACCGTAAGGGAGAAGGCAAAAATAATATAAACATTTTGAACTTCTAATTAGACAGAGAAATCGGGCATAGTATATGGCGATATAAACTATGTTTGTCATTAGAACTCCATGCTTAATTTTGTTGCTAGAAAGGGATTCTAAATAATCTTTGAAGGCTTTTATTTTGGTTGTTTAGTCATTAGTGATTGCTTAAATGATCGCACCAAGCCATTCGACTACTGCAGTAATCAAATACAAATTTTTACCTGAAAATTGAATGTGTGCATATTGCAACCCAACCCAACAACAACATTTGCAACATTTATATTTTATAGCTGATATTTTTGAAAGACTGAAAGTAATATAAATTAGATAACATTTGATAATGGCATCATTCATGGTGGTTTGAGTATTTTTTGGTATTTTATTTATATTTAAAATATATTTTTAAACAATGTGTTGATTTTAATATATTTTTTGACCAGAGTGTGTTATTGCTACCATATGCTTCTTTTTTTTATCATCAAATTATTTGCTATTTAACTTCTGCACCAATACTTTTAATAAAGTGTATATGTATATGTGTTAACATTATATATGTACACATAATTATTATATTTATTAGTGTAATAAAGACTTTAATTAAAACAAAGTAGTGAACAGATGTTTAATGAGCTTTGAAGCGAGATGATGATAAAAATAGACATTTATGGTTATATATTGTAATGAACAGTCAAATGTTATAGATATATGTATCCGAAAAATGACGACCTATCCAACTAGTTTTGTAATATGTCCATCTATTATGTTTTTATACCCTGTATATATAAAATATATATACCAAGGTATACTAATTTGAGTCTCAAGTTTAGAATACTACGAAATATTGATGCTACGAACAAAAATCTGGCATATGTGTTAATTAAATCACTTAATTAGTTCATTTCTAATGATCTAACACAAAATTTTTGTGATTTGAGAAAAAAAAACATATTTTCATTGCGTTCTTATGTGAGAACTCTTGCTTTTTAAGAAAATTCGAAGTAGAATGCGAAGAACGGTTTTTTAATTTAAACACGCAATCGTTCAGAAATTAATTCATAAATTAGTTCATAAATTTTTTGCAAATGTCCAATGTAAAAAGCCAGCCTATATTTTATATTAAAATTAATAAATTTATTCATATTGTGATGGTCTGTGTTGATCATAAATGCATGGTACATAAATTAAATATTCTAACTAATAAAATTGCACATTGTAAATTATAATAAATGTTAAAATGAGGTAAAATGTTGTACCTCATCATTGTGTACTCTATGTTATTAAAATCGTGTTCTCAAAGAATGTTTCTAACAAGACAGGCCATAACTAGTCTAAAAGAAGAGATTTGCCTATTTCACTTATTGTTCTTCATAGATTTGTGATATTAGTTTCTCGCTAGCATTCACCTATATGCTAAAAACCGGGACCAGAGCCTTATATTCTTTTAATATATTATGGTTATGTTAAATTTTACCCCAAATTTGAAAAGTATGACCCAAATTCAGTAGAATTATATATATACCAAGTTTATCAAAATTGGATATAATTTGAGTGTGATAGAGCAAAATTAATTTTATGCATTTTGATGAAGTCATTATGTTCAAAAAATCGATTTTTTTTATACGTACCCCTTAGGGAGTACCCCTTAATATAAGTAAAAATGAACCCGATTTTTGAATTTTTTGGGTCAAGTTTACCTTATAAACAAAGTTTTATCAAATTCCGAAGCGAAAATTTTTTCCCGTTTTTTTCGATTTTTTCTAAAGGGTACCCCTTAATAAAAATTCAATAAATCGAAAATAAGTTGATATTTCCGATTTTGATGAAACTCAGTATACAAGGTTATTTTGACCCAAAAATTACAAAAATCGTATTTATTTAATGATTGGACACCTAGTTTTCGGGGTAACGTCGAAAATCGCTCTGAAATATCGCTTTTCTCAGAAACTATTCGCCTAATCGTAAAATGAACCCGATTTTTGAATTTTTTGGGTCAAGTTTACCTTATAAACAAAGTTTTATCAAATTCCGAAGCGAAAATTTTTTCCCGTTTTTTTCGATTTTTTCTAAGGGGTACCCCTTAATAAAAATTCAATAAATCGAAAATAAGTTGATATTTCCGATTTTGATGAAACTCAGTATACAAGGTTATTTTGACCCAAAAATTACAAAAATCGTATTTATTTAATGATTGGACACCTAGTTTTCGGGGTAACGTCGAAAATCGCTCTGAAATATCGCTTTTCTCAGAAACTATTCGCCTAATCGTAAAATGAACCTGATTTTTGAATTTTTTGGGTCAAGTTTACCTTATAAACAAAGTTTTATCAAATTCCGAAGCGAAAATTTTTTCCCGTTTTTTTCGATTTTTTCTAAGGGTACCCCTTAAGAAAAATTCAATAAATCGAAAACAAATTTGTATTTCTGATTTCAATGAAACTGACTATATAAGGTAATTTTGACCCATAAAATATAAAAATCGTATTTATTTAATGATTTAACTCCCAGTTTTCGAGATAACCCACTATTTTTGGGTCATAGTTTTCATCTGTAATGTTAGTTTTTCGCTAGCATCCATCTGTGTGTTAAAAATCGAGACCATAACTTCACATTCTTGAAATCTCTTAAGATAAAAATTATGACCCAAATATAATCAAGCCATGGCTGTGGCTAAAGGTACAACACCATCCTCTACGTATAATAATGTGTATAATAAATTTATTTTTTAAATGCAATAAATATATATATTTATTATTTTAAATTTTTTTTGTTTTATATTAAACCGACCGACATTCAGAATAAATTTATTAATAATATTAATAGTTATTATAATTATTATTATTAGTAATAAGCTTCTTAGCATATTATGATTAATATTTAAAGAGGTGATGATAGCGCGGCGAGTATTCAACGCTGAATAAATTAAGCATACTCATTTAAATATAATATGTGTCATTTATTAATTTTTATAATTAGCAGCATCAAAATTATGTCACAAATCTATGTCATATGTATTTAAGAACAACATAAAAGCAAAGTAAAGAGATACCGCAAATGGCTTAATATTTTTAAATGCTATTTAAAGGAAACCTATTTAAAAACAAGTGAAAACAAACAATTGAGTGAGTTAATTGTTGAAATACCATGCATAGTCAGTGTTGATTTCTTTATCACATTACACATACAAACATGTGACACATACATAACTGATAATCAAGTATATAGTACATATTATAAAATTTCCGCCTAATTGGCGCCCTCACGGGTAAACAGTGATGTTTACGAAAAAATGTTTCAAACAAAAGTTGTTTAATTTTTGATAAAGAACATTTTTTACAATTAAACTTTTGTTCTATCTCTAACGGTTTACAAGATGGGTCCTACGGACCCAAGACCCAATTGACCTATGATGCTCATTTACGAACTTGACCTCACTTTTTACGTCCTGAGTACGCTGTAAAAATTTCAGCTCGATATCTTTTTTCGTTTTTGAGTTATTGTGTCCACAGACGGACAGCCGGAAATGGACTAATTAGGTGATTTTATGAACACCTATGACAAAATTTTTTTCCTATCATCATTATTTTTAAGCGTTACAAACTTGGGACTAAACTTAATATACTATGTATATTTCATATATACATGGTATAAAAAGAAGTCTTCTCCTAAAATCTTTCGAATTGATTATCAAAATCCGGTAGATTTACCCCACTATATATAAATGTGAAACTCAAACAGTGAACCTTCGTTTATTGAAATCGGTTAAGAAAACAAAGCATACCCATTCAAATACAAATAAATAATATACTTATACAACGAAATTTAAATAACATGTTGTAAGAACTTTGTATTGTATTTGATTGTAAAATAAACAAATACTGCAGTTTCTACCTACAATGAATAAAGTGTAATTTGTAATCAATAAATAAATCAATGAACGTGTGTTGTTAAATTAAATTTGTTTTTAATTGTTTGCCATTATTTTATTTTATTATCAAAAACGTTTAATCAAAATTTATATAATCAATCATTTTATACATACTAAGTAATCAATTTTTATATTTTATTTTAACAGTTATTATATTTTTAATTCAACTCTAATATACAACTTAAGTGTCGTCTTATGCTGGTTTTTTTAGTGCTCCGAAGTATTCCGAAGGCTAATGAAATACTCGCAGATTTTACATTAATTTGGTGTTTGTTGTAATAATTTTCCTACAATTTTTAGTACATTTTCATGACAGAAATAACGTATATGCTAAAAAAGACGCAGACCCGTGCTAAAAAGTGACCGCAAAACCTTCCTAACTCGACCGGATAAATTGCGAAGTTATAGAGTCATTTTTACTTTATTGGGATATTTTTAATTGGGAAATATTGTCCAGGCACTGCCCTTTCATTGTATAAATAAACAAACGATAACAATTCTTAAAGTGGCTTTTCTGAGATATGACTTCTTTAATTATTTTATCCGTTCTCGAGCTACAAATGTACAAGCTTCAAATTCTCGATCCTTCCACTTAAATTATTTTAAATGTTCCTGAACACCTCTAAGCACGTATAATCTGACAAGCTCAAATGTTTTTATTAAAGCTGTAAAAAACATTTTGAAATTATTAATGGTTCAACATAATTTTGGTTTGCCAATTTTGTATAGGACATCAAAACGATATTGAACACTTGTTGTACAAGCTATGCTCACACTTAATAAATATTTTTTTGAATAAATTATAAATGGTATTCTTAGAATACACAGAAATGAATAATAATGTGTGTGATATGATAATTAAAATATAAATACCACCCACAATTAAAATAATTCTTGAATGCAAACCATGCTGGCTGGCTGGCTGGCAATATTACAATGAATAGAATTCATTTTTAAGGACCGTCTTACCATATCTTTTTGGTGTCTCTTTAATTATTGTTTCATATTTTTTGTAAATAATAAATAATATTTACCGTGTAAAATACATCCAAATAAATAATTCGAATTGAATTGAATATATATTTTCCACCAGTTTGGTTACTGATTCAGGCTGGCATGAAGAAAAACAAAATCAGAAACTTGTATGGGAAGGTCTTTGATTTCTAGTTCAAATTTAGAATGACATGATAAGCTCTGCCTGTGCATTCACAGCAATAGAGATGATTATGTCGAAATTACCAATGAAATCATTACGCAAAAGAAAAGTATATGACATAATTCAGTTTATTCAGATTAAGAATCGTACCTGAAGATTGATAGTAGTAGGTTTAAGATGAAATTGAATGGCCTGAGGACCACGATTAGTCAGTTTAAGTATGAAGTTATCAACAAAGAACTTCAGCCTTACTGTCGCCTGCCTTATACCTTAAAAAGTTGTAATCAAAGCACTCAAAACTTTATGCAACAAAGCTATTTTCGTTTTAAGACTCCCTTCTTGCATTTCAGTTACCAGTCTCGAATAATAGCAATAAGATCTTTTCAAATAAAACAAAACAGTGTTATTAAAGATGTTATTGCTCAGATGCAATATTGACATTATAAACATTTTTATAAAATAAACATAAAATTATTCATTCATTCAAGACTTCATTAAACAGCTACCAGTAGATTTGTTTTAACTTGATGTTATGTTAAAAAAATCATTATATCAGCTTTCTAAGTAGATATGTATAAGGTATCTTTATAGTGTGCTGAATACCTTGGAGAAAAAAAATAAGATTGGGAAATTCCCTTGATTGAAAAATTTCCAATTTTATCTCTGAGTGTGTGTACTTATGTACACCCGTAAGAACTTGTACTTCATACATCTACAAAAGGTTACTTCTAAAGCTTACACAAATTATATAAAGTTATAGGTGAGTTATTAAAATTCATTTACTTTAAAAGTATTTTTAGTTAAATTTTATTAAAAAGTTAAAACATAGCTAAAATAAATTTAAATAAATGTATAATAATGTTAACAACATTTGTGTTAGCTAAGCAATTATATTATATTATTATATTTAACATATTAAGTTGATTTTGATTGTCCAGGCGCCAAACAACTTATCATATTACAACCAACATCATACAAACACATTCATACATAACTAACTATATGTTGTTGTATTTAGTATAGGTCTGTATTTAAATAGACACCAACATGCTGCCCAGCACAGTGTGTTTGTCATTTTCATATATTTAACATTAATATGACAGAGGCGAACTGTTATGGGCAAAATGATGGTCTGTATTTAGGCACATACCTAGTATAATGTTTATACATAGATACAAATACAGGACGATCTTCATCAAACACAGCAGCTATATACTAAAAATATATTGTGATTATTATCATTGTATTTAAAAAGTATATTATTCAATGAAATATCATCTTCTTGTTCAATTGTAAATGTTAACGATCAAAAGGTAAATTCGCGACGCTTTTCTAGATTAAAACAAACTTTGGCATTCAGTTAAAGTGATGGGAAAACGTTCGGCAACCCTTAAATGAATTTTAAACGATTTAAGACAGTGACTCCCAAAATTTTCTGTCTGGCCGAAGTCTTCGACAGTGGAATTCACTGCGCTCGCATATAGCTCTGATAAATACCTATTCACAAGACAGCAATAATAATAAATAATATCTCAATACTATTCAAATACCTGTTCACAATATCTAGATAAATATGGTGGGAGCGCAAATAAATACTTAGTACATAGGAAGATGTAATGTAAAGGACTATTTATATGCGCGTCCACCATTTATGACATTTAATATTTTGCCTTAAAATTTCTAATATTTCGCTCAATTTCCTTAATATTTTCGTTCATAAGAACCTTTTTCTGACAATAAATAACACACCAAAAAACAAAATATTGCGAAATTTTTCCATCCGTTCTCAAGTTATAGCGTGATGAGGAGAATATATAACATGTTAATCGTCACAAAAACGATCTCTGCTTGAATAAGGTATACACAATCATTACAAATATATTATCAAGAGATGAATGTTTGGTAGTGATGAAGGGATCATCTCATCTGTTTTATGTATTTTTTTTATAAATTAATATAAACAGTGTTCGCGTGTCTTTCATGTTACTTCCATCTCTATCGTTATTATGTATAACAAATATATTTATATTCACTTTAATGATTTGTGTGTGTGGGGGTGAATCATACTCAATTCATTCATAAAACAAAACTAAAATGTGACTGCAGTGTAAAACTATATTATATGAACCACTAATATGACGCATTTATAGTTTTAGCACCTTAAGGCTATACACTAATCAACTGCTATCAATTGAGCGAAATAATTTTTGTGAGGGACTAAATATAAGTGTCAAAAGTGACATTATTATTTTAAGAATGTACGATTTTGGGTAAAAGGCCTGTTTTTTTTTGTATATGAAGTTGGGCTGAACTCTAAATCAAATCTAAATATAACCCTCGACATATAAGCCAGCAGAGAATGACAAAATTTGTGTAGCGATCGAGATGTTTTACCTATTTGATTGAATTGAAGTTGAATTAATATTTGTATTTATTTATTAATTTCCAAATTTTTTTTATATTGGAAACATATAATTTTCAGTATTGTGAAAAAAATTACATATCCTTTTATTGAAATTGTTACACGGATTTAATATTTGTTATGGATGACTGATTTCTTGGATTTATTTACAATTGTGTTACCAATTTATAACAAAAAATTTATTTATAAATATATTTTTTTATAAATTATATTTTATTTGTAAGCCACCCTCACATTTCAATAAAAAAAAAATTATGAAACGAATTATTTTTAAGCTGTATAAACAGGTAGGGATGTATAATTCTATAGTTTTGTATCAATTTAAATAAAAACATTTTATATAATTTTATAGAAATCATAGCTTAAAATATGTTGGATTAATTTTAAAATGAAAATATTTTAATGTATGAAAAAAATGCAACATAAAAAAATAATCCAAGATTGTATTTTTTGGTACATAGCATTGTGATCAAATTGAAAAACATTATTTACCTGCAAATATTTTATACAAATTGAACAAAAAAATTAGAAAAAATACACATCCGCCGAAAATCAAATGCAAATCTCCGGCATGAACGTAAAAATTTTGTAGTACGGAACTATTTTCCTTTTCACATTATAATTTGTTTGCAGGTTAGAAGGTAAAACCACAAAATACGACGATGTGTTACCTAGGAAACTAAAACTTTTTTCGATTCAGCTTTCCATGATATTTTTCAAAAAGAATAAACTAATTAACAACAAATCAAGTAAATTTGGCAGATGGACACATAAAATTGTAAGACATAAGTTATAATTTCACTCTTAAATAAATATTTTTATTCATACCCGCCAAATTAAATGAAGACTTTAAGATTTCTTTACCACTCACAAAGATACTCCGACTTCGTGAATTACCTCTTATCTATATAGAAAATTAAAATATTATTGAATTTGAACAATAGCTTTTAACACAAGTGATGTTAAAAAAAAGTCAGTTAAAATCAGTTGAGCAAAACAGATCAATTGACTTCCAACTTTCTTTACAATTAAAATAATTATATTGTATATAGATAGGTATTTCAAATAAATGAACAATATTTAATATATTGATGACCTATTGAGTGACCATAAAACCAACAAAAAAAACCCAACAAAACGGAACAATAATAAATTTTAACTGCAACTCAGCCAGGCCAGTTAACTGACCATTAGTTTAAATAATGTTGTCATGTGCCAAAATTGCCACAAGCCTCGCACACTTCTTTATTATAAATAATACATAAAATATATATTTTACAAAGTGTTTCAGATTGCAAAAGTTCTATATCCTATTCTATAACATACTGAATCAAAGTATTAAAGGAAAATTTATTTAACACAAAATTTCAAACAGCTAGATATCTGCGAGAAATTATCGAATTTGAAGGAACAATACCTCGTTTGAAAATTTGTATTTTCTAATTTTGTACGCTTTTAATCAAAATTTGTCAACTGTCGCTCCTTTGCACGGATTTTAAAAATTACTTTACAGTAAATTGGAAAAGGAAATAGACCATTGGAAAGCATCTTTATTTGTCTTGAAAATGAGCAAACAAATTGCTTTACGAGCTTTTTAGTTCGCCCTTACATATTGCATATTATTTTGACCCACATTTTATGAAAAAAGTTATTTAAAATCTTATCCTGCTAATTGGAAAACTTGTACTTTCTAGTTTTTGAATGAAAAATAAATTTTTATAAAATTATGTTGAGGCTATGATTTACAAAGTTATATTTAACGTGCGAATCTCATGCGACTACAGGTTACCGAACGATTGTGACGCGAGTGCTGCCTTATTAATATTTGATAGAATGAACAATCGTACCTGTAACATCTTGTACATAGAATCGTATATTTATCAATATTGTATTATTGTATATATAATAAATAAATAAATACAATTTTTCATCAAACATTTGTATGTTACAATTCATGCTGGTTTTCCAATCAATTGAATATATAGTTTAGACTTTAGTTTAGTTAACTGCTCCAATAAAATTCCATTCAAATATTATTAAAACAGTATTGTTCACAAAATCATAAAATTAAAAAAAAAAAAGAAGAAATATATCATTATGTTCCTTTTACTTAAAAAAATTTTATTTTTATAATTTATGTGTTTTTACTGATCAAAGCATACTTCAAGCGTTAAAAGTATGTCTATGTTATACAAAACACCCACCTTTTAGTTTGGCAAATAGCTTTTACTTTTCTATTCTTTCAATTCGTTTCTTTCTTTTTTTTAAGATCTTAAAGGTGTAAATTTATTTGTAAAGAATCAATTTTATATTAGAAGAAGAAATAAATAATATAAAAACGAATAATGGTTTGAGTTTTATGCTATAAGACGGTAGCATAAGTATCAGAAAGAAATGGGGTGGCCTTTAGTTAAAAATATCGATACTATGTCAAGTAACTTCTTTTCTTTTAATACCACTTTTTATCGGGCGTTGTAGAGCCATATTTAAAGTTTTTCAATTTAGCGATGTCGTGGCAATTCACAGACTTTAGAAAATAGGTAAAATCAGACCCGTAGAATAAGAAAATCGTGTATCTTATTAATGAAATTAACAAATTTTGGAAATATTATTCTAAAATTAATATCTTTTTACAGGAAAATATCTTGTAAATAAAAAAGTAAACGCTACATTTATAATATACGGAGGAAGGAAGGGAACATAGTTCTAACCGGGTTTTTTTAAAACAGTAATGGAATTCCATAAAAGTATTATACGTAATTATAAGGTGGGTAAGAAAATCGTTAGACGCATATGACTCATTTAAAAGTAAAAGGACTAAAACGACATTTATTCAATAACATAATTTTGCACCTTCAAAAAAAAAGACATATTTTGGTTGATTTTAAATTGTATTCTTACTATTTTATACATAGGGTACACTGAAAAATATATGGACACTCAGATAAAATCGACGATTTTTTTACGAAAAGTATCTGGTGTTAGTATGAAAATTAAAATTGGACATTGAATGAAAGGTAAGTTTCTGTTTTTTATTTGAAAATTACTTCTTTACCCGGAATTTATTACAATTGACTAAGGTTTTGTATCATGGATCGATCTGAGAAGTACTCATTTCTATTATTGCCAGTGCATATAATTGAACCGCAATGGGTGGATTATTTTTGGAAAGGTCTTTGCCTAGGAAAATTTTGAACGACGTAGGCATGTTGACAAAATTTTTTTATCGCTTCAGGTGAAGAATTCTCACTGAACGGGTAGAAAAGTGAAGTTGGTTTTTGAAAATCTTTAGAAGTACGCGAAATAGGAATGTTTAAAATTTCTAATTCAACAAAGAGGAAGATATAGGTTAGTGACGTCATAAAAGGAGATGGGCAATCAATCTTCAAATGCTTATAACTTTTTGTTTTTATCAATCAATTTTAATTTCTCTTTCAAATTTTGTCATGGTATCAAGTCTATTGTTACATTTTTATGAGTAATATGGTAAATTCCATATAAGATATATACCGTAATATACTTGGTTCATCCATCTATTGGTGTGCTTACCCTGAGACATTAGTTTAGATACGTATGCTCTATATATGTATAATAATAAATAATACCTTCATAACTTAGTATTCTTATGCACAAGAGAAGCATTCAATTGTAATTGTGTAACCACCCTCAACTTAAGAAGAACAGAAAGCGAAGAAAAAGGAGATAGATATACATGTGATAACATTAGTTAGACACAAACAAACTTACTTAGGTACATCAAGCAACATTATCAGAATCATGCATGATGGGTACGTAAAGGAATAATAATAATATTGAGACGAAGACGAGAAGAAGAAATTGTTGTCATTTAAAAAGGAGAAGAAACAGCTGCCGACCGATTTATAAATATAAAAAAAAAATGAAGACCTCCATTTTATGTACGGTTAATTTAACATTCTGCTTACTACTTTTTAGCAAAGAGTAAAGAGCAGAAGAGCAACAAACCAAATTGAATCATCAATTTGATTTTTATTTTATATAAAATATATATTTTTATATGGTTTACTGTATGCAACCAACAAGCTCACTACACCACACAATGCAAGCTAACCAATCCATCCAAGCTTACTTCATGTGTGTGTATGTATAGCAGTCGCTCATAACTTTGTCGTTCCTTTATTAGCGAATGTCTTCTAAGCGAAAATGAAGCTGTTGATTTTGTAACTAATGCAATCATGCAATATTTGTGCAGTTGCATGTAACAAGCATTCATGTACAGGTTAACATGTGATATAATATTCTTGAAAAGAAATTGTTTGAAGGAAATTCTTGAGTAATGGATCAAGTTAAGAAACCAAAACCCATAAAAATGTAAAAATAAACTTGAAACCACAAAAAAATTTGAAAGTTAAATTAAAATTGATGAAAATTAAGAAGTTATAAGTATTCAAAGATTGTTGTCCATCTTTTTCTTGCTAAACAGACTTTTATATACAATGACAATGACGTCCTTTTAAAAGTATATTCCTCTTTGTGTCAAAAGCAGTTTTAAACAAAGTGCGCGACCACTAAGCCGAGTAATTGAGCCTATAGAACTTGTCTCAAAAAAAGGTTCATTATATTGACAACGAAACCCTTTTGTGCGTTAACACTAACTTGGGCCATTTTATTTGATATCAATTATTAAGAGGTAATTTGATTAGTTGACGTAGTTTCTGCGTGACGCCAGTTTTTTATATTTTTATATATGATTATTATTATTATCAAAGGATTTTTATATAAAAGTTGTATAGACTCAGAATACAACCCAACATAACACAAAACAGTTGTCTTGTATATTATTTGAATTGTATTTTATTTTGAATGACATTAAATATTGCAAATAATAAGTCAATATAATAATAATAGTGTAGCAGCGTGAGCGATGCCGCAGCGGAGCGGTACTCGACCGACTACCTTGAGCGAACGATTCTTTTTTTTATTATTATTATTATTTATTAAACTTATTATAAATATTATTTTTTATTTTTATAAATTTACCATATTTGAAACTCTTAAATTGAATTTTATTTGTAAATCATATCATCATAATACAAAATTATGACAAATAGAATTTTAAATTAATGAATAAATTTATGAATCACTCCTATATTAAGGATTTTGAGGCGCTAAAGAAAAGTGCCGTGGGAAACCCGGTTAGAACCATGTTACTATCGTATCTTTGTATATTATAAATGTAGCGCTTACTTTTTTACTCAGATTTGCCTTGAGTGATTTTTTTGGATATAAAATATATATTTACTGGTAGGTAAAATATCGTCGAGAACGTTCTTATGTGGTAAAAAATAAATTTTTCTACAATTGATCAATGAAAATAATACGTTATTGAATCATAGAATTAGTGGTCTGACCCTCAATGGTTATATCCACTACGTCAAATTTTTTTCAGGGACAATTCATTTAAAAAACGATAAGTTGGAAGTTGAAATGTATTCATTTCATATTAAAAACAAACCGTATAGCAATGAGAATTCTATGAAATTTCTTAAAACTATTATTGACCTCTTTTTAAAATGTAATTAGTTAAGATACATCTAAAACTCTAGAGTTAACTTAATAGTATTTATATATTTTTATATAAATCAAGGTATTTTTAACAAAAACATTAAAAAAGATGTTAGGATAGAATGTCAAAAATATTGTTTTTATGTTTTTTTATCTTACTTTTTGGTTTTTATAATAATTATTAAAAACTTCCAACCTCCAACCTAGGTTCTATATCCATTGTTTTAATATTTGTTTGTAACTATTAGATGTAGATGTACTTTTATCTATCTTTTTTTAATCTTTATTTGTGTTAAAAACACATTTTTAACAATAATGAACACATGAATAAATTAGTTTTAAATTGTTTGTGTAGTACCTGCCTTATTATTGTTGGAAATTATATTTATGTTCTGCTCGAAAAAAATGTTTTACCTTCTCAGATAGTTGGATACATAGCGCCTAAATAAGAATAGAATTTAGAGTAATGGTCAAAAAGATTTCTGAGTATTTGCCATGGATCAATATTACCTACTATTTGAATGATTCTTTGTGTGATTGACACTATATTTTTCCCAAAATACGTTCTATTTTATCACTCTGTAGAAAAAAATATACCTTTATGATATATGATTTATTTAACAAAATGTAGTTTTGACTGACACTACATGCAAAAGGATTTTATATTGAATCTGGGGCCAAATTAAATAAATTATTGGAAAATGGTATAGTATTGAACCATAGTATTTAAGAATTAAATTTATTAGAAAAATAAATCATGACTGCCGCTCTGGATAGTAAAATATCTGTATTTTGAGTTGTATTTTAAAAGAAACCTGAGAAATTGATATTACAGTACACAAGATACGAAGTATTAATTCCTATTTCGTAAATTATTTTTTTTTCTTGTGTTAATTATTGTCTGGAAAGGGTTTGTACATTAGAAAATTTAAGAACAAATATTAAATGCAATAAATGGTGGAAGCGCAAATAAATAGTGTTATTATATTATCTTACTATATACATATGTATTTATTTGCGCTCCCACCATATTTATCTAGAATTGTGTTTATTAGAGCTATAAGAGAGAGGTCTGTCCGAAGGTCTGTCCTTGAGATAGTATTGTTTTAGTTTCAATAATTTATAAAGATTGATGAAAACATATCATATATCTCTCCGTTTTCCCATAAGACCAATGTTAAATATGCCTACTTTTTTGGAATTAATTTAGACTTAGTATAACTTGACATAAAAATTGCAAGCTTTTTTTAAAATGGCCCTGCAGCTCTTATATCCTTAAGAGTCGTTTATATAATGTTTTTGGCGTGTCATCCACATAATTGAAACCACATAATATTAGAGATACTATATATATATATAATTGTATGACGTAATTCTGTTTTGCCTACAGCAACAAATGTGTGATTGATTACTTATGAACAAAAAAAAAAGTTCAAATCTTTGAAAATATTCAAAATAATGTTAATTTGAATTTAATCGTAGTCACTACCTAGAAACAATAAGATAAAAAAAAAATTAAATTATATAAACCTTATAATTAATGAAATAGAATGAAAAATCTATTTGATGATGTTTGAAGAATTTTATAAAAATCATAGAACTTAAAACTTGAAGAATTTTATTTAAAACATCTAATTTTTTTTTATAAAAAGGAATATATATAACTTATTTTTATTTCAAAGTAATTAATTATCAATTAATTTCATCAATATTATGCTTACATATTTTTATTATGAAACAAAATTTTTAACGTTGGTTTAAGGTTTTACTTATTTATTTTGGTAAAACGCTTTAGGTAAAATAGGTACTTTAGGTAAAATAAAGAACCTTATAAGTTAATAAGTCATTGTATTTTGCATGAATGACAGAGTATTATCGAAGAATAAACATTTATTTAAAACGTATAATGTTTTTGAATTCTTTGTGTGGACAAGCGCATCACAAGGTATTTAATTTAGAGTCTGTTTAAAACAAACATTTCTGTACATAAAAGAAAACATTTTTGCATGTTGTCTTATTATTATACATAAAATACTAAAATTAGCCAAAATACATGCAGAACTTACTGAAACAGTTACTTACTTACTAACAAATTACATAAAACAAAAAATATTGTACAAACGCCGCATAACCTCTGTATGAATGCTGTAAGGAGCCACCCTTTTATTCGACTGATTTTTATTGATTTTTGAACCTTAAAATCCAATTTAATAAAATTTTCTGTTTTAAATTTGTGAAAGGTCAGAATCGTTCTTTTTAAAGATTGATCTACTAAGTAAAATGCCTGGATTAGTAAGAAATCAATTACAAAAACTGCGGACAAATGCGAACAATTTTTTTCAAATATTGATTTTTCCAAAAATCCGAATAAAATCAACTTTTTTTAAGCTTTTACAACTTTTATAAGAAGCATTTTCTCCTTAAAATACAGAGAAATTTAAAAAACCACCAAATGCAAAGAAAATTTTCATTGATGTAGATTCTTAAGGATGTACGATCGCCAGGTCAAGGATGTACGAGCACCAGGTCAAGGATATACGAGTGCCAGGTGAAAATTGTTGTTTTTTTTCATTGATACTACCCTTTTTTTCTGAGCGTATAAAAATTTTAATGTCACAGGTAAAAATCTGAGACTTGGCATAGGTGGTAGCATTGCTACCTTTAAAACTTCAGTAAATCATATGAAATTTCAGCTAATTTGATGAAATTTTTATATAGAGGTAATTAATATTTACATATATAGTCAGACACCCATTAAACTTGCCTCAATCGTTGATTATATTTATTTTTTTTACATTATTTAGTAGCTAGGTAATTTTATTTATTCGATTACATTTATAATTTGTATTAATTGTTCATTACATTGCAGTGCGGTTACTTCAAAGCAATGAATTCCTGCATATTTACGCATATAACTAATCAAATCACATGAGTTAACATATATCGTTACCTTCCTATAGGTATTGTTTTTTTTTTTTACCAAGAATTATTAACGAACCTTGCTTATGTGATGAATTGCTTCTTTTTTTGTATTAAAATAATTAGTAGCACTATAAAATTCTATATATTTTTATTATTTAATTCTTTTTTTGCATTATTAAACTTATTAGCAAACACAAGCAATACTTATCAGTAGTTATCTGTTAATTACCTGCGTAAACTATTCATATAAAATAAAAACCACACACAAATAGTAAGTAGAATATATCTAACACATTAATACAAAATTCACACTTTAGTGCCCATCTGAATTCAATCAAAATTTTCATTTTATTAATCAAATTAGGTGAAATTTATGAAAGTTTTGGAAGCAGCAATGCCACCCATGCCAAGTTTTAGTTCTTCCTACAGAATAAAGATTTTCAAATGTGCAAAAAAAAAGGGTGAATTCGGAAAAATCAACGATTTTATACGTTTTTTCCACAAGTTTTTGCAATGTATTAAAAAACTACCAATTTTAGAGAACAAAATAGGTCCGTTCAAAGATATTTTCCAATCGATTTGTTTATATAAACTTTTTCTATTCTTTTATATTTTCCGAAAAATCTACAAGGTAGGTACAAGTTTCTGTTTTTTTGGTGATTTTTTTCATTTTTCTTACAAACTGTGCATTTAAGGGAAAAGTTACTTTTCATAAAAGTTGTTAAACATAAAATTTTTTATCGAGGAGTATATTTAGAACGATTCCAGCCTTTTGCCTTTTCGCATTATACCATGTACATATGAAATATACATAGTATATTAAGTTTAGTCCCAAGTTTGTAACGCTTAAAAATAATGATGTTAGGAAAAAAATTTTGTCATAGGTGATCATAAAATCACCTAATTAGTCCATTTCCGTTTGACCGCCCGTCCGTCCGTCTGTGGACACGATAACTCAAAAACGAAAAAAGATATCGAGCTGAAATTTTTACAGCGTACTCAGGACGTAAAAAGTAAGGTCAAGTTCGTAAATGAGCATCATAGGTCTATTGGGTCTTGGGTCCGTAGGACCCATCTTGTAAACCGTTAGAGATAGAACAAAAGGTTAAAAGTAAAAAATGTTCCTTATCAAAAATTAAACAACTTTTGTTTTAAACATTTTTTTCGTAAACATCACTGTTTACCCATGAGGGCGCCAATTAGGCGGAAATTTTATAATATGTACTATACTTGATTATCAGTTATGTATGTGTCACATGTTTGTATGTGTAATGTGATAAAGAAATCAACACTGACTATGCATGGTATTTCAACAATTAACTAAGTCAGTTGTTTGTTTTCACTTGTTATTTTAATAGTTTTTCGTAGAGATTGTAATACCTACACTACACTAGGTATAACATATTCATTTCTTATTTATTTAATGCATTGCATTGCATTATTATTAGCTGAACTATTTATTCACACATTTAAACAATTAGTTATTATTTATTATAAACAATTTATTGTGTTTATATATATGAAAATAACTCACAAAGACGTCCGATGCTCGCTGTCTATCTACCATCTATTCCTATTTATTTACCTACAACGGTATTAACGGATAAAGGATCAGTTTTTGTTTGAAATAGGATAAAACGATCCTTGACCAAAAAGTTGAAGAAATTTCTTACAAATTTCCAAATTCAAGTTCTCGCATGAAGTGTGTTGTGACTACTTTATTTAAATGGGAGTAGATAGATATTTAATATAATGAAAAAATTTATAGAATTATTTAATTCATTTAATTTAAAGAAGAGCTTAAGCATCATAGGCCTAGAATTTTCTTGTAATACTTTTGGTAATATCGATTTAATATTATATTTTTCCAGCTGAGAGCATATTTTAATTGAATAAAAAGATTTTAGAATGATTATAGAACTGGTTGATATATTTATTTATTTTGTACTGATGGTGTTCGCTTTTATTATACCTACTTTCGAAACAATCTTCCGCTTATTCTGTCAATTATTGGCGAAATGTATTTGAATTGAATTATATATTCGTGCATTGCCAACATTAAATAGTATTCATAGGTAAAGTATACGAATAAATTTTTCAATTACATGCAAAAATTAAAATTTAATTATTTTCATAAATAACAATTATCATTTTAAAATAATATAATAACAATAATAATTTTATATTTTATCGTTGTATAATATCCATTTAAGAAGTATATTGGTACTAGCTCGACCCGTGGGGAATTCCGCTCACGTAGTTACCGTAATCCATGGCTACCTTTGACCCGTGACTAAAAACAACAAACAACCATTTTCGTAGGTAAATGATGAAATAAATCAAAAGATCCTAAATTAATATTAGGAGCTAGACTAGATAGACTAATTAATTTGTCTCGCGTGGTTTTCCTAAGCGGGCAATTTTTAGATCGTTAGTATATTTTTCGTCAAACTTAGGCAGAATAAGTTTGAAAATGAGTGGTGAATCATGAAATTTGAGAAAGGAATGAAGAAGAAGACGGGTAGGACAGAAAAAAATTTGCTAGAGTAATAATATATAAGATGTATATGTAGCTAAAGAATATAGATGCATGTTATATGGATATATATATATAATAATAGTATTTCTTAGAAATGATTTACATAAAAACTTTGAGAAGAAATAAATCATAATAATAAAATTAAATGCCATATTTATGAATATTATATTTATCATAAAATAATTCATAATTTCATGCATTTTCAAATAGGATGAAATCCGAATAATTAGTTTTTACAACTCACTATACAAATCAATTTTTAGCGATAAATTTTTGTAACTTTTTTAAAACACACAATATTGTCTAATTTGTTAATTTATTTTTAATAAAACGATAAAGGGACATTCCTAACATACTGCTTGTGAGAATAATAATTATTAAAGCTTTGTTTTGTTAAAAGGAGATGGGCAACAATTTCACTATCAAATTTCTTGTATCAAGTTTGGTTTTACAAGCCAAATGCAATAACCCAAATATTATTTTGCAATAAGCAACCAAGCAACTTTGAATGTTGAAATAAACTAATTTAATTATGTACATATATAAATAAGTATAAGTAAGATTAATTTGTTTAAGTCGTAAGCATATTAGACTCATAGAGCGTATTTATTTGATACGCACAGTGAATTATTACAATCAATTAATTATGAATTATTTGTATAATCATTATCAACTAATAATAACTAATATTACTTATCGTTTCATCTTCTTCACCTTCCTTCATTTAATTAATACTTAATATTATAATTTTTATATAAAATAATTATTATTATTAAACTAAATTAAAAACAATATTAATAATGACTATCAACAGACAAACAAATAAACAATCTATTTATTATATTTATAATAAAAAAATAATAATTTATTTATCAGATTGAATAAAAAAGTGATAATTACATTTAATATTGTTTTAAAGAGCTTTGGATCTGTGTAGCTATTCAAACATAAATATGTTATGTAACAGTGAAACTATATCTTAAAATTTTCTTATACTCATTTGGTCGGAAAAACACTGCCAGATAGTGACAGAAATAAAAACTAATTTAGGAGCATATAGTCTGCCAATAATAGGAGCATATATAGGAAAACATCGAGGGGCTTGTTGTAACAGATTCATTAAAAAAAAGACCAATAATTGAAGTCCGAAAGTTGCTACAAAATAGACAACTAAAATATATTTTCGATTACTACCTGTGGAAGTAAGAAAACTAGCTTAGTAATGTGCTGTGCTGGGGTCTAAAAATACAGAATTCGATAAAAACAAATTCATCAAAAAATACGTAACATAATTTTACTTTAGACTTTTTGTAATAGAAATATATTTATGCATAATAATAGCTGTTTAATAATGATTCGATATTCTTACATACAAAGATGTGATTAATCAGTTGCGTATAGGTATCATATCAGAATAACATTTTATATCTTATATTCATGTTACTTACTACATACCAATTAAAAAATTCCATGAACGCATTACTATTAAATTGTATATTAAATAATACAGGGTTGAATTTATTAAAATTTTATTGTAATTATCTATAAGTTAACTTATAATTAATAATATTGGAATTACACTATATAAAAGACTATATAGTATAGAAGGCGATATAAGGTTAACCTTCACCCATCTGATGAGACATATTTATTATTGATATGATATCTTGTCTATTGAAATGTATTAGGGCAGAGAAATAATCTAAATAATTAAATTTATTTTAACTAATTTCATCATATTTTTAATGCAAGTTATTTTAATTTACGACTCACATTAAACCAAAGAAAGTACAAGAACAGGCCCGAAAATTTTCGATGTTAATATTATTTTGATAACATCTTTATTCTCGTGATGAAAGAAATTCTCATAATTCTGAAGCTATGAAATGTTATGGTCTAAAAGCCAATGCCAACTAGATTTTTTCGACCTTTACCATAATTTTCTTTATTTAATGAAATTATCTTTCTTCTGATACCAATTTCGACTGGGTAAAAGATCTATTATGAATTGTGAATATTATAAATATTCAACGCAATATAATTTTCATGCGATAATTAATCGTCAATTGTTAATAAATATTGTTAACAATGAATGAATTTATTCATACATAAATATATTTTTTTATTTACTTATTTATTATAAAAAATAAAATAATATATTTATAAAATATAAATATATTATTGAGTAAATAATGAAGATATAATAAAATAAAAATCTAATATACATTATTAAATCCATCATTAAAATATTACTGCACACGAAGAAATATTAATGTTAATCAAATATAATATACGTAAATACAGTATGTCCAAAATATCATGAAATTCTTGGCAATACTGGAATAGCACATAGGGTTATTTTGACCCAAAAAGAACGAAAGTCGCAGTCATTTATCCGGCAGGATAAGAATTTCAAGATATTGAATATTCAATTCCTCGGATTAAGAATCCAAGGCCTATGAGAGTGATATCTTGAAAAGCGTTAATCGGATCGTATTTTAACTAGTGACATCATTTTCACCGTAATCAAGTTAGTCTAAAATCATAGTCGGGGGTAAATAAATTTTCTCGAATTTTTGAAATTTTTTTAAGGGGTACCCTTTGAAAAATTTCAAATTTTGCAAAATTATTTTTTGACCCCGATATTAATGAAAATCAGTTTCTAGGGTCATTTATCCGCCACGCTGAAGGATTTCAAGATATTGGATATTCAATTCGTTGAATTTGGTATACAAGACCTATGAGAGTGATATCTTGATAAGAGTAAGTCGGATCTTATTTCAACCAGCGTTATAGTTTTTATTGTCTAAAATACAGCAATACTTTACAAGAAAGGCTCCTAGAAATAGATGGCTAATGACTTATGGGACATACTGTACAAATATTTGTGAAATGATTTATATTGTTTAAAATATGTGCAATTCATGAAGTCTTGGACTGGGAAATATCTTTAAAGAGCGCAAAGTCAAATATGTAGCGTGTCTAGTTTTCATTTATGAAGGATTCTTTTTGATGTGAAAGATCTATTGCGGCGGATTAGACCGGCGGCGACGTAGATTCACTCATGTTACGAAGAATTTTTTTTATTTGTTAAGGAGTAGAATTTTTGAATCGTTGGTAGCTATACAGAAAAGGTTTCTTTAATAGCGAATTTAGCTTAAATAAGAAAGTTGATCCCCATAAAAAATCGAGAAAAATTCAAAAAATCTGCTATGACACGAAAGTGGAGACCAGAAAATCTTATACACTCGATTATGAATAATTAGAAAATTAACCTTCATTGAATTATCAAATAATTATAATTAATGATCATAACTACACCATGCATTGTGCTGTGTTTAATTGTATGTACTCAGAAAAAATATATCAAAATAATTTAAGAGTGGCCTTTAAATATTTCCAAATATTTATTAATTTTTATTTAATTATTTCTTTCTGAAACTTCCTTTCAAAATTAATATTTAACTTTTATGTTTAATAAAATAATATTTTAATTATTATTACTCTAGCAAGTTTTTTTTCAGTCCTACCATTATCTCCTATTTATTCCTTTATCAATGTCTTGATTTGACGAAAAATATACCCACGGTCTAAACATGTACCGTTTAGGAAAAAACACATAGCCACGGGCTACGGTAACTACGGGAGCGCAATTCCTAACGGGCCGTGCTAGTATATATTATTCTTTTAGCTTGTTTTTCTGTGATATCGCGGGATTTTCCTTATTCCTTTATCAATTTCCATGATTTATCCCTCATTTGATATCTTATCGTGGCGACTTATGACGAAAAATAGACTCTCGGTCTAAAAATGAACCGCTTAGGAAATAATAGGGTAGACAAATAATATTAAGATTTAATTTTGTTCAGTATGTAATTTGTATATCATATCTGTAATAAAATTGCCTATACTGATATTTTGTATTAATATATTAATATTTTTGTATCCTGTTTTTAGAAATTTTGTTTTGTTTCAAACTTGTGCTACAAAAAACAAAAAAAAAAAAACGTTTATATAAGAAAATAAATGATTGAACAAGTTTAAACGTAGTATGTTGTATTTTTCTTAAATAATAATTAATTTATTATTTTATGTATTATTACAATTATACTTATATTTATTTAAAAATTTGACTACAATAAATTGACCTTGTTGATTTTAATGACTAAATAATTACAATTTGTTTGTCATCACATTAAGTTAGTTAGTTTTACGTATATTTTAAATATTTATATGCTTTTTTCATTGTTTGTAGGTTGTATATATACTTCTTTTTAATACGATTATTCTATTAACTCTTTACATATAGTCCAGTATCTATCAGCGTGGTGTCCTTGGTTTTAATACAAAGAAAATTATCACTTCATATTCTTATTCTTGATTTTAGAGATATATTCTTGAAACTTGATAAATAAATTTAATCAAAGAAATATGCTTTAATCGAAAAATGTTAGTTTTAAAAGTTCACATCTTATATCAGCATTGAATTCTAAAAGCTCACTCTGACTCCTAACTGAAAAACATGAGAAAAACGTTTTATTTTAGAAATGTGTTCTTTAAATCTTTGTTAAATTTTAGAAACAGTAGTTCATAGCAAATATCAAGCTTTTTACTTTGTGTTGCATTGTGTTTGTTTGTGTTGCATTGGCTTTTATTGAAAAACAAACCACTTTTATTGGATTTATTGGCCAAATTTTTTTCGAAGACTGTCAAGATTTCGCAAAAACAATTATACGAAATAACAATTTTGATACAGAAACACGATTTTGGGTTAAACTTGTCAGTCTGTTTTTGTTTCGAACAAAAAAAGTTACTTTTTAATCAATAACAACTCTCTAATTTGAAGTGTTCATCTATCGATTAGCAGTTATATAGAGTAGAGTGAGCTTTCCATTGTGTTTGAAAACTTTGGTCAATGTGCGCTTACACACTCAACTTTTTTGCTTGAAGTATTTTTAAAGAAAAAATTATTTTTTGAGTTTTAAGCACATGTCAACTTAAAAAAGCCATGCTGTATATTGTATAAAAGTTGGATCGAAAAAGTAGTCGAACTAAACGAAAAGAAATTTTTAACGAATAATTTTCAATAGTTTTTCGCAAATATGATCTAACCTATAAGGTACTTCATTACCTCACTTAATATAATTTTAATGTTTTTTATTTATACATAAAACCTAGTTATACTAAAATACGCAATAAATTTATATTTTGTTGTAAAATTGAATATTTGAAAGGTTTTAGTTTGTACAATCTGTTATTGTGTTTACCTTGATAATACAAATGAATTAACAATCTTAATTTTTCTCACTTAACCTTATACTTAAGATAATACAAGCACCAAGGCAATTATAGATTTCGTGTTGAAATTATTCGTATCTTATTTTCAACTTTGGCTATGCATTTTGTAATAAGTTCATGGATGTAGACGAAAAATAAGAAATTTTTCGATATCTGCCTTGGTGCTCGTTCATCCTTAAACTTATATTTTAAAAAAAACCTTGCCCAACAGTGATAACGCGTTTTGTTTTGTCAAGTCTTCCAAAATTCACATTTAGATGTTTCTTCCACAGATATAGCTATTAACGAATAAACTTATAATGTTAGATAATAATTCAAGCGATAATTTATTTAGGTATAAGTTTTAATAAATATGCAAGGATATTTCCATTTAAGACAAATTCACATTATACTTATACGGTCGCGTCGGTATTATGTTATAATATTTGTATTATGTTTTATTATTTTAATGTTGTTATATGCATACCAAATTATATGCATCCGCACATTTCTATTACTTACTTACCAAGTTATATACGGACGGACCCGGACGGAGGTGTGCTGTGCGATTAACTCTTACTATCATACACATTACAACAAAACTATGAAATATTATTCCAAACATAGGTCTTTATAAAAATGATCTATCTTTATAGAAAAACTTTTTTTCGAAGAATATCTAAATTCCGCTGAAACAATTATACCAAATGAATATTTTGATTTCGTTCTTACCTGTTTGCGGAACTGTACGGTTTGCGGAAAATGTTTCGAAAAAAAAAAGTTACTTTTTTATTCAATAACAACTTTCCAATTTTAAGTGGTCACCTATCTATTACCAGTACTAGAATAGGCTGACCTTTTCAAGAAAACCTGAGTCAAGTTTAATGCTTAAAACTAAAACTTTATATAAATGTGAAAAATTATGATACGTTTTGATTCCACATTGAATAGAGAGTGCATCATTTTGTAAATAAGTGTAAAATTGTTGTTGATTATTGTTAATATTTATACTGATTATGATTAATAAATTTGTTTAATCAATGTTTTAAAATCATTACCATCCCATAAATAAAAATAATAAAAGAATAACAATTCATATTAATAAATAATATTTAATCAAAATAGAATATTAAATTAACACCTGTGTAATAACACAAACTTTTATATCATATATTCATTTTACAAAGAATATATCTATATACCGTCAGTCTGTATTTAACACCTGCAAATTAAAATATTCCTTACTTTTAAATAACAACAAATTATTATTTATAATAATTTAATAAAAATTATTTTATATATATATAGTAATGGTTAAATAGATGGTTATTACTTGTTATGTATGTATGAATTATTAATAATTTCATTAGCATCTTATTATTTATGTATGATTTAATTGTAATATTAGTTTAAAAAAGACATACTTTTGATTTAGTAGTCAACCTAATATGTGCGTATATTACCTCCATTTGGATTGATCAAGATATTTATTATGACATAACATAAACTTTCCTTGTTATTACTTTCAATTATCTTCAAAATCAGCTCAGCTTAGATAGATTTCAAGTCGAGTTTAGGGTTGTATACCCAAAAATTGGTCGAGGGCTTTTTAAATTTTGTTAATTTCACTTGTTATAAATTTTTTTCAGATTAATTTAAGATAAATTCTGTTAATAAGTATTTATGTCTTCATAACATAATTAATGACATAAACTAAAGTTCATTAATAAAAATATTATGACAAATTTTTTGTTAAATTTATTGATGTTAATCGGAGTTTAATAATAAGAAATTAAAATGATTAACAAAAAGATAAAAATTAATTTGTTAAAATTTCAAAGAATTTTTATAGTTTTATGTTTTCTTTAAAGTATTTTATAATAAAATATTAACAAACAAACAATAAAACAAACAAAAAGAACTATTACATTAAATAAAAAAAAAACATGCTAATCATATTTTTATTAAAACAATTTTGTCAGTTTTTAGGAAGGACAAAAGTAATTTGTTTAACTAATTTCATACAATAATAATGATGGCCTTCTTATGCAAATGATAAATTAATTATACCTTATTATAGTTTGTCTCAGTATAAATGTCGCTGAAATCAGAATCACTTTAGTAACAAGTAACTTTTGTTTTTTTGTATTAAATGAAGTACTAAAACTACTTGAACTCAATTTTTTTAAATTGTTTATAAATCAATTCAATGTCCACATTTTCCAGGGAAAATTAAAAATAAGTGTTCGTAAAAATTTTCATGAGTGAAGGAATGAAACGTCAAAATTGTGGCATAATTGTTTGTACTCTACTTGGGGTGGCTATACCTTTCAATTAAGTAAAGTTCTCGCATTCAGCCTGGAATATCTTTGTCCCGGCGTCTAACTTTCTTCTTTTACAGGATCATAGTGAGGCCTTATGTCACATAGGTTCGAGCTGGGACAATTTTGGGTTTACACGTACTATTCACTTTGACATGTATTCTATATGAAAATTTTATGATTTTTTTGTGATATATTTATTGGTGAAGTATTTTTATGACTTCAAGACCATTTTCTTCACTTCCAGTTGATTCTTCCCCTATGAAGCAAATACAGCTTAAGTTTTTCTGAATTTGACGAACTTACATTTATAGCCGTATACCAGGCACAATAGCACAGACAATTAAACCATACTCATTTTGATGTAAGAAATGATTTGTATAAAACAATGTATAATTTCTTTAATTGTATTTTAATTACAAATATACTTTGACATCTGGTTAATTTTTTTATATATTTTATCAATTCTATTTATCTGTTAAAGATCTTTAAGAAGAATAATGGTATGTATGCATATACAGCAGGTACATATACATTATTTTGTTTGTAAATAAATGAACGTAAACATATTTATCTATCGTTAATTAACATCTCAAAAAGAACTATTTATATACTTACTACTTACTAAATTATTATTGTTATTGTTTTGTTTTCTTATTATTCTATCAAAATTTAGGACATTATAATCAGAAAATAATTATTCATATTAGTCTCTTCGTTTCTTAGCCTATGTACGTTTGCAAATTAACAATATAAAAAAACTACATTTAAGGTATTTCGATACCAAAAAATTGAAAATGTTCCAACAAGTTTGAAATTAATTAATCACTCTTTTATACGTCTATTGTGAAAAATTCATACCGATTCCGATCCCTTTGCTATCGAAACATCTTGAATAATATTAGATACTGACGGTTTTCGAAGCAATGATCATATCGAAATAAATCGAGGCCACAGGCCACATGCCATTCCAATAACACACGTAAATATACAGTTATAAAGTGATAAAATGGCATTAATAACTAATATTTAACATAATAAATACATTAATTATAAAAAATTTCTGTTTTATAATTTTACTAATAATTATTATAATAATCGTGGGATACATACATATATATATATATATACATTTATACATTTGTTCTTTCTTAAATAAAGTTATAAATTCTATTTCAATTAAACGATTTAATGATTTAGTAGATTAAATTAAATTTTAAGTTTAATTAATTAGTTTAAGTATATTGGTTACACAGACAAGAACACAAGATAGACCATCATGTGTTGTATATATACTAAAAATTATATGGCGGAAGATAATACTATGTTTATTTTAACAGGATTTTGTTAAATTATTAAAATAAAGACATAAAATTAAAAAAAAAAAAAGGGTTTTCTTCTTATCATAATGTCCGACGCCACGCAATTAAAATATTTTGGAAGTATTTTAATTACTTCACATTTAATTGTCATGAGATCATAATCTGAATATATGTAGGTATAGGTATTTAAAAAAAGCATTTTAGTCTGAGAGACGGTAAAAGTTTTTAAGCTTATGATGATTCCATGAAAAAGTGTACCAAAAATGAAAAAAAATTACAATTTTTGATATTAAAAAAAATTTGTAGCGCAAGAACTGCGTTATTTACGCAAATTCCCTCAGAGATTGAAAAACTAATACATTTTTCTTAAAATCAAATATTGCATTTTCATTTTTCAAGAATAGTTACAAAAAAATTGACATGGAAAATTAGAAATTTTTTTTCCTCACTTTAAAATTAGTGTTCTACATGTCAAAAGCTACAATTTGGTATGAATTCAAGAGAGTTTAGAGAGTTTTATACTATTTTGAAGAACAGGAAAAAGAAGAAATAAAAGAACACACTTACTTAGGTAGTAAAAATAAATTTTTTTTATGAATAATGATCTTATACTAACAAAACAAATTAAAATTTACATATTAAAAAATTTATGAAAAAAAATCAGCAATTAATAAAGTTAATTTATTATGTAAAACATGAAATTATCTCAATCATAACTCCATAAAAAGTAGTTACAAATTACTATTTCTATTATAATTATAAATTAACATACATATTTACTAATAAATTTAATTTAATTTTTTATGTGTTCATTTACAGGTGTACAGGATCCCTCAGAAATAACAAATATATCACACTTACCTGTGCACACATTGGGAAGTTCATAGTCAAATTTTTAACCCATCAGCAGCCGCGAGTATTTTGCTCACCCTCGATTTAAAACATAAATAAGTTATATTTTTCAAATGGTATATGTGATTGAAACTTTTTCTTACCTCATATAATTGACGGTTAAAATTCCTAATTAAAGAAAGAGGAAGATATCGCCATAGAGATACATATAAAATACATATAAAACTTTGTTTTGCTAAAAGGAAATGGGAAACAATCTTTGAATGCTTATAACTTCTTCGTTTTTTAATTAATTTTAGTTTCACTTTCAAATTTTGTTATGGTATCAAGTCTAGTTTTACTTTTTTATGCGTAATATGAAAAATTATACACCAGCCATCTACTTCTCACTTGTAGTATGTTGGAAATACTCTTTACATCACCTCCATGATAACCAATTACACATACCTTATACACTATGTAAAATTTTACACGTGTTTTATCAAAACATACATAAAAATAAATAAAATTCATGTAATATTTTTTTAATATATTCTCTATTTAATATATTTTTTTGGATAAATACATATTTTAATAAATATATTATTATTCGTTGTGAATAAATAAATAATATTTTGTAAATTTTAGAATTGTGTTTGTGCTATATGGCTTTAATATAAGTAGAGTATTGCGGTTTAATGAAAAGATTTATTTTCATTTAAACGGAAATAATATATTGAGATTAACATAACTGATAATATTTAATGTTATTATATATATATATATAACTACAGATTAATATCTGAACAAATAACTCACTGATTAAATCAGTGACGAATATTAAAATTTGACTTAAACAAAACTTTTTTGTATAAGTATATATGAAAATATGTAAATCATACATTTGCAAATGTATAGTTTTGATTTTAATTCAACATTCTAAATTAAAACATATATTTATACACGTTTTAATTAATATCTAATAATTAATATATTTTAATTAAATTGGTTCACCCGTTCAAGAGCTACAGTGTCCTAGACACTTATAATGCGCCTCTTTTTGTGTTGGGGATTTGCACCAAATTAAACAACTTTATACTGAAGTCAGCTTAGAAAAATCAACCAATTTTGAACTCCCCATTGCATTTCACCGTTGTTTTAGCTACAACTCGTATATCGCGTATGAAATAAGTCTAATGATAAGTGTTAATCGCGATGTATTCCGAGGGCGAGATACCAGAACGTGTGTGTTAGTAAGTTAAATGAATCTGAATTTGAACTTGTTTATTTTCAATGATATACAAAACTCATAATTCACAAAATTGAGGATTTATGGCACATCTGGAAGGAGGAGAAACACGTGCCATTCTCGAATATGGTTTTAAATTTTGGTTATTCCAATAAGTTTAAGTCATGACTTTCTTTCAAACAGTTATAAAATATTTAAATTCATTAACATAATTAAAAGTATGTTTTTCATTATGTAAAATGTATAAAGCTACGTACACACGATATAGAAAACTATCGTATACTTTCGTTATAGAGTGCCTAAAGTCATGAATTATTCATATAATTTTAAATTATTCGCATAATTAAACTATTCATTAGTTTCTTCAACTATAGGTTAGTAAAAAATCGATCTTTGCGTCAACACGTTCATTATTGCTTCAGCCACTTCAGGCATAAAATTGCGCCTGGAGGTTTTGATCTTGGAATACAGTTAGAGTGAATGAATTTAGTTGGTCGAGGTGGAAACACTAAGCAAAAAGTTAATGCTTGAACATATAATACTATTTTAAATAGCATTTTTTGTATACCCTATATATTGAGTAAACTATTGACGAAAGCAAGGTGCATCGAAGGAGGTCCTTTTAAGCGTTAAAGTGTAGTATATAAAAGGATCAGTGAATCACATACGCTAGTTTATTTTTCCTACAGTTAAAACTATACGCTAGTTTTCTATACCGTGTATACATAACTTAACTTACATTTATCTACCTATAAAATTTATGAATATTAATAATGATTTCTGACGCAAATTGTAAACTGAGGTCGCGCACGTGCCTTTTTTAATTTGCTACATCTTATACACAAACTGGTTTACTAAAAATACTTAATTGACGCCAATATGCCCAAAAAATGGATCTTCTTAAAGTCGAGTAGGAATTTTAGAAATTTCGCTCATATTTTTAAACGTATTGCAGGCAGACAGCCTAATAGACGGACAATCGGAAATGGACTAACTTGGTGGTTTTATCTTCGTTGCATCAATATTTTTAAGCGTTACAAACTTGGGTCTAAACTTAGTTTACCTTGATATATGTATATTACATATATACAGGGTATAAAAACAATGTACCAATATAATAAGTACACTTTGAACGGTTCTTTTGCTTTTCACACTTCTGAACAAAAATGGTATGAAATTTTTTTTACCACTCTGTTATATTGAATAATTAGTGAACCGATTTTGATAAAAAAATAATAAACAAAAGTGGGTGTTTATACCTTACGCATAATACAAATTTGTTTTTATAGAATATTTTATGGTAGTTTATAGTTCACTTGCTTCATTTCGCACATGGTATAAATTTTGTAAGTCATGGCTTGTTGGCTGCGATTTATTCAAAGTGTTTTAAACGGTAAGCTAAAAAAAAGAAATGATTTATGAAGATCAACTTTGTAAATTAAAGTGTCATTCTATCTCTGTCTTTTAGGATCTAAATTGACTATTAAAGCAACCCGAAGAACAAGGTCCATTACGATTTCTAAACTTGGTGTCCCCCATCAAACTTTTCAGAGAGAATTTTTTTTGATTGGCTAACTACAAAACGAGCTATGAGGCATAATAGATTTAAATGGATCATCCTGTATATTTTTGGGATGTCCGTGCTAAAAGTGTGAATGTCCTCTACTTGGACCACGTACATTATTAAAATTCCAAGAATATATCACACACATAAAACTTATAACAAGTATACCACCACAGATATAAGAATACAAAACATAACATGATATAAGTAAGTAAGTAGGTACTTTAGATTAAAATCGGTCACGCTATTTTGCATACGATCAAGTGCGACATTCGTATACATAATTGTTGTTTAGTAATATGCAAATATCATCCAATATTGTTATCCTTAAACTTAACAAGAATATTACGTAGAAATTTTAGAAATGTGTCTCTGTTGAATTAACACAGTACAAAGTGGCTCACCTATAAACTACTTCAGTGATTAATATTATTTAATTACAGAGCGTTCAAAAACAGTAATTTCAAGTATCCACCCTTAATAACTTTTGACCCGATGTCATTATTGATTTATATAAAAACACGTAGATCTAGATATCGAGGAGAAACTTCAAAAATAATGCCTAGAGAATTTTAGGTTTCACCCCTTCACATCTAGCCGCCATAACTTTGTAATTTCAAATGGTATCCCCTGCTTTGTTATACTTCCTTTGAAAAGGCATAAAATTTTCTATTCAAGCATGATTAAAAAATGAAATCGATCGATTGGTTCTTAAGACAGACTCCACAGAAGATGGAAGTTATCCATCCATAAAAACTCTTGACCGGATATGATCATTGTTTTGAGTGAAAACACGTCGATTTAGATGTTGACGGGGAGGAGCAAAATTGGTATCTACAAAATTCTAGGCTTCATTCGTTCATTCCCACCCACCAAAAGTATGAAATTTCAAATTGCACCCCCTACCTTGCACCGCTATGTATGTTTGTGTGTCTGTCTGGCTGTTTTTGGCATGGTAGTGCCTAAATGGGTGTACCGATTTTGATTTTTTTTTGTTTCGTTTGAAAGGTAATTTAATGGAGAGTGTTTTTTGCTAAGTTCCAAGTGCGAGTTTAGGGTTTCGTACCCGAACCCCTAAAAAATTGGCAATGATCTTCACAATCGGTTAGATAGAATAGTAGGATCAATAGTGATCAATGAAATCTTAATCTCCAAGTTGTTATAACGTATTGTGTGGTATATTGGTGTAGCTATAAAAGTGTAAAATATAATTTGATGATATTGGTAGGATGAAGTAGCTAAAGTTTAGTAAAATGTATGTTTATTATAATATGTAAGCTTTTTTTTTGTTTTGTGTGATAGTGATTTTTATCAAATCTATATTATTTATTGTGGGTTTTGTCTACTTAACTACCAATATCAACTGATAATACTGATGCTATAAATTTGACGCGCGAGGAAGATAAACATTGACCAGAGTTTTATATGTATGTTGTATATACATATAATACAGCAACAAATATAAAGATTACATAAACAATAGTATGATTATAAAGTTCTGTGTATCTAGCCTAGTCAAAAAGCACCATTTTAGAACGAATTTGGTTTGTGGAATATTTTGATTAAGGTTGGCATTTGATTCGGAATTATGTTTAGAAATTTTTCTGCTACAAATGAAGAGGTTGCGGCAAAAAAAAAAAAAAGATCCTTAGAGAGCAGAAAAGTTCCTAAAAACTCTTCCACAAATTTGCAAAGTAGACTATGTGCAAAAGTAGACTATTCCGGGCTATAATCCTTCTCTAATTCGCTCAGCCGTTCTGGCCTAATTGGGAAACAAACTTTTATTCATACATCCAAACTTTCACGATAATAATATATATTAGATTTATTAATCATACCATATATCAATTAAAATTAATAAAATAGTGTACCTGTGTTATTTTAACTATATGCAGTGTAAATTGGACAAGAAAAAACTATATATTTATATATATTTCACAATCACCGTATATTTACCTAACATTTATGCATATATATTGTACGTGGCATGCCATTTTAATATACCTGAACGGTGTAAATAAAGTTTTAAAAAGTCTGCACCAAGTTCAAACACTATCTGATGCGGTTATACTACAATCTGAAAAGGCTTACACCAAGTTCAAACAGTATCTTATGCGGCTATGCATAAAGTTCAAACAGGACTAGATGTCGAATAGTGTTGATATCAATATGAATAATTTACAGATTTTTCTTTTTTTGAAATGGTTTTATATTGAAAAATTTACCAATTTTCATACAAAAAATGTGGCCAGAAAGATTTTCTTAGGGATGATAGGAACTAAAGATGATAAAGGGGCTAAATGTGAGACTGTTGACTGAAAAAAACACACCAAAAATCGACCATTTTCATCTAGATCATCTAAGAAACTTAATCTTCTTCATTGAATTCAGCTTGCCATGAATTTTGAGAATATACAACAAAAGTATTTTGTTAATTTTTAAACTTGTATTTTTTGTTAAAATTTTATTTTTTTTCTTCTAAAAAGTGAGTTATCAGAAGTTAAAGATAATAGATAATAGATAATAGATAATTTAAAGTACAAAGAAGTTATATCTTAATAAATATCCTGATCAAGCTAAATGTATGTAATGAATAAAGAATCAGAAAGTATGTCTTTTTTAACTAATATTAAAATTAATTCATAGAATAAAAAGTAAATTAATTCATAGAATAAAATTAATACCGGAAATGTTCAGAAAAATATCTTAATAAAATAAATAATAAATAAAAAAGTAAGCGCTACATTTATAATGAAACGAAAGTACAAAGGGAACATAGCTCCTACCGAGTGTACCACGACACCTCTCGTGCTTTTTTTATTTTATTAACAATATCGAATGTATATCAAATTATTTAAATGAATAATAATGATTTTTCTCTTGAAAATTGTTCCTTCTTAAAGAATTGTCCCAAAATTTAAGTACGTGGTTTAAATCTATCTACCTTGACTTAAAGCAATTAGGTTTAAGCAGCCGATCGAATGTGGTAAGCTCGCTGGTTTTTTGTGATATACTTTTGATACGGAACACACTATTAAAGTCGTAAAATAGTTTTATAAATAAAGTATAGTTTTATACATATATAATACACGAGTAGCAAGTTCCGCTTTAAAGTTTGCGTGTTTCCCTACAGATCGTGCCAATTACTGGGTGTAAACTGTTCAAGAAAAATAAAACAAACATTTTAGTATTAGTTAACCAAAAGAAAACGCGTACTTACTTGCCTGGATGGGATCTATAGAGAGGATGATAAAAGATTTTATTCTGCAGTGTAATATTATTTTTATCGTTTTAAAATAAAAATAAAAAGTGAAAACTAAAGTCAACACAAATATTAACATAACATAAATAACTACGTTTTCTATTTATGTCGAAAGATCTCTTTATTGAAAAATTGATTGCGAATTGATTATGAGAAATACCTTCAACATTTTCCATGGCATATATGAAGTTGCACATTGTTGGTTATTAAAGTTAGATATAATTTGGATGTGATAGAGCAAAATTAAATTTTTTGGATTTTGATGATGTCAATAAGCTCAAAAAAATCGAATTTTTTGATAGCACAGGCAAATTTGATCCGATTTTAATGGAATTTTTTTTGAAACCCACTAATTTTGGGTCATACTTTTCATCTGTGTTGTTAATTTTTCGCTACTGTTCAATTATGTGCAAAAAACCAGGACCAGCACCTCACATTTTTATAACCTATCAAGGCTAGGTTAAATTTGATCACAAATTTGAAAAGTATGACCCAAATTTAGTAGAATTACATACCAAATTTATTTAAATTGGATAGAGTTTAGATGTGATAGAGCAAAATTAAAATTTTTGGATTTTGATGACGTCATTAAGTTCATAAAATTGATTTTTTTGATAAAAAAGGCAAATTTGATCTGATTTTCATGGAATTTTTTTTGAAACCCACTAATTTTGGGTCATACTTTTCATCTGTGATGTTAGCTTTTCGCTACTATTTCTCTAAGCGTAAAATACCGGTACCAGGACTCCATATTTTTCAAAGTCATAAAAGCTAGGTTAAATTTCACCTCAAATTTAAAAAGAATGACTCAAATTTAGTAGGATAACGTACTAAGCTTATCAAAATTGGATATTATTTGGACTTGATAGAGCAAAATAGGGTTATTTGGATTTTTAAGACATCATTTGCTTATTTTCGCTTGTTATTTTCAAAATAGTGTTTCCAAATTTAATATCTATTTTGGAAAGGAATTTGATTGGCATATTCTCTGCGCCTACTGCGTCTATATCTTACCCTTATCTTTTGGTAATAAGTAGTTTGTATTTTTTTTTATATTTAAATTGAAGCCGCACCGGGTCGCTAGTATAAAATAAACAATAAAAAGAAAATATTGAATATTTGATAATATTTATTTAATTGCTAGCGGTGTTGAATACAATTATTATTTATTGGCTATAAATAATAAAATTATTTCACCGCCTACGATATAATTCAAAAGTGTATACATATGTATGTATGTTTAATGTATAATATATACATACAATAGCTTTAATATTTTATTATTATTCTTTGAACAATTGATAAAATATGTAACTATATAATAAATATTGACAATCATGTGTAATTTTAAATACACTAGAACATTCGATTCGATAGAACAAAAAGGATTTATACAGGAGCAGTTACCAACAGTGTTATAATGTTAAATTTTTAAGTTTTTTAACCGATGAAAAAGTCAGTAGATGTAGTCTTTATCTGCCAGAAGCTTGAGGAAATATCAGAAATAAGGATTTGACAGACGACTCAAAAAACTCTATATTTAAATTATCGATTGTGAAAACTTGAAGGAAAAAAATTGATTACGTTCGAAGGTAAAAGTGACATGAAAATCGTGCAACCAGACATTTTCGAATTAAAATCTACACGATAATTTTTAAAATATTATTTATGTACTTAGTAAGTTTAAAAGTACTACAATGTTGGCACCATAAGGGACACTATTTCATAGAATCACCCCATCTAGTAAGTTTTAAGATGTTCACGTAAAAATATATTTATGATAAAAACAATTGAATCACCACCAGTGCATCTTTTCTATATTTATATGCATGCATTCTCAAACAATAAATGGTTGATCCTAATGATTTTACAAAGATGCACTCTTTATTTTACATTTTTAAGAAACAGATACAACACAATATTAGTCTAGTCGACAAGTTCGAATTAGTGAAATATAGATATAATGGTCGTAACACGAGTTTTCAAGATATCATTCCAATCTAACATGTCTAGAATCTCTCGAATACGTGGAAGAGTACATAATATACTTGGGACAGATCATATCGTTCAAGAATCAGACGGACAGTGAAATCAAAAGGCGGAATAGCAAACGGCTGGAACAAATACTGGTGACTCAAAGAAATCATCCAACGACCTTGGCATTGGAAAAAATCGGAAAGTCTACAACACTTGCATTCTACCTGGCATCGCATAGGGCTGTCAAACATCGTCTGTTTCAAAACACCACCGAGATAAGCTGCAATGTTGTCAAAGAGCGATGGAGAGAGGCATGATAAGCATCAACAAAAGACAGTAACCGAAACACCTTTATAAGAACCAAGGCAAGAGTTATGAATATACTTATGAAGATAGACTAACTAAAATGGAGATGGACAGGCCACATACGATAAGGAGTACTCAGGAAAAGTATAGTAAAATTGTGTCCGACTGGTATCCCAGAGATGCGAAAAAGAAACGGGGTTGACAATTTAAGAGATGGGAAGATGAGTTGAAACTCCTTATTGGAGGAGAGTTGCCAGAGGTAGAACACAACATAAAATGTTAGAAGAGGCCGTTGCCAAAAAGCACACTGAACTTAGAGCCATCCTCTAAAAGAGGAAAACGATATACCTATTTCTTTTGATCTTTAATTATTAATAACTTTTGGAATTTTGCATGTGCTTAAAAATGCTTCTGGCACATTTTTCTAGACATCATTTCGAATCCAACAAGCTTTCGCACGTATTTTTACGAGCATTATTTCTATATTTCACCAATTTGAACTTGTTGACTAGACTAAATATGTATACCTGAATTGATTCAGTAGGATATATTATTATATGGGTAAATAAGGTTTTTCGGAGCCAATATAGTCAGATCAGAATACATATCTCTATATAATAATAGTAGTATAGGTTATACATACATTAATGAAACAACATGCAAACGCGAGGTGTTCACTTCATGATCTAGATTGCAGATATTGTCACCAGATAGCAGTGCTGGCGGGCGGGCGGTGAGAGTGGCGCGAGATACAAGTATTGATAACATCAATGTTAACGTAACATACATAATACATATAAACAACCATCATGGTAGTGTGTTGGGTGGTCGAACAATATGAGCCAGAAGATCGTGAGTTCGCATACCACCAACTTATTTAATAAACCTCTACTTATATACTTTTATATTAAGGTAGTACGAGTGTCAAGGTAAGTTTAAACTTGTGGTTTTAAATTATTTATACCTTATTATATTATTATAGGCGAAAAATAAGAATAAATAAAATTATCGAGAATTATCGAAGCTAAATAAATAAACAAAATTTTCAATTTTCGACATTTTGAAACTTACTCCAGATATCAAAAATTTTATTCTTACTTTTTCTCTTATATATAATAAGGTATAACATAATTCACTTTCAAATTTGAAAATATATATTCCAACACCGTGCTCAAACATCCTTAATTAGTCGGGCACAACGGTACATTTTTTATTTTCAATAATTTATTCAGGTTTTAACTTTAATTTAAATAGTTTTTTTTTAATTTCCACCGACTAGTTTTGGGGAAATCTATGAAAACATATCATCCATCTACCCTTTTTCCCCTAAGACCAAAGTTAAATAAGCCTTCTTTTTTAAGTCTTTTTAACTAAATAATCTGAAATTTTCAGAATTGATTTAAATCTAGTCCAATTTCGTATACAAAGAATCAATCCTTTTATCCAAAAATTGACCTGGCTCTCGTACATCCTTAAAATCTTATAACAAATGTAAACCACACAACACAAACACACATTACGTTTTGTTTACGGGCTTAGGCATTGTTTGTTATCAAGTCCATTCCATGATCGAACTGAAACTTATTTAAATATTGGCATAAAATTACTTTTATACAAAATTATAATTAACCATAAAATACTAAAAAAAACTGTTTATTTTTATTTTTATACAGGGTGGGTACTAAACATATTATTGCTACGATAAGAGTTTGATGAGGAACATCATGTTCTAACATCAAATTGTACCTTCGTGTTGCTTTAATTGTCAATGTAGATCCTAAAAGGTAAGGGATAGAATACTTTTTGATAGTTGTGAACAGTGCTAATACATTCAAGTATAGTTTAATTTCTTAGAATGTAGAAGTAAAATCTAGTTATAACTTGTTTTGTTAATGCATTTCCATTTGCGTGTCAAAATAAAATTTATCATCAAAAAGTTAAAAAATATCTAAAAAATTATAAATTTGTTAATAATTGAAGAACAAGAACACTAAAATTATTAATATTTTATATAATATGCATTAAACTGAAGCACAAACAAAATATGTATAACTGGTTCAAGAATACCTACATAACAAACTAGTAGTGAATACCTGCATAAAGACAAAGAAGTGAAATTTACAAAATTTCAAAAAGCCCCGACAAATTTTTCGAATATGGAGCTCTAAACTCACACTTGAAACATGTCTAAGAATACTCTCCATTAAATTACCTTTTTCCTTAAAGCATTTTTCAAACAGAGCTGATTTTGAAGATCAGCACTAATTTTTTAGTTTTTTCGGATACGGAACCCCAAACTCACACTTAAAACATACTGTCCAAATGTGTCCTCTACATTACAGATGTCAAAATGGTACTTGTTTTTCCCGCTATAATTTTTGGCGCTTTTATCGATACATATTATTAAACTTCGATCTTATTCAGTATAGCAGTAAACGCTATGTTTGTTGTGACACTGATCGTTTTTCTACTACTCTTAACCTATTTTGTCATTTTAATAAACATGGCTGGTATGTTATTAGTAGCATCAGCGACATTACACTGTTAAATAGTACAATTCGCCAGAAGTATTGTGGATATCACCAGTCAGTATGGGCCTAAAAACCATACTGACTGTTGCTTATGTTACGATACATTTAATGGTAAAATCATAGTATTGCAAACACGCCTATACTTACATAGTGATATCGGCGCAAAAATTTCTTACCGTGTACTATCAGTATACTACAATACATGTTTGCAGTTTTGAAACGACTATAGAGTATAAGTATAAACTGTATTAAATAACCAAATGTACATGTTTATTAAACATTGAATTTTATTGAACTAATTTAACGCTTTTCAAATATACGGTACCTGTTCTATCTAATGTAATATAAAAATATATAGTGTGTTGTATTTAAAATGAAGAAGACTAGTAAGAATCGGCCCTATATGTCAATTTTTACCAGGCTGAGTTTATAGTTCTGATTTCTGTTTAATATGTAAAATTTAAAACTGTACAAAATTTCAAATCGATATTCTTATAAATAACGAAAATATGAGGGTGTCTTCATCTTAAATGCAACACACTGTATAAATTAAACGTGGTATACGTCTTATATAGATGTTAAGCTTAAATCAATTAGATAGCATGCATAGATAATGTCTTATTGTTATGCTTCAAATGACAATACGAATTACATATTCATTCTTTTCATAGAATCCACAAATAAATTGTAAAAAGTGCTTACTCATACGATAACGTGTAACCAGCTCAAAACATTATCTAAAAAATGAAAAACACTTAACTAAGGAAACATTATTAAACATGAGTATAGCTTGACGATATAGGATGAAAAGTAAAAATACATTTTTTCGATATCTGGTCTAACTTGAATAATATTGAAAATTTTCCTTAATTATTCATCTTTTTTAAAATATTATAATAAAAGTTATTTTAAGATCAGATTTGAATTAAAAATATATTTAAATATTTTGTATTATTATAATACCTATCTATATAAGTTAGTTGTATATATTTTTCAACACCTTAACATTGGCTTAGCTTTTAGCAGTCAGCAGTTAGCTCCCACGTTTTAAATAAACCGGTTATACATCTTCTTAACCTACCTTAACTGGATCTTTTTACATTAAATGCGTACACAATATAGGTATAGATAGATATAGGTGCTTATGTGTGTCTACAGGTGTGATATACCTAGGATCAGATTGTGAATTTACATTACAATTATTTTAATTATATTTGTATCCTGTTCAATGAAGCTTTTATTTGATTATATTTTATTTAATACTGACTGACCTGATGATCATGCGTTGCTGTGGCTTGGACACGCACGTTGTTCATATTGCATTTATGCGAGAGACACATGGACTAAATTGGATCATCAAAACTATATTTGGAATTGAAACACAGCACCATCTGTTAAATACTTATACAAACTAAAAATAAGATTGTTTGAGTGCAATTATATAACTCTAATAGACATCTATTGATAATTTATAGAACTTAAAAATGATTCAACTATATCTTTATATATAAAACCTTAAAATCGCAATTTAAAAAATTGATTTTCACTATGATAAAAGAATGATGTAGCGCAAAGTACATAATTTTGAATTTTTTTGACCAGTTTTAAGCAAAAAAGTCCTTTGGTGATTTTGATTTAGACGCTTAGTTTTCGAAATACAATTCTTGAAAAATTGAAAATACAATATTCGATTGTAAGAAAAATGTCTTATTTTTTCAATCTCTGAGGAAATTGGCTTAGCTATTGCAGTTCCTGCGTTACGAATTTTTTATTAATGATGAAACTGCGGCATTAGATAATTAGAAGCTAAATAACAAGCATTCAAGCAAAACAAAATTAGATTAAATACAGTTTTTCATAATTATATTGTTTTGAAAAAATTACAATAAAATGGTTTTATCCAAAAATAGTACTTGTTTTTACATGATTTACAATGTATGTACTCTCTAAACAATAATAATTTTAATTATTCATTCTGATAAGAGATATGAAAACTAACAACCTATAATTAATAATTTATAAATTGGACATAAAATATTATATCTACAATTTTATTTTAATAATTATACTTTAAAGGCGTTACTTTGTAATAAATATTGTTACACCTTTACATTGTAAATTTTAGACAATTACAGTAGCTCATGTGTAAATTAACTGTGATGTTAGTGGATATATCGATAAGGAAGAAAATGTTATGGTCTAAGAGCCAGTGTCCGCTATATTCACGGACTGAGGGACTAGAAAAGAAATATATTTTTACTGTATGATTGCTTAAAAAATTTAAAATATTCTTAATTTGAAAATAGATAAAATTATATGAAACTAAATAAAGTTTCAACCACATATCGTATTTGAGAAAAATCGCTTTAAGCCGAGCGAGAGCAAATAAATGCTCATAACGCAATTACTGACTGGCTCACATCGACACAAAGAAATTTTTAAAAAATTGCAGATCAAAAAATACTAAATTATGTATATTTACGGTAAAAATTTAATTATTTACCGTGAATATAAACTGATCAACACATTTAACGACAATTTCCTGTCTATCGATTTCTCATATAATTTTTCGTGGAATTACCAATGAATATAAATTTTTTCCATTAAATATTTTAAATGATTTTAACAGAACACATACCTATACATATTTAAAAATCAGTAAATATGGGTAAAAAAAATATTTTCGGCTATACTTAAAGTTTAAAAACCAAAACATAACATGTATTCATATGTAATTTGCATTTTAGTTTATGATTTTCAAAAAACAATTAATCATTTTATTTTTTTTGGTTAATAATCAAATACCATATAATTTAAATTTTTTTTGTTCAACATTCATAAAAATTAGTTAGCATACCTATTATTGTCGGTCTGTTCGGTATCTATATAATCTGCTTCTTAAAAATCTATCACTAGGTATATTTGTGGGTAGTGTTATAATATGGCGCCAATATTTTTTACCTGGTCAAATAAGTTCCCTTTTTTGTTTCACAATTAGATTTACAGGTATTCATAATGAGGACTTTTGCTAATGTACAGAAATTATTGTACAAAAACTATAAAAAAAAAGTATTTTTACCAAATCATTGGATTTAAAGAAATAGCCGATTAAGTGTGAGGTAATACGCAGCTCACAAGTATCACATATGTTATTATTTTTCTAACTCCTTTTTGGAAAACATCTTAAGAATTTGTTTGCTGACTTGTTTGTTGGTTGGGAGGTAAAACTAAAAAAGGTGAAAACAAAAAAAACGATATCCATTTTGCACCTTGGTCTCCTAGGAAACTAAATCTTTTTCAGCCGATTCGCTTGCCGTGTATTTTGAGAATATGAAAAAGTATTTTTCTTATTTCTCAATTAATTTTTTGTTAAAATTTTATGTTAGTTTTGTGTTCATTAAAAAAAGTCTTTAAATAATAAATCAAGCTTTTGATTTCTAAAATTAATACCTTAAAAATTCAGAAAAATATCGTGTAAATAAAATAGTAAGCGCTAAATTTATAATGTACGAAGCTACGAACGGAACACAGTTCCTATCGCGTGTTCCTATTACTAAGTACTAAGTTGGGTACTAAGATAAATTTAGCTAAATCAAGTTGCTTTGAGGTGAAGTATGGATGATAGAGCGTTTACGCAAACCTTTTATAGATATCTTTTACGGAATGCTAAAATGAACAATATATTACAAAACTTGTAAAAAAAGGAGAATTATGCATATTACAACAACATACGAAATGTTGCTTCCTTTTTCATTATTAACCAAATACCCATATTTCAACAAATGTATGATATTTACAAAACCATTAATCATATTGTTTAAATGACAGGTGAAAATCATTTAAATTCGATAGAAATAATCATAATTTTTAAATTATATGATATTTAAGTTTTTTATTTTGTTTCACATAGTTTTTTGCGGCAAAAAAATCATAAAATTATATTTATTGAGTGATTTTAAGTTTATGACTTCTTTCTTCTATCATTAAAATAATAATAATAAGTAGAACGACTTAGAATGGTCAGTTTTTTTGTTCGAATTTAAAAAAAAAAAAAAAAAACATAATTCAAAAGCATTTTTACTTTCTGGCTTTATGCAAATTATACAAAAAGAGCATTTTTGTCCAAATTAATGTAAGATTTAAGATATAGTAGCAGTCACGATATCAATAATAAGGATTGAAACTTTGCACAAATAAAGCCTCAAATAACTTTCTGAAAACAATCCAAAAGTTTCAAAATGTGGTTCAATAATTTTAACTAATCATTTAATTTTAAAACTCATTTACTTGAAATAATCTTTGTAATATTCCAAATTATTTATTTCTGTGGATACTAAGTGCAGGATGTGACGTAATCGTAATCGCTTAAGGCCATTTAAACTTATACCGTTATTGATGAATAATAGATAATGCCATTAAATGTTTTGATTGATATTGCGTTTATTATAATTATAATTTATATTAAATTTTGCTGGTCGATTAAGGGTAGCATTAATTTAAAAAAAAAAAAGAAATTATAAAAACGAAAAAACCGACTGCGTTAAATAAAAACTGAAAAGAGAAATAAAAAGGGAAGTAGTTTACATAGCATTTCATTGATCTTGCATAAGATTAGCTCATAAATCAAGAAAATTAAAAGTTTAAAAGCCATCTATGAACGGAAATTAGGATGGACGACGTATTTTTTCATTTACATGAACCCCATTATTTATATCTGAAGAAGTAACATGTGTCTATATCGTCTAGTTAAGATATCTTAATTATTTTATTAGTTTAAAAAATGTTCAAAGAGAAAATAAAACCTTTGTCTTAAATTATTCACACGAATAAAGAAAATAAAATATTAAAGTAAAAAAAACTAAACTTTAATTTATTAATTTATTAAGATCATTTATGAAACAATTTTTTTAAAATTTTTGAATTACAATGTAATATAAATAATATTTTTATTATATAATTAATACAATAATAAATAATAAATGAATGATATAAGTTGTTGAATTGAGTTGAGGCGCCCTCTTCATTCTGATTAGCGTGTGATAGTCTTCGACGTATTAATTTATATCTTTAACAATTTCACCATAAATTATAATTAAGAATAATTGCTGTTAATAAAACTTATATATTTATAAAATTTACTCTTTATTATAAATGCATTTCTTGTAATTTTTATATTATATATTTTTGATAAAAAAAATTAATTAATCTGTCAATTATTGATCTGTTTTTTGAAATTAAAACTTCTTTAGCGTTAGGCGACTTTGGATAGGATAAAATCTTTTGGAAGGAACCTATGTTTAAAAAAAACGACACCTATGGAATAATAATTAAAGCTGTATAGATAACTATTAACTCAGTGGTTCTGATCTTTGGTAACTTATTAAAAAGTTATTCCAAAGTTTTAATTTTTCACAGTTCGACAGTCCCCAGACAGACGCTTTTTTGTGTGATTAAAATATTTTCCAGATACGTCAATTTTCGTTATTTTTCATAAATTTATAAAAAAAAGAAGTCACTTTTTCTCACTTCTGTGCAGGCAAGATTAACCATTAAGTAAAATGGGCAACCTAGGAGCCCTATTTTTCCAGATGTCGAGCTAAAATTTTGGAAATTATTAGAATTTCTATAAAATTCTCACATTACACTCAAATTAAAATAATCAATTAACCTCATTAATAAAACTAATTTCAAACCAATTAACTACACCCCTGAATAAAAACTTAATTTTATTAAATAAATTTAATTAAATAATTTTTAATTTATAATGATAATAAAATGATTAATACACACAAAAAATGACCTAATCAAAATTAAATTATTTTTAAATACTTAATTGTTTAAACTTTTATAGAAAAAAAAAACTTCAAATGATTCCACACAAACTTCTACACCCGTTTTGAATCTTCTGTTGAAATTTTTGGATTGTTTTTTGTTCAGAGCTAAAGGTTGTCACCATGTCTTTTTCAGATACTTCCAGAAACGGTTGAATTGATATTAGAATCAATAAACGTACTATTCGAAGTTCCCCACAAATTTGTTACCTTCAATATTTTATTGGTTGATAAAAAAACATCAGGAAACTAAATTACTCGAAAACTCGGAAGGCTTGTTGAGAAAGAAATTGTTGCATTTTTGCAATTTTCGAACCGCGTCACGTAGAATCTCAAAATTTTAAAATTTTATGAGCGTTTCAATTTTATACCATTGTATAGATTACAATAACTTCTATTAAGCGTATTTTTCCCAAAAAAAACGGGAATAGAAGTTTAAATAACTTAGTTATATTTTCATAATTTAACACAGATGTTAATGTCACCACTTAAATTTAAAAAAAAAAAAAAAAAAAAACACATTTTCGTTTTAATAAATATCTATAAAATTATTGCTTGATTATAATTGACAATATTGGTTCATTTCATTTTAGGTTTTAAATTTTAATTAGATAATTGTTTTGTTTGGATTAATAAATATAATATGACAATTTATCTATTTATAATTTAATAACAATAAATTAACTGTGTAATATGTTCTTATAAAATGAGGGTAAATAAAATATATAATAATTTAATTCATTTAAATAAAATGTTACAAATGACAATACCTTACACATGCTATTGCAGGAATATGTCGACTTAAGGAGGTTCACACCGTTTTTAAGTCTTCTCGTCATTCAAAAACGTTGGATCTTTCTAATATGTTCACTGAAAAAGAAATTCTTAATATCAACCGATATGAAGTTATCTCAACCTCATCGCGAGATCAAATATAGCGAATGGAGCGACAAATGTGATACAACTACCGTGAGGGGATGAGTGATGAAGTTGACACAAACGCATGAGTTGTTTGTTTGAAAGTAATATACTGTCTAACAAATTTCACATAATGTTGTTTTGATATGCAAGAAATTTTAAGAAGCAAATACATTGACCGAATAGTTCTCTGGGATAACGAGGCAGACAAACCACTTGAAAGCTGTGAACCAATTCAAAAACTATTAAAATCGATCGAAATTTCTAAACATGTTTGTCGGTCTAAGTACGATAAGTTTTCCTTTATGTATAACGTACTTTTTTTGTATGTGTTTTTTTTCCGTCGGGTAATTTCTATCATAAATAAATAAATGTAAAAGGATCACAAACATTATTATTAAAAAATTCTCATCTTATTACGAAAAAGAATAATAAGAAATGTAAAATATTTCTTTCATTTAAAGAGAATATTAAAGTTTGAGGTTCACTAATGCATATAAAGTTATAAATATGATCGCTTGCCTTCCTTCATATCCTTACCATCTCATCTCATTCCTTACTTACCATCAGTGCTTGCTTGATAGTTACTACGTTGCCTTACTCCTTTCTCTGTTCTGTGTGCATCTTCCTTCTAGTTCTAGTTCTAGTCTATCTATCCATCTATCTGTTTGTCTGCCTGTTATGTGTTCCGTAATAAATAAGTACCTCTCGTCTGACTAAAGAATTGAAAGATTAATCAGTATGCCAGTGTAGCAGCACCAAGAAAGCAACGAGTGAAGGAGAGAAGGAAAGAAACAAGCCATCGAGATGAAACGAAATAAGGAAAACTTAGCAATACTTCACAATCTTACATTCTGTTTCATTCTTGTATTCAGGTGGGTGGTGGGAAGGTGCTTCTATTGTACAGAGTTTCTAGAAATTTGATAGTATTACATAGATATTTTAATTGGTAGTGCAATAGTTATAGCAATACCAAGATAAAAGCCATCAATGATTTGTTTGTATCTCTTTCTATCAAAACAAAAGTTATTATCGCAAACATAGAATATGATGTTCAATCTCTCTATCTAATATCTATCTATTTTGTAGTTTAAAATAGGAAATCTTCGTTATGCCGAGAGTTGCCCAGATCTGTAACTCGAAAGGTTGCAGTGAGGCACATATCAACATCTTCTTGGGACGCCTTTCTGACACTGGAGGCGTCAAGATTTCAATCGAGGAAAGATTATGAATCCTCCAAGGAACTGAATCGCACTGAACAACACAGTCAGGATGATCTGGGTACCGAGCCAATCTGGCCTTAAAGTGACATGAATCAGTGGATTTGCTAACAGATGATTCGTCTCAAAGCAACTTTTTATCTGTCATTCCCATAGCAAGATGCTCCATAATTTTCCGAATCAAGGAATGGCTACGACAAGCCCATCTTGTCTGAAAGTTACTAGAGCACAGTTGAAAATGGAGGTCGGACTCTTGTCAGGACACTGTCGATTGAACTATCACCATCATAACATGGTTATCTCCTACGATCCCACTTGCAGATCCTGTACGGAGAACGAGGATAGCTCCATACATATTATTTACACCTGCTAAAATCTGCGTCAGATTTAGATTTAGATGTTTGGGTCTGAAATCTTGGAATTGTCAAACCTTGGAGAGATCCCGATGGAGAAGCTGTGGGCTTTCTGCGTGGTATCTGACCTCGACAAAATCCTGTAGGATCATTATTTTAAAAGCATCACTTACCCGAATACGTCTGGTCTTCGGGTGGCGGATTGTTCTCAAGGAGGGCACAGAGGACTCCTTGGTCTAGGTGTTAGGGACACTTTTAATTTTAAATACACTTTTTATCATTTCTTTTACGATATTTTGAAATTTTTGTTAAAAAAATTTCATGAATATTCCCGATTATTATATTTTCTTTACTAAACAATACCAGTAAGTCATTTAGTGTCCACATAAATTTTGTAAATTCGTGCTATAGTAGTACTGGCCACAAATAACATAAATATTATGTAATATCAAGGATAAGTTAGTACACTGTATATGTTATTTGGTAGTTAAGTTATAGGTAGGCAAAGCAAGTAGTATTGCTGCCTCTTCTTTCACCCCCACATTATATATACAATTCCACCCATTTTCTCATACACAATGACAATCTACCCATCAGTCTGTTCTCTCCACATCTCAAACGTTAGTTATTCTTATATGATAGTTAATGTCTTCAAGATAGTAATGCGGCAACATGCATCATCATTTTCATATTTTTCACATTTACTACGTCTAAACTAATGTGTGGGTCTAGTTACTTAAAAGCACGGTAGTTTCTTGATTGCTAGTTGTCGAATTTTCCATATAACGCATAAATCTGTAAAACTAGACTTAATAAGGGATAAGGGAGAAGGTACATAGTTTCAATAAATTGGATGCGCTTTGTTTTAATAGTGATATGAATTATTCGTAGTAGACTTATGATATATCAGGACAGAGCCCAACTTAATGAAAAGATATGTATTGTATATGTTATTTTTGCTCAGTGACGGAGAACATTAGTTTTACTTTAATTAAGTCATTAATAATAATAATTATAATCTGTTTGTTTTGGACTTCAACAATTATAGTAAAATTGTTCAAAGTTTAATATTTTAAAACGGTTTTTTCGTCAATATGTTAGAGGTTTTCTTCCCCCGGAAAGGAGTACAAATATGTCCAAATCTCAAAATTGAAATTTAATAAAAAAACTTTCATGAATAGTCCCTATTAATGTATTTCCTATACTAAGCATTACCAAGAAGTCATTTGTTACCCACATAAATTTTTTTAATTCGTGCTATAGCATTACTGACCACAAATGCATTTTATATAATATCAACGATAAATTGGTACACTGTGTATATGTTTTTTGGTAGTTAAGTTATAAGTAGGTAAAATCTCAAAGTTTGGAATATGAGAAGTTCGAAATCTGTTGATAAATTTACTTTATTTAAACTTGAAATTTTTAGAATTTTCACAGAAAAGTAATATTCGATTCAGTTTTAGAAAATGTTGGGTAAAATTTAAAATAAACTTCGATAGCAGTACGCATTATGATATAACTTACAATGATACAAATAAGACGCCACTGATAATAAATAATATAATATATAAAACTTATTAAAACGCTAAGCATGCTCGTATAAAGATTGGTCTAGGCGAGAAAATATAAGTCCTCGCTTAATTTCTATATATACCGTCAAGTGGTGCAGCAGCCAGTCATCTCTGCATGGGTGCCTCTCTAAGAAATATTTTTATATCACAATTATATATACAATATATTATCTATATATAATATATACATATATAATATATAGATATACATACCTACTAATAATTACCCACTCGCTACGCTGAGTATTTTAACTTTAAATCTACTCTTTTATATGTACAATTTACATTACTGGCATTAAAATCGAATCTTTATTGACTTTTTTGTAATTTGTATAATTTAAAGTTTGCGATTTTGATTATAAATAAAACTTCCTGAATCAAAAATTAATCTGTATAATCTAAAATCGTTAATATATGATATACAGATGTTTCTTATTTGATTACTTATTAATTTATTTTTAAATTATTCTTTTGTACAACGATTTGATATATACCCACATGTAATTATTATAGTACAGTATAATCTCTATAATCTGAATTCTTTTCAATCGAATTAAAATTACAATATAATCTCTATTTTTAATTATTAAGAGAATCCAATTCTTCATTACTGTAATGCTTACTAAAACGCAAAAAATAATCGATCAAGAATCAAAGTGACTGAAGACATTTAACAAGGTAAATTTTGGTTATTTCCGAAAATCGAATTTTGTAATTTACTTTAAAATGTATGACAATTTTTCTACATAGGTTACAGCAGTGATTTCCTATACGAAAATTATAGTTCGAACATTGAGACATATTTTCCTGTCGTCGAGTTTTCCAAAAATTCTGAAAAGCCTGTATATATGAAATATAAAGCAAGGTATACTAAATTTAGTACCAAATAATTTTCTACTTTTTAATGTTTTTTTAAAAAACTATATTTTTCGTTTTTTTTTTTTTAAGAATTTGCGTTTTATATCAGAATTGATGGTTATTCATTTAAGTTTGTATTATAGAATGCAGACTATAGCTAGTATCTGTAAGTATAATATACAATATACATAATTATAGATAAGATATAATTCATTCATATAAATATAAATAAATTATAATCAAACAGTCAACATCAACATACAATACATAATACATAATATAATACATAATATAATGTTTATATTGTTGATAACCAGTTATTATAACTACAAATTATGTGTAGCACACGTCTATATTAATTTAATATTAATTATATAATATTAATAACAAAATATATGTTTTGTGTAATGAATATATATCTACTATACTCTATATTGTATGTAATACTTGCAATATTTATTTATTATAATTATTATTTGTTTGTTTATAGCCACAATGTACCTACATTTCTTATGTTTAAACAAACAACAAATACAGTTTGTTATAGGCTATGAGTTGCTTCAACTAAGCGAAATCTCTCTTAAAGAAAATCAAAAATGAAATTGTCACTTAATGATAAATCCTAAAAATTATATATCATTTATAATTATTATAAATTAATATTATTAATTTATTAATTATTTATAATAATAGTAATTGTAATTTATTTTGTAATTTTAATAATTATATTTTGTAGTTGTTGAAGAAGCCTCAATATGGAGACAAAACGTTCAACTGAATCAAGTATATAATACTGATTTGTTGTTATTCTATGTCCAATTTCTCTGTGATCGCTTTTTTTGTTTATACATTTTTCGTTTTGGACGTGGTAAAATTTTTGTTGTTTATAATCTGGTAGAATTAGGAGAAGAAAAATTAAACATTTAAAAAATACTTAATACTTTGTAAAACACACAGTAAATTGATAAACATAAATTTTATTACATTTTTTAAAGGTTAATATATTAAAAGTATCTATGTATTTACATGTTTATGTGTGTGTATGTGTTGTAAACAGGTGTCGAATCTACCTGTCGATAAAGTCACTCACAAGAGTTGCGAGTTTTAAGCATGATAACTATCAAGACAATTAGATGATGAACAATAAGAACATTCTAAGGTGTTTGTTATATACATATACCTATACAATAGTTTATATGCTTATAAAATACTATACAGGTATACCACGATCATTCTTACTTATATCGTCTCTAAAAACACGCACAAAAAGAAACCTGATATTAGTGGTAATCTTATAAAATCGGCTTGACCTATGCGGAATTCCGCAGAGCGATACCCGTGGCTAAAAACAGGTTATAGACTGTCGAACATCACGGATTTCTTTAAATGATAAATACATACTTGAAAGTTCGTTAGTGGCTACCTTTTGATGAATCTACCAAACTGTCCTGTACGATTTGTCAGACACTTTAACTACTGCACGCCTGGCTCCGACAGTGTAGCACGACTACTGCAGGAGTTGTCACAGTGGGGAAGAAGGTGAGACAATGTGACAGCCTCTCTTTGACTACCTCTCCAACCTAAAATCGACTTTGACGTCAAAGCACTCCTGCTATTCCTAAACAGCTCCATATGGTTCATGGAGTAGTGGTCGGGGATGGGCGAAAAAAAGTAATTTTTATATTATTTGATAAGCAACTATTTTTTGAAATTTTTATTTTAAATGACTGTAGTAACTATAAATAGTTGCTATAAGTTTAATACCGTATGCTTGCCGGCCGATTATTATAAAAGTAAGTGATATTTGTGAAAGATTCACGATTCGATGAAAATTTGAAACACAGTCATCCTCCAACAACTTTGAAACTATACGTTAAATGAACAAAAATTAAAAGTGTAACGAAATTCTGCATATTTACGGTTTTTATATGCGACTTTTTTCGATATTGAAGTTTATGGAAAACCCATATAAAATTTTTTAAATATGTAATACTTTTTTTCGACCTTAGCCCTTAAATGAATATTATGAGATGATTCTTGCCCTTATATAAGGTAAGGATATTACCTCGAAATCCGATTTTTGACTTTTTAAGCGCTGATATCGTCTTGATCGTTCTGTATAACTGAAAGCCAAATGTTAATATCTAGAAATTTCTAACGATAAAATTAAAAAAAAAAATGTGATATGTTGTTTTTATTATAATTTAAAGAAAATGCGTTCTTCGATAATTTAATAACTCTCTGTATAGGAATGCAAAAAAAGTAGATAGAATACTTATATGTTATTATGTGGGTGTTTTCTGTGGTATCTAAGAATAGAATCTGTTTTTTTATTGTTAAATTATTAATTTTCATAGGTTCAATAAATTAAAATCTCTAAACGTAATACTGTAACCACAAATGCTTTCCGAGAAGTTTATTCGAGTTATTCTAAACGCAGAACATTCAACCTAATTCTAGATTAGTTTTTTTTATTATGAAACCGTTTTCACAATAAAAATTTTTGTAATTTGATAACACACATGTTTTGTTGCCAAAAAAATTCATTTTTCACAATTCAATGCATATGGCTGATATATTCGATCAAACCGTAGCTAAGCCAGGGGAACTTAAAGACATTCCCAAAAAATTAGGAGTAAAATTTTTGTATAAATACCATAATTTTTAAAATATTTATGCCTAATGATTTAAAGAAAATCGTTTATAGAAGAAATAATACACAAATGGCATGGCATTCATTTTTAATAGGAAAATATTTTTCCTTTTAAAATATTTCCTTTTGCGCTAGTACATACTTAACCATTTTGTATTCAAGTTTCACGTTGTGGGACTGTATATAAAGTTGATAGAAGACTATAGACAGAAGAGACTGCAGAATGTAATAGCGTTCACACCAGCAAAGTTTTTTTTTCCAGAATGGAAGCGCATCAATCAATATTATTATTAGTAATAATATTTATATTATTATAATTAAAGATGGATAACCACGATATAGATGTGATGTGATGTAGCTTGTACCTGTACGTATAAGTATTCGATGATTATGTTTGATGATTGCTTTTGCTTAACTTATTTAAAATACTGGTAATGTTCAAGACATTTATTTTAAATACATATTTAATATTACAAGCATCCTTCAAGTGAAATCTATCATTCAGTTTAATGTCTAGGCAATATATGAAAGGATCATACCGAATGACTAAAGACGGTATATGTACAATACGGAAATATCAATTTAAGGTAGTTTTCTGGTCTAGAATTTTCAAGGAATCGATTTTTTGTGTGCATAATTTTAAAGGTTTGAGTCTTAAGAACATGTCCTTAAACAAATTTTTCAAAATCAAATTATTTTCGGATACATACAGCGGATTTTCTGGTAACGAAGTTTGAATTGATCGTTCTGTACTACTTCAAAAGAATGCAAAATGTTCGGTAACCGGAAATTTGAAAGAACTTTGCATTTAATTGCATATGAAAGAGAAGCAAGTACAATATATGGATCTGGGATCGCTGATTAATCCAAAGTGAGTATTATTACGCGAGCTACTCAGCTGGAATTGTCGCACAAACATACATTTTTGTAGGTGGTTGACAAGATATCTCAAGCTTTTCTCGAAAGATTTGATTATCTTAAGAAAACGTGATTTTTGGGAACGTCCCTAAAAAGGAGAAAATCTCTATGGTAAGTCATTAGAAACATTGATGGAATTCATTCATGACTTATATTCGTCTGTTCTATAAAACGACACCTACCTATTTCACTTGAGTGTACTCTTTATTGTTTTGAATATAACATCAAAAACAAAACATTTTATTATTATATTATAGGTAGGTAAAGGTATAGATCATCTACATGTTATATGAATTAAAATACTAAAATGTATTTTGCATCCAATCAACCAAATCGGTAGTTAATTATCATTTTCATATCACTATTACTAAGAAGCGGTAAGATTCGAACTGAAATTTGTATGTCTAAATTCTAATATGAGTCATTTGAAATTCATTTAGTAGTTTTCGAAATCGTCCAGCGAACGTAATTGCTAGCGCATAATATTATATATTCTATGGTTCATTAATTAAAAATTTTTCTTCGTACTTTACTAGAGGGACTATTTTCTACCATATTAAGGACAGTTTCTAAGAGGTTTTAAGAAAATTACATTTTTCTCACGATACACATTTAAGAATACTTATTTTGTCATTTATTTAAATAATCGGGCAACCCTCCTTAAAACTTTCAGAATTGAAATAAAACTTTGTCCAACTACATAAAAAAATATCAAGCTTTTTATTTAAAACTGCCTTGGTGCTCCTACATGGTACTCCATTGAATAAAATGCAGGTATAAAATGTGTGAAATCACTAATAAACGTTTGTATAATAACTAATTTATAGTGGCTTTGTTCTAAAGGTCACACAAGCAGCCGTATAGCCTAGCACCTAGCACCTTTATTGATACAATACCTACAATATATAAATAAAGAATATCGTATTGATTGATATTAAATATAATTTATTGCCGTATTGTTTAAATATTAAATATATTTATAATAATAAGTCGTCATCAAATTATGAGAAGCATATTGCATATTTTTATTTTGTAGTAAGACAGTAATGTTATTAATATAAACAATATAATTTTATAAATAATATTAAAATGGCCATATGTACACTGTAGTGATTTCACGAAAATTCAATTTTGTACATTCGCGATTCAATATTCGAGAATGCAAATGTTAACTTTCAAATGAAGCACTCAAAAAATTCTAATGTTATAACTTAATTAATCCTTATATATTATTTCTACCACATGTTTATTTCTATCCTGTCCTTATCTACGTTATCTCTTTATCAAATTCCCTGATTCATGCTTCATTTACAAACCCTTCATGTTGGCTTATGGCGAAAAATATACTCACGGGCTAAAATTGTACCGCTTAGGAAAAAAACAGAATAGGAAATAATATATAATTATTTCAACGAAAAATTTTTCGGTATTTTAATTGATCGTTGAATCAGCAACTGTAAAGATGTTTCAAATGAAACTATTTTAAAAACATGTTCTCCTAATATCAATTCATCACTTTTCTACGAAATTTGTTGTTGTTTTGAAGAAACGAGTACAGAGTATTATGGGTTACGACAGTTCTTACAGAAGCGGAATTTCGCACGGATCTATATAATTAATTCTTCATTAGCGTAAAAAAGTGCGTCATATAAATCCATTAAAAAATCCATATTAAGTACATTAAGGATGTATGAGCATGACAACAATGTTTGATTTAAAGGCTCAAAATTTGTTTGTAGGTAGTCTTTTACTCAAAGAATATGTGGTTAAAATTTCAGTTTAGGTATCCGTGCAAATTTTTAAGAAAAAAGTCATTAAAAATCGATATAAAATACATTGGCTCTTATGGAAGAATCTCAAAAAACGACATATTTTAGAAGTTTTTGATAATTTTCATTTGGAATGAATGAAAACAAATTTAAAAAAAACTTTTCAATAGAAAGTAAACATATTAGCAATGAATTAGAAAAAAAAAAACTAAGTGTCACCGTCCATATAAGGGATGTAAGAGCAGGGTAGATTAAGGCTTGCAATTATTTTTATCTTATTTTCAACTTTGATGATGAATTTTGTTATAACTTCATGAATGTAGACGAAAAATAAGAATAAAATTTTTCGATATGTGTCTTGGTTTTCGAAATATCGAAAGCTAAATAATTAAACAAAATTTTCAATTTTCGATATTTTGAAAATTAAGCCAGATATCGAAAAATTTTATTCTTACTTTTCGTCTTATATCATCAAGTAATAATATAAATTTATCATCAAAATTGAAAATATCTATTTTTAAATTTGTGCCCCCACTACCATGCTCATACATCCTTAAAAGCAAAATTCAGTTTTTTTAAATTTAACAGTGATTAAAAAGTAATCTAAAAATATGAGTAAAGTACATATTAGTGAAATTTGGGCGTTATTTTGCAATTTATGATACAAAATGATGGTGATTTTTTGTCAGAAACATTCGTATCGTTTTTTGCCAATACGAATATTCGTCCCATCACTAGTACAATATAGATTCTATAGTAATAGTATTGATCAAAACATATAATTAATACCAATGAACTGAACGTGTTGTCTTGTATGAGTACCAGAGTACCATAGTACCTACGTAGGTACCTCTAACTAATAATAATCATTGGTTGCTTACTTTACTTTGCTTTGTTGTATTATGAATATAATATTGTGGTAGTCGATAAGGTAGTTTACCTACTATCATCCCATATGTACAGAATGTACAACTTATTTTGATCTTGCAAATATTAAGAATCATTACTATTTGTCGATTTGTTTTTGCTGAGTTTTAAATTCTGATTTCGGTTAAATATCTTATAAAATGTGATCCATCATCTTGTATGATTATGCAAAATTTCAAATCGAATATATGAGGGTGTCTTCATCTTAAATACGACACACTGTTGTATCGACAATAATCAATATCAATGTCTTTTCTATATGAATTAAAATCAAGACCAAGATTCATCTCCGCAAGATCAAGACCTAAATCCCAGACCTGTATTTATATATTGGGCCACATTTGTACGTCTTGAGCACGCCATATATCTCTTTTCGCATGATATCTCTTTTCGTTTTTGAGTTATCGTGTTATGGCCTCCTAAAATGGTCCATGATTTTATGAACTCCTATACCAAAATTTTGTTTGTTGCATCAATATTTTTAAGTGTTACAAACTTGAGGCTGAACTTAGTATACCTTAATATATACAGTGTGTTCATTTCAAAAGTATCCAATCTTAAAACCTCTTGACCTAATATGATTATTGTTTTGAGTGAAAACTCTTCGATTTAGATATTGACGGGGAAGTTCAAAAATGGTACCTAGAGAATTTAAGGTTTGATCCCTTCAACCCGGCCTAACCACTCCAGCTTTGAAAGTTCAAAGGGCATCTTTTTTCTTGTAATATTAACATTATTTGAAAGGGCATAAAATTCTCTATTCAACCATGATAAAAAAATGAAATCGATCGATTGGTTGTTAAGATAGACTATACAGAAGATGGAATTCATATCTTATAGGATATAGGATATAACAAACTTAGGACACACAGTACCAATGAATGCACTGTACTGATGGAGGATCTGATGTGAAACGAAACAAAGGAGATGAATAGTCAAAGTCAAATTAAACTCATAAAACCAAATTAAAATCTATCAAGATGGTTGTTGGTTAATGTGTATTATTTTATATAATTTTTATAAATAATTGTACTGAATTTGTGTTAATGTAATTTTCGAATATAATTTATAATAATATTCGCCATTTATTGCTGCATATTCATTTTATTTTATTTTTTTATTTTTTTTTTTTATTTTTTGTAACTTTAAAATGTTGTCGTTCTGGTTTTTAATGTAAAATTAAACTCACCACTAAATATAGTGAAGTTAAATTAAATGATATTATTATTTAGTTATTAAATTATAAATATAAAGTGGCCTTACTTCTTGCCTTTTTGTCCTTGGCTTTAAACGTTCAAAGATATTGATCGCAAAAATATATTTTTTTAATCAATGATCAATAAAAAGTTGTATACGATAAAACTATTGTAATGGATACAATAAAACATTAGGTTAGGATATATTGCAGTCAAGGTGGCTTTTTTCAAGTATTGTGATGTTATTAAACTTGATACATTAGCCTTTGCCATACATCTTTGTGAAAAAAATCGGGACTAGGGATCTACATTCTTACCTCCTACAAAGACTAGGTAAAATTGGACCACAAATTTGAAAAGTATGACCCAAATTGAGTGAAATTACATACTAAGTTTATCAAAATTGGATATATTTTGGATGTGATAGAGCAAAATTATTTTTTTTTAGATTTTGGTGACGTCACTAAGTTCAAAAAATCAATTTCTGACTTAATACATACAAATTTTATTCGATTTGAATGGAATTTTGTTGAAACTCACTAATTTTTGGCTAAGTTTTTCATCTGTGATGTTATTTTTTCTTTACTACTTTCTTTTGTGCGAAACAACCGAACCAGTACTTAACACTATTGTGAAACCTACTATAGCTAAGTTAAATTTTACCAGAAGTTTGAACAATAAAGCCAAAATTTAGTAGGATTACAAAAATTAAGTAGGTTTAGTAATATTAATATGGTTCTAGTTTGGGTTCCCATTTGAGAAAAAAAATGTATATTTTATCACTTGTTTTCCACTTTTATTCCTGTTGCTCCATATTGTGTTTTTCGGAAATGCAGAATTGGTTTGAATAACTTCCCGGGTCTGGGATTCAGGCCGTTTATCACAAAAGATAATCAATGTAATAATGAGCATATATTTATTTATATTTATGCTATATTCTATAGATAATCACATCCGTTTCTTGTTTTTATTCCATAATTTCATCTTATCCGTTTTAGTACGATCACAGAACTAAAAATGATTCTAACATTATAAATAAAAACAAAACATCCAAAGTTTTTAATCATATATTTTTTCCAAATCGTTCAGTAAGTTTGAACATTTCTCTTATATAGAATTTTTCGGTAATTTTTAGTTCTGTTCGTGAATTTTCGTTAGTTGATATAAGTCGTACCTACTCAGTGAATTAAAAAAATAAACTTTATTGATAGAAAATATGGTGAAATAATTGTTTCAAACTATTTTTAGCTAGTGCATAAAGAAATTAATTTATATAAAATTATGTAGAATTATTTATAGAAAATCTAATTTGTCGCAGTAAATATAAAATAAATTTTGATTAGAAACTTTTTTCAGGCTTGTGATTTGAAATTAATATAATTGAATATTAAATAAATAAATACATTATTTAATTATTTTTATACAAATTTAAAATAATATCACGTAACAAACACTAATAAATCAATTAAAATGTTAAAAAATTCAATTATATACATTGCATTATATATATACATTACATTATATACATTATATTCTTTAAAAAAATTCTACCAATTACATTACCTGTATTATCCAATCTGTATAAATTAAACATTTGACATCTTTGTTTGATTTTAAAAGGGATCTGTTAGCTTATCTCTATTCAATTTTAAGAATGCATAAATGAGTGCCGGACCACACAAATAACTTTACTATATCTTCCCGTTGGAACCAAGATTTGACACAGGCGACAGAAATTTTATTTTTATACCATGATGTATGGTATATTAAGTTTAGCCCTAAGTTTGTAACGGTTAAAAATATGGATTCAATTGTTTGGTTCCGTCGGCGCTTCGAACCACCAGGAGATAATATAATTACTGTTCTATCTTTAAAATGTGTGGCAGTAAAAAGCCGTCTAGTTGTACAACAACAAAAGTATTTAAACAAATTTTTCTTACCTTCCGAACGAAAACCTTTTGCGAAGCTCACATGTCACACAAAAAATCTTGTTTGACTCTTAATTTTCAAGAAAATTAAAGGAACAAATTATATAAACCAATTTATTCATAACATGTAGGCCATCAAAAGTACCAAATACCCCAAAAGTTGTTTTCGAGTACATGCGTGGTTTCTTTGGCCGAATTGTTAAATAATTATAAATGTTATCAAGTGGTCATAGTGACCGACAAATTACTTTCAGTGTTTGTTTCAAACCGATAGCTTAAATATGAGGTTATCATTCTCATTTGAAAACCCAATAATTTCGAAAAAAGTCGTAAAGAAGAAGTTTGGTAAACTCACCAACTCACAACTCACGAAGTATCAAGTGTGTATTTGATCATTTAACAGAAAGGGTGCTGAAGAATATCTCTTAGCCTCTTAGGGAGTTGTCCAATAGGGAAGATTGATTCTCATTAAAAAAGAACAAATTAGTGAATGCATTAAAGAATGTAAAAATAATATAAAATAAATATTTTTTATAATCTATCTGATTATTTATAGATACGTTATATTTATATAAAATTATTTATTGATAGAGTGAAATAATCGATGATATTTATTATATAAATATAATGATATGTTCTCTTTTTAACAAGCATTTAGAATATAATATTATAATAAAATATAAAAGTTATATTATATTATATTATACTAGCAGTAGTAGACTTTAAAAATGTTAAGAAGTTTAACTGCTACATTTAATGCTGATGTGGATGTTGTTAACAAAGCCGACTGTCAACTTTTTGTCACTTCTGTTTTCAGAATAGCAACAAGCAAGATCCAAAGATCAGCATAATGGCGTGGCGGCCCTCTAACAATGTGTATGATATATTGTTGGAGTTATCATTTCAGTCCGTTTCGTTTTATTTTATATATCTATAACTTTACATATTATTATAATGGATTTGATATAAATATGTGAAATATATATCAAGGTTTGTAACGCTTAAAAATATTGATGCTACGAATAGACTTTTGATATAGTAATCCAAAAATCACCAAAGGAGTTCATTTTTCGGTTGTCTGCCTGTCCATTCGTCTGTCCGTCAACATAATAACTCAAAAACAAAAAGAGATATCAATCGAAAATTTTAAAGCGTGCTCGGGACGTAAGAAGTGACGTTTTTGTGTTCGAAAATGGTCAACTAGGTCAAGATATTCGGAACGTCGGACCCATTTTGCAAACCATTAGGGATAGAACAAAAGTTTAAATGTAAAAAATGTTTTAAAAAAAAAAAAACAAACAAATTTTGTTAGAAATATTTTTTCGTAAACATAACTGAGGGCCCCGTGAAGTGCAAATTACTCGTAAAATTTGATTCTCTACAAAAAAACTTCATATAAAATTTCTAGTTAGCGAGATAATTGGAAAAAATCTTTAATTTTCACCCCGTCATTTAATAGCACTCCGCGGTTATTTTTTTCGTTAATAACCCATTAAAAGACTTCTGCAATAAGAATCTGTGAACGCCGAAGTTCCTTTCTGAATAGCCTAAATAAAATTTCTTAATAATAATGACGATGTAACCTGCATTGATCGTTTAAACAATAATACATTTCAATCATGTCATATTCAAAATGCTGAGTGACAACAACCGCTATATATATTTATTTATTTATATTATTCAAAAGTTAAAAACATTTTAAATTTTTTATATATAGTGTAAAATTCATTCTGATTCTGATTCTGACTATGAGACTGGACTGGACTGGACTTCACTATTGTTAATTTTAATATATTTTATATACAGATGCTCAATTTGACTTCCTTTTGTCGGTGAAATCATTAGTATTCTTTAAACGTGTTCACAACCAGAGTGCAGACTGACTTTATTATATGCAAAATATATTATTTTACTATGGAATTATTCTAATACATACCGACTATGATCACAACCGCCACACACAACACCGCACCGATAGTTAGCAAGCTAGCAGGCGAATCGAGCTGCTTCCAAAATTTAGGTTTGCCATTCATGCTCAGTTAATGAGAATTGTCATCGTTTGAAAGTCATTATTATTGAATTGAAATATTAATACATTTAAAATTCACTCCGCAAAAATGGGAAAGGGTCAAGCAAAATTTGATATGAGGAGTCACATTCGAACACTTGGATGTTTGTACTTTTCTCCTTCTTACTCCTACAGTTCCTGCTCTTCTTTTTGAACTGCCAATATTCCTTCTCTTTTGGTTAGGAAGGTTTTTTTTGAGAAAGAGGCAAGCAAACTTTTATATTAGGAGTCACATTGGAGCTCTTGGATGTTTGTACTTTTCTCCTTCTTACTTCTTACCATCCTACTCTTGGTTTAGAACTGCCACTATTCCCTCCTTTTTGGTTGGGAAAGATTTTTTTGGGAGAGGGACAAACAAAATTTGATATGAGGAGTCACATTGGAACTCTTGGATGTTTATACTTTTCTCCTTCTTACTCCTACCTTTCATATTCTTCCTTTAGAACCGCCACTATTTCTTCTTTTTTGGTTGGCAAGGATTTTGTTGGGAAAGAGGCAAGCAAAATTTCATATTAGGAGTCTATGAGAATATGAACTTTTCTCCGTTTTTTTGAACTGCCATTCCTGCTTTCCTTGTTGGGTTGGTTATTTGAGAGTAAAGATTTGATTTGAAGAGTCCCACTATAAATAGACCGGTAGCCAATGTGGTTCATATGTATTGTATTTGAATGTACACTAAAATGAGTTGACCATTAAATAAATTGAAAGAGCTTTTATTTTATATACTTAAACAAATTGTATTCACACAACCAATAATAAAATATCATTCGTTACAACACTACACTACTAACAGATAACAAGAACGTAACGTAACGTACCAAATGTAACGTAATGTCAATTTTATATTTTACTCCTATCAAATTAGGTAAAAAATTACTCAAGTTTTGGAAGCAGCAATGCCATAGGGTAAAGTGTTCAAAGTACGTGGAAGATAAGAGTATGTAGTGAAGCTAGCGATCAAACGGTTTGCTAATAAGTGCGCCACGAAAAAGGGATTGAAAAAGCAGTAAAACGGAAAAGTTACGTAAGCCTGTGAGTGATTTTCATCATTTCATACAAAACGATTATGGTTTTATGCTGTATGATGATTTATCAGGCTTATACTGTAAGGGCAGCAGCAAAAGTGCTTACATAAAATGACTCAGTGGTGTAAGATGACGTGGTGCGCAGGTGTAAAGGAGTACCTGCATACTTTTATACGACTAACGACCCGCATACTTTTATATGCTATGTGTATATTACGTGATTCTGGTTTGTGGAAAAACTTCGAAACCACGCTTTTTTTACGCATCTCAAAATTTTGATTCTACAGGTAAAAAACTAAAACTTGGTATGGGTGGTATTCTGACTCCAAAACTTCAACAAACTTTATCCAATTTGATGGGAGTATTTGTTGGTTTTAAATGTATTGTTGTTGTAACTTGGTTCTACCATCATCTACTTCTACTCGCTGGTACTGTGCTGGTTAAAGCCGCTAGCGTGCATCTGCATCTGAATCTAACTGAACTATGTGCTGTGTGCTGTGTGTGTTGGCTGCTATAGCACCACTCACTAGCTATAAAATACATTATTTTACTTCTTAACTTCTGTTGATATTTATCAGTTAGTTAGTTGTTTGTTCCATGTTCAGAATCAAACAAACGTTCTATATATTCTTATACCGCGTGTATATATACCAAAATTGAGACTTTTTCTAGGCCAAATTCTGCGCAGACCAAGAAATGTGACCAGAAATGACACTGAATCTTCTGAATAACGTTAATCTGTGTTATTATTATTATCATCGGGTCTTAGCTCAGAGATCAGAGACCAAATTGTTTAGCCATCAGGTGAATGGTAGTTAACCAATCTTACGAAACCCCGCCTTCTTGAAAATGATACTTCATCCTCAACTACAGGGGTTCTCTCACCGATATGACTGTAAGCATTTGACTATAATCCCCCGTACTTTCATCCAAAAATGCTAGGTTCTGTCCACTTATATCAAGCAAAGAGACTTCCCTGAGACTTAAGGCTACGATTTTTATACAAGACCATGTTTTATATACCAAAAACTACAGTAAAGCATCCTTTGTGATCAGTCAGTAATATCTGACATATTTCGAATGTGCCATTAGGCTAGTTAATGCTAAGTAAGAGTGGCTATCCTGGTGTGGGCCACACTTAGACCGAGAAAGGGTTGGCCCATATTCGTCCAATACTCCATGAAACATTTGGAGCTGTTTAGGAACAGCGGGAATTCCTTGACGTCAACGGATTCCTCTCAAATGAGTCCACCTCCTCGTTGCAAGAACTGGGCAGTGACAGAAAAGATGAGACATCGTTTATTCTTCCTTCCAACTGTGAGAGCTCCTGCAGGTTATCATTAAAAGTCAGAAACAATCTAGCGCATAACTTTCACTTTTCACTTTCAGTAACTCCTGGTTATATTGTATCTCCTGGGTAACTACTGGTGCATATTCTTACTAGCTAGAATTATTATTGGTGATTCGTTTTCTGGAAGACTTTCAATACTAATTAAAATAATAATTTTAATACTTTTTAGTGAGATATTTGGGGTAATATTATAAAAGGAAGGCAAACACCTTAATCTAAGGAGTATTTAATTACCATATATTTCAGGGTAGAGAACAATAATTATGTTCCAGAATTCTGGTGAAAAAAGTTCAGGGCAGTGGTGATGAATTAGCAAATATCACAGGGTATTCATTGATTTGAAGTCAATTGTTATCCAAGTCATCTTATATTTTTTTTTTAGTACTACAGCATAGATCTTTTGAATAAAGAGTGTTGTATATATCTTTAATAATACATTATACACTAAACTGATTACTTACTGATTATAATCTTGGTTCAAGCAAGTAAGTACTTTTATGTAACATCCAAAAGTACAGAGAATGTCACAATATTCTTTTTTTTTTTAAAGAATGTATTTTTTTTTGTCTTACTCTCTGTTAATTATGATAATGTGACAATGAACTTATAAATATTAAAAACGGCTCGTTTTCAATATTTTTTTTTTCGTTTTTTGATTGATAAGATCATATTGATTGATATTTATCATATCTGTGGATCTTGTATTGGTTGCATTAAACACAGGATGTACTAATTGTTAAAGAGAAAAAAAACAAAAAAGAATGGATTTATGTAGAAACAGAAAGTATAATAATGTTTGGCAAAATAATGGAAATTTATTTATTTCAATTGAAATTGGAACAATCTAGTTTTGTCATCGATACAATAACTTTTTCGTTTAATGATAACAGATAAAAAATATTGAAATAAATAAATATTTTTCAATTATTTACACAAAATTAATAAAAAGGATGAATCTATATGTGACTGACACTACATTTAACCTAAAATGTGTTTTATTTTGCGTCATATTTTGAATGGATTGATTCTACATTTATCTCTCTGAATTAAAAAATGACTTATTTAACCAAATGCAAATGTGACTGATACTACATGCAAAAGAAAGTCATGTTTGTGAGCGTTTTTTAACTTCGATTATACTCTGTGTAGGATTTATGAGTGATTTTAAATTGTATCTAGTTCTAAATTACATAAAGCAAGTTATTGGAAGATGGTAAATTATTGATCCTTAGTATTTTAGAATCAAATTTATAAGAAAAATAAATCGTGACTGACACTATGATATGAGAGAAAGGGGATGCAAGTGGGGATGTTGCCCAGCAAAGCGGGTAGTTGACAGCTAGTTTCGTATATATAGGGTATAAAATCATTCGTCAAAAAAGGGGGAGATTTAATGTTGGTATTCTATATAATAATGATAACTTTGCTTTTGTGCTTATGTCTACGCTTTCCTAGAAATACGCAGAAAACGATTTCCCTTTTTTATGGTGTCACCAGCGCCAGATTAACCATTAGGGAGCCTAGAATTTATGAACTTAGCATCCAGAAAAGTTAAGAAAAACGTTTCAGCATGGTTAATAATAATAATAAAACAAAAGAAGGGCAAGTGGGCTCCTAAACCAAGAGTCCTCTGTGCCTTACTTGAGAAGGACCTTTCAACTGAAGACGAGAGGTCTTCGGATAGGAGGTGCTATTAAAGTCGGATAAAGCTAAAGAATTCTGTCGAGGCCAGACGCCATTCAGAAAGCCCACAGCTTCTACGGCGGGACCTCTCTAAGGAAAGATGGTTCCAAGGTTTCGGACCCGAATATTCTGAATCTAACGACCTGCATATTTCTGCAGATGCAAAAAGCATTTATGGAGGTTTGAGGATCCTCCATACAAGCTTTACACGTGAAATCATTAGAGATCTTCATGTTGTGAAGGTGTCAATCGACAGTATCCTGTCAAGAGTCCCACCACTCTTCTCAATGTGCTCTAGTAAGTTTCAGGTTTCAGGCGAGTACAGACGAATGGCCTAGCTGTGGTTACACACAGTTTGGCCTGTCACAGAAATCAAGATGGGCTTGTCGTAGCCATTCTTTGATTCTTCTAACATTGTTAATCCAGCCCTAAATGTCACAGCCAAAAACAAGTTTTCTCTAGTCGCTGCCGCGCGCATATGTATTTATTAAATTATGCATGGTATTATGATAATCTTGCGATGCAATGCGACCATAATAAGACGCGACGGTGATGTTACTTTACAATACAAAACATATCCTCCATCTAATAATAAATAAATAACTACATACATATCGTATTAAACTCCACGTACTACTGATGATGATGCTTCTAGACGTGCTTAGCATATGCATAAAGTAGAGACCCCACCCTCAGTGCGAGCTCATTGGTTCACTTCGCATGATTGCGTTGGAGCAAACACGCAGAACAATCTATTGGTTACAATCCGCGGAAAAAATCAAATTTAAAAATATTTTTATACAAACAAACATACATGCATACATACATAAAGACATACATATCATGTTTTAAAATAAAATATCTTTACAAAGTGTATTCAAACAGTTTTTTTTTTCAACATGGATATGATATTTTTTTACATTAAATATGAAAAATTTGACTTTTAAATAACATTCAATTTAAAAATACAAATAAGAAGAAATTCAACTTTATTTTTACTTGAATATTTTACTGGAAGTATCTCTGTCTTTCTGTATCTGTAATGCATAAAATCTTATTTATATTGAAACGAACAATTCTTCTACAATCTCGGAAACGGCGTCAACGATTTTCATGAAAAATAGCATGCAGAGGGTTTTTGGGACGAAAAATCGATCTAACTAAGTTTTATTTTAAGAAAACGTCGATTGATCTATGTTTTCAGGAAAAATTTAAACATTCACTGCAAAATATGACTCGCTCTGACCTCTATTGGCGACAAAATAAAGTACATTACCGAGACATTTAAATTGGTATTTGTGTAAAGACATTTTAAATGGCTCGTATATTAGTGATAAAATTTGTGCCTTTTTAAATAAAAAAATACGAGTTAAGTTCGTTCATCGAGGTACTGTCATTTAAACTTTAAAACACAGCGTGGCACTTTTAAGTTGACAAATGGTTGAAAGTCAATTAATAAATTTAATCAAGGAAAAAGCTCACACCTTATACAGGAATCGAATTCGATCTAAGTTTTCAGGTTCAATTGAAAATCTAAATCTGATTCATGACTGACAAACATTAGATGAATTCTTTAAATTAGAAAGTTGTTCTTTATAAATAAGCAAATATTTTTTGTTTAAGACATTTGTTTGTAAACCGAATAGTTTAGACAGTAATTGAGAGCAAAAATCTAGCTATTTATGCGTTTGTTCATTAAACATTATAGAAAAGCTAACCAGTTTAATTGGATTTATTGAAAAATTTTCTTCGAAGTGTGCCTAGATTTTCCAGAAATGTAATGCTACTTGTTTTTCTCGATATGATTTTTGGCGCGTTTATCAATACGCATTATTGCACTACGATCCTATTCCAGCATAGATGTAAACGCTATGTGAAACTCTTTTCTGTCATTCTATTTGTGAAAGCATAGAACATCAGCAGGAAAATTTTACGCCAGTATTTTTGCGCGCATTTTACGAGCAATGAAACAAACAACAGTCCTGGAAAGTAAATTCAGTAAGGGAGAGTTCTTCCGTACTCAATTTACTTTCCTGGGCTGAAATCGAAACATATGAATTGTTAAATGTTAGAAATATGATATACCTATACGTGGCGTGGGTCCATAAAGAATGTAAATTGTGAGATGATGTTGATGTTGATGCTGCTGTCTGTGGTAGCTGAGACTGTGTAATATAGCGCGTGGCAGCAGAATCATCTCGCGTTGCAGCTAACATTTAGATCACGCCCACTTTGCATATGACTTCTTATTGGCCATAATATACATACTAGTTTCAACACAACCTTCTTATAAGTATTACACATGCAAATAGATTTTATTCAAATATCCATCTATCTATCTTATACAAGCTTTTCTCGTGAGCAGCGAATACCTATCACTAAGGTCATATTCCTTCTTTGTGAAAAGCTTCTCAGTCTTCAGTACCTAAATACTTTTTAGAAAAATGGGATTTAATTTTCTAGAATTTTCGAATGGAGAAAGAAATTTCCTGGATACGAGCATGCTGCGGTATGGAACCTCTTAGCTCTGTTTGTTGGGGTATGTATAAGTGCGCTTTCAAAACATCGAGAAATGTGTTTTTTTTAAATAAATGACCGCTTTAATGCTATTGTTTTTTCTGACCTGATATCGACTAGTTTTGGAGAAGTCTATGAAAACATATCATCCATCTACTGTTTTCCCATAAGACCAATGTTAAATATGCCTTCTATCCAATTCTTCAAGCCTTTTATCCAATATTTCCCTGGTGCTCGCGTATCCTTAAGAAATAATATAAGTAAATCAAATTTTGAAAACATGGAATTTTGATGCCAGGCATATTTAACTGTTTGAAATAGCTGGCTCATGCTACCATATTTTCATCTACCTATGTCTTCGAGCTGTTATTTTCAGAGATGACAGTCTTTATCATTAAAGACTTTATTCTAAACCATTTGACAGATGACTTCAGTTCAGTATGCATTCAGCTTAAACATCATTTTTAAAAATATTTGATTTTTTGGATTTTTGTGTAAATAAATATGGTGGAAGTGCAAATAAATTGCGTAGAACATTGTAAGTATTGATATATTTTATAGTTAATTGCGCTTCCACCGTTTTAATAATTGAAACACTGTAACATAGTGTAATATAAATATTTATTATCTATGGCTTAAACCCTAACAACCCTAACAAGTTATTTTTCATTTAATCTGCAAAAAATAAAGTCATCCTAACGTTACGTTAATTTGAATTAGGTACGCGTAAAACTGAGACATTGTAAAATGTATTTTTCTTTGACGGCACGTCTATGGCTTCTTAAACATTTATTTAGAAAAAATGGTACATTAATACATTAAGGTTCGCCACTTCTGACCTATAACATGATCTAGATTATTAATAAATAAATCTAACATCTGATACTCCTAACTATGCCACTGGATGCAACGCAACGAAATAAAAAAATATAGTAACATTATAGTTGCTAGTAAATTAAAATTTTTTTTCAATTGAATATAAATCTATTTATATATTTTTGAAGTGAATTATATTAATATATTCTAAAATTGCATGATAAATACTCATCATATTAAAAAAAAAGTATTTTTATATATCAAACTTAAGATATCCGTATTTTATGTGTATTTCTATCTGATAAAAAGTCCTTGCTTACATCACGAAAATTGAAATAAAGAATCATAAGTCTATACAAAAGTATTACAGAATTATCATTTCTGTAGAACAAATCAATTTGAGCGTTAAGCTTTGTTGAGTGTTATCCTAAACGATTTATATCGTAAATAGTATATTTCAAACTAACATTTGACGTTTGAAACTATTGAAAATATTCACAGCATTCTAATTTTTACAGAGTTTCAAACATAAAAAACTGAAATTGAATCAACCTTTAGAAGATTCCCGTTTGATACGAAAAGGCAACAGTTTCTGGACTTCATTTGATGATAGTAAAAGGCCATATGAAATCCAATACTAATTTCTCATTTACTCTCTCCAATAGTCTCGAAGAAAAGCCTTGGAAACTTTATTTGTATAAGCCATACGGCCGATAGGAATTTTTACATTTTTGAAATCTATACACATTCTGAAACGAAAAGCGCCAAAATTTAAGGGCAATGGTTAAAATTGTTCTCCGTGGCTAGTCTACAAAAATTTTAAATTTTTTGCAAAAATTTAAAATTTGCAAAAATTAAGATATATATTAAATTGAATCAGAAAGTTATTGCTTTGGACTTGAAAGGTAATATCCACCAAAAATTAAATATACATACGAAAGTAACGTATAGCAAATTTTATTAAAATCATGTAAATTTTTATAAAACACGAAATGTATTTTAAAAAACACACAATTTATTCTTCTCTTTACCATACTTATCAAATTTATCAGATGTTATGCTGCTTAATGCATGTTGACTTACGGATCACTAACTTTTGAACGTGTTCTGTTTAATTTTATTATTACCTACCTGCTATTTAACTAAACAGTGGCGGTTATCATTTAAATGTTAAAATATAAGTAGGTCTCACATATTATCATTAACCAAGACATAATATTCTATTGTAGCCCTCATGCCAGAAAGGCATATAGTATAATGTATGTGTTCATAGCTAAACGCTAGTACCTAGTGTTATCAATTTTTATGTTGTGCTTAATTCAATAATTCCGTGTAATAGTATTTCCTTCAAAACTAGCTTGGTAGCTTCAACTAGTGGTGAAACATTCTCGAAAAGCAACAATCTAAAAATTCTATATTTTAAAATTTTCGAAATGTTTGAAAACCAAAACACTTTGCTATAAAAAAACTGTGGTGTCTCACGGTCTAAAACATATTCGGGAGAATTATGATTCAAAAAGGCAAAATAAAATAAAATTCTATTAAAATAAATAATACGTCTATTGTCTAGCAATTTATTATTGTTATAGTTTTAGATCAATATCAGTGTAAAAATGATAAATATTGGTAACTAAATTATATCTTAATTTTATATTAAAATGCTGCCAAGTATTTATACATGGTGTCTACTTAAGTTTGCTACAAAACTTTTTCATTATAAGGTTTACGAAAAACAATCTTTATAAAAACTTTGATGCATAAAATAAATATAATGAACAAATAAAAAATACACATTTTATATTAACTATTGAGAAAAACAAATTAAATCAAAAACTTAATCCAGAAAAATACTCACAAAATAACTTAAAATATTTAAACACAAATGTATACTAAAAAAAAAATGTAAAATCCCTAATTTATCGCAAATATTATGCCGGCTCGTTATTTTCTTTTTCGCAACAAGGTTCTCTACATGACTCACAAGCAGCTGGCGATCCAGAAGGATTGTCTCTATCTTCATAACACACATCCGCGCTTTTGTAATCAATTCGACGGAAATTTTTGGACGATCGATTGCATTTTCTTCTGGGGCATTTACACGGAGGTGGACAGCACTTTCCATTGGCATCATTTTTATTTCCGTCTTGATGACGTCTATGTTTTCGTTTACAACTCAAATCAACAATATTGTCCATTAAACCACTTAACTCATATCGCCCCATGTGATTTTTAATTACCCCGAACTCAACTCCTTTGCGTACAGATGGAACTATTAAATTTTCGATTACATGTGGCGATAATTTGTATTCTTTACCAATGTATCTACGAATTGAGCGTAAAGTAGAAACACCGTTCTTTGCATTCAAGTCTGCAATGGCGTTGCAAACTAGCTCTGCTGCCAGCTTTTTCTTTTCGAGATCCATATCGTAAACAATGATTTATTGTAATTTATTAAATACTTTTCAAATTTTGAAACTTACAATTTGACTTGAATTTAAAATGTTTTATATTTAATTTGGCATTTTAATATATTAAAATTTTAAATGTCATCTCGAAAACAAGTAAATTTGTTTTATGCTTGGAACATAGATACCGAAATTCGATTCATTTTTTTCCACAGCATGGAAATATTTTATTATTTTGAAAATTAAACTCAAAACAAGGCGGACGGTAGTAAAGGAATTTTTCGGAAATTTTATTAATAGATAAATACGTTTACGATATCTTGTTTATCAAAAATTGTTCATGGCTATTCCTAATTAAATTAATTTACAGATAATTAACAGATCGGTGTACTTACCTATATTGACTTTTCTGTTCATAGGTTCTCTTAACCAAACGAAATCAATCCATAACAACTTTTCGGTAGACAAGGATTGATTTGTGCTCATAAAAGTATGATATATAATCAACAAAATGCAAAAGTGATTGACACTACATGCAAAACGAAGTGGCGTTCGAGAATGTTAATAAACTTCGAATATCTCCCTTCAATGCAGGATTTTGATAATAAATGGAATTTGGGTCCAAATTGCATGCACAAATTGTTGAAAATTGGTAAAATAAAGAAGCAAAGAAATCGTGAATGACAATTCACAACAAAACAGGATTGCAAATTAGTTTAGTTTCAATGCAACCTCAAAATTTAAAATATTACAGGACACAAGATGGGAACTTCAAAGCCATTTTAAAAAGACTCCGACACATATTTTGGGTAAAGAACCCTTAACTCGCACTTGATTCAGACCTAAAAACACTCTTCTTTAAATTACCAGTTTCCTTAAATCCTTTTCCAAACTGAACCGATTTTTTGATGATCATCACCAATTTTATAGTTTTTTGGGGTACGGAATCCTAAATTAGCACTTGAAATCTAGCTAAGAATACTCTGCATTAACTTACCTTTAAAACGAAATAAAAAAAATCAAAATCGGTTCGTCCGTTTAGGAGCCAAGATACCACCAACAGAGAGACAGACAGACACATACAGGTCAAACTTATAGCACCTCTTTTTTTAATTGGGGGGTTAAAAATACAAACTTTTGAGTACAATTAATATAAGAATCAAAATGTCACTAACAAAATTTAAAATAATTGGGAAATCAACTTTCTTATAAACATCAATAATGAAATTTTAATGAAAACTTAAAATAAGTACTACAATGTTGGAACCATACTAAAGTATTCTTACCATAAAAAATAGTAATTTTTTTTCCATCCATAAAAAATAGTAATTTTTTTTTCCATTCATGGAAGACTTTTTCATGAAATCAACCAAAATGTATTTATAATTATCGAGTTATTGAAAACAAATATTTTAAAAAATATATAAGGTTTAATAAATAATACAATAATATACACAAGTTATTAAATATAATACGACAATTTAAACTAAAATCAATGAAAAAATTAACGAAAAGTACCAGCGATCGAATACAGACAATCGTAAAAACACGTACGGTTCATCACAATATAGCTATCCACAACCTCCACAAGCTTTTGGAGAGCCACATGGATTGTTTTTATCTTGATAGCATACTTCTGCACTTTTGTAGTCAATCCTTCTGAAATTCTTGGAGGAACGGTTGCATTTCCTTTTGGGGCAGCAACCACATGGAGGAGGACAGGGTTTCGGGCAGCATTTTCCATTAGCATCATCTTTATTGTCATTAGCATCATCTTTATTTCCATCAGCATTATCTTGATGACGTCTATGTTTTCGTTTACAATTCAAATCAACGATATTGTCCATTAAACCACTTAATTGATACCGACCCATGAGATTTTTAATTACTCCAAATTCAACTCCTTTATGTACTGATGGAACTATTAAATTTTCTATTATTTGTGGCGATAATTTGTATTCTTTACCAATGTATCTACGAATTGAATGTAAAGTAGAATCACCGTTCTTTTCATTTATGTCTGCAATTGCGTTGCAAACTAGCTCTGCGGCCAGTTTTTTCTTTTCAAGATTACTATCGTTAACCATATTATTTATTAATTTAGAAAATTTATTTTAAATTTAGCTATTTAAAATTTTACTAGAATTTTAAAAATTTTCTGTTTAATTAGTTACTTTGATATGATAAAATTTCAAATGTCATGCCATAAAATAAATTAATTTGTTTTGTGCTTGTAACATAGTTACCAAAAAATAATACCAATATAGTCCGCGGGACACTACCATTTTTGTTAGATGATTAATACATACTTGAAACTTCATATGTGACTTTCTTTTGGCAAGTCTACCAAACTTTCTCTTTACGCCTTCTTCGAAAGTGTGGTGTTTTTAAGAGAGCATGATAATATCATAATTAAGCTATCGGTCTGAACAAACTAGACTCATCCAAAATTTCCGAATATTGCTCTTTGTTTCGTAACAAAAACATAAAAAAAGCAAGGAAATTTAATTTTCAATATTTTCAACTCATTCAACTGTTCATTTGGACTTCTAAATTAGATCAATGTTGTTTTGTTTTTATCAAATCGGTATATATAAAAATAAGTTGCTGTGCATTAGTCTCGCTAAAACTCAAAAACGGCCGGACCGATTTTCAAAATTTTTTGTTTGTTTTGTTCGCTATAGTTCAGGGATGGTTTAGAAAAAAAAAACTATACAGTGTTTCTCTGTTACTGCCTGGCGCTCATACAGCAGCGAAGGAAATGGTTTGGTTCGGCCATAGCCGAACCAGAAGAAATTAAGAAACTCGGCGCTAGGCAAATCCTGGGTTTCAGTACATCAGTTGGTTTATAATAGCCACTGAAAAGCGTAGCGGGGATAGAGTGCAAGGGTCTATTTGGCGATGCTAGAGCATGGTCCGCTAACTTCCATACTCATATCCCATAGATGGAATTTGCCAATCACATTATTTTTCATAAACATTGGTTTGGCTGTTGATTTAGGGGCTTTCTCCAGGACTGTCAGATGGAATAATTGGATACAAAAAGAGAATAATTTTGTAATTCTCTGTATTCAGCTAGTAAGCCAATAAATCGAAATCGTGGAGGAAGTTAGCATCCTTTTATCGAGGCGGGTGTCTTCAGAATGATACAACTTCCGTTCTTATGAAAATTTAAGTTCAATCTTTTAATTATTCGTTAAAAACAACTCCCAAAAATTCTTAGAAAATGGGTGGTTACGCAGGGGTAAACTCAAAAACATGACGTCAGCTACTTTGCTGACAACACTCATTTTATGATGACCATAACTCTTGTATCATACTGTATTATGGTAACTATGTTCTAAGCACAAAATAAATAAACTTGCTTTCTGAAATAACAGTCAAATTTTTATTTTATCAAAAACAGAACTATTTTTTTTTAAACTAAAATAAACGTGATAATTAATCATTACCAGCCAGTTCAAATTAAATGTAAATTTTTATAAGTTTCGGAAAATTTTCATTTGTAAAACTTTTGATAACTGAATTGTGTTAAATGAAAATATGATTATTGATGGTTCAATTAAAATAAACAACTAGCCACAGAGTTAGTTTGCAACGCCATTGTAGACTTGAATTAAAAGAATGGTGTTTCTACTTTGCACTCATTTCGTAGATACATTGGTAAAGAATACAAATTATCGGCACATGTTATCGAAAATTTAATAGTTCCATCAGTACATAATGGAGTTGAATTTGGAGTAATTAAAAATCACATTGGGCGATATCATTTGAGTGGTTTAATGAATAATATCGTCGATTTGATTTGTAAACGAAAACATAGACGTCATAATGATGAAAATAAAAAGATGATGCTAATGGAAAATCGTGCCCACATCCTACCCACACCCTGTGGATACAGTCCAAAAAGAAAATGTAACAAATCGACTTAAAATTTTCGAAGAATATGATTACAAAAGTGCAGATGTATGTTATGAAGATAAAAACAACCCTTGTGGATCATCAGCGGCTTGTGAATCATGTCAACCAGAATGTTGTGACAGGGAACCAGCTGGTAATTAATTATCACGTTTATTTGAAGTTAAATTTGTTATAGTTTTTGTATAATTTTTTCATTTATTAATAAATAATGTTTTCAATATATTTTTGTGCTTGATTATAGTCAATGAAAATGTTTTATCATTTAAATGTTTTATAAAATCAATATTTCTCCAATTTTAAGCTTTAAAATCTTACCACAATAAAAAATTTTGTTTTTTTATAAAACGTTGGCACCTAGTCCATATTGTACATCTGTTAAATAGTATTGATTTCAAATAGGAAGTTTCGAAATCCATGTAAGTGCAGTTTAACTGTGACGGGCTCCATGGCTATAGTACCTACTATCTATGACACAAAGACTGGTTTTATACTCAAAGCAAAGAATTTTCTTATAATAATACTATAAGGTAAGTAAGTATTATCCACAATCAAAATGATTTCTGATTGTTATCGTATTCGTCGGTTTTATGATTAAAAGTAAATTTTGTTTTTTAAATTTTAAATAACCAACTAAAATTGTTTGTTATTTCCATGTTTGTTATAATTTATGGCAACAGTTAAGCAAATCAAAATAAGAATTCACTATTTTTATTTTATTTTGAAAACACTTGTTAACATGACTGAAAGTTAATTGAACAGTTTTTAGGATTCCGTACTCAATTTATTTCAAGTTAATCTAATTCATTCTGGCTGGCTCTTTATTTCCTAGATCAAAAATGATTACTACTTAGCGCTTTTCATAAAAATTAAGTCGGCAAATTCGAGTTTCAAAGAAATAGAAATAATAGTCTTAGAAATACGTGTGATATCTTCGGAAAAACGTGTGATATCTTCGTTGGATTTCGAAAAAACTCCGTATGTAAGGTAATTTTGACTCAAAAAATACAAAAATTGGGTTAATTTAACAATCGGGGAAGCAAATTTCAAGATAATTCCTGAAATTTATTCAATATAGCGTTTTTTCGGAAAAAAAATTTTTCGCGATTTTTTCGATTTTTTTCTAAGGGGTACCCCTTAAGAAATTGCAAAAAATCGAACCAAACTTTTGGTTTCTGATTTCGATAAAACTCAGTATATAAGTTAATTTTGACCCAAAAAAGGCAAAAATCGTATTCATTTTACCATTGGGGCTACAGATTCCAAGATAATCGCAGAAATTGATCTAAGATATCGAATTTCTCAAAAACTACCGGCTCAATCGCTAAATAAACCTTATTATTGAATTTTTGGGGTCAAAATTACCTTATAAACCATGTTTTATGAAATTCCAGAACAAAAAAATTTTCACGATTTTTTCGATTTTTTCTAAGGGGTACACCCCTTAAGAAAATTGCAAAAAATCGAACCAAACTTTTGGTTTCTGATTTCGATAAAACTCAGTATATAAGGTAATTTTGACCCAAAAATAGCAAAAATCGTGTTCATTTAACCATTGGGGCTACAGATTCCAAGATAATCGCAGAAATTGATCCAAGATTTCGATTTTCTGAGAAACTACCGGCTCAATCGCTAAATAAACCTGATTATTGATTTTTTTGGGTCAAAATTACCTTATAAACTAAGTTTTATCAAATTCCGAAACAAAAAAATTTTCACTATTTTTTCTAAGGGGTAGCCCTTAAGAAAATTTTTATTCGTGCATAATAAATGAATTTTTAATAAATTTGGATTTCATATAAAGAAGTTACTTAGAATATCAAAATTCAAACTTCATTAATAATAATTGCTAGTTTATCATAAAAAATCAATAAATTAACACAACAATTCAATAAATAAAATTATTAATTATTTTAATAGAAGTATTTTAAATTAAAAATAAATAATAACGAATAAACAAAACAAATAAAAAAAATTATTTATACATTTGTATCAACTCAAAACTATGCATGTTTTTTATTAACTGCTTCACCATTGCGACCAATGTTGCCAATACATTTTGGAACAAGAATTGTTCCAGTAAAATCATTTTAAAAATATAATTAGACCTGGTAAGAGCATTGAGCATGAATAATTTTTGCGTAAAAAATTTTTGCCAAAGCTCGCTTAAAAAATGCTCCTGAACGTTAACAAAAAATGATCATCACAATCGGATCAATGGTTTAGGAATACGCACAGAACACATAATACCGCTGTCAAATTCTACATTAAAATCAAACCATTTTTGTATGTTATTTGAGCCTCTTAGAGGACTGTGAAAATACCTCTTGCAAGCAAAACAAAAGTTGTGATAAGAAAATTGCAAAATCGGCATTTCTTTGCAAAAAAAAAGTTTCACACCCTCCGAAGGGGTTCAAATAACATACCAAGAAAGCAGCTTAGCATCGCTTTCCAGCCGTCATTTGTATTAGTTAAAGAAAATTTTGAAAATTTTTCGAAGTATTTTCTAGACATCTCTAGATAACATTAGAACACATTCACAACTTTTTTACTGTTGTAGTAGCAAAAATCAATCACGGATAAATATTCATTGACAAAATAACAGCAAAATAATTATTTAGAACTCAAAATGATATACAAATGAATTAAAAAATTGATTAAAATTGGCAACACAGCAAATCATAGCTGTATATTTTATACATATACATAGAGATGATGATTGTTTGACAAAAAGCGGTCGAGTTAAGTTGGTGATTGATTGGTGACAACTAAGAGTCGACTAGACGCCGCGCAAAAACCATCACTCGTCGACGATTCAAAAAGAAATAAGAATGAATATACACTATAGTCGCAGAAACGAAACACTAAAAACGATTAAAGTTCGAAAAATTTGAACAGCAAGTCGGATTTGAATGCGGTTTTCTGCATTCGATTCGTTAGAGCATCAGAAAATTTTGTGCCCTAAATTAGTTTCTAAGAAAATTAGAATATGCAATTTGCATGAATAATATGCAATTTAAATTAACAGTAAATAAGTATACTAAATTCTCAATTCGGTTAATAGTGATGAAAATGATTATAAATGGGGGTTTTTGGGTTCATGGAACATGAATATTGCCGAGGTTCCTGGTGCCTAGGGTAAATGATATCCGGAGTTTTCAAGAAATTCGTTGTACAATCGATCTAAAACCGTTACCAGGTCACTGAGTACGAATATTGCAATAGAATTGATCTTCGCGCTACGTGGTGCCCAGGGTAACCCGGACACCAAGTACTTGGTGCCCGATTCTGTTTGGTAATCGTGTTCAGCGACCCCAAAAAACCTCCGAGTTACAAGTTGGGAACTATTATATAACCAGGTGCCTCGGAGATCAATTATGTCCCGATATTCGTGCTAAGCGATCCCAAAACACCCCGTGTAATAAGTTTGGAATCATTTCCACCGCTATCAACCGAATTGTGAATTTAGTATGTTTACGGGTACTTTAAAATGTACTTATAAAATGCTGATTATTTATGAAAATTGCATATTTTTATTTTCTTATAAATCAATTTTGGTAACAGAATTTCCTGACGTTCTAACGAATCGAATGCAGAAAATTACATTCAAAGCTGATTTACTGTTAAAATTTTTCGAACTTCATTGCATCGTTTCTGCGTCTATCTACATAACTGACGAACAACGTCTACTGGTAGTTGTGGATGAAGAATACCTTCTCTTTTACTGCATACTTTTATAATCTTTAAGTATTATTATAAGTAAGTATACCTACAATAATATTTAGTTTTAATAATATTAAATTCTTAAAAATCTTTATTTATTAGATTTCTACATTCAAAATAACGTACCTACTTAAGTTCGAGAATCAGCATGGTTGCAAATAGCTACAATTACATCGCTTAATACGGTTAAACAGTCATATTTCCCTTGGTTTTTCTCATTCATCGAAAAAAATTGGGTAGGTCTTCGATGCAAACGGTTCAAGAAATCACTCCAAAAAATTATGAATATTGTTTTATTATAATATGGTATTTATACAATTAGATCTTTTAATCAATATTGATATTTAATTCTTTATTTTAATATGTGATTAGTTTAATAGTTATGGTGTAAAATATACAAATAGACTATGAATTACATAACAAATTTGTTGTTGCAAGTTTAACTATTTTGATATAAAAATTATTTACATTCAAACAAAAATATCAATTTTTAATGAAATAAAAAATTTGAAGGTCATTTATTTAAAATAATATTTTTTTATTTAATTAAGTGAAAATTAACAACTAACTGAGTTAAATGTCTTAAATATTATTGTGTATATTTGAATTATTTATTATTATAAAAAAACACTTTTTTTACATTTTGAAAAGCACAAATAAATATATTTCATATACTGCGTGTCCACTCAAATTGGCTACATATGGAAAATTTGACCTGAACATTTTATGTTAAAAGTGAAATAACTGAATGTTAATATTTTCGAAAGCAGAGATTTTTGTAAACAATAACTTTTCTCGTAAACACGGTATATATGAAATATATATCAAGGTATACTAGTTTTAGTCCCAAGTTTGTAACGCTTAGAAGTATTGCTGAAACGAACAAACTTTTGGCTTAGGTGTTCATAAAATCACCTAATTGGTCCATTTCCGTCTGTCTGCCTGTCCATCTAACAACACGATAACTTAAAAACGAAAAGAGATATCAAGTTGAAATTTTTATAGCGTACTCAGGACGTAAAAAGTGTGGTTGAGTTCGTAAATGATTGTGTGTGATTTGTCAATGATTTTTCGGGATTAGGAGCTGAATTTCTTATCCTGTTTAGTTCTTTGACTTAAGATTATAGAATGACAGTATTCAAACTAGCTTTTTAAATTTTGATCACACAATTTTTATTGATTAACTGATTGAATACTATACGTAAGTCGTCATACTTGAAAGAGTAAAATCAACTTTTTTCATATGTTTATAAAATAGTATGATTACTTCCATTGCCAGTTTTTTTTTAATGTAACTTCATTGTTCTTAATCAACAGTAGAAAAAAAGTTTTGAATATAAACTATTAAGATGTTTTTAACCCGTCAGCACTCGCGTTAAACGCTCGGTAATCTTTAGTCAAGTGCTGATAGATTATTAATCAAAGAAAATGATACAATAGATATTTAAATGTGATGATAAAGACAGAAAACTGTGATTGTAAACCTATAATATTGTATAAACGTTTTGGGTTATTGCACGGGGTGCATACATATAAACCAAATACATGCTTTGTAAAGTCAAGTAATGGGTTATTTTTTGCATTACATTACCACGTAACTAAAAAACATATAATATTTTGTGTGCAAGTGAGGCTTATACATTTGATAATATAGATATCGCTCTTCAATCATGAATACTCTAACTATAGTCGTTTTTGTTCATCAAATGATGGATCTTCGATGAACTCATAATTAAATTAAAATTTTGTTTTGATATCATCGACAGCCTTATATTTTTATGCTTTTATTATAAACTACAAGATTGTCTAAATATTTTAGATAGTTTTTTATCACACTGTCTAGATTTTTATACCATGTATATATGAAATATACATAGTATATTAAGTTTAGTCCCAAGTTTGTAACGCTTAAAAATAATGATGCTAGGTCCGTCTGTCTGTGGACACGATAACTCAAAAACGAAAAAAGATATCGAGCTGAAATTTTTACTGCGTACTCAGGACGTAAAAAGTGAGGTCAAGTTCGTAAATGAGCATCATAGGTCAATTGGGTCTTGGGTCCGTAGGACCCATCTTGTAAACCGTTAGAGATAGAACAAAAGTTTAAATGTAAAAAATGTTCCTTATCAAAAATTAAACAACTTTGTTTGAAACATTTTTTCGTAAACATCACTGTTTACCCGTGAGGGCGCTAATTAGGCGGAAATTTTATAATATGTACTATACTTGATTATCAGTTATTTATGTGTCACATGTTTGTATGTGTTATGTGATAAAGAAATCAACACTGACTATACATGGTATTTCAACAATTAACTCAGTCAATTGTTTGTTTTCACTTGTTTGATATAGAAACAGTCAATTGAAAAGGATAACCTATATGATCCATCATTTTTTCATAATACTAAAAAGCCCGATGATCTAGGAAATTTTTATGATTTAAGGAAACTTTTGTTAATCAAAAAATATATTTATATAGTTTTATTGAAAACGCAAGTATTATTCAATCCTTGCATATGTGTCGTTACGTATTAGATTGATAAGTTTGTTGTTTTTATAACCGTGTAATATTTATATCAGATATAATGTTATTGATCTTCAGTAGATAGTATATTATTATTAGACATTTATCATCTAAACATTTATAATATGTTGTTTGTATGTAACAACATTAAATATTCTTAGAAATAATTGTATGTATAAGTATTTAAATAAAATGTCATTTCATACTTTAATAGTATTATTATTTGATGTTAATTTTTATTAGATACTGTTATAAATACATACAAAGATAGATGTACTTATCTATAATATGGTAAATCAATTCTAATCCGGTTTTACTGTAAAATTTAAATTCAATTTATTATTAAGAAGATATTCAAATATGTAATTCCTGGTTTTACATATATAATAATATATAATAGGTATGTGATATATGTTTTACGGTTATCGATGGTTGGAAATTTTCAATTTTTACTAACAAATAATCCAGGAAACTTGAGCAAGTAGATAATTTACATCTTTCGTTTACATCCTCGTTACACAAATAGTTGTTAGTTATCATCTAGGCTTGCATAAAAGACCAGCTCGAAGTCTCACAAACAAAATGAATCTATAGAAATTTGTGTTGCAACGAGAGATGAGAAAAACGAGACGATTATACGATAAATTTGCGAGAGCTAAGGCAATTAGGATTCTGATAGTTCTCACTTTACATGTTGTTTTTTTTTTTTTTTGGGAAGAAAATTACTAGCTCGATTCGTGAAGAATTCCGCAGTTCGATACCCTTGGAAAAAAATAGACCAGAGAAAAAATATATATGTAATAATTTACTTTCTTTTTGTTTATAGGCAATTTTATTACTGATTTGATATTCAATTTTTCTTTTATTGACCAGCACGATAAGGAATTTGATAATGGAATAAGGAAAATATCGCCTACTCAGGAAAAAACTGGAAAAAGAACTAATATTTAAGATTGGATAGCTAAGGCCTTATGCCACACACTGTACAATATTTACAAGGTTTTAAACCAACCGCCCAAGATAAATTTCAGTTTACAAAAAAAGTTCCCATCCATTGATCAATAATTATTATTCTGGTTAATTGTAAGCTGTCAAATTAGTAGAGATCATTCATTAAACAATTAGGAACAATGGAATTAAATCATTAAAAAAAATATAGAATAAGGTGCTGTGCCTTGGAAATAAGTTACCTTGGATTACCATACAATTTGTTGAAGGTATTGCTAACTATGAGACAGTAAGAAGTAGAAGTAAGAAGAAGTTTACTGCAAAAAGTAAACAATTATTATTTTACGGTTTCCAGAAGTTAATAAATTATGTTTCGATATAAAAAGAGAGTGGAGATGTGGGGAAATCGAAGGCCCTTATGGAAACTTCTTAGGTACTATCTGAGCTTACATACATTTACAATGCACTATGTCAATTTAGAACAGCTGTACAGAGAAAAGCATGGCAATTCAAACTTCGGGAAATGCCGTTTTTTACTTCGGAATTTCTCCAAACGGATTAAATTTTTCAAATAGTTAATAACATTCTCGATAAAGCCACCTTTTCAAACAATAACAAAAAAATTGGTTCACCTCTTTAGGAGCGATGATGTTTCAGGTTGAAACACAGGTACGCAAAACAAAACACGTTTGTTTGTTGTTTCGGTAGTGAAAAATTGGCTTTAAAAAACATGTAAATATGAATAGTGTTCCAAGGTACGAAATTCTCCCAAATTAATTAATATTAATAGGTAATTATGATTATTTTAGATACTTAAAAAAAGAAAGAATAGAACTCAACATAATGTATTAGTTTTATTCAAAATCATATTGTATTGACAATAAAAATTGATAATCGATATAATCTAGAAGACGAGTTTATAAAAGAGATGCCGCTTTATAAAACTATAACATACGTATAAAACAAATAGCCCAACCTATTGTCGGCATATTTTTGTGATTGATATTACCGCATTCAAATGAGAATATTATATCAGAAAAATATGATTAATGAATCATCAATTTAGGGTTGTTATACTTTTGATAGAACATGCTTGCTTGCTATTAAAGTTTATTAATTTAAACATAAATAAAAACAATAATATATTTAAATCAGTTAAGGATGTACGAGCGCCAGGGCAACTTAGGATAAAGTCTTGCTTTTTTATATGAAGTTGGAGACTAAGTTTAAATCAATTATGAAAATTTAAGGGGGGTTCGAAACTAATCGGTGCAAAAAAAAAATTTAAAAATATATTTCCAATTTTGATGGCGAATTATGTAATAACTTGACAAAATAAGACGAAAAGCAGGCATATTAAACTATTGATTTCGAAAACCAAGGCAGATATCGAAAAAATGTATTCTTATTTTTTGTCTACATGCATGAATAACAAAATTCATCATCAAATTCGAAAAACAGGTACAAATAATTTCAATCACAAGTTTAAATTTGCCTTATTGGTGCTCATTAATGGAAAAAGATTTTCAGTTATTCGACGCAGAAACGAGAAAAGAACATTAGTTGGTACACACGCTCGAAAATCAATCACACAAACGAAGTTTATATATTCTAAGTGTTATTACTATAATATTACATGTCATGAGTATACTACGAATGTGATTTACTGTTGCAAATATAGTGAGGTTTTCTTGTTACGATTAGTAGCGAATTCAAATCTGAAATGGAAAATGAAAGTGGATCTCCTAAATAAAGTTGAAGAGAAGATATATAGTATTAGCATTTTAATAATAACAGAAAAGCCACTCGGTATATTTTAAGGTTAGAAAAAAGTAGGATATATTTTTCGATTTTACCTTATATATGTATTTGCTATATTTTTGTTGTTAGATATGTATAATACTGCTTATGTATGCTTCTATCCCAGAGAGACTGCATTGTTAGTTTGGACTACAATTTAAACAAATCTAACTCATATATCAATCAAAATTTATTGGAAATTTACGATCGAGTTGTAAGTTATGGTATATGTTTACATCCTCTGGATTTGAGTTTATTGGAGTAGAAATGTCGATGATAGTATCAGAGTATCATATTGTCTAAATAAATAATTGTCTAAATCCTCTAAATTTTTCAAAATATAATCTGCCTTTTCCTGGTAGCTCACTCCCGCCTGCACTCGCTTTATGAGAAAACTCATCTATCATCATATAATTTTATCTAATTTCGAATTATAAATTTCTTCAAACTATCTACAGTTTTTTAAAAGATATTTTTTCAAGTCGTTCAGAAATTGTGAGAATTTTTTTCCTCACGAAAAATATTAGCTTCGGAAATTTTTTGGGCCTGTTCGCGTACGACGTTAGTTTAAGTCGTACTCAGCAAATTAAAAAAAAATCACATAACCAATCACGAGAATGCATAATTTGTGTACGAACTGGATTTCAAAAACAATATACGTATAAGAATATTTCGTTTCAACGATAATAAGATATGCCGCTCATATGAAATAGAAGTTCGAAAGTTTATAAGAGTTTGAAAGAAAAATAAAAGAATTTGATTCAGAAAATACATATTCCTGTCTTCCAATTTTCTTTTTATAGGAAAATATTTTTGAAAAACTATTCACGTTCGGGAATTTTCCACGAGATTTGTCTTGTATTTGTTGTAAATTTTATATCAAGTTTGTTAGTTAGAGATTTGTATTCGCGTTATTGTAAACGAAATAAATAAATAAAAAAAATAAAAAAATATATATACAAACAAAATAATAATTTAAAATTTTTTTTTGTCATAATACTTCTCTTCAGCTAAACAAAGAATAAACTTTTGACTGTAAAATAGCTTCGTGAAAATTTACTGCAAAAAAGGGAAATGTTAGCCAGAAGCAGTTAATGAGACGTTACATGTTGAAAATTTTCAAACTCTATTTTGAATTGCATTAGTGAAAAGTTTACACAAATTAAATCAGGTGTTTAATTCCACAATAATTACATATGAGTCTATTATTTGATTAAATATCGTTTCCAGGTGACGCAAGCGGTGACGGTACGCATAACTAACCATTTTCCCATTAGAGGAGGATTAAGTGGATAAAGGTTGTATAGCAATCAAAAACAGATACTTCTTGTAGTGTACTTTTCCTAGATATCTGAAAGCGTAAGAACAATTTTTAATAAAATTTTTCGAAATGTTTATCCAAAAGTTAGTTACCTTCTAAATACGATGTGATTCAATGTAATGCAATGCAATGCAATGCAATGGTGTATAATGATGTAGGATGGCTGTTGAATAAATAAAAACAGCATTCAAAGTTAAGTTAACTTAACAGTTATATAAAAACTTGCAGATGCTAATCATCATGGTACAACTGATGTTTCAAATAAGTCGGCATATGTAAAAGGAATGCCAACAGTTTTAGTTTGTTTCTCTCATCGATGGACTTCTTCTACGCTGCAAACTCCTAGATCTGTATATGATGTGGTAGTTAGCTACTACTATACTACTGCTAACTACTAAAAATGTTATGGTGTTGGCATGCATTTTTATGGAAAAATCGTGACAAGATAAGACTTTTACTTCTTCTCGGAAAAACAACTTCTGTATGACCACCTATCTGGGTATTATGAGGTATCAAATGAATCTCTAACCAATAAATTTTAATTTGTTATCCCTTCAAGTTGTTTTTGGTACAAAATTCCTTAACGCTGCTTGCCATGGTGAGCAATCGGGTAGAAATCGACACGCAAACATGTGAGATATGTTGTATGTGTGCATTTGCCATATTCATGACAACCACTATATGTTCACCTGCTTGACACTAACCAAATTCATTACTATTATATTGGCTGTCAAATTTCGTTCCTGATTTGGATTCCACGACCGCAAGATTTTAATCGCAAAAAGGGGGGATCTATCCTACCTACGTCCAACATTTTGGAAAATGCTGGGTTTTTTAACTTTGCGTATTATTAGGAATTATGAACCAACCAACCATTAGATTGCTAGTATTTTAACGTAAAAATACGCGTCAGCTCCTTAACTGCAACCACCTTTGCTTATTACTGCAATTAACAAACCAACAGCAGTGAATGAGTTTTTTCTATGTTTTGTAAAATATAATTCTTTTATTAAAATATAATTCCTTTTAGAATGTCTTTTGTCTGGAATACACATTAGTTTTTAATTCTAGGATACTAAGATGTTCCCATTTTGAACCCATTTACATATTGACTTGCAAGTATTGATACAAAATTTTCAAGCCGTTTGTACACTATGGCGTTAATAGGTTTTATAACGTAATTATCGAAAGAAAAATGCGAAGTTGACAATTCGAAAACCTTTAAAGTATTTGTAGATATTCGATTTTCTGATGAAAATCCTCTAATGCACTATAGTAAAATTTAATTTGCTGATTACTGTAATTTCAACTTTTACGCATAATAAACCAGATTTTTTAAATACACAAGAAATAATCATACAAAATAATTTCACGTTCAAGGACTTCACTCAGGTTTTTCGAGAAAAGCGTTATAAGTTATTATTGGTTTTAATAGATATTTCTATCATGACAATTCCACTCTACCTTGTATATAGACGAAAAAGAAATATGCAATAAAAAATGTCAAAATTCCTATCATTTTTTTAAAAATACCAAGCAATTTGCAAAATTTTTATCTTTTACAAAGAAATTATTTAAATAATTGTAGTAAAATATGCATTTTTTAAAACTAGTATGCTACTGATCACTAAATATTTATACTTTTTTATGTAACAATTACATGGTTTACGAACATTTTGTAATATTTCTCAAGAGTTCCAAACATATGCTTGATATAGAATGTTTCAATTTGCATAAATTAAAGCTTTATTGGATCACAGATCAATTGTTTTAATCATTATTTTTTTGTGGATAAAATAATATTGGGCTTTTTTATTCATTATTTATCTTTGTAAATAATAAAACGCTACAAATAATCCTGCAAGAACTTAGGTACATTCATACATATTGCAGGATTTTTCTTTATAAAATTTATTTTTCTTGATTTGGGAATCTTCACGCTTTGAATCAAAATTAAAAGCCAACAATTTTTTCCATAAATCCTAGTCTTCTTAAAATAATTATTATATTTATTATATGATTTTCACCGAGATATATTTGTTCGAAAATTCGACTGTGCCACTTATTTTTTGTATGACAGTATATAAAGATAATTTAAAATCACACTTATCTGTTTTTATTATTTTAAATAAGTAGTACATACAAATACATAAAGTCGTAGTTCGTAGTAGTTCGTAGTTCGTAGTCGTAGCATAACAATAATTTTATAAGTTTTGTATGTTCCCATTTTTGTTTCGTGTCTACAGTAAATAATAAATGTGCTGCCATTGACAATTTTATAAAAGTTTTCCAAAGATATTACATTTCTTCTACTTTCGTATACATATACTTACAACATTGCACAATATAGCACAACATAGCATCATCGTAACATCGTCTGAGATTTACTTCTCTTTTCGCTTATTTTATTTTTTCTTGGTGTTTTCTTCTTCTTACTCCCCCCACCATCTTTTCCACCATGTAAAACTTTTTACACTTTATTTCTCACAACAAATAGTAGAAACATTTTTTCCGTTATATTTTATATAAATTCTTATATGAAACAACACTGTACATACTATAACTATTATTATTATCATAGTATTATTATTTTACTTTATATACATGGATCCCTCTCAAGTATATTCCGAGTATTGTAACAACAGTCACTATAGTCACTATTTAGTCGAAAACTCCAAGAGGCGACGAGGATACCGTACTTCCTGGACACTAGCAACCTCTGAGACCAATTCTACCACGATATGCGTGCTCAGCATTTGACATAATTAATATAATTTTTTAGTTGGTATTTTCGATAAAAGATTTATCTTTTATCATGAAACCCTAACGAGTAGGAGGGTCGCAGTGGTGTGCGCGGAAGGATTGGCCGTGAGGCACATCTGGAGCCGCCATCGGTGCAGATCTTGGTGGTAGTAGCAAATACTCCAGCGAGGCGCTGGAGGACTGACGTGGAGAAGAGTTTCGTGTGAACAGCCGTTGCACACGAGTCAGTCGATCCTAAGCCCTAGGTGAAAACCGATGTTAATGTTCGATGTGTTTAATAATATGTATAAAATAAATACAATATTATTAATGAATATTTAATAAATATGTATAAATATATACATCCATTGGGCGAAAGGGAAACCGGTTCCTATTCCGGTACCCGGCAGCGAAACCGTTTATAAGTCGGGCCCTCGTAAGAGAGTTCGTCAGGGTAACCTAAAAAGGCCTGGAGACGCCGTCGGAAGATCCAGGAAGAGTTTTCTTTTCTGCATGAGCGTTCGAGTTCCCTGGAATCCTCTAGCAAGGAGATAGAGTTTGGAACGCGAAGAGCACCGCAGTTGCGGCAGTGTCTGGATCATTCCCTCGGACCTTGTAAATCCAGGTGAGGGTCACGTGGAGGTGTCGCGCCGGTTCGTACCCATATCCGCAGCAGGTCTCCAAAGTGAAGAGCCTCTAGTCGATAGATTAATGTAGGTAAAGTCATCACAAAATTGATTTTCTCTTATTCCTGCCTCCTTCATCAATATTTCAGAAAATATGGTAGATATCGAAAAATTTGACACTTAATTTTCTAATCGAAAGTTCAAACAGAACGTCTAAAAGTACAGAACATGGTTAAATATGTGACTATTTTATGAACTAAATATAATTGTGTCCACGCTAGCAATATTGGATCAGTAAAAATGTATGTTTTAAATAGTATAGTTCTATTATGTGGAATGGTTGGCTGTTGGTCATCGAGTTTGGAGGATGTCTCCGTCGGTTAATGTCTCATCCTTCTATATTTTTCGAAATAAGTATGTTTTATTTTTATTTTTTTTATTTTACAAATGTTTTTATATTTTTATATTATTTATTTTGTTTATGTATTACTTTTTAACTTTTATTTGTTTATTATTTTATATTAATATATTATTTTTACTTTTTTTTTATTCAATTTATTTATAAAATACAAGTAAAAAGATTTTCTTACTAGATTGTATTTTATGAATTTTAATCGAAAAAACTGAGAAGTGTCGTGGGACATCCGCTCGGAACTATGTTCTTGTCGTATCTTCGTATAAATGTATCTCTTACTTTCTTACTCAAATTTATTTTGAATTTTTTGCTGGTTTGATCATACACATGTTCAATGTGGCTTGTAGTCGATTTGCTATAAAAAAAAACACAATTCCAAAAAAGTGGAAAGTATACAACAAGATAAAAATTATTTGAAAATACAAATAACTCTATGAACAATTTTAAATATTAGTTTTGTGGCACGCTACCTTGGAGGTTTAGTTTAATTGTGGCACGCTATCTTGTAAATGGTTTTTTTCCCCTCAGAATACTGTTTGCATTGCTGTGTATTAGTAATTTTAGGTTTAATTTTGGGTTCGTTTAAAATTGTTGGGCATTTGTTGGCTTTACCTCCTAACCAGCAAACAAAGATAAGGAACATAGTACCAATAAATGGGTGTTGAAAATTGATTAAGAAAGAAACAAATTCAATGATTTTTGAATCAATCTATCAACAAATAATATTTTGACTGAACACACAACTTTTGATTCTTTTGTGTGATGAGTTTGACATGACTACCAACTTACTTACTTACTTACACAGATAGTCTAGCTACACTAGTGACTGGCCTTAACTTAAGTTAAGTTAAGTTTAAGTTGAATGTTAAAATATAAAACAAGAGTAGGTATAGGTAGAGTAGAATCTGCACAAGTTTTTGTCGGTGTCGCGGCTGTCTTTGATGGACATGCATACATATATATCTACCATTTAAATAATTTATATTATGTACATTTCGATGCAGTTCAGTTTTTCATCCTAGGTAGGCATTGAATTGACGACGATCATCACAACAAAACAACAACGATATACAATAAATACTTAAACAGAATGGCTCTAACATATGGATCTTATACAGATCCTATAGTCTTTTATAGACTAGGAAAGTTTTTGCACTATGTAAGTAAACGCCAGTCAAATTAAAATGGCAAAACGCGATGTAAAGCTACTTTTTCGGTTATTTGAACTCATTAGGGAGTGTGAAACTACGTTTTGCAGAAGAAACTCACGGATTTCAAGAAGTAGGTAAACTTGGATATCTAGTAAGACTTATCTTCGATATCTACCAATTTTGACGACCGTCAACCCAAGCAGTTCTATAAATTTCACTTCTACTGGCACTCTTAAATTTCTTATGTTAAAAGACAATATGGAGCCTGACCTTAAACCATTTATGGAAGTTTCTGAGGTATATAATCACTATCAAAACATAACACGACTCAGTGATAATCATTTTAAATACATGGTAACATTTTTTGAGACACCATGTATATATGAGAGAAACAGATACATCAAGTACCCGACTAGAAATTTTTTCGTGATCCTTAGCAGGCCCGGACCAGGCATACCCGATCTGGACCAGATAAGGTATGTAACGCAGATGATGTACCTGGACCCGATCAGGAAAACCTTATCGGGACCTGATCAGGAAAACCTTATCGGAACCAGATCAGGCAAACTTTATCAAGACCAGATCAGGAAAACCTTATCGGAACCAGATCAGGCAAACTTTATCAAGACCAGATCAGGAAAACCTTATCGGGACCTGATCAGGAAAACCTTATCGGAACCAGATCAGGCAAACTTTATCAAGACCAGATCAGGAAAACCTTATCGGGACCCGATCAGGAAAACCTTATCGGGACCAGATCAGGCAAACTTTATCAAGACCAGATCAGGAAAACCTTATCGGGACCAGATTCGGAAATCCTAATCGGGTCCAAATCAATCATCTGCGTTACATACCTTGGCTAATCCAAATCCGGTATGCCCCGTCCGGTCCCTTTCAGAAATACGAATCTTTAGTCTTGTAAAAATTATTACACTATTATTATAATTAAAAATATTATTTATTATATATTAAAAATTTTTACACAGCAAAAAAAAAATAATTTTTAAAAAAGTGAACAAAAAAAAAGTTATTTATTTATTTTCTTATTTTTTTCTCCTGGGTACTCTGTGGCCATCCCAATCTTTAGCATTATTTAGCACTGACGATAAGGCTTGATGCAATTTGGTGTCAGGAATAATATCTTGATTTTTTTGAAATTTTTGTCTTACTGCAGCTAAAATAAACATACGATTAAGAAATAATTAATTAGTTATCAAAGAGAGTAATCCTGCACTATAAAATGACTTACATCCTTTTTATACAAGTGAAAAAATTTGTGTCTTTGAAAATTTTTTTTTTTGAGTTGCTTTTACTGCCACAAACGACAGTGCTACGTCTCTTGATATATATGCTCGAATAATATGTTACGAGTAATGGTATTTATTCCATCAAGACAATAGTGTAAACATTTATTCTGGAAAAGAAAATTTATTTTAATTATCTGTGATTATAAAATTATAATGATGATATCAAGTATGACAACTTCAACATTGTCAGAGTCACTATATTAGATCTTTCTTATATTTATAAAATCAATATCTCCTCAAAATTTCTAACTTCTCTCATTAGCGATTTTGGCTGGGCATCGATATATATCAGTCGCGACATTGGCTATTCCTCCTCCAGATTATTTCCCCCAACTTAAATATTTCTGATATTAAATAATACTGAAAATACTGAATAATTTTCAAAAAAAATTCATCAAAATCGGAGCTGTTATTGAGGACTCCTGACTAAAAACATATTTTGTTGCGACTATAAGATTGAATTTAAAACGAAAGACTTGATTATTACGCCAGTAAAATCTTACCAAGAAAACAGCTAAAATCACATAGCGCGATGTAAAGCTACATTTTTGATATGTAATTCCGACCCCTTAGGAGAGTGTAAAACCACACTTTGCAATCAAAAAAGAGGTTGTGCTACCGGCGTAATAAAATTTTTGGACTTTTTTCAGTTCAATTCAAAAACAATGAGCTTTTGGCAAGAGCTGCTAGTATCATTTGGAAAATAAACTAAATTTGGAACAATTTAAGCCGACCCACAGTTCCGCATGTCTAATACTTTTTGGGAGATGAAGCTTGAAAAATTTCAAAAAGATAAAATCAAACAAACAAAAGATTATAGTTAATTAATAACTTAATATTTTATACTAACCTTGTATGATTTACGTAATTAAACTTAAAAACGAAGCTTTAAACACAACACAAATTTATAAATAACCTAATTGTTTCGTTTATTCAGTTTTTTATCAAACTTATAAATTTCACTTATAATTTATTAAAACTCTTGTTGTTAATGTTCAAACTTGTTAATGTACATTTGCTAACTAGTTGACTTATATTTTTTAATTATTAGTCGGGTTTAATTAATAAAAGACCGCATGGATTTCATGATTTTTATTCAATGTCAATATACCTAACCTCATTCTACATTCAATCACCGGCATAATTTAATATATCTTATTCTTTATGCCTGACCTATATGTGTACATATCATATATTCATGCCTGAGATACACTCATGCCTGACACTTGTCACTTGTATATAAGTATATACATTTAAAGTAAACATACGATGAATACTTGCAAATAAACAGGTTTGTGTTTGTCTAAATAAATGTTCTAAACAAAAATAATATATTCACATAAAGTGACCACATGTTTGACTATCCTTTCCAAAATATAATCTACCCAAAAAGGACAAGATTCAATTTTGCTTATATTACAAATTGATAATACTTATTTATACTTCTTCAGGTGAAAATAATATTACAATTACTGGGCAAACACTAAAAAAGAGAAAACCAATTTACAACTCTCCATGTTCATCAGAATCATTAAATATGTGGAAAGTGACTAGAAGAGATTCCAATATTATCACTTGTTCATTAACTAACATTGAGAAAAAAATGATTTGTATTGACCTAAGTACAAATCAAAAAGAAAAATTGTATGTAATTCCTTTACTTCATACATGAAACACTCGCATAAAAAAATTTTTTGTGTGTATTTTTCAAATTTATGAACATGAAATGTAATCCTAAGTTTATGATATCGATGTACCTTAAAAAAACGTTTATTTATCAAAAATTAAATTTATTATTATTACTATAATTATTATTTCACTAGACCAATTATATTGAACGATTAGATTCACTAAAATTTTATATGAAAAATATTTTGAATTGAATTAAATTATCATTTATTCCATTATAGACAAATGAATCTTAATCTGATCTGAAACAAATACAACCTAACTCATGGTATCAATATGGCATGATGTGAAACATGTCATATACTTGATTATCTTTTATATTATGATAACTGTATCTAGTCCTGATTCGGTCCTGATGCAGTATGCCTTACCATATACTTGATTAAATTTTACATCAGACTATCCTCATCTGGTCCAGACCTGGTCCTGATGCAGTATGCCTTACCATACTTGATATAATTTTAGATCAGGCTATCCTCATCTGGTCCAGACCTGGTCCTGATGCAGTATGCCTTACCATACTTGATAAAATTTTACATCAGGCTATCCTCATCTGGTCCAGACCTGGTCATGATGCAGTATGCCTTACCATACTTGATAAAATTTTACATCAGGCTATCCTCATCTGGTCCAGACCTGGTCCTGATGCAGTATGCCTTACCATACTTGATTAAATTTTACATCAGGCTATCCTCATCTGGTCCAGACCTGGTCCTGATGCAGTATGCCTTACCAGACTTGATTATATTTAACATCAGGCTAACCTCATCTGGTCCAGATCTGGTCCTGATAAGGCTTACCGGATATGGCTAGCCTTATTCTATCCTGATCCGGGCCAGATACATGATCTGGTTGAACCTTACTTATTTTCTAGTCGGGTATATGGTGATTTGGACTGAAAGACATAAAATTCACATTTTACCATAAATATCTACCACAACAAGAATAATAATCATGGATTTCCAATAAAATAACATGGATTCTAACTTTAAATTTACAAATTGTAAATGAAAACTCGTATTGTATTTAGGATAAAATTTCATCGAAAACTAAAATTATTTAAATTTTCAATGAAAGGTACTGATTCTCAAAAAACAATCGATTGTTTAATCAACACTGTCTATATATAGTATTTCAACAATTAATTTAGTCAATTGTTTGTTTTCACTTGTTCAAAGTAGCTTTCAATTCATTCGAGAGTTCCCGTTTTTTTATATTAACATTCATTATTATTTGAATGTAACTGTTTCGGGATATCTTACATCAGATATGTTTGCATGATATTCCCATATATTCAACCATTCTTAGGTAATTTAATAATTTTCTGTCAATCATAAAATCAGTTAGTTAGGCAATATATAAGTTTAATTTATTAATTATAATTTTTTTTGTATTAAAAGTGTGAGAAAATTTTTGGATCAATAAAGTTTTTTACAATATAATTATTAACTAATTTAAACATGATTAGTTTGTAGCGTTAGATAGGCCCTTCTTAACAAAACTTAATTTATTTAACAATAGTTTGCTTCTAAGATTATTTATTATATATACAAATAATGTTTTTATTTATTATATTATATAAAAAATTGTATACGTTTTGAAGTTTTTAATCTAATTTTACAAATAATATAAATAGTTTATTGAATATTATACTATTTACTTATTGATATTGATTTTCAATTACCAAATTCTAATTTCATACTTTGTTAACAAAAATTTATTACAATCGAAATATATTAAAAGAAACATAGGAACTTGGAACACATAATAAAAATGTAACGGATGATCAAAATAAAAAAATAAAAATTAATTATTCAAATCATTACAAGAAAATCCATAAATTTAACAACCTGTGTTTACAGTGATGATAAAGATCTGAGGGGATATTATTTAAGGATGATTTCTAAATTGACTGACACTACATTTGACTCAAAATGCGTTTTATTTTATGTATAGTAAAGTTTAATGGTTAATTTCTACATTTATCCCTCTGTAGTAAGAAATGTGCACATACATAAAACTTCTTGATATATTGTTTATTTAATAGAATGCAAATGTGACTGATACTACATACGAGTCGCGTTTGAGAATGTATTAAAACTTTGAATATCTTCCTTTATGCAGTATTTTTGTTTTTAAATTGTATCTGGGGCCAAATTACATAAAACAAATTACTGATACTACATAACGTGACTGAATTCCATCTTCTGGGTAGTCCATCTTAAGAACCAATCTATCGACTTCATTTTTTTTACCATAGTTGAAGAGATAATTGTTTGCCCATTCAAATGAAGTAGACAATGCCATAAAATTTCAAAGATAGACGACACAATGGATCCATGTTCTGTGTAATCTATCTTAAGAACCAATTCGTGGTAAACTTTATCATGGAATCACCTTTAAAGTTGTTGTTTCACTATGGCATTGAGGGTATTGAGGCTATTTTAATACAATTACTTTTGTTTACTTTTTTCATAAAATTGGATCAAGAATATGTTGTTAAATTCACTTATATTCACTTAAGAAACATACTGTATTTAATATAATTATTTAAAAATCATTAATCCTTGCATGTAATACATAATTAACTATTATCTTAATTGTTTAACATGTATATTAAAAATTAAAAAAAACAAAGATTGAATATCACGATGTTATTTAGTAAAAAGGCCATTGAACGAATTAAAAACTAAACTAAATAAAATAAAATTGTTTTATATTTATTTATTTACGCAAAATGTAATATGTATAGTAATTAAAATAATTATGAATTTGATTCAATAAATATTTGCTTCCTAGTGAAATTTTTCCACCGTGAAAAATCACGGTTTACAACACCCACTAGCCATCTATGTATAAGTAAAATGAAAGGCTAAAGAAATATCTTAATTAAAATATCATCAATGTTTATGTAATTGATATTAGTTGATAATTGGCATTGTGACCATGTACTTTTAAAAAAAATAAACTTGAACATTTTCAAATTAAAATCATTTGCATATTATAAAGTATACAGCGCCGGCCTACTTCTGCCGGATTCGACAGTATATTTAAATTTCGAATATATTCCTCTATGGAAGAGTTATGATTTTAAATTGTGTCTGGGGCCAAATTACATAAAACAAGTTATTGGGAAATGGTAAAATAAAGAACCTTGGTATTTTAGAATATTATAAGAAAAAATCGTTTCTGACACTACAGAACAAAGCGTGACTGACACTACCGTTACTTTAAATTGCAATCAAAAACAGTATTTTTTTTCCATTCATGGTATAATTTTTCATACAGTAAATTTTGCAAAATGGCCCATCATAGCTCCGACACATAACGACCAATACAAATACAGTAGAATCTCGATAACTTAAACCTCGGTAACATAAAAACCTCTGTTACTTCAAAAAATACTATGTTCCCTTCCCATCAGAGCCCAAAACCTCTATAACTTAAAATACGCAACCTCTATAACTTAAATAAATAATCTCTGTATAGGCCCTCAGTAACTACATAGAAACATGTACATACCTCTATATTAACTAGGGTACATAGAAACATGTACATACCTCTATATTAACCTTTACCTAACATAGACACTTGATAACTTAAAACCTCTATAACTTAAAATATTTTGTGTTTCCCTTGGACTTTAACTTATCGAGATTCTACTGTATTTATATAAAAGTATAAATAATTATTTTTGAGATTACGTTTTCATATAAGTACTGGCATAAAACAAGATGAACATAGAGGTAGATATTAAAAAATTAACTAGAAACAAAAGAAGATATCATTTTAATGGATTATACACGTGCGAAATATTCATGTACGATTATTTACTTCACTTCCTTTTTTATACTTTAATACTCCTAGTTTAATATATTTAATTTACTGTGAATAATATTTATTCATTGTAATTATTTAACATATCTATAAAATATTGACCATCATTATACATGCTTACTTAATTTTTACCCCACCACAGTGCATCAAAATGGAAGGTTACCTTGTGAATCTCGAATGTTTCCTCATAATAGCAAATTTGGAGACACAAAATTTTAAGTCATTTGTTATTTTATTTCTATAGGGTAAATGTTTTGTTAAAAAGACTACTATTTGATAAGCATTGAAGAGTTTCGAGACCAAAACGAAAGTGTTACCGTAAATCTGAAATTTTGAGCGTCAATTAATGAGTATTTAGCACGCCTTTTGTATAATTTGATATAAGTAGATTCTCTGTACGGTTTACGAGAAATTATTAAAATCAGCCGTAATCATCCTTTTACTTTTGTCAAAAATTCATATCATATAAACACTGACTTTGATAGTTAATTTCTCCTAAGTCGTTCAAAAAATCGATATGAATTTTTCACGTATATATAGGTAGGTTTCTGCCTTTACTTTCACTATATATTATTATTAGTAGATAATAATGATAATATTTTTTTTTCACAAAATAAATTAATGATATTTAATAAAAAATTAAAAAATGAAAGAGCAAAAGAAGATAATTTTTATGTTAAATAGTTCATCATGTTTATAATTATTATTTGATCAAATTTAATGATAATGTGTGAATGAGATAGATGATAAAACTGTAAATACCTATAATATTCATGTACTACACATTTAATATTAACTATAACTATAGATAGTGTCAGTGGCGGAGCTGAACTATCAAGTGTTTCTTACTCTGATTTCTTTTCTGAAGTGCTTGTTTCAGAACAAAATAGATCATCTAGGTAAATATAATTCAAAAATAGTAATGGAGAATTGGGCAAAACATTTATAATTGTACTGTAGCTTTTAATTAGAAGGAGGGCAAAAGAAAATTTTGGATGGGCAAATTAATCTAATTAACATTTATGAATCATCTGTCAATAACTTTACGAAGCTAGTCCTCTTGTATTTAAAATATTTATTGTATTTTATTGTTTCATCGTAAAAAGAAATAGACAGCTAATGTTTAAGCAAGAATCAATACCTTAAAAGTTTTTCTAATAGATATTCCTTTTCTATGGGAGTCTAGTGACGTCTTCAACTACTAATGAACTATTTCAGCCCTTATTTTGGCCGTAATATCTACACTATTTTCCATTATATAACAATTAAAACAGGATAAAGCAAATATATCTAAGTGATGAAGTAAGCTGAGTTTAAAGTTCTGATATCCGTTAAGTATCTTTAAAAGTGTGACCAATCACCCGGTATGACTATGCAAAAATTCAAATCGATATTCGTATAAAAATGAAAACATGAGGGTGTCCTTATCTTAAATGCGACATAAGATTTAAAATAGTATACCTCTGCAAGAGTCTTTCTCGAGGCATTGTACGAGTGCCGAAGCAATAAAAGCTACGCCACTGAATAGTTAGGAATGATGCTTTTTATGTATTCTATCTAATAATATTATACACTTGGTTACGGATGATTGAACTCTTTTTATTCGTACACGGGAGAGAAAAAAAAAGTATATGGTAATAATAATAAACGAATAAATTCAACAAAGTTCAATACGTAACACCAATGAATCAAATTTTAAGAATAGGTACACTAAATTAAAAAAAAAACTATACATTCAAATTGTTACACATCTTCTTTTTTTGTTGTATTACCGATAGATTTTCTATTAATTAAATTATATTAACAATAGTTTATTGAAATCTTAACACACAATAATTGGTTAATTTCTTAAGTCATCGACACAAATATATTAAACACAAATGAAACCAGCAGTCTTTATTTTATTTATAACAGCAGTCCTCAATATTTTGTATTAAAACACGGCCTTTTACGTCACTTTAAATTAATACAAAATCAATACAAATAAAAATGAAATTCCTCTGTCTGATTTTGATTTTTTTGTTTCGTTTGCTAGGTAATCCCATGGAGAGTGTTTTTAGCTACGTATCAAGCGCGAGTTTACGGTTCCTTATGCGAAACAACTATTAAATAGACGATGATCCACAAAATCGGTTCAGTTTGGAAAAAAAACTTAAAAGATAAAGATTATTTAATGTAAAGTGTTCTCAGATATGATTCAAGCGAATGAATTCATTACCGCACTAGTACAGTAATGGACTATTTTTCCCACGCATACTGAGTAAGAAAAGTCGTTCTTATATCACGAGCGTAGATAAATGAATGTATTTGTAGTGTGGTATCTATTTTGTCTATTCATAGTTCTATTAATAAAAAAATATTTTAACTAACTTAAAGTTGGTTAATATTAAATTAAATCAGTCTTACTTGAACTATTATTATTAATTCAATCATTTTATATACAAAACTAATTCATTTATAAAAAGCTATAGATTAATTGATAATTAGTCAATGAGTTGAGTCGCATCATGATTTGGAATATGTTAATCGATTATTCACTGTCTACACAAAAAATTTATTTTAAGAAGAATTTATTATAACTTTGTTTTGCTGGATAATTGTTTTGTTAATCGATTGATTACTAAGCAGTACTGTATATTATCAGAAACTCTTCAAAGAAATCTTATAAAAATTTAAAGCACTTAATTTTACATGTATTTGTCAGATATAAGAATTTTGATCAATCAATCGTCAGAATTTCTTTTGTAGCGACACTTCTGGTGTATAAATATAAACAAAAAACAAATTTATTTAATAATTAGAATAATTTTAATCCACTTGACCTTCAATGTAAATAGAAATAATTTTAGTAAAATAATATGTATTTGTAACAAAATATTGAACAAGTTGTTAACTTGTTTTTTATTACCTGTAATTACATAATAAGTAAATAAAACTGTAAAATTTTTAATTTTAACTTTATGTTCTGAAAATGATCAAATAGATTTTTTGGTTCAAAAATTTTAAAAAAATGGATTATGCAAAAATAAGTCAAGAGAATTATTAAAATTAAAATCGATCTCTCGAAGAATGAAGATATGTTTGATTTATATGATTAAAACTTAAGTAATTTTGATACATAAATTCAAATGATGACTTATTAATTCAATTTAATAAACATAACTAACTATAAGAAGCATATACTTTTAAACTTGATAAAATAATAGGTTTGTAGACATATTGTGACCTGTCTTGACTCTCTATATTCTGACCAACACACATACATACAGGTAGGTAAAGGTGTATGATTAAATATATTTTACATTATAGGTACAATATATAATATAGTACGTATGTATTTATACGTCCTTAATATTATTGCAAACTAAAATTTATTTTTTTTAATTCATCCAATTAAATTTCATACAAAATTATAATCTTAACGTTAATATGCATCAATCTATTTCTCATGGATATTAAATAATTTGAATATAATTTCACTTTTAAGTAGAGTTTATGAAATATTATCATCATTTTAAAACAGATGGCTGATGATGAACATTCTTTTTTTAACACCCGTACCAAAAAAAAGAGGTGTTGTAAGTCTGATCGCTATTTGTGTTTGTCTGTCTGTGGCATTGCGTTTCACTTGAAGATAGTTTATGCAATTAGCAATAAGAAAAAAAAGTAAATTTTTCCCTGAGTAATCTAAGGTACTGGAACAATACTTGGGTTGAGTTGAGTTGGGTTGGGCAACTAAAATGTAGAAAACACTTGAGATGCCTACTCAACTCTACCTCAATGTAGATACCTACCATGAGATATATCTTTGAGATACCTTGAATTTGACATTGTCTCTTAGGATGAATTAAAAATCACCTTGCATTCAATACTGGTAAAACATAGAATAACACTCTGAGTTAAAAATTTGTTCTGAATAAGAAAAAATCGTGTTTTCGAGAATACTTTTGGCAGAAATTCAATGCGAAAACAAGGGGCTTTTTGCTATAAAATAAATGATCTAAATAAAAAAAGACGATAAAATCCTAATTTAAGATAACTCATTTTCTGAAAGATTTTTCAGACAGTAAATATTTGATTGTGACTTGTTTTGATCATGTTTAAACACAATTTCTCAAAATTTTAAGTTAATAGTTCCTTTTTTCTGTAGCGACTAAACAACCTTAATTAAATATAAAATATTGGTTAAAATCGATGCATATAATTTATATAGTTAAAATCAAACTTAATTAAAATTTGTTTATAAACAGCTATGAATGCATATATTTATGAATATAATATAAAATATGATTATAATAAGAAATCCATCCATATTCTAATTAATATGACCTCCTACATTTTAATATACTTTTTTTTTTTTTAAATAATAATAAAAATAAGATCAGGTCGATCTGATCAACCTGAACGAACGGTTATATACATTATAGTATTATAATATAGTATACTATAATATTATAGTATTATATGTATATCAAATAAATGAATATTCAAACAAAATATGTGATATACTTTTAACAGGTTCAAAAAAACACTCCATCCAAATTTTGTGTGTTTGTGAGTTTGAAATTAAGAGATCGTATGACAGTGGAAAAATTGTATGTTTTATTTTCTTGTTTATATTCGAAGATGGGTGAAATTTGTTGCAGCATGTCAAATATAATCGGTTTAAGAATGTATGAGCGCCTGGGTAATGTTCGATAAAAACCTTGATTTTTTTTATGTAGTTGTACTAAGTCTGTATCAATCCAGAAAAATTTAGGGATGATGGGGAGGGGGTGTAAGCCAAGGCAGATATCGAACCATAATATTCTTATTTTTCGTCTATTTTCATAAAGTTATAATTAAATTCTTCAATTCCAAGTTAAAAATAAGCTACTAATAATTACAACTACAAGTCTAAACTTACCTTGGTGCTCGTACTTCCTTAATCATTGATAACATTTCGAAAATTTCGTTTTCTAATATTTCTAAGCGTTACAAACTTGAGACTAAACTCAATAAATACTCTGCATTATTTCTAATAAACAAAAAGAATCGGAATAACTGTATTCAAAGATATATAACATTTTTTTGAGCATCCTTGTATTTATAGATCCATAAATACCCAGATAGTTAAGAAATCGGTGAGTTTATTGGCTTGCAGCAATGTGAAAAGCCTCAAGGTATTTTTAACTTGAACCTATATATGCTTCTTCTTTCTTCTACTAGATCTAGCATAAAATATATGAGCATACAGATACAGTGCAAGACATATTAAATAAATTTAAATAACTAAACTTGAAATTTGTTTCTCAAAAACACTTCGTTCTAGAGACACTGATTTGGGTAATGTTACAGATCCATTGATATGAATAATAGATAATAAACAATTCAGATTTACTTAAATTTGTACGAATATTTTGACTTTATAGTCCAGAGTCGTCCCTTTCTGACATAGTATCTGACTGACTTCATAGTCAGAAAATACAAATAATTAAGTTGAGTTAAAATTATGTGGAGGCTATGATTTACAAAGTTTAAGAATATTTAACGGCGAAATATTTAAGGAATGTGCAGTAATGTAAAGTTTTTCGTTCATTTAACTAATAACATTATATTTGACTGTACCTATAACTATTAAAGTTTGATATAAGAGGTGCTTCTCAACTCTCTGCTATAGTACACAGTACAAGTAAAGTAAAGTAAGGTAAGGTAAGCAATATAATATAATATTTTTGTTTATTCGTTAGATGATACAATATAGATATGACTGGTGAAGGCTTTAGAACTGAACTGAACTGAACTGAACTGATATTATAATAATAATAATGATTGTAGGAGGCATGCACTAAAACGTGATCATAGTAATTAATTGCCCAGTACAGACCCATTCATCTTATGCTTGTTTAGTTTATAATAATCATAATCATAATCATAATAAATATACATATCTTTACAAACAACAAAAATGAATATTATTATACTTATTATTACTTACAATAATAGAAGATTCACTAATAATCATATTTTTTGATTATTACCAATCTATATATTATTAATTTATTTATTCATATTTTTATGATATTAATTACTTTTTATTAAGGTAGTACGACCATATTTTTACCTTACTTTCAACTTTGATGATGAATTTTGTTACAACTTCATGAATGTAGACGAAAAATAAGCATAACATTTTTCGATATATGCCTTGGTTTTCGAAAAATCGAAAGCTAAACTCTAAACAAAATTTTCATTATTTTAAAAATTACTCCAGTATAAAATGAAAGAAGTTTCCTTATTTGTGAACTTCAGTTGATAAAATATTGGGGCATAACCTTATGTTTCTTGATCCTGTATAATTAACACTTAGATAGAAAGGCACGTATATAAATAAAAGTTATTAAAATATATACAAACAAACATATTTTCATTTCCAAAAGAAGACATTTTCGCTTCTAAGATTTATATACGTTTCATAATATAAAAGAACACATATTCAAAAGCATTTGTTTTAGCACAAACATACAACGCATTCAAAAAGTATGAGAACAAGAAAATGGTAGATAAGGTACTTTAATAGTTTGGAAAAACGAGTTCTTTTACAGTTTCAATGTTTTTTGAATAATCTGTATATACTATACATATACATTTATAAAGAGTGTACCTCGAAAAAATATACACACTTTGAAAGCCTATTCGTCCAGAAGTTGAAGTTTATGTCAAAAAGATACTAAGCACTAAGTAGTTATCCAAAGCACATAGTCAAGATCTTTTTGAAGGCTGCCTGGATACGTTTATTTAGGTTGGGTACAATTAAGAAAACCATGTGAATGCTTTGAAACTCTGATATATTTTACAATTTAATACAGATTTTTTACAATATATTTTTAGTAATGTTAGTATTAACTGGCATGAGCCGCGCTTGTATGAACTGCTTTATTTTTATAGCACAGTCTTATTTACAATGATCATAGCTTATTAATAATGAGTTTTAAATTAAAGTGAAATATTCAAATTAAGATGAGAATTTCTGTAGGGTATAAAAAGTGTAATGGGTATTTTTAACTTTTCCAAAATAGTTGAAGCACACTATTAAAGTTTGCAAATCTTATTTTCGTGGACACATCCTATATATTTCATTTTTGTATACAACTGTATATGATCTGTATTCGCGTATCATATTTTTTCATTTAGCTTGAAAAATGATATACACCTTACCTTGCTTCTTGCGTCTTGCTTGCTATATTTATTTATTTATTTATTTATTTTTTTGTTTTGTTTCCTATGCTTCTTCTTAACTTGAAGATTCATACATGTAATGAATTACAGAAAGTTTATGTATTATGATATGGTGTTATATATATTAGGAGCAATATTTTAAGGAATGAGGAGTCAGTACCTCTATCTATCTATGTATGTGAGAGTTCGAATATAAGATACATTTTAGATAGACGACGACTCTATCTAGAGATAATTCAATGTATAATGATAGTGATATCTACTATACAATAATCAAAAAACCGACCATTTTCACCTCGGTCACCTAGGAAACTAAAACTTTTTCAAGCCATTCAGCTTGCCATGAACTCCAAGAATACGCAAAAATATTTTTATAATTTGTCAATTTATATTATTTGTCATAATTTAGTAGAGTCATTAGAAGTTAAAGATAATAGAGATAATTAGACTAAGATTATTTTTGCGAGATCAAGATTAAACACTAGACTCAACTTTATAATGCTAAGACTCAATTCTGTAAGACCAAGGCATATTTTTGCAAGACCAAGACTTAAAGTAATAATGCAAGACCAATACCAATATTCAATCCCCAAGATCAAGACAACTACGGTCTTAACTGAAGACACAAAATTTTGATAGGTCTCTCAGTGAATATGACATGCATTAATAATGTGATACCTACGAATTTCATAAGGATCAAAATTTGGGAAATCATCTCTACATCCCCGTATATATATTTGTATGATATGTATTTATTATATTAGCAGTCAGAGCGTGCTAGCGTAGCTACTATAGCTTGCGAATACTACATACATATGCTTTATATTAAGGGTAAAACTTGAAATAACGTCGCAAATAATGAGTTCCGGACGTGACGTCATTATAACTCGACCATGTTATTTATTTCATCCTATACATGTATCCAAATACCTGTATATACTGTAATGTAACGTACAAGTTCAGTTATGGCTATGATGATGTACCTTTCTACCTATAAATAATATTGTTATTTAGAACAATACTTAATAAAACAAATTTCAAGTCATTTTACGAATTTTTATTCATTAAATTATTTTACCAACAAAAATACGAAACTTACTTTACGAAATAATAATACTTCGAACAAATGATCGAAATACACGCACTTGGTTATCAATATTTTATTTAACCGAAGAAAATTAAAAGATTTATTTACAATTTAGTTTGGGATATTGCTTCTTACCAGTAAATTTAAATAAGAAAAAAATAGTTTTTAGAATAAAAGACTTATATGGGTGATTTCATGAAAAAGTGTACTATGAATGAAAGTGTACCATGTAGAATTCACCATAAAACTATATTAAAACTAAAATCTTTATCATGATAATATTCATAATATGACGCAAAATTAAACGCATTTTGGGTCAAATGTAGTGTCAGTCACATATGGAAGCACCCCGATAGACCTTTTTATTCGGAGTTTTACAATATTATCTTGAATGACTCTTCTCCCAAGATAAATAATATACCATGTAACTAATATTATTTATTGTAAATATCCCCCAGATAAATAATTGGCATGTGTGGTAGGTAGGTATTATTATTATTATTATTATAGTGGTTATAATATTTAAATTATTTTTTGAAAACAAACATTTATCACCTAATTTACATAAAACATTTGAATCAATCAACTAATAAATTATTATCATATTAAAATTATTTTTATTTATGCATATGGGTTTCTTTACAGTACAACTATTCTAATACATACACTAGAAAATTAAACGAAAAAAATTTAAATAACTTTAATAATTGTCAATTGTTATAAATGTAGCGCTTACTTCTTTATTTACAAGATATTTTTCTGAAAATTTAAGATATAAATTTTAAAACTAAAATATTTGTTTTGTTTGTGAAAGAGTTCAATTTTAAAGCTTCTTTTACTTTATACTGTGTGAATTGATTGTAATATTATAGTTTAAAAAGACATACGTCTGATTTAGTAGGCAATCCAATATGTGCGTACATTATCTAAATTTGATTTTATCAGGATATTTATTATGACATAACATTAAATTTCCTTCTATTTACTTTAAATTATCTCTATTATCTTTAACTTCTGATGACTCACTTTCACAACTCTTTATTATTTTAAATGAAAAAAAGTATTTTCAAAATTCATGGTAACCTGAGTCAATTGATAAAGTTTTGTCAAAGAACTATGCTAAATGAAGTATTATTAAATAGGTAACTAATAGATAAATCGAAGTAAATCAACGATTTTACCTGGGGTGATACATATTTAAACCTTTAAAGAACCTTAAGGGTGATACACACATCTCATTTACTCTATTTAGTGTATTTAATCTTACTTCAATTAAGATGTTTTACTGTATAAATTTTGTATAGACATAAAACGCTTATGAATAATAATTATACCCGTATATATTTGTGCCTTTAAATAATTTTGATATATGCATATATAGATGTTAATAAGAGATTATTCAAAATATTTTAAATTATTTGGGGAACAAAAAAATTGAATACAGTTTTTAAGGATGTATGTTAATTAACTGATCGAATTAAACCCAATAATTATAAGATATAAGAATGAGGAATTTTTGTATCCATTACTTATATTTTTTAATTAGATACAATTCAAATTATTTATAACATACCGTTTCAAAAACGAACTCATGAAATTTTATTCAAATTGAAAATTCCTTCAGTTGTTTTTTTTGAGTTATTTTTGTAACATGCTCTTCGATATAACTGGATTCTCAAATGTTGGCAAGAAAAAGTTAAAAATACGAATTTGGACATGGAAATCAACAACTTTTTCAAAATATTAAGAATCGGCCCTGTTTGCCAATTTGTAGTAGAATGAATTTTAAGTTCTTATTTCGGCTAAGTATCTTAAAAAGTGTAACCCATCTCTCTATATGAGCAAAATTTCACATTGATATTCCTATAAATAACGAAACTATGAAGGTGTCTTCATCTTAAATGCGACACACTTTATAAAAAATGATCGAATGACAAAAAGTAGTCAAATATTCTGGGTCTGATGTCTTTCAGAATCCCAGTAAATAAACTGAGAAATATAAGTATGCCTTAGGTGTGCTATATGAAATAACATTTTTTTTAAATATGTTAATGAGTTAATAAAATAAATACTTACCATTAATAAATACTTTTAATATGAACAAGAATAATGAATAATGAGCAAGTTACATAATAATTTAATATTTAAAAAAAAATTGAAATAAATTTTATTTAAATTTTTTATTGAATAAATATATAAAATATCATTTAAATAAAAAACATACATAATACGTTTTTTATATGCTATGATAATTATTGCATAATTCATTTGCAAATATGTTTATAGATATATCTTATATATATGTTATTACTCAAGCAAGCCTTTTTCTGTCTTATTTCCAACAAAGTTGGTAGCTATAAAATTAAATTCTTTAAATTATAAAACAAGCATTTGTCTGCTTAAATTAATACCTTAAATTTTCATAAAAATATGTTAACAAAAAAAGAAGCATCACTTTTATAATGGACGAAGGTACGAAAGGAACATAGTTTCTACCAGGTATACCACGACAGTTTTTGTTCTCTTTTTATTTTTAACCGACTTCAAACAAAAACCGAGGAGGTTATCAATTCGACTGTTTTTTTTTTTTTTTTTTTTTTTTTTTTTATGTTTGTTACCGCAGAACTTTTGACTGGGTGAACCGATTTTGATGATTCTTTATCTGTTTGAAAGCTGGTGCTTCCCATTTGGTCCCATTTCATTTTGGTCTAGTTCTGACAACGCCATCCATGAGAAAATCATAAAAGTCTTAAATTTTCATTAAGTATGCTCGACAAGAGGACGAATAACTCAATATCACTTCGATGATTCTTTTTTTAGTGAAAAATTAGTTAGTGTACTTCAGATTCACTAAAAATCACAAAATAAAAAAAACTTTTAACAAAAGAAAACCGACTTCAAAAGAAAAATTTTTCCAAAACAAATTAAAATGCACTAAAAAGTAAACAAATAATGATAATATAATGGAGTTAAAATTATTGTTATTTTTGGAGTCGGTGGCAGCCAAGGAAACAAATCTGACAGAACAGTTTGCTACATTAGCTTGGCTGACACCGACTCCAAAAATAACAATAATTTTAACTCCATTATATTATCATTATTATTAGTGACTTTTTGATTCTTATTAATGGTACTCAAAAATAGCATTTCAGTACAATTGTATATGTCTTTAACAAGGTGTTGAAATTCCAATATTGTGTCCTGCATTTAATTTTTAAGGTTTCTTTTAAAATACAACTATTTTTATATCCAAAGTGACTTTAATATTAGTCACGTTTTGTTCTGTAGTGTCACTCACGATTTGTTTTTCTAATAAATTTGATTCTTAAATTTTTAAGATTCTTTATTTTACCATTTTTTAATAATTTGTTTTATATAATTCGACTCCAGACACAATTTAAAATCATAAATCTTGCATAGAGGAAGATATTCGATGTTTAAAAACACTCTTGAATGCGACTTCCTTTTGCTTGTAGTGTTCGTCACATTTAAAATTACCAAAACAGCAAATTGATATCCTAGTAGCTTCGACATTACCAAGTAGAATCGTTGGATCAAAAGCTGCAATTTCCTTCTTTTCATAAAATTCACATATAATTAAATATTTTTTATAAAAATATAATTTGTCTGTTAATGTCCATAATTAACAGTGCATTGCAAATAGAATGCAATTTATACAAATACAATTTATTTGTCATGATTTATTTTTTTATTATTCACTTTTAAATAGTGCACAGAAATTAAAATTTATTTATTTATTAAAAATAAATAATATTAATGTGTAGCACTTACTTGTACATCACAACATATTAAAATTGTTATTATTATTATTTGATTGTAAAAACGCGTTACGCATGGTATATGCAAAATAATTATTTTAATCCTATACGTATGTAAAAAATTTATTATACTCTGTATATATGCAATATATATCAAGGTATACTAAGTTTAGTGCCAAGTTTGTAACGCTTAAAAATATTGATGCTACCAACAAAATTTTGGAACTAGTGTCTATAAAATCACCTAATTTGTTCATATTCGCCCGTCTGTCAATAACGATAACTCAAAGTATCAACCTGAAATTTTTATAGCGTGCTCACGGCGTAATAAGAATTGAGTTGTTAGAGTTCATAAATGAGACACATAAGTCATTTGGGTCTTGGGTCTGCACTCATTTTGTGTTAGAGATAGAACGAAAGACGTAAAAAATTATTCCTTATATAAGAAAAAATAAACGTTTGAAACATTTCTTCGTAAAAATCACTGTAAAACCAAAACTATAAAATCTAGGCAGTTGAAAATTTACATCCAGCTTCAACTAGCGGTCTTGAGGAAGATTCCCGAAAAACAACAAAAAATTACTTTGAAAAGTTTTCGAAATTTGCGAAAACCAAAAAGATGGTGGCTTTCAAGTTTTCTAATACATTTCAAATAGTGCATGCACTGACAATAAACACTTTCTATACAGAGTATTTCAACAATTAACTCAATCAATTATTTGTTTACACTTTTTAATTTATATCATAAAAACATTGCCTATAAGTAAAATGCTATCATACAAGCCGAATTATAAAACTGTGAATAATTAAAAAACGTGTTAATAAAATAGGTAATATCCTTTTTACACCTGTTTGAATGATCATAGGTATAACACATCATATGATCTATTATTTATTACTTGTTCCAGTGATAATTTAAATGCGTATCTACTTTTTATGATTACCTATCATTTTAAAACATAACGATCTTAATATACCTACACTAATTATGTACGCAATATAATTATTACTGAATATAATTTGAAATCAGCAAAGTGTGAGCGTTTGATTCACACCTTCGCCTAATGCCTCCCACGAGAGTCCACACTTATGTATATATTCAGTGCCCGATCCAGATGCCGGAGTGGCAAATATGTTAGGCGACAAATCCTTAAATTATTATATACAGTAATCTCGATAATCGGGACTCAATATGATCAAAGTTATTTCGAAAACTGGAATTGTATGGAAAGATTCATTATACAAACTTGAGACTAAACTTGATATATTTCATAATATGTGTATACATGATAAATAATTTAACTAACTTTACAAGATTAGTGTGTACCGTATTGAAAATAATGAAAGTAGAAGAATCTTAATAAATCGTTTAGAATAACGAATACTTAGTGCAGTTAAATTACGCGAATAATTACAAAAGCAATAATAATGATAGTAAGAAAATTTTTAAATAAAAATTATTAATATAAAAATATGTGAAATGTAAATGTATAGCTAATTATTTTTGTAGAATACCTTCTTTACCTATCATAATGATTTTTTTCTTAAACGATTTATAAAAAACAATAAATAATAATTTTTTTTTAAATTTAATTACGGTGTGTTTCAGATAAAATGAAAGTCATAGTTGAAATCATATTTAATACAAGAGACAGTATAAGATTTTTCATGAAATTTTATTAATTTTAAAACACTTGTGTAGTTTTTCTGTTGAAAACCTCTAATGGCTATTTTTAATTAAATTAATTTTAATCAATTTTTTCCATGAACGGTTTTTTTCAGGCAAGCATATACCATTATTTTTGTACTTAAATTATCATTCTTCTATAGATACCAATTTTTGATTGGCAGATAGGTTGCCTGATAAAAAAGCCTTTACTGTTTTCCCATATTTTATTATTTTCTATTGATGCTACTTTTTTATTTATTAAGTTAGGCTCAGATTAGATCTACGAGATGCTGAATTTGTTTAAAATCGATGTTATAATTTGCAAAAAATAACAATCTACAAAATTTGCTCTTTCTGGAGTTAAATGCGGTCAGGAAAACCATTATTTCGGCTTGGAGAAAAAGAAAATTAATTTTGGTTGATTTTATTTTAATTATTAGTACCCTTGGAAGGCATCCTTGCCTATGCCGGACACTTATTAAAATTTTAACCTGTTACATTCTGTTTTTATATTAAAACAGTTGTATTAAAGTTGTTAAGTTGTTATTTTTTAATAACACTTTAATATTTATCATTTTCTTTCTCTAATATAATTATATAACATTAAATTCATTATAAAAAAATAATAATAATAACTAGTTTATAAAAATATTATTATTATTTATAAATATTATACTTTTTATTTTAAAAACATTAAAATTATAAACATTTATAAAAATTATTTCTAGTTAAAGTATTTTTATAAAACAACATTTATATCATCAAAGCGTAAGTATTTAGATGGCAATGAGTAACATTATGTATTTAGTATTAGCAGTTAACCGCTCGAATCGCTGGACAATTTCAATTTAATACATAATAGTTTTAAAAAAACTCAAAGAAACGCTTTTGTAACTAGCTGAACTAAAAGGTAGACAATAATTGCTTTAAATTCAGAAATGAATCAGTTGAGTTTTCCGACTGATGACCAGATAGATAAAAATACTCCACTGTCAGATGTCAGAAGTAGTCCCAACATACTACAAGTGAGAAAATGAGAATTTTGGAGTTAAATGGGGGCGGGAAAGAAACATGATTTCGGCTTGGAGATAAAGAAATTTTTTTAAATAACTTCTCAAAGGTTTAAATATAGGGCAATATACTTCTGATCTTTTGTCTAATTATTTGCAGCTTGTTTTAAGAATTCAAAATAAAATATACATGTATTTAAGATGGAAATTATAACTTCAAGTAATTCATGCGATATCACACTTAAGACATTCTTATCTTATAATTTTATCAGACAAATAATAATTATTTAATTATAATAATTATTATTTAAAATAATATTTTATTTCAATATTAATTTGTAAAAAATAATTAATGAGTTTATTACATTATTATTAAATTAACTTATATATAAATTTAAAAAATATATAAACATATTGTCCACGGATTGAGTTTACCGATTAATATGGAAAATAATTTTTATTATGGGTTTTATGAAAAAGAAAATTTATTTTATTGTAGTGAGTTTATTTTAATAATAGTGAGTTTTGTTTTGAAAAACTCTCGTAGCTATTTTCACAACTGTTGCTAGCTAGAAAAATCTTCCACCTAGAAATAAATAAACTGGATAATAATTATACTACATTAAATAAAAATAACCACATGAAGTTTTAACTCATCAAATATCAAACATAATACATAATATGATATATTTGAATAATAATAATTATGCACAAATCCACATTATTATAAATAAATAAATAAATAAATAAATGTACTTGAAGTTCCCTTCTAATAATTAATTATGTACATAAAACTAATTAAATAAAATTGTAATAATTATATTTATCTGGCATATGTTTATTAATACCATATTATATGTAAATAGAATATGATAAAAATATTCACCAACCAACGGAATTTTATGCCTTTTTAAGTACATAGCTTCATCATTTATTATATACTTGTATATAGTTTCTGTGTGATTCTATTTCTGTCTAACACTATATTTTTCTAACACTAACATTACATCATTTATTTAACAAAATGCAAATGTGTCTGACACTACAAACAATTTTGAACGATAAAATAATCATAAAAATTTCGATGACGAAATTTTGTTAATCAAAAAATGTATTTATAATTTTTATTGAAATCCCTAGTATTATTCAATCCTTGCATATCTTCTTAATTACAAAATGTTGGTTTTGAGAATCAAATAACATATGAATCTTGTCTTTATTAATAAATGAATAAAATCACTTAAGATGTAAATACAAAGTAAACTTTATTAAAATGTATAAAATGCAAATGATAAATTTAATATTCCATTAAGGTACAATTATTTAATTTTATTATATTATTACTAATATAATAATTATATGATTAATAGAATGCGTATTATTTTTATATTAAAAGCGTAGAAAATCAACAAAATATTTGCATATATTATGATTACTTTGTTTTTTCAAATCACATACTACAATTAATTTATTCTAAAATTAATTATAAATAATAACAAAGTCTTAACTTAGTTTGGCTAAGGTCTCTCTCAATGAAGCACATGGATTTCTTTCTCACACTAAAAACGCCCTTTTTTTAACCAAATTATCCCGCTAACTCACCATTTTTTCTCCAAAGACCAATATGTTCCTCATAAATACACTATCAAAATCAACATTTAATATAAAAGTTTGCTTTTCAAACGATGAATATACAATGCATGTTTTTATAGAGCTATTCCTAATTGTACTTGTCCATATTATTCATGTCTTTGCCTAACAAAAATATATTCAACCTTTCGAACTAAAAATTTCCATTCAGAGTACGCTCTTATTGGTTTTTCCATTGACAGTCACATTTGCACAAATCAAATGTCATCTAGAATCAACCATAAAACTATACTGAAACTAAACATAATAGCATTCATAATATGGAATTAAATAAAAAGTATTTTGGGTCAATGTAGTGTCAGTCACATTTGGTGGAATCATCCATATTGTTTTTCACGAGATGATGTTTTCACTCAAAGTACCTTATAATTATACATCTTTAATTATATCATAGGTACATATTCTCTGGTTTTTCAAGAATTTCCATTAAATTTCAAATATTTTCTTTATTAATAGGTATATATTAAGTAAATATTTTATTTAATATCTTTGGTATAAAATACATACATATTTAGGATTGCTTCAATTAAATAAAGTAAATTATTCCCACGATAATGACAGTTGTTTTAATGAAAAATCCATAAATTATTTTTACATTGAAAACTTGACAATAAAAATCATTTGTACTTACATAAATACATACACAATTTAATTCTAAATACATAAACATTATATTTATTTATTTATTGATGCCAAGAATAGTGATGCCGCTAGATTATCTTCACATATCTTGCATTGGTATCTTAACAGCATATTAAGAAATTTTTCGATTTTTTCTGAAACTATAACAAACCGACGGTACTAACTATCATCCTGGAGAATGAAAATTATGATCTCTTGTGTACAAAAAAGTACACAAGAAATTGGGTTTGTTCTATTCAAAGTTTGTTAATATCTTCTTAAAATGCACTTAAATTTGATCATTATTTCATATATTGATCATTTAACGAGCTTCTAAGACCGAGTTAAACTACTGTATCTCCCCAAATATGACCTGTAAAGAAATAAACCTGAACGTACTGACTTTTCGATATGTCAGAACTGCCAGATATTGACGTCACTCAAAACTTTATTCAAAAAAGATAATAATTTGTTCATTTATTTTAGTTTTGACTGTTTGCGACTTTACTATAACATCGATGTTGAATTTTTATTTATTTGATTTTAATAATGTTCTACTTTGACTAAGAAAAAATAATTCGTTGCTTAATCATTTTTAATTAAGATTATTTTAATATGCGTTCACGTTTATAAGGACTGAAATATGAATGAAATTATTTTTATGTAACAAATTTAATTTTAACCAGTAGGTTTCTGATCTCAATGTATACTCTTAAAGCAACCTGGCTTGAATTATTTGCCTTTAAATGAATGCAGCGTCTAAATGAAATAGTAAAATTACATTTGCAGATGTTACAGAATTGAATATAGATCCGTTCATTTTCCAAGACATTGAAGGAAGCTTTTAAAAAAGTTTATATAAAAAGTTATGAAGCATAAAATTTTATCTCGAGTAGTTTTTTCAAAATTTTCGCTATTTCACCATATAAAGTTAGCTAAACTGGATCCGCCATTCTAAATTTTATAATTTTTCATGTAGGATGATGATCATCTCTCTCAAAAATCTCTCAGACTGAGATTAAAGTTTAATTTTGTCGAATTTTCTAGATTGTCATTTCGAATTTCGAGAGTAAGCATATTTGCATATCGGCCACAAAACTGCCAAAAACATTATTGCTATTTTAGTAAAACAAAGTAGTAGTTGGTGGAAACGATTGCAATTTTCCCATCCTACAATTTACAAATCGTATTTCGTTTCATACAATAATTTCCAGTTTTAATTAAACGCCATATTGAAATATTTCGCAAGCAATATTACACGTTTAAGTGCATTGTCAACAGTTTATGAAGCACTTGGCTGACAAAAAAATACAAACATTTATTAATTATTATAAACCAGACAATGACTTTGAAACACATTCTTCTGGCACGATATTTATTCTTATAGTTTACACCTTATTATCGATTCAATAACCACATACAGTCAGACTTCATTCAGTTTAGTTTTATAAATAAATATAGTACGATCATGCAAGACAACGGTACACTTGCTTAATACTGAAAAATAGTAGTTTATAAGAAAAAATACTTTAATCAATCAACCAGCTTTTCGCAAAAAATTAGGCGGAAAAATCATTTTAATAAAAAAAAAGGAGTTGTAACGCTAAAAACCGAAAACAATGAGAATATCCGAAGCCAAATCAATTTACAGTTTCCATACAATTTTCGAAAATGCAAATAGGTGCAAAAATTTTCATAATAACTCAGCAGAGCTTGAAATGAAAAATTCGATAAAACAAAAATAATCAAGTTGAACTGTAGTTAAGTATCGAAGACAGAGAAGAAGTAGTTACACGTATGAGAGGTGTTTATATGATTGTGATGTATATTAAGGTGGGCAGGCTTTAACTTTGGTTTACTCTTTATGGCTTTCATCTCTGAAATTCTTCGAGGATTACCTTGAAGTGAAAAAGTAATTTTTTTTCCCCCCAGATAAATGTTTTAATTTTAAAAAAATAATTGGTAGGATACTCCATATTTACTAAGTGAGTTTCACCTCAGAACATATCTCTCTTGCTTCCTCTTATTAGAGGATACGAAAACTATCTGTAGAGCTTACCGAGTAACAAAAGTCACCGGTGCCCACGCGTGTTATTAAACGATGTAACAATCTCATCAGGTAATAAAAACCTCATAAACTTCACACACATTTATCATCTCACATTGCTGCGTCATTGCATCGTTCGTCTGTCCGTCCATCTTATAAACAATCTACATATAAAATATGCGTTATGCATAAATCACCACCACATAAATAATATTATTATGATCGGATAATAATCGACTGTCTATCGATCTACCATCAATACCTACCTAACTTCTTTAAAAACAAAGATCGTAAAAATTAATAAGCAAAAACGATATAAATATAAATTGTTATTATTATATGAGAGAATTATTATTACATTTTAACTTACTAATGCAATAAAAATGTTGCATTTTTTTTTTGCAAACAAATATTATTTATACTAACTGTAGATTCGTTATTCCATATGTGACTGACACTACATTTCACTTAAAATTCATTTTCTTTCGTCATACTAGCAGATTTAGTTTTAGTATAGTTTAAGCTTGATTTTACATTTAGGTATCCCATTATGGCAAAAATAATTGATTCTATAATTAACACGATAAGTTAGTTTTCTCAAGCAAAACAAAAGTGTGTTCATGGGCGCTTATTTTATGCATTAAATTCGACTAAGACTAACAAGTTTAAAAGTTCACCATGTTTGAGAACTGGTAGAAGGTAAAAGGACACTTTAAATTGTACATTTGATTTACTCAAAATGTCGCAATGATAAATTGTTGATTAGCCAATATAAAATCAATAAAATTAAATATAATATAACAATTATAATGATCAAACAAAACAAATAAAATAAAATAATATAAATTACTATGATCACAAAATATAATTAATATAATTATTTCTTTATTGTAAAACAAATTTATAAAATCAAAAGTTGATCACTGCCTTGTCTGTATAATATAATATAATAAAAATTATATATAAAGCTTTTTTATTATTCTAATATTACTTAAAAAAATTAAAAAACAAGCAATAATGAAAAATAAAATGCATTTCATATAATTTGATATTAAATGATTTTAAAAAAAATATTTATCTCAATATCATGCAGCTAAATTTGTAAGAAGGTAGAGCTTTAAATTGTTGAAAGAGTTTTTATAATCGGTCCAGTAAAAAATAAGCTATGAATAGAGTCTGGTGCGTTCCATGAGGTGCACACGAATATCTTGCCCGCATAATAAAAAGTTATAAACAAATTAAAAAAATAAAAATGCAACCGACACGAAACGACTCGACCGAATATAATGAAATTCTTTTCCGGTCATATTGCCTTTAACTACATATGTCAGACGAGACTCAATGAAAATAAGATCTTGGTCATTTTAGTATACAGTTCTATCACTCTTAATAGAAAACTCTTTATAAACAAGAACTTGTTATTTATAATTTACATAGATTGGTGTAGCGTACATATTGAATTATTATCATTATATGTAAATAATTAATTTCTTGCTAAATATGGAATTATTATAAATTGATTATAATTGTTTTCAATATGGATAATAAAGCACATAAATTTATTTCATATTAATTTTATTTGTCAATTTTGAAAGTAGTTTTTTGGATTTTAAAAGAAAATGTAAAATATAATATTCATAATGTCAATATTGATTGTGTATATATTATATATAAGGAAATAAGATTGACAGATTTATTTACCATGACTTATCAAGTTACTTGAGCATACGTATGTATAATGGTAAGTAATCATGACTGAATAATGTCAAGTAACTAACATTTAAAGAAAAACTGAAAGTTATTCCTCACATAAAGTAACCTATTTAAATAACTTTCATTTGTTATTGTATGTTGAAATAAAAGTTCTAGGTTTTCCTCGGAAACAAATGCAAGCCCACTTATTTGGGGACCATCTTTTCAGCTGTGATGTCAGTTTTTCGCTGGCATCACTTATGTGCTTAATTTTCGGGACCCGGACTCCACATTCTTGAAATATATAAGAGATAGATAAATTTTGAATACAAATGTGAAAAGTATGTCCCAAATTTAGTAGGATTACATACTTGGTTTATCAAAATTTCCAAAATGGTACTTTTTGATACCTTTCAATGAACCGCAAATATGGCAACTCTACCCAATTTTGCTTTTAATTTTATGTTAAACACTCTTAGTGTACGAATATTCATCAAAATTGTTAGAGCCGATCCCGATATATATAGGGCGCACCACCCGGTCCTGATTATATCATATAATAAATGATTGATTTACAAAAATTAATATTAAAACCAAATATAATGTGTATGGAATGTGTTAAAAAACCTTACATTATTTACAAAAACGAAATCAACTAAAAAAAAGTTTGTCGAAACAATGAATGGTCGGCCTGCTATTACATTCAACGACAAAAAGTAATTCTTCTTTGTAACTAAAACCTACATCGAATATATTACTTTTAATGGCTTCTTCAATTTTAAATTTGATCACACATTTCTATAAAATATTCATTTTTTTTTTTTCAAAAGTCCAATATTTTTCAATACAATTTTATGTGAAGTTGATAGTGCAAACTCTGGAATAAATAACCATAAAACTTAAGAACATAAGTTTTTAACCGGTTAGCATTCGCGTTGGAGAATTTTACTCATATTCAATTTAAAACATAAGTACTCCTAATTTTCAAATTGTATAATGAAACATTTATTATCTTCATAGAATTTTATCTACTTTCGAATTATGTACTTATCAGATTTTTTCAACTAATCTATAGTTAAAAAAAAAAATGTTTTTTTCAAGTTTATCCGAAATACCTCAAATCACGAGAGTAAAGGTATTCTTTTCACGAGATCCATCCTCAGTAAAAAAACTTAATTTTTTTCTGCTCTAATTTTTTTTACTTTCAAATATCATTCAATTTATGACGTAATCGAAAAATTTTTAATTAGCTAGTGGATTAGCATGTAAAGAAAAATTTTAAAATGATTTTGACCCCCTTCAAGCCGTCGTCTTAACTCAAAATTTGGCATACTTATCAAGGATTAATGACAATACAATAATTTAATAAGTTTCTTTGATTATCCAAATAAGCATTTTCAGGAATAACGATTTCCATACCTAAGATATATACATTTATTTGCGCTTCCACCATATTTATACTGAATTTTTGATAAATAAATAATAGTCAAAAAAAACTAAAAACACAAAATAAACAATAGTTTAAAAAAGTAAAGAAACACGCTTTGGTAACTAGCTGAACTAAAAGGTAAAAAACAATTTCTTTAAATTAAAAAAATCATTTTATTGTAAAAAAACGTGGGGTGCTTTTAAAGGTATTTTATAATGACTTCACTTTCACCAATATCTGTCTAGAAAATATTTACAATAATTCAAAACTTAGCACGGTTTTTTACGATAAAATAATGATTTTTTGAATTTACAGAAATTATTTTCTACCTTTAAGTTCAGCTAGTTACAAAAGCGTGTTTTTTAGTTTTTTTAAAACTATTATTTATTTTTCAAATGTAATGAACCCTAAATATTAATGTTAAATCAATCGCATAATTGTATGAATCGATACGATACGATATAGTTGAATCCAATTGATATAGATGCGAACAGATAGAATGAAGTAACTTCTTTTATATATATTAAATAATTTTTTTTAATATAAAAGGTGTTGTTTTATCACACGTTTACTTAACTTGATGTAGTTAGTATACGTGTTGTTAATAATATTTGGTCCGTTTTGTTATGTTTTTGTTTGTCTATTCATTTCTACATAACATAACATAACATACATAACATACATAATCCAGTTAGTTAATCATAAATAGAGTCACAATCAAACAAAACTAAAAGAAGGCATCATATCATAATAGTATCGTCTTAATAAAATATAAATACAGAAACAGAAACAGAAGCAGAAGCAATGAAATATACACATATACATACATCATAAATACAGGGTTATTCATTGTCACGAAATATTAATAACTTGGTAATGCATAGAAAAAATTTAGATTTCATTACACACACAAAATATTCGCACGAGCGCTAAAGTAAGTTCAGACTTCTGGTTGAAATTATTTGTAACATATTTTCAACTTTTATGATGAATTTTGTGATTACTAAAATTTTTCGATATCTGTCTTGGTTTTCGTAATATCGAAAGATAAATAATTTAAGCAAATTTTCAATTTTCGATATTTTGAAAATTCCTGTAGAAAAATTGTATTCTTACTTTTCGTCTTGTCAAAATATTGCATAATTCACCATCAAAATAAAAAAAATAAATCTTATTAAATTTGTGCCGCCTCTACCGTGCTTATACATCTTTAATTAGTCAAGCACAACGGAATTTTTTGTTTGCAATAATTTATTAAGGTTTTAACTTAAATAGTTTTAATTTCCATCGAGAAGAAATCCATGAAAACAATTCACCCGTCTATCGTTTTCCCTTAAGATCAATGTTATATATGTTTACGTTTGAAGTCATTTATTTATTTAAATAATCCGGCAACCCTCCTAAAATTTTCGGAAATTTATTTAGACTAAAAAAAAAATCAAGAATATAAATAGTGGTTGTGTTACACTTAAGTTAGGGCAGTAAATTTTTGTTTTCCCGTTTTTAAAACAAGAAATGGCATTTCGTTGTCAAAAATGTCACGATTTTTAGAAAACAGATTCCAGATAATACGTTTCGCGTTTTTCGGGAATCCTGTTTACTACGAAAATAAATTTAAAATGTACGTCCAATAAGATTTCATCTATCTTTCATATCGAATAACCCTGTATATATTCTACTGATTATTATAAAGACAATGAAGGCTAAACAGCCTCGCCGTTGAGTGTGTCTTTACGTTACGTACGTACAGTTTATGTGACTGACTGATTTTTTTTAGATTGGTATAATATTAATATTTGAGGAATACATCATAATACGTAACGAAATTTATTATTGGATGTAGCAATGAAATGTAGATAATGAAATCAACCATGTTTTGAACTTTTAATTTTCGGTTGAGTCTTATTAACCGACTGCAAACAAAAAAGGAGGAGGTTCTCAATTCAACTGTATTGTTTGTTACCTCAGAACGTTTGACTGGGTGAATCGATTTTGATGATTCTTTTTCTAATTTAAAAGCTGGTACCACTCGTGTAGTCCTTTTTCCTAATTTGGTCCAGTTTTGACAATAGCATCCATGAGAAAACCGTATAAGTCTTAAATTTGCATTAAATATGTGCGCGACAAATGGACGAATAACTCAATATCATGCCAACCAAATTTCGATGACTATAGATTTACTAAAAACCGAAAATACAAAAATTTTTAACAAGAAAAAAATCGACTTGAAAAGAAAAATTAATTTGTAAAATTTTCAAAATTGAAATAGACTTGGTCCAACTTTATAAAAAAAAATCAAGCCCTATCTATATCGAACATTACTCATCAATTTAGTCATCATCCATTTGATTGAATGCGATGACGTATAAGACTTGATTTGATCCTTGAATAAGAACTATTTAATATACAGTGGAATATGAAATAGCAGTTTGTTGATTGTATGCGTGTATTTTTATAAGAAGAAAACCGCTTTTTTCATATATTATATTATATTATACAGTTGTGTTGTTGTTGTTGTTGTTGTTGTTGTTCAATTGCATAAAATACATATTTGTATGTATATGTATAAATAAATATATCTGTATCAATCTGTATATACTTAAACTAACACATAAGTAAACTACCTGGCTGCTTGCCTGCCTCTGAGTAACAACAACAACAACTTAAAGTCGTGGGAACTTTAAGTTATATGGTCAACGTAAAACAACAGCAAACATGTTAATAATAATAATAACTAGCTAGACCCGTAAGGAAATCCACTCCTGTAGTTACTTTAGCCCGTGGATACCTTGTACTGTTGGCTTAAAACAACAATCAACAAATTTCGTATAAAAGTGGTGAAAAAATCAAAAGCTCTTAAATTAATATTATGAGAACAGGTATTACAAGAGAAATTTACAAAATTTAAGAAATTCCCGACAATGTTTTTGGGAACGTAACCCTAAACACACACTTGAAACATATCTAAGAACATTCTTCATTAAATTGCTTTCCAAACCACAAAACAAAGGTTTATTCGTTTAGTTGCCACAGACAGACACACAAACACGCCCCTTTTTTAGATCCCTTTTTTAGATCGGGGGTTAAAAACAGTAGTTATAAGTTTGGAGTATTAGGAGAGCATTAGTAAAAACTAACATGTTTGCCTATTAAACTTTATATTTAAATTTATGATATTTTTTTCGTTCAAATTATTTCTCGAACGTGTTTTTTCCTAAGCGGTACATTTTTAGACCGTGAGTATATTTTTCATCAAATCTAAACATTATAAGATTGAAAATGAGTAGTGAATCATGGGATTTGATAAAAGAATAAGGAAGGTAAGAGTGGGACAGAATAAAACTTGCTAGAGTAATAATATATATAAGATAATGCATATTCTGATAATCATTTTGTATCTTTGTCATGTTTACATAATTGTTGTTAAACTGTCTTTGGTATCAAAGTTTTAAAACTGTTTTGTATGTATAATTGTATATGTTTTATATTTATGTAAGTAATTAAATGTTATTGTACTACAATTATTGCGTTAATGAATATTGAGTGACTAATTAATAAATATATTTATTTACTTATTTGTGAACATTGATATCTCTATACAGAGTGGGTCATTTTAATCTATAATGATTGATAGCTCGTTTTGTATAGTTAACCAACCAAAAAATAACTGAAACAAAAGTTGCAGAGCTTGATGTTCTGATATCTGATTGATCAGACTATTTTTGCGTAAATCGTAAACGAAGACTCGTTACTACATAGTACGGAACTACGTCAAAATGCCTTGCCCAAAGTTGGTTAAAGGCAATAGACGGCATTCGCCTGTGTCCATGACTTTGACCAACAATTATCGATTTATTTTCTTTTAATTATTTTATTTTTCGCGTATTTTCTTTTAATTACATGCAATAATGTTATATTTTTAACTTACATTTTTCTTCAAAAGAAATTTATTTTTCTCAAAACCTTTCTAATTGTTCAGATATCATTTACGAGAAATAAGTATACATTTATTCAGATTTTCGAATTGAGAAAAATTGCTTTGCATCAATAATTTGTTAAAAGACAAACTAGAACCTGTTAATATTAACTAACACTCAATAAAAATTTACCGTACAAATTACATTTAATCGTAACACTAATATGGTGTAGATCAAACTAACTAGATTAATAACTTTTTGTTGTGAGGGGAAAGTTGTCTAAATGAGCCTGCTGCATAGATCGGACCATTGCAGAATTTAGTTTATTTTTATAATCGGTAAATAGACACACACACACAAATACACACACACACTCAGGCATTATAGATACTCCAAAACGTAAAGATATTCCTCGGGAGAACAATTTTTTCTACCCGGGTGAAAACAATAACTGCTTTTATAGACTCAACTATAAAATTATAAAAAAGCTTTCAAAATGTATCGTTTTTTGAGATTTTTCATCTCTTAACCGGAATTTTTAAATAACTTGATCCAAAATTTGAAATTCATTACAATTTTATGTTTCTTGACGACATTCCCATATATTTATTTAATGAACACGTCTCATTAATAACCATTTTATTATTTCAATAAACAGTATCGATTGGTAATACTATAATTATTATAAGTACTTCTTATTATATTTGTCATTTGCCTATTTTAGGGTTTAGATAGATTAGGTTTAACAATTTCAAGAGTAACTGTAAAAACCTATATATCTTATATTTAAAGCTGAAATACCCGGTGTTGCTTGGGTATGTTCCCATATAAATAATTGAATTGTTTTGAAAATTTTCAACTGTCTATCATTTATAGTCTTAGAGAAAATGGATACCAAAGTTTTATCCTAATTTGCACCCCACGAGTAAACAGTGATGTTTACGAGAAATTGTTTTGAACAAAAATTGTTTCTTTAACGCTTTACAAGATGAGTCCCATGGACACAATTGGCCTATGTTGCTCGATTACAAACTCAAACTTTCTGTTTACGTACAGAGCGCGCTATAAAAATTTCAAGTTGATATATTTTTTCGTTTTTGAGTTATCGTGAGCACAGAACAGATGGACTAATAAGGTGATTTTATGAACACCTATTACAATTTTTTTTTGTAGAATCAATACTTTTAAACATTACACATTAAACTGCATATACCTTGATATAAATATTTCATTTATACAGGCTATAGAAATTGTATCCAAATAATTTCGAATAATCAAAATAATACATAGAATTTTTTAAGAATTCAACAAGGCGGAAACAATGCGATAGAACGGATATATACACTTCATCTCGAAAAAGAATATATATATGTTTAGCGTTTTTCAATTCTCATATTTTTCTGTTGTGTAAAGGAAGTTTGTGAAACGTTGAAGGTGTAATTACTATTTTGTTATAATATTTATAAGTGGAAGTACTAATCAAAACACGATTGTTTCATTTTTATGTTGAATTTCAAAACAACAATATTTGAAATTTGTTAGGCAGTAGACTTTTATACAAACAACTCATATGTTTGTCTTTACTTCACCAATCAACCCTGTTGGGTAGTTGTATCACATTCGTGGTACTATTCGCCATATTTGATCTGGCGATGAGTTTGAGACAACCTCATTTTGGTCGGTATAAATAATTTCCTTTTCAGTGTACACACTGAGACAAGACGTTTAAAAATTACGATCATATTGCTTTCAATATTTTATAAACACATTTTACTAAAAAATTTCTTTTATAAGTTCTAAATTTTATGAAATCTTATTTTATTTTTATTTCATTCATTTTTTTTTGTTTTTTTTATAAAATTTATTTGTATACCCAAAAAAAATATTGCTCATATTTTTATAAAATTTTTTTAATACATTATTATTGTCTTTTCTAGGCTATATATAAATAATATAACATTTGTCTACATTTCTATAACGAAAATTCGATTGAATTAGAAATGTAAAAAAGAAAAACAATATTATATAATATTTTTACAAACAAATGAACATATATCAGAAATCATACTTCCGACATTTTTATGGTTTTATTTTTCCATTTGATTATGTGTGTGTGTGTGTGTGTATCTTTCTTAAAGAAAATTCTGTCCTCATATATTATATATTGGTGTTATACTTTTGTGCTTTTCCTATCTATTTACGTATATATGAAAGAAAAAAAGGTACAATACCATAAATAGTACGATTTTTATACAAAAATGTATAAAGCGTGATTATTAAATTAGTTGAAAAAATCTGCATATAAAGAATGTAAAATCATGACGACAATGTTTGATTTTGAAGTCTCAAAACTTTTTTATAGGTAGACTTTTACTCATAGAATATGTGGTTAAATTTTCAACTTGAATACCGATGCAAATTTTTTAAGAAAAAAATAATTGACAAAAAAAACTTTTTTATTTCGGAGCTAGATGAAATTCTATATTTAGGGTAATTTTGACCCAAACAATCCAAAAATCGGGTTTATTCAATGATTCGAGAAGAAGTTTTTGAGATATCTCCTAAAATCTAGCTCAAACGGTCAATATCTTGGAAACTTCGACTCCAATCGTTAAATGAACCCGATTTTTGTATTTTTTGGGTCAAAATTACCCTAGAAAATAATTTTAAACCAAATCGAAGATGAAAAAAATTTCTCGATTTTTTTCAATTTTTTTAAGGGGTACCCCTTTGAAAAAATCGAAAAAATCACAAAATTTTTTTTGTTTCGGAATTCGATAAAATTCTATATTTAGGGTAATTTTGACCCAAAAAAACCAAAAATCGGGTTTATTAATCGATTGGATGAGAAGTTTTTGAGATATCACCTAAAATCTAGCTCAAATGGTCAATATCTTGGAAACTTCTACTCCAATCGTTAAATGAACCCGATTTTTGTATTTTTTGGGTCAAAATTACCCTAGAAAATAATTTTAAACCAAATCGAAGATGAAAAAAATTTCTCGATTTTTTTCAATTTTTTTTATTTCGAAAATCGATAAAATTCTACATTAAGGTTTTATTTAACTATTCGATGAGAAGTTTTTGAAATATCACCTTCGTAAAATTCGATATAAAAGACAGTGGATCTTATGGAAAAATCTCAACAAAAGAAAACAAACAAAATATTAGCAATGAAAACGAAAAGAAATAAAGAACCAAGGGTCTCCATCCACGTAAGCGATGTACGAGCAGGGTAGGTAGATTTAGGAATGCAATAATTTTCAACTTTGATGAAGAATTTTGAACTTCATTGGATATCTGCCTTGGTTTTCGTAATTTTGAAAGCTGAATAATATAAAAAATAATTTTTAATATTATGTTAATCACGGTATAGGTGAAAGAAAGCTTTGGCTAAAGAGTGGCTTAGAACTTGTAGAATATACTGTATATTACATATTTTACCCAAGCATTATCTACATTGAAATTCAGCCAACTTTATGGCAAATAATATAAAAATTGTATATATTTTATATATTATATATACATAATATATATACATATATATTATGTATATATGTATATATATTATATTTGTATTTCTTTTAACTTAAATATTTTAGTTCTGCTTTATATTTCTGATGAACGGCTTAAAGGGCAAACATTTTAAGGTCTCAACTATGTGTAAACTAATATAAATTTAATTTACTAAAAAACAGTCGACTTTTTAAATTACGCATACTTATTATAAGTGTATTTGTCAAAGTTTCCTATTTTTAACGAACGGTTTAAAGCGAGAACGTTTTAAGGTCTCAATTATGTGTAAGCTAATATAAATAAATTATAATAAAAAACAGTCGACTTTATAAAACACAAATTTTAACAGCTCAAATCTATAAATTAAACACTGTAAGGGATTTTAAAAAAATTTTCCTTCTTATAAAAAGCAATAATGACAATTGCAAAGTGATTGCAACATGTGCAAAGTGATTTTTTGGGAACGTCCTTAAACCGCTTTTTATAAATAATGATATAAACTTCGTATGACTAGAATATAGTCTAAAACTATATCGTCATAGAATAGGTACCTACATGTATCGTATCGTTAGTTATACACATTACTACTATCCTAGCTATAGCTACGTACTAGCTAGCTACTGACTGCTTGTTGTACATTCACTATGATATTCTTTTATTTATATGCAGCCATATTTCTGACTCGTATCCTAGCAACCATTCCAGTTCCGCCATTTGTCATTTTCCAACGGAATTTTTTTTACTATGAGAATATTTTTCATATATGAGAGAGAATCTCTCATATACAAAGTATCTATATAATAATAATAATAATAATAATAATAATAAGTTCATGTTGCATATTATATAATATAAGCATATACAGGTGTTTTATATAATGTATTCATTCTACTAGACCAGAGCGAATCATCTAGTTTCTTGAGTATAGTGGCTTCAGAACATTTTCAAAAGTATATTGGCATAGTGAGGGCTGGTAAGGGGGTGTATCATACCCTGGGCGCTATTCACTCATTAAAACAAAAAAAAATTGGATAGTTTTTATTTTTACTATAATTGATTTCTGGAAAATATATTTTAAGTTCCAGTGTAATAATATATTCATAATAAAAATGGAACACATTTTCTACTGGCAGGGCTGATTCGACCTGTGTCTGTCAGCGCTTTCTTATGGCATCTACGATGTGTGGCTACATAAATTATCTCCTTTTTTGATTTGTCTGATAAGATAATAGGTTAGATATGATCTTCAATCATTCGACTGAACTAGCCAAAATTCGATACAAGCTCTGTGAAGAAGTAATAGAAAAAACGAGGCTTCTTTGTAAAAAATGGGATATTGATACAATAATACGTGTAAGAAGACACAGCAAAATGCCCGGCGAATAGGCTAGAGATAAATTATAGATATCTTTGGATCTAATTCTAGATGATCATAAAGTCAAGGCTTATGGACTATACGAATATCACAGAGCTTTATTATTATTCAGGATCCAATCCGGTGTATTTACCAGGTAACTACTTTCAGTACACCAGTATTCTATCTTCCATGGTCCTTACATTGTGTTCTTAGTATTGAGTCAATGATTATAAAATAGTCCTGTATATTAATGTATAAATGTATTTGTATATAATTTTGTATATATATATATATATATGTAGTATATATGTATAATACATATAAATTTTGTTCGGATGTTTTCATAATATTATAAATATTTGAACGTATTAAATTTATTATTTCATATAATCCATTTTAAATTTTATATAAATATACTCATGAGTTTTATATATTAATATATTTTCTTCAAAATAAATAAAACGATTATGATGATAAAATAATAATAAGAAATAAAAAAAAATAATCAACTAGAAAATAAGTCAATAAGTAATCGATAAAATAATTGCACGTTAATAAAATGCCAATATTATTATGTACCAATTAGTACAGGAAATTCGGTCGAGGCTTAAATTCTAGCTTAAATTAATTAATGTTACCTAAATTTTTGTACTTCGATTTTTCTTAAACACTACTTTTTTCTCTCGACATGACAAACCGTACGAATTATTTTTTAAAATTTGTACTGAACTAAATACGCGCCGCAAATACTGAACTAAATGTAATGAACAGTGGATTATTACGTGTAGAGAGTGTCACTTACGTTCTTAATTCCACTCATTGTACAATTATGTTCCCTGGCTGACCCGTTTTTAACGCTTCAACCTTCTTCTTTTTTTCTTAGGATGTGAAATATTGAAAATATACGTATTTAATCAGTCTAGTTGGTTTAAAATGAAAAAAATTAAATTTGTTTTGGTGTCTTCTTTAGAGATACAGTATTCAATTATTTTTCCTCAAGTTCGGTCACTCAATACATTTTATTACGGCAGAACTTTCTTTGAAATTGAAGATTCCAAATATGAATTAACTTACCGTGTCTGCGTGGCTGTTGACTGGATATTGATACTTAATTCTTCCAAAGGAAATAACAAAAGTAATAATCGACCACCAAATTTAATTAATGTCTTAATTTTTTCCTAATTATCATTTTGAACTCTACAATTTGACAAAGGTTTGATCACTATAAATGCTTGGACCAAGTGTAATTCAAGCAATCATGACATTATGACAAATTTAACACTTTTGGTATCGACATCGATTTAAAAAAAAAATAATGCATCAAAAGCCAAATCTTAACCAATATTATTTTAGATAAATTATTAACCAAAATTTTTTAATTGAAATTAAGATTTATGCTTAAATTTTTTCATCTAATTTTAAATATTATTAATGAATTTTGACGTCCTTTCAATTTTTTTGAATTTTGTAATCGATTACATTTATTTTACAACTTTAAACACACATTAAATTAAAAATCAAAAAGTTCAAGTTTTTGTTACAAAAAAACTAAGAATAAAATCACAAAACACAATTATCAAAAATATAATTTTATTAATTGATTAAAATTTCAAGCATAGGTCGCACATAAACAAACAAATTTCTAGAAACTTACACCTAAACATTTGTAAATCATTAGAAATAATAATATCGCACTAAACATTTTTAATAAATATTTATTTTAAATAATAAATAATATGCGTAATGTTATCTAAATAGATTAAACTCTTTTAATTCTCATACATTCCTATTAACGTTATCAAATAGTTTATACGTGAAAAGGTATCAAAAATGATTCAATTATGAGATTTTTTTCAATACATTTAATATACTCATCAAAAGTATTAAAAGCAAATTTTTTTATAAAAAAAGGACCCTGCAAGATTGGAAAATGGCTTTCTGTGAAACTTTTTCAAAATGTTCTTCAGATCGTTTTGATCAAATAGTCTCACGGGCAAACAAATTTTTTACGAGCTCGTTAGAAAGTTTTGTGGCCGTGAGAGTTTTTGATTAGAACGATCTGAGAAGCATTTTGGGGGTTGAAAACACAAGTGTTTAATAGATTCTTGAGTAATTATCTTCTCAAAGAGGATCATGCAAAGAAATTTGTATAACTCATGTGATTTAATGCCAAATATTTTTGATTTTTCATCTTGTACTGAATAAGAGACGTGTAACCTCCCCTAAAATGAGAAAAATTGTACCTATATATTTTCGGAAAAAATATGACTAATAAATTCAATATTTAATACTAAATATATATATATTTATCTTTGTTTATTAATTAATTTTCATTACTCATTTGTTTTCAATTAATAGATATTTTTCTGTTATAAATATTCATATGTAAATATATTGATTAATTTATTTAATTAATCAATTTTATTTAATTTGATTAAAAAATATATTTCACAATATATATATTAATAGTGTAGTTATAAAATATATACAGGTAATCTAATTAAATATGTATGTAGTTCGTTTAAAAAATGCAATTAAACATGTAAATAAATAAATATCTCTCATGATAATTTCATTTTTTTAATTATTTAAAATTATCTCTTTCAAATTCAATTAATTAAATAAAATCACTATGTATTTGCTTTTAAGTGGGAAATCTTAGACAAGCGACTTTTTAATGACACGGAACGTATAATTTTTGTAGTTTAAATAATAAATATGCATGAAAATTCGAAAATTCAAGAAGAATAAATGATCAATATCTAAATGATGAGATAAGTATCTTGTTACAATTTCTTGCTTAAATTTATAAGATTTTATGAGTACACAAAATTAAGAATGAAATAACAAATAATTTATTCGTGTAAGAAACAATTAAATTATTGATCTAAATCGATTTTTTGCCGCATCCAATCCATTTTAAATGGATTAATTAATTTATATGTAGATAATTTTAAGTGTAACAACATAACAGTCAGTGTACATATTTGAATAACAATAAACTTAAAAATATTTCAAATCATTTTATAATATAATAAGATTACAAAGTTTTAAAAATGGTTTTTATTTCTTTATGATTTATATTACATGTTTTAGAATAGGGTCGAAGCTCCACCCAAGGTAAATCTAGAGCTCTCTAATTTGAAACCAATGAGTTATTTAACAAAATGTAAATGTGACTGACACTACATGCAAAACGAAATCGTGTTCGAGTTTGTATTTTGACTTCGATTTAAAATTATATCTGGGACCAAATTACAATGTAAAATGGTAAAATAAAGAACTTTAGTATTAATTAATCTTTACTAGAAAAACGTGACTGATACTACCGTCATCTTGGATTGAAAAATAGTTGTATTTTGAGTTACAATTTTAAAGAAACATTAGAAATTAATATTAGGGAACACAAGATAAGAACTTCGAACTTCTGAAAAGCATTGTAAACTTAAAGGATTGTGACGTAGCTATTTATTTCTTCAGGCATAATATTTACGTTCTTTTATAAATAATTTTGAAGAACTAAAAAATCATACCATACGATGATATTTAGATTTAACAAAAAAATAAGTATAATAAACTTCATAGATGTGAACTTATATTATAATATTTTTTTATTAAATAAATGTATGCAAGAAGATTTTATAATTCTACCTCCAAAATTTATAAACAAAAAAAATTGTGTTTTCTTATTAAAAATAAAAAGCGTGAAAACGTTACAACTCGTGCCGAACACTAGATATCACAATTCATGAATACATACATCTGTAAAGGTACGCTGACTACTGACTTCGCTGCTTCTTCTTTAATATAAATGTAAGCACATAATACATAATATATTGAATAAGACACGACATGGGAACAAATTTAATTTAAAAAAATTAAAAAAAACCAATTAGTACAGTTAAAAATGTAACAGATTAAGGAAAATGAAATAAACCACTCACTTTTTACCAAAACCTCGTGGAATGTTTGTGTTAGGTGTCAAATGTCATTCGTAAAGCATGAGCTAGTTGCACAAGTGTTTCTATTTGTTAATTTATAAACAATAAATTATTAATTATATGAAACGGTTCCTGTGAAGATTGACTGAATAAAGTTAATAAATAGGCAACTTGTTTCACGTATATGCTATATATGTATAATTGTCTTTCGATAATTCGACAAGCACTCGCATATACGTAAGGCAAGTTGCCTATTTATTAATATTTTAAGTCGATTTTCACATGAACTGCTGCATATAATTAACAATTTAATCTTTATTAACAAATAGAAACATTTGCTTGACTAATTAACTGTTTACGAATAACATATGGCACTCAAGAAACGTATTCCATCAGGTTTAGGAAAAAGTGAGTGGTTTATACCATTTTTTAGGTGAATTTTGTAACATCTTTTACTGTACTAAATAGAAAAAAAATCTAACTAAAAACTTAAAAATAGATAAAAATAGATAATAAATAATTCAATAAATTATACAATACAAGCATATATTAATAGAATTAGATTTAAAAAATACATTCATCTGCAAAGAAATTGTATTTTTATTTTGTTTAGATATTATTATTTAATTTTTTTTTCTCCTTAATTCTCTGGTTCATCAAGGAACGTGTCTTTTAAGATTAAATAATTTCGAACTATTTTTTAAAAATGGTCCTTTTTATGTTTTGCTAACAAATGATGAATCATTCCAAATTTCTGTATTTAAATCTTCAAAGCGGTTTGATTATTTGAAAAATCTGAAACACGAATAAAAAATTATTGGAAAATAATAATTTATAGAATTATTTGTAAGGAATTGGCAAATTTTTCTTGAGTCAAGAAGTTTCCTGTCGCAAATAACCCGATTTCGAGTTACATTCTAGTACAAGATGAGGTGCTTGTCAGGGGTGCTTTCGACATTTAAAACAAGAGTTGAGTAGCCTTTTTGAAAAATTATTTTTTGTTACCGATTTTAATGAAAATCAGTTTCTAGGATTATTTTTACCCACAAATAATGAAAATTTCATTCATTTATCCGCCAAGTCCACTCTACATTAAATGATCCACTCTATATAAACAATTATTCTTTAATACATAACTGAAATCAGAATTTGTTTTAACAACAGAATTCTTTCATTCTTCGATTTCAATTTTACAATTCAAACATTCATTTGACGTAGTACCTATATACATGGTGAACAAATTGAAGTTTTATATTTTGAATTTAAATAAAAATCAAACGATATGAGATATCAATAAATTTTTGGAACGAAATTCCATAACACAGCTCGCCATGGTGACCAAACTGTTAGAAATCCTTACGTGAGCATCTGTGATATGCTATGTATGTGTGTGTGTTTTTGTACATTAAGAGCCAACAGCTACAAGTTGGGACCTACGGAGTCAAGACCGTGATCTAAGTGTCCTGAGCACGGTATCCATTTCAGATTATCATCTCTTGTCGTTTTTGAGTTAATGTGTGTCCACAGACAGTCGGGCGGACGGACAACCGGAAATGGAGTAATAAGGTGATGTTCTGAAACCTTATATCAAAATTTTGTTCGTAGTTATCATATTTTTAACCATTTTAATCTTGGGAATAAACTTAGTATGTCTTGATATATAAAAACCATATTGATATCTTACACCGGTTTGTCACATCTGTTATTTGATCATCCTTTATACATTAGATGAGCATATATACATATAGATAGCATACATTCGTAGTTTGCGGTGGATATGTATAAAGGAAACAAGAGAAAAGAATCAAATCTACTAAACAAATATTTAGAAAATCAAATTGCACTTACGTTTCAAATGAGAGAACCATCAAGAAGATAGTAAAATCAAGGTAGTTGTAGCCTAAATGTTCCAAACAAAAGTCTATTGCTAGTTTAATAAGTTTTCTAACATAATACAAAGGAAGAGGAATGAGTTTCTACACATTTCTTTATTCAAAAAGTATACAGTGTGTCCTTATAGTGTTTTGATACCAAAACGAAAGTGAATCCAAAAATAGTAATTTTGTGTGTCAATTAATGAGTATTTAATATGCCTTCTGTATAAATTTCAAATAAGTCGAATATGAAGAAGTCGTTATAAATGTTAGCTTTTTAGTCTATAAGTGCTTTTAAAAATGTTACCAATCATATAAAAAACTTTTATCAATATTCCTCAATTTTTAAGCTTAAATATCAATTACAAAAACCAAAAATTAAGAACTTTGCAAAAAAATGAAAACTTTTTTTTGGTAAAAACACTGACTTTGATAGTTAATTTCTTCTAAACCGTTCAAAAAATCGATATGAATTTTTCACAAGACGTATAAAAATATGATTGATAAATAAAATTTCAAATGTTTTGGATCATTTGCATTTTTTTGTTATCGAAATACCTTAAAAGGTAGAGACAACACTCTCCCACATGTAACTCCTCAAAAAGTCGATTGAGCTAAGCCGACTTCGATATAAAGTAACTCCGTTTAGATGTCTTACAATAAAATTTAATAACGATTGATTACATTTAGAAGTATGTAAAAATAATAATTATAAACAGATGCGTTTATGTAAACTTGTTTATTTCATTTCATTGCCAATGTTAGTCATTGAAGTACCAATTAGGATTAATCAATAAATGATTACATGTTCAAAATACAAAACCAAATTCGGTTATGTAATTAAAATTTAACTACTTAGAATGAAAAAAAAAATAAAAATAAAGGAAAATTATACAAACTTACTCTTACATATTCCACACAAATACTTTATTTTGATGCGCCTTTGTAATGTAGGTACATTTATATATGGTTCTCCTTTGTGTATAAGTCTATCCATATTTTAGTCTCAAAAGTCCCAAAAGAAATAACAATAATTAGTTATTTAACCCAGAGCTGGTCCGGAAATATTGAACTTTGTGCAAACCCGATGCTACAGATTTTCTTACTCCAGAACTGATTTACTTCGTATTCTAAAATCCAACCACGATAAGTACATTTCAGAAACTTGGAATTCATTTAAAAATTATCTTCTTCGTTTTCATTTCCGCCCCTAAAATTTGAAAATAAACAGCAATTATAATTTAAAGTTTGTCATGAGTTATTGAGAAAAATAGAACATTAAAAAAGTCACTATAGTAAAATGTAATTCGATAAGATTTTGACAGTAATGTGCCTTTATAAACTCTTTATCCCACGTACAATGGGATAATATTTATTGTCATATACTTGTCTCCTTAGATCGTTTCCACATTTACTTGGATAAATAAGGTAATTTTAGAGCTAATACATGCAAACAGAGTTCTGGCCAGAGATGGAAGGAATGCTTTCATTAGATCAAAACCAATCTATGGCAAAGAAAAGAAGAGAAGATGGAGAGGAAGATAAGGCAAATATTTGGTAACCCAAACTCATTTTTATGCCCGCTGAAATGGACTTAAAATTAAAAACCATTCCTTTATAGCCTTCAGCTTTCTTGATCTCACTGAACCTCCTCCCATAACACTCGAAGGAATTGTTTTACACAGCTTAAATATATACACAGTTTTCAATTTTTTAAGTGTAAAATAGTCATGAGTCATTGAGTATATCAGAAAAGATGGCCATAAATTGTTTTACATTCAATATTTTATGCTTACAGAAATCTGTAATTGATCGTTCAAAATGATGATCATAGATGGAGGAGTAAAATGTCAGATTAAATTTAATTTTTGTGTTATTCTAATGTATGAGCTATATTATTGTAAAGTTTCATTCAAATCTATTGAGTGGTCTTTGCGTGAAAGCGTAAGAAACAAACAAACAAACATTCTTACTTTCACATTTATAATATATAGGGATTTATACAATCTTGTACACATAGTACAAGTAAATAAATTTATTAAACATCGATAATGTTGACAAACAAGAGCAACAATTTGATCGGACTTGAATGTATTCTTTGATCAATCATTGTTGATACAAAACTTGTGTGCATTGGATTGCATTGGATTGCATTGACGATCGAACCGTGCAACTATGCACAACGATATAAACATAAAGACAGGTGAACTAAAATATATTCCAAAATAGGTATCAAGAAGCTCAAATAAATACACAAACAATAAAGTAAGTATATGCTTTATATAACTATTTACATTTATTTATTTATTTTTATTTATTAATAATAAAATATTTATGTTTTTATGATTAAAAGAATTTTAAACTAATAATAATAACAAAGTATGTTGAATATGATCTTTAGGGACTCGATCAATAACTTTCTGATTCAGAAAATGATCGCATTAAGGTAGTACGAGCACCAATTTTAGATTTAAGGTTGAAATTATTTATACCTTTGTTTCAACTCTGATGATGAATAAAAATACTACAGTGTTGACACCATACTAAATTATTTTTACCTTCAAAAATAGTAATATTTTTTCGTATTCATGATAAACTTTCTCATGGAATCACCCTTACAACATCTTTTAGCTTGAAATTAAAACTTTTTCGTTTTCAAGGCGAAAACAATAATTTTGTATGAGAAAATCAATAATAATAATACTGATATGTACCTATAATAATATTTAATAATTATTTATATCATTTCCTTCAATCAAATAAGTATAAATCCTTATATATTTTAAATGCGAAAGTGTGTTGGTTTGTTTGTTTGTTATGCTTTCATGCAAAAACTATTGAATGCATAATTTATCTTTATAATTTATAAAGATAACAGTTACACATTCACTTCGCAGGGTGTTTTTGAATACTATTGATTGGATTTTAAAGAAACTTTTGAAACTAAACAACTTTGCAATGCCTCCATCAGAATAAAATATAGGCTGTAATTTATTAAAATACTGACAGCTACCATTTCTATTTTGAAAGCAAAGACTAAATAGTCAGCACTTTTAAAATGAAAATTTTCCAGCGATGCAGGCGGGTATCAAGCTAGTATTTCATATAAATTATGGTTAAATTGTTTATAATGTGGATTGTGGATGGATATATATTTAATTGCATTAAAACTCAACTTTTTGATTTGACTTTTTTGCATATATTGAATATTTAACATTGAATTACTTGAATTTCTTTGTAATTAATAATTTTTTTTTATAATTTTTATATACAATCAATATAAATTCTTTCTGTATGTCTACCATATTTGGATTCATCTTTATATTCTATGAAAATGATTCGATGATACAAGAAACAAATATTTTTAGGAATCCGTATCACAAAAATTCAATCCATAGGAAAAAGCGATTGTATAATAATTCATATACACAAAAGTCATGTTCTGACATCAAATTGGACTTAGTTCTCCGGGATTGTTTTAATAGTCAATCAAGATTCTATACATCGAAAAATTTTATTCTTAATTTGACTGTTAGTTTTCCCAAGTTCTGGCAGAGAGCCGTTTTCCTATCTAATATTGCGGGGTCCTCTTTGACATCATTTCATATTTTAATAAGTGTCTCCTCTTGAATGAATTATAGAGTTTGAGATATCAAAATAATGATATGGAAATGAATTGAAAATAGATCCATTTTTATGAAAATGTTAAAATAGATTTTCTAGATTTTTATACCATGTATATATGAAATATACATAGTATATTAAGTTTAGTCCCAAGTCTGTAACGCTTAAAAATAATGATGCTAGGAAAAAAATTTTGTCATAGGTGTTCATAAAATCACCTAATTAGTCCAGTTGTCCGTCCGTCCGTCTGTGGACACGATAACTCAAGAACGAAAAAAATATCAAGCTGAAATTTTTACAGCGTACTCAGGACGTAAAAAGTGAGGTCAAGTTCGTAAATGAGCATCATAGGTCAATTGGGTCTTGGGTCCGTAGGACCCATCTTGTAAACCGTTAGAGATAGAACAAAAGTTTAAATGTAAAAAATGTTCCTTATCAAAAATTAAACAACGTTTTGTTTGAAACATTTTTTCGTAAACATAACTGTTTACCCGTGAGGGCGCCAATTAGGCGGAAATTTTATTATATGTACTATACTTGATTAACAGTTTTGTATGGATCACATGTATGTATGTGTAATGTGATAAAGAAATCAACACTGACTATGCATGGTATTTCAACAATTAACTCAGTCAATTGTTTGTTTTCACTTGTTTATCTGAATAATTTCCAATTCACCAATACTAACGACAGCCCGTCCATTTCATATGATGATGAAAGAACAAAAAATTATGATTATAAGAAAAATAGACAATAAAAATTGTTAAACGAATACATAAAATAAATTGGTAAAGAATTATACTTGTTAACAGTAAATAGTTATTTCACACACAAATATGGAAATAACAGCTATTAGGTCGCTAATTGAATAAAATCTTTAAATACCACGGACAGCCAACATGATTGGTGTATAAACGTTAAGAGATAACATTTCATATCATATCATATCAATTATTATTAGTTATACTTAAGTAAGTATATAAAGTTAGTTTTTTTTTTTAAATTTATTTTGTAATAATCATATAAATAAAATCAACAATAATACCTACTTATAATTATTATTATTATTATTACATGTATAATACAATTATTTTATTTTAATCGTATAAAATTTGTAAAAAAATCAGCATTCAATATTATGATCAGTACAATAACCTTACTTTACCAATACAAAATATTTTATATACATTAATAGCCGTGTACAGTGTGATTTAAAATACACATTAGGAAATTTTCTTGCTTTAAATTTTAAACATAGATGATTTTACAATTGAAATTGTTACATGGGCAACAGTTAGGGGGCATGAATGGATGTCGGGCCATATTGACTGGTGATATCCACAATACTTCTGGCAAATTACTATTTATCACTGATGCTACTAATGGTATCAGCAATATTTATTAAAATGACAAAATAGATTATGAATAATAGAGTGGCGAGTAGTGTGACAACAAACATAGCGTTTACACCTACACTGAAAATTTGATTTCTTGATAACATAGGCAAATTTGATCCGAGCTTATTGAAATTCTTTTTGAAAGCCGCTAATTTAGTGATGTCTGTTTTTTGCTAGCTATAACTTACGTGCTTAATTCTGGGACCAGAGCTCCACATTCTTGAAATATATTAGAGCTAGGTTAATTTTGATCACAAATTTGAAAAGTATGGCCCAAATTTTGTAGGATTACATACTTGGTTTATCAAAATTGGACATAATTTGGATATGATAGGATAAATTAAATTTTTTGGATTCTGATGACGTCATAAAGTTAAAAAAATCGATTTTTTTGATAAGACAGGTAAATTTGAACCAATCTTAGAAGAATTTTTTTTGAAACTCACTAATTTTAGGTCATTTTTTCCAACTGTGATGTCTGAGTTTCGCTAGCTATCACTTAAATGGTTAGTTCCGGGACCAGGATGCCACAGTATTGAAACCTATTAGAACTACGTTAATTTTGATCACAAATTTGAAAAGTATCGCCCAAATTTAGTAGAATAACATACTTGATTTATCAAAATTAGATAAAATTTGGATGTGATAGACCTAAGTTAAATTTTTTGGATTCTGATTCTGATGACGTCATAAAGTTCAAAAATTCGATTGTATTTCATTCCTATTCAATCAACCAATACCGAAATAAATATAAAAAGCATAGAATTGTTTTTGTTTCTAAATATAACCTCGTTCGCTTCAAAATACTTTTAATAAAACAATGTAATTTTTTACTTTTTTTTTTAAAAAGACGAAAATAAAACAAAAACAATTTAATAAAATTGAAATAATTTAATTGAACAACAAAATGAAACCCGTTTCGTTAAGCTAACGATACATCAAAATGAATCAATAGAGTTGATATAATATAATAAGTAATCGAAAACAATTAGTTTATAATGATGAATACAATACAATGGCAACCATTACAATAGCTACATATTATTATTAGCTTTCTTATCTAAAATATTATGGGCTTCAACCTGAAAACGAAATCAATTTTATGAATATTTTTGGAATTATGTTCCTTATCGCACTGTATAATTTGTTTGCTGGTTGGGAGAAAATCATTTACATTCTGTCAATTTATATTTTTGTCCAAAGTTTATTTTCTTCATTAAAAAAAATGAGTTGTGAGTTATCAGAAGAAGTTATAGATTAAATGTAAGAAAATGCTTTAAAAATATCGTAAACTAGACAGTTTGTATGACGTAAATGTAAACAAATGCTTTAAAAATATCGAAAAAGTGTCAAAAACCAATGTTTTGATCCGCAAGATCCTCCAAAACTGTGTTTATTGTGACCAAGGGACTTTGAACTATTATTTCCCGCAAAAAAATGGACATTCGCCGTACTTTCTCAAACAGCCGGACCACTTGAATGTACTTTAATCATCTCTCCATATATTTTAACAACTGTTGATTGGAAAATTGTACAAGTGAATCCTTTCCAATCTAGCTAAATAAATTGATTAATCTGTTCTCTAAAGGTCAAATCCAGTATAGGTTGCATATGTGAACATCACATATCGTATCGATGCCTCTTTATTGTTATAATTTGTGTAAGTTGTAGCCATTCATAAAACGTTTCTTTAATTTTTTTGTGTGTATATAAATATTTATTTGCTGTATCAATAATTTTCCTTATTGTTTTTTCTCCATAATATTGAGTGTTACTAAAAATTATAATGCATCTAAAGTACTTACTATTAATGGGACTATCACAAGATTACCATACTCAGATCACCAGATTTTTGTGTCTCGTAATTTTGTGGGTCCAGTTTTGTTTCTGGTCTTTGATAGAATATTTTTTTCTTTCTTCAAAGACAAGACTAATTTATTGATATTTCGTTTGAAAATACACTGATATTCGATTGAATTTTATTTATATGATAATACCTCAGTAAATAAAAATATAAACCCTACGGTTTTTCGATGCTATAATAAAAACAAAAACACTAGTTATTCAAATAAATACGGCGGGACTCGAAATCAAATTGTACAATAAAATAAAATTCTGGTTCACTCTATAAAATTAGCGATTAAAATCGGCATGTTTAATTGATATTGGAATGAACTTTGAATAAAGAAGTCGATATAATTATAATTATTTTTTCTCGAAGAAATTTATGACATTTTTTGTTTGTTTTTTAAAATTCAATAAATTGTTTACTTCATTATTTAAAAACATAAATATCAACTGAATTTAAAATTTTATTTGTGGATGCAATTAAACATGAAATTATCTTTGTTTAATACAAAACGAACATTTATTGATAAATAAACGAACATGTATGTAACGATTGAAATATACCGCCAAAATTTATTTCAAATAATTATTGTATACTAATTTTGAATACTAACTTTAATCAAGAAAAAATTATTTGTTACCAAAAATCATTGAACTTCGTTTGATCAAAAGATTGTTTTTAATGAATAAGATAAAAATATTAGTGTACAGAGTCAATCTTCTGGTCGGTCACAATTTTAGGCAAATGCTACGTGATGGAAATGTATCAGTGCATTGCTTCAACTAGTTTTTAACTTATTTTTCTGTTATCTTTTAGTAATTAAACAAATTCTGGTAATTAAAATTTATAAACCGCTTATTTTTACTAAAACCTGGTGGGAATGTGTTTCTTCAAGTGTCAAATATCATTCGTAAATCATGTTGCGTAAATGTATCTATTTGTCAATAAACAATTAATTGTTATTAAATGAAACCTAACGTAAAATGAAACCATGTCAAAGTTTCATGCATGCATAATATAATTGTTTTTGATGGCTGACTGGTAGTCAAATAATCGGAAAACTCTTATACATGCATAGCATATACTTAATTCGAGTTTTCTATTTTACAGGTTTTAGCAAAGAATGAGCGATTTATTTCATTTTATTTTATTACCTGATTTTTTTTACATCTTTTACTGCACCAAAATTACACTGTGTTATTATGATTTTCTTTTATTTTTGTAATTTCCATTTTTTTGTTTTTAGTTTTTCAATTTTTTCTCAAACATTCGAGACAGACTCATTATTTACTCTGTTCATTAACTTTTCAAAAGATTCCTCCTTTGGTTTGTACCAGGCATTCTATCAGAACTAATACTATTTTACCCGTTTCTTGTATTTGCCCGTTCCTTGCATTTTGCCCACTCGTTGTATAACATAAACACTTCCTTTAGTTTTTTTAACTGCCTTGTTTATTCGTCCATCATTCTGTTAAATTTTAAAAAATCATTAAAAACTGATATTTGTATAGTAATTTTAAGGAATATACTAATTTTAAGGAAAATATCGTAGAAGAGGGTTCAGTCATTTTAAAGTGAGTATTGTTAAAGTTTTAATAATATCAAAACTTGTCTTTTGGGTTCAAAAGATTTACTTTTGAATTAAATACAAAATTTTCCATTGAAATATATTACTTGCTCAATTTTCTTAGTTAAATTGCTCCTTAAATTCTTGTTTTTTAGTTGTTATTTCATAAATTGCTTCAGTTGTCCACAGAAACTAAATGACACTTTTATAGGAGATTTGATTTCCAACAAAAAATATTTCCAATTACCCATGATCAATTGTTTTTGGGGGTGTGTATTGACCTTTTATCTTTGCAAAACCTATGAAATGAAAAAAGTGCGTAGTTAATTTTTAAGATATACCTTTTATTCCTTGAAGTTGGTTACCACAAAAATCTACATGAAAGTTTCGTTTTTTCTTCTTTCTTCTTAATTCCGAGTTATGGTTGTAGATAATTTGTTTTGTAGAATGTCGTATAAGTGTAAGTATTAAACATGTAGAAAAATGATTTAGCAATCACCATTTTATATTAATTCGTAGAAAATTGAGATTTGTTTCAATTTCTTTTTGCTTTGCGTAGAATCAATCTTTTAGTTAACTTATCTGAAAAATAAATATTAATATTTATTAAAAAACAATTGAATAAGGTACAATTACGATACTCGCAAAAAGAAAACAAATAATTAAAAATATATTTTCCAGAAATCAATTATAATAAACATACAAATTATTCAGCAATGCCTTGTTTTGAGGACCATTTGGCGCACGTTGCGAGTAGCGCTCGAGACTTGTTACACTCTCCTTGCATCCCTCCCTTGGTTAAACCACTGTGTATCGCGGCATCATCAAACAATTCTAGGTAAATTAAAGATATAACCAATAGAATAATGATATCTTACTTAAACAAACCCTTTTTCTTTAAATAAACCTTTCTGAGTTTTAAAAAAGGAAAGGGAAAAATTGAAGGTAAGTTAACTTGGTACATAATCCAACATCTTCTTATATAAAACATATTTTTAGGGATAATAGCGAATATGTTTTAAATAAAAAGGATAGTGAAGACCTGCGCTGATGTGAATTTAAATGAGGGTTGTAAAGTTGTATATATAATGTACCTACGATCAATCCCTTTTTATAGTCAAATGTGATGATAGTGCGCTGTTGTACGTGATTCTATGTAAATTAGAGGTAACCAACCAATAGAATACCATTATACAAAAAAATATACCCTTTCAACATTTTACCCTTGTAAAGTTGTTTTTTATTTAAATTTCTTATCCAATAACAAGACAGCAACATAAAAGCACAATGTATTTTAAACTTACAATTATTCAATGGTAAAAAATTTTCCTTCCATAATTTGATATATACTCCTCCTATTGAAGCCTTTTATTTCATAGAAGTCATTCAAATACTTATAAAAAGGCAGAATAGTTTACCAAAAAGATAAATAGCAATTCCAAATTTTTTGGCTACCCTGTACATTATTTAAAAGTTCTAAATATGCCTACGTATTTTTCAAAATAAGAAAAATTTGTTTATAAAGAATGACTTTTTTTCTTAAAATGCAAATTAAGAAAATTAACAAGTTACTTCTATCAGGGAACACACTGTGAGGTAAAATTAAAGTAGGTTTGATAAAGATTGGACAGGATAATAATATATATTTGATATTTAATCATTCGTAAATAGAGAAGTACATCCTATTCCTTAAAAAAAATAAATATATATCTAAAAATCCATTACATTAAATTTATCCATTCTTGATGAAAACCATAAAAAAATAATATTCAAATGGTTCCTAACATTTATTTTACTCCCCATTAAAGAAATACAATATTTCAAATTTATTATGCAGATATACACTCCTGACTCCTCCACAACGACAACTGATTATTATTATTATTAAATTTCTGATAGGAAATTATTCTTTTCACCCGAAAGTCGAAATTAAAAATTGTTGATTCCATTTTTTCTGTAAATGTGGTATCTCCTTTTTGTACATTTCTTCGCGACATCTCAATGAATTATCATCTGTTTCAAAGCTTTTTGTGCTGGCTAATAACGAAAAATACTATTAATTTTAGTGTTTTTTTAAGCCCACTGCTTTACCGAATGAGCTACTGATGATTGTATATATATATATATATATATTTACACAAATATGTTATTTATTATAAAATGATCAATGTTTATTTCAAACTCACTGTAAGTTAGTAACAACAATTTTCATGTAGTTGACACAATCACATATAGACTAGACATAACAGATATGTGTTTATAATAACCAAATCCTATACTTAAAACAGACGCAAAGGAATTTTCTTTTAATTCATCGATTCGCTTTATTTACACGATTATATATTCCAACTAAGTACAATTTTATGTTCCATTAATATAAGGCATGACTTTAAACTAAAATCAATCTCTTTCATAAAAGTAATGATTTTTTTTATTTAACTTCAGTGATTTTGTATCAATTAATTCATATTTTAAATTCAATCTCATTCTATTTTAAATATAAATATTTAGCTGTACTTTTTCCAATCATTAGGAAATTGGTCTATTCATCAGAAAGCCATTGATCTGAATTCCAACATTACAGTTTGTTCCTTATTATCTATGATTGTTATTATTATTATTATGATTGTAGTAATAATAGACATTTAGGAATATTGTAATATATTCGTATATATTTATTTATTTACTTGAAATGTAAAGCACATAGACATGTTTTTTAAAAGATATAAAGTATATATTTTGAATGAAAGTGCAAGTGAATAAAAGAATAAAGTAATGTAAGAGAAATAAATTTGTTGAAGTTGAGTCATACGCATGCATTATACATAGAAAGATAGAAAAATATCATTCAACCAGCACTAACCAGTACAAACAAATATATGTTAGAAAATAAGGGGAAAACCTATATGTGTGTGTGTGTGTGTATGAAATAGTTGATCGAGAAATACGACAACGGGAACTAAATCAGAAATTCACTTCTTATTTATCTATAGTGAGAGTCATTCATAATGTTGTAATCTCCATGCATTTGAATTTTGGTTTTCTGGAGTAAAAACTTCTTTGGGCGCGTTGGACGATATGGTAGGGTAAAGGCCAATCCTCACACTACGTTTCCCAAAACGTTTTGTCTGCAGAATTCAACACGTTTCAGATAAAACAGTTGCAGCGATAACTGAACGAAAGCTAGATGCTATGCTTCATCAAGCATGATGAAACGATTGAGTTTTGTCAATTTGTTGCCATATATTGAACCGTGAGTAATGTTTATAAGCCTTAATATTCATATTCTTTATATTCACCAATATAAATTTATAATACAAATTATTTTAATTCTATCGTCGATTCCTCGTCAAATACAGATTCATATCATATATTTAACAGTGGCAACGAAGAGTATATGGCATTTCACGTGGAAATTATTGACTAGTGGAGGATGGTGGGATTACGCAACATCGAAGAAAATGGTCGTATTTCATTTATAATGGATAATTTAATACAATATTGTGGCATTACGCCATCCCTCCAAGAAGCTACTTCCACGACCACGTGGAACGGTAGGTACTTCTGAGACGTTTCATTTTTTTTTTTTTTTTTTTGTAGCAAGACTGGTCACAGCAGTACCTCCTCCATGACGAGATCACACAAAACTGAGCGAAAGTAGTTGAAGGTTCAGTTTTCGGTTAAATATCTTTCAAAATGTGACTTATCCTCCTGTATGACTGTCCAAATTTTCAAAACGATATTTCTATAAATGATGAAAGTATGAGGGTGTCTTCATCTTAAATGCGACACACTATATATTCGTCATATCCAACATTAACTATACACTGATTGTGTATGTTTATGTATCTAAAAAAAAAAAAGAGGGTTAGTCGATAGAAGGGCGAAGTGGGTGATGAGGATTTGAATGCGTCGGGACTAAAATTCACATACATATTATGTATACAATGTACATCCCCATAGAGACGTAGCCACGAATCGAATTTCTAATGTTTTTTTCACCACCAACTTTCCAATATCCCCTCCTACACCATTCTCAATTCTCTTATACGTTTATACAAAGAAATTGTGAATGGAAATTATATCACTATTTCAACAGAGCGGGTCTATTCATCAAGACTTAAGTTTTAATATACTTACAATGCTTTTGATTTTAAAAAGTTTTTTCTTCAACTATTAATTAGTAACGTTGCAACTGCAGAAGTGACAAAGTTATTTACGCAATTCAGTAGATTTTAAATAATTCTTTTTTCAAAGTGGTAGAATGCTCATTTTTCAATTTATCCTTATCTTCCATTTAATACGAATCTGAAAAAGAAATATAATAACTAAATTATTTAATGTTATTTTTACAAATTTTATGTATATTTCAGATTAAAAATGTGAAATATAGTAAGTAAGAGACATATATTCAATAAGTCAACCACCAAATAGGCGAAGATATAAGATTGCTAGCTATACAGATATAATAGAATCCAGGATACCTGTAAATAGAGAAAAGATATATAGTACAGTCAAAGATGTAAGGAAAAGCGAATAAGCCGCCCATTTTTTTGCTAAAATCTGGTTGAAATGGTTGCATTTGTTAATAAATAATTAAATGTTAATTAAATGAAATGGTCATTGTAAAAGTTGACTTAATAAATTAATAAATAGGCAACTTGTATTACGTATATGTCATACATGTATAAGATCAATATTTTTCATGGCTGACTATGTGTGAAATAATCGAAAAACCTTTATATATGTTATACATATTCGTAATACATGTTGCCAATTGTATTTTAGTTAGACCGTTTCAGTATATTAACAATTTATTGTTTATTAGCAAATAGAAACATTAACGCAACGAACTCATGGTTTAAAAGTGATATTTGAAACCTAAGAAACATATTCCACTAGGTTTTAGACAAAAGTGAGCGGTTTATTTCATGTTCCTTAATTAGCCGATCTTTGTACCATCATTTACGGTACTAATACGGTCGTCAAACAACTAATTAGATCGATTATATGTAATGAAAATTTAATGATAATTTGTTACATAATTTGATAGAATATAATTGTATTTATATGCAGTATTATATATGCGATCACCGCTCAATAAAAAGTGTGAACTATTATTATAAGCTGTCAAGAAAATTTGTCCCCTGTGAATATGAACAGAAGCTTATACATAAAATAGAAAAGTTACATCCTGAGTAACATAGAAGAACGAAATCAGTATGAAACGTACTATATTGTATACGTAGTTGTAGCTGTAGCTGTATAGGAGAGAGGGTACAAGCTTCTATAATACGTTTCAAGAAAAAAAAAAGGAACATATCTTTTTTTTTTTGAAAATATATATAAGAATGTGTGTAGATATGGTTTGTGTCACAGAATACACAGATTTTAATGTATTTGTGATATTTGTGAAGAAAGAAAAATTTAGTTTTAATGTAACTATAGTGCTTTTTACTCGCACCAATACATAGTTATTCTTTTTTGTTATTTTAATGTACGCACTTTAGAATTACTACTATTTAGAATTCAACACATTTTCTTTTTTCAATACGAATTATAAAACCAATCACGGTCTTTTTTTTCTTTTTAGTGAATTTTCTGAACTTCAAAATCATAAATTATGTGAAAATTTAGTTTTAAAATTTTTTTTTTAATGATAGGTACAGTTTGTCGAAAATTGTAGGTTTTGAGTTTTTCTTCTTTTCGCTACGACCAATAGAACCTGAGATATGTCCAAAAGAGTCTCCAAAAATAGCTGCTATTTTTGAAAATTGCTTATAAAATTTGTTATTTCAGTGGAGTTACAAGAAAAGACAATCATCAATGAAATTGAACTCCTAAATTGACTACCATTTGGGTGCACTGACATTTTGATTTTCAAATTTATTTTTTGACTACATACGTTTATCAATTTATTTTTTTGCTGTGGAAACAAGTCTTTCATAAAGCCATGGCTTCTGTCAACCATTAAGGGTGGTTTTTAGAGAGAAAACACTTAATACATTATAGCAAATTGATGTATGCAGAAATAAAAGCTAAACAAATACCATACTAAAAGTTCAAACACTGTTTTCAATAGTTCGTCTACATATATTATTATAAATTGTATACATTTAATAGTCATTATTCCAAGCACGATTTGATTCTAGGACAAGTTCCATCAATGTACATCTATTTCTACACACAACCAAAATATACTTTCATTACTTTGTTTAGGGTTTACAAGGGTATGGACGTTTATTATGCGTCTTACACTTTTCTTATAGATTTAATGGATTTTTTTAAGACAGTTTATTTTTTTTCTTTTTTCAATTTTATTTAACCATTTGTTACATTTTTTGCGTAAATGAAAATTTTTTAAGAATGTTACTTTTTATTTTAAATCAATAGCTACCAATAGCACGTCAGCAGTTTTTCTTGCTTTTGCGACTAACCCTTTGATTGGGTTCATTCACTGATCCACTGGTTGGCCATGCCTTTAATGGGGTTGAATTAGCATGGATCTGCGGGGTTTTTGATTTTTTGGTTAACCATCTCATTCACGTTCATTTACTGATTCACGATGTAGTCATGCCTTTAATGAGGTCGATGGGCCTGAGAGGTATAAGTAAACGCTAGTCATCTCCGTTGCTAACGTTAGAATGGGTGTGACAAAGAATAGATTCACGTTATTTGAAATAATTTTATGGTCTATATTCATCCTTAATAAATAAATTATACATTTTACCTAAATACCATCTTAAATACATTTTTATTTGAAATCAATATAAAGAATAAACATAATAATATATTCTAAGATCGGAATAATATTCTTCAATATTACGAGCGATATAAATAAAAATCATAAATTCGTGAAGAAACAAGGATAGAATATTATGAATTTTAAAGAATCATCTTTTATTCACAAAAATTTTTGTTGACCAAAACAAAAAAAAGAAATAAATAAAATACAAAAAAAAATAAAGATACATCTTTATATTATTATGTAATATATAAAATAAATATAGCAAGCTATGTATGTATGAAAAGTTGAAGGAAATAAATCCAGACGAACGACAAGGGTACGACAGTATATGGTAGAGTTGTATGTAGGTAGATAGTTGGGGCGCACGATTGGAATCGCATCAGAGAGCACCGCATATTTGAACACACACAAATCCGCGGACATCGCTCCAGGAGGTGTTGTATGTTTTATAAGAACAAAAGCCATACCACCATCCTACATTTCATCCCCGTTCCTGTAGCTCATACCATTACTGTATTTATATTACATTCGTTGTTACATCTATATAGAATATGTATTATTTGAAACATCGGTCGCCACCAGTCATCCCGTCCACTTCACCACTTTTACAAAATACTCTCGGCTCTCGGTGTGTTGTTTGTTATTATGTGGAGTTGTAAACCCTACAAAATATACTTTATTTCAAAAAATAATATTTCTTGAAAAGTACTACAATATTATACGAACAAATAGACAAAAACAAACGAGAGATGTGATGGGATACCCGGTTGAAGCTATGTTTCTATCGTATCTTAAATTTTTATCAATATCCCTCAAGTTTAAAGCTTTAAAATCATACCAAAATTAATAACTGTGCATAAAAATTTAAAACTTATTTGGAAAAAACACTGACTGTGATAGTTAATTTCTCATAAACCCATTGGTATTTTTTTCATTTCTACAGTATTGAGATACCTCACATGATGTAGTCAAAATCTTTTTTAGCTCCCGGAATAAAAATAAAGGGTGTTCTAAGTTTTACCGCTAAGTATGTCTGTCTATCTATCTTTCTGTCTGTGCCATCGTAGCGGATGAACCGATTTTGGTTTTGTTTGAAAAGTAATTTAATGGAGAATGTTCTTAGCTTTGTTTGAAGTGCAAATTGAGGGATACGTACTCGAAAAAATTAAAAATTGGCATGATCTTTCAAATTGGCTCAGTTTGGGAGGGTTTAAGTAAAAAGGTAATTTAATGGAGGGTGTTCTTAGATATGTTTTAATATTTTTCATTTATATTTGTTAAGACTACTTTCTTAAAATCAACTATAATTTGATATAATATTATTTCTCTCTCAGTGTCATTATAATGATGATGTGTCTATTCCATGTCAAATATATATCCTTTCTGATAGGTTCAGTTCTACTATCAACTAAATTGTATGTATATGTATATGTGTTGTGTGTTGTGTGCTTGTGTTATGTTGCCAAGGATTTAAAATTGTGTCATGCTCCTCATCTCATGTGTTAGATTTACTTTTCGCGAACAATCCAATACGAAACATATAAATACACTGAGAAAAAGGATATTTCGATTTAGGGAGATATCCAAAGATTGAATAATACTTACAAAGGATTTCAATAAAACTTTATAAATACTTTTTTTGATTAATTTCACTTGGATAGTGTGATAAAAACTATCTAAAATATTTAGATAATCTTGTAGTTTATAATAATACCATAAAAATATAAGGTTGTCGATGGTATAAAAACAAAATTCTAATTTAACTATGAGTTCATCGAAGACCCATCATTTGATGAACAGGGACGACTATAGTTAGAGTATTGATGATTGAAGAGCGTTATCTATATTATCGAATTTATAAGCAGCACTTGCACACAATATATTATATACTATTGTAGTTGAGTGGTTTTGTAAACCTAAAAATTACACATTATTTGACTACAAAGCATGTATTTGGTTTACATGTTTGTACCGTGCAATAAACCAAAACTTTTTTTTACAATACTTTAGGGAAACAAACACCTTAAGAAATTCTTTCTTCGTCGAGAATGGTTTTTTTTATTTAAAAAGGAGAAACAAAAACATAATTTTAGGCAAAGTGAAGCTATTTTTCCAGTGTACAAGTATACGAATTTATAAAAATTTAGTTTCATTCTCTTGTATGATATTATTTATTTTCTGTGGACGAATTCTGCTGTTTATGGAATGTTTTGTCTCAAAACTGGTTCGTTTGGAGTATGTGATGTTTTTATATTTCTAACGGTAACTTGTATATCTGCCTAAAGAGATTATGCAGATAAGGGAAGGTATTACATTTAAGAAAGAGTTGAGAAGCCGGAGTATATTGTAATTCGATAAATTTGGGAAAAATAAACAAAAATTATGCTCTAAGAAAAAGCAGGCTAAGGATACATTTGAATTGTACGGTATTATTTTTTTTAATTTTCCATTTTAATATTTCGGAAAAATCAATAAAAGCAAACACGTAGGTATCTGCTCATTCTTGAGGTGAATGAAAATAGATTTTCTAATCAGAGGTTAATAGATTTAAATGCCTATTTATAACTAATAGTAAAAATCGTCAATGAATGGCCGAATTCGTCTGTTGCTTGAGCTGTATATATATAAATGTAACTTTGTGTATGAAATAATTTTATTTCGGTTTTTCTCATTTTTACGAAACCAATTTTTTTTTATTCCAATTTTTATTTAGGTATTTATTATTACATATAGATACAAAATGTAATTTTTTTTTGGGTTCGTTCGGTATGGTGGCTTGTATCTGTAAGTGTATGTGTGTATGTATGTATCTGTATATTTTATATTTTTATGTATTTTTATATTTTTTAGTAATAAATGATATTTTTATTTGAAATAAATAAATATAACAACCTTGTATTTTGAAATAACGATCATCATAAAAACAAACAAAATCCAATCACAAAAACTTTTAATCAAGAATAATATTCTTCAAATTGTTGATTTTTTTTTAGTATTTAAGTTCAACATTCTCAAGTGAAATTTATAAAATTTAGAAATCCTTCAAACGATAAATAGAAAACAAGTTTTGCTTTATTTTATGCCCACCGCCCACGTACAAAGGCTTCTTATATAACTAAGAAAATGTAGATGTGATCTTTAATTGGCATAACTGATTTTCATCAAACATAGCAAAGATCCAGCTCAATTGAATCAGTAGGTGAGAAGTTTGAAAGTATGTTTGTTAAAATAATATTGTGAGATACTGATATTCGACGAACAAACGAAGCACTAAACATAATCAAAGTTCGAAAAATTTGGGCAGTGAGTCGGATTTGAATGCGGTTATATAAAGATAAAAAAGTTTCAACCACATTTGAAAATAAAAGTTACTTATGTTTTAAATGGAGCGTAAGCAAAGTGCTTATATCGTGAGTGCTGACGGGTTAAGATGAACCCATATTTAAGTAAGTATAACGAATTATAATACAAGAGAAGCTATATGTTGTAAACAGAGATTCCTCCCTTTTCTTTTGATAATATAGTACATTTTAGATATAGCTACTACACTATAACATCATATGATTTATGATAGATGAAAAATTCACATATTTTTTATTATACATAATATATTTTATACGATGCAATATAGAAATGTTTAGTTACTTTTTAGATCTTAAGCATAATGTATCAGTCAAAAAATGGTCAACATGTTGACAGCACCATAACATACATTAATCATATTTATCTAGTGACATATAATAAGATACCTCATTTCATATTATGAATAACTTACAAAAAAAAAATATAAAGAAACGTTACAAAGTTTAAAAAAATCAGTTAATCAATTGATTTTTGTCAAGTCATTATTGAATAATATTGATAATAATAAATGTATGCAAAATTAATAACTTTTAAACTCGTTAATGCCAAAGGACTAAATAAATAGAACGGAGAATGGAAGAGGAGTTTTAAAAATAATAACTTTTACTAATATACAATTTTTCATATTAAGTGGCGAATTTCTCGAAAACGTGATGTACTGCAGCAATCTTGCTATCAGATTCGTATTAAGCACGTCAAAAACCATTCAAAAAGTAAACTTCTGCTTCTGTGGCAAAATTTGTATTGACCAATGTAATTTTTCAGTCCGAATTTCATTAAATAATTTGTTTTCTTTATATTAAACACATGTTTTTTTATGTTACGACACAAATTGTGCTTGAACCATTCTGTAGCTTTTGTAATGTCAGTTAAATCGTTATCAAAAAATTAAAATCTATTTCGATTATAATTTAGAATGGATATTCTAAATACAATTACGATACAATTTGTTGGCATCATAGATTTTCTCTGTGTAATATTATACAAATCGATTAATAATATTACTAACTACCATAATATTCCTTCATATAAACTATATATATATTATCGATAATACAACATTACAATACAAAAAAAAATATGCTTACAATGACATATCTCTGTCTGATATTGACATCAATTGGATTTAATTGAATCAAAATACGTTTATTATTTATTTAATCATACTATACTAGTTAATTTATTTTCATCGAATTTCTTTTTCAAGGAAGATAAATTATTGCTTTTGAACTGATTTAAAAAAATTGCTTTAAATTTCGTTTTAATGGATGCTTTATTAATTTTCATCGGTAATTCAGTCAATTCAGTTAGCTACAAATGGTACATTGTATTTTAGGAACAAAATCCAAATTAGAATATCGTTGATTTTCTGAGCTAACAGTAAAGTTAATTAAGTTATAATAAAGTTGCAGCTTTTGACTTGGCTGTGCATATAAAAATACCACTTACTATAGATACCATTGCTGATTTTTGAACTTTTTGAATTTACAGATATTTTGGATAAAGTAAAAATATAATATAAACTTATATATTTAGTTAGAACTAACTACATTATATGTATGTTATCGTTATGTATATATAATCAATCAAAATGATAAATGTTTATTTTTATATTATAATCATGAATATTCATTACTGTCTATTTGAGTGTATATTACCTAAACTAAACTAAATAAGATAATATAGTAAAAAGAAAATTTAGAGAATATACAAATCATGAAAAATGTAGTTTAGTTCTTGTGTGTGTGTCTATATGGTCTTAACGTTCTATAGGTCCTAATGTAACGTTGTTGTAACGTATCTAATATAACGTTGGATTTATAAGTAGATATACAGCGTGTCTTTTTTAAGTTGGTATACGCTTGTAACTCGAAAATTAACTTTAATGTTAAAAATGCTTCAAACGAAAAATGTTGAGTGTATGAACGCAGATATTAGACGAACTGGAAATTAGAAATTTGTTGCATAATAAAGTAATATTTTTTCTTCGAATCATTTTTCCGCAAACCGTACAGTTTAGGCAAATCGGACTGAAAAGGTTTTTTTTTAAAGGGTCTATTTGGCTAGGTGCTCTGAACCATTGCTTCGAGGCGCGATGCTCGAGCATGGCCCGCTAACCTCCATACCATACCATACCAACTTGTGTCTCTCACACAAAATAAGTATATGACTTTTATTAATAAAATTAAAGTTTCTACAAATTAAAAAAATGAAACTTTTTTCTCACGATTTTTTTGAATTTTCCGGTGAAGATTCTATACAAGTAAGGTTTTCACAGATTTGACTATTAGTAAATTCAAATTAAAATAAATTTTCTTCACCATAATATGAAAAAGAGTTTGAGCAAAAACAAGAACTTGACCCTTTTCTACAATTTATTTTTCTGGTATAGAATATATTACATTATATGTACAATATTCTATTGGACGAATATAATAGTCATTGGTCACTGTCCGATGTGTCCACTCTACTATTAATGTTTTACTCACCACGTGGGTGACCGGTTGGTTGTAGGGAAAACCATTTTGACAGTCAAATGTGTGGTGGTTTTCATTCGCACAATATTCGAGGGACTGTTTTATGTAGATAGAAAAAAAAAAGTTCTACACATATAATATAACCACATACTTTTTATATATTCTATTTCTATTCTAGGTAGGTTTTCTTGTATTGGAAAAAAGAATACCTATACATGTTAACTTGATGTGAGGGTGAACGCAGTATACACTCTCACATCATATACATTATGTGCCTTCTTGTATTATACAAAGACAAGACGAAAGTGAAATGAAATGTGAAATAATAATGGACGAATATTTGATTTTTATTATTGAAATGACTTCGTATCTATTTCTTAAAAAAACACGCTTTTATAAGCCGGAGGCCTCTTGAAACGTTACTGAAAATTATAAAATTTTGTTCAATTGCTAAATTATATTTAAAAACTTGGGTATATTCATTGATGAGAAACCTACCTACTTGTTTTATTATGTAGATTTTCGAAGATTTCGTTTCTATTGGATTTTTCGATCTTTTCATTTTCATAACTATTATTTTCCATGGTTTCTTTTTCCTGGCCCTGAAAATAAAAAGGAAATTTGTTAAAACTGGTGTATTAACTTATTTATTACGTTAAAATAGCTGAACAGTAGCATTACGAAATGAATATTTATCTACCATGAGTCAAGTTAAAATTATCGGAAAAATTGGAATATGGCTAAAAATTTCGATATTTTTGACAATCGGTGTAATATGAAAATGCTAGATATTTTTACACTTTTTTTATACGTTTTTTAATGACTAAAAAAGGCATTTTGCCTAAATTCACGGACAATGAAAATAATTCGATTCTTCAACAGAAAAACCTTTTTACAAAATAAAATATAAAAGAATAAAAGAATCTGCAAAAAACTGCTCACAATATATACACTTCGATAAAAGCTAATATTATAAGGAAACTGATTCACTAGAATTTAAACGCGAAAACTTTTTACATTTCTTTATTTTCCATTGAATTGATTTTAGTAATATTTAATGATTTACAAAGAAAGAAATAAGAAAGTTATTTCACATATAGTAGAAAATTTAGCAGTTAAATTCACAAACTTGACTTTAACCAAATTCGTTACTATTCTGTTAGCTGTCAAGCGAACAACTAATTAGTTGAAATCTTTATTTAGTTTACAAGTTCTATCTAGACGTATACAGTCTATTATAACATGCCGAGTGCGGTAAAAAACCTCGCACGGCTTGAAAATCTCTGTATAAACGCATACCGCGTGTTATAGCTTACCGTGCGTGGTATAGAACCATTCACGGCTTGAAAATCTCTGTATAAACGCATACCGTGTGTTATAGCTTACCGTGTGCGGTTAAAAACCTCGCACGGCAAAAAATCTCTGTAGAATACGCTTTCCCATCTGTATTGTGTATACCGTGGCAAGAGTATACCGCACACGGTATGTTACATTTCTGTAGAATACGCTTTCCCATCTGTATAATGTATACCGTGGACGAGACTATACCGCACACGGTATATTTCATTTGCTTCAAATAAGCCTTCCAATCTATATTGTGTATACCGTGGACGAGACTATACCGCACACGGTATAAGGGCTCGACGGCATAAAGAGTATACCGTGAAAAAGTATACCGTACACGGTATAAGGGCCCCAAGGTATAAAAGGGCAAAAATAATTTCATACCGCGTCTAAATAGACCGTATACGGTATACCGTGGACGGTCTAGACCGTAGACGGTATACCGTATAGACGGTATACCGTATAGACGGTATACCGTATAGACGGTATACCGTATAGACGGTATACCGTATAGACGGTATACCGTATAGACGGTATACCGTATAGACGGTATACCGTATAGACGGTATACCGTGGACGGTCTAGACCGTAGACGGTATACCGTAGAGACGGTATACCGTAAACACAAAAAGTATACCGTATAGACGGTATACCGTCTACGGTCTAGACCGCCCACGGTATACCGTCTACGGTCTAGACCGCCCACGGTATACCGTCTACGGTCTAGACCGCCCACGGTATACCGTATACGGTCTATTTAGACGCGGTATGAAATTATTTTTGCCCTTTTATACCGTGGGGCCCTTATACCGTGCACGGTATACTTTTTCCCGGTATACTCTTTATGCCGTCGAGCCCTTATACCGTGTGCGGTATAGTCTCGTCCACGGTATACACAATATATATATAATATATACACGGTATACGTATAGACGGTACACCGTCTATAAGGTATACCGTTAAGACGGTATACCGTATAGACGGTAAACCTTCGTTCCTAACGGGCGCATTCTTTTAAACTCCGACACAACTTTTTTTTGCTTTGGATAACTCTACTCATTACTTTCTAATACATATAATGCTTCCTTATTAGAGTCAGAAAATAAAAAAATGAAGCTTATGTTAAAAAAAAGCAAGTATATTTCAGTTTGAATTCTTTATTTGTTCTCATTTTAGTTCTCAATAGTTTCTCTATTTTAGTTCTCAATAGCATTTATTATTGTTTTACTATCAGTTTGAATACATAAATAATAGGTTTTGTATGTGAACGACATTATAATAATAAGAATAAAACATTATTTCACTGGTCTACTAGTTGATCAATATTACTAAGATGCACCCTCTCAAGTCTGGACCATATTATATAAATAGGGTAATGTATACTATCCTGGCTCATTTGTTCCTTGAAACATTCTTAGTATCTAGAAAAATATTACTATCTTAAAGATGCCAGTATATGAAGATAAAACGCTTTAACAATTTTGTGTTTCCATAACGTTCCGAGTATGATTTTTTGTGAGTTTAGTTAACCAAATTGTTGTGGTAATAATATGGCATGATAATAAATTATCCTTGGTGTTCTGGTGGTGCTTGGTAATGTTTTCAACCTGAATTATAAAGTGTACATATTCACACCTGCAGAGTATTATCTATATAAGATGTTATTTGATTGTGTTTAATGTAAACCATTATATAATTGTCATAATAGCATTATTTTATATATTGCGGTACATTTGCTTTTAGTTATTACTTATTCAATTACATTTACTATAATAGCGGACGGAATAGTTGCTCCTACTTTGCAACTCAATCTTTTTTTGAAAATTCGCACGATGGCTAGACTTCCACATCTTTAACTGTAATAACATTAGGTCCAAATTTTAATCCTGAATCAAAATTTGCAAGGTTAACTTCTAAAATATCACTTAGCCCGTGTACTATAATATGAAGGTATAATAATAATAGTCTTTATCATATAACCATTATTAAATCTACCAGACATTATAAATATTCTCTATGTTTATTAAATAATGATATAATAAACTTATGTTAGATAAGAATGAATTGAGAAATTTTTGGGACTAAGTGAATTAAGAATGTTTGAGATTAAGGTGTCCACATTCGGTGATTAATTCTCTTACAACTTGACAAAATCAGACGAAAAATTTGAATTAGACAAAAACACAAAAACATACATAAAGCAATCAAACAAATTATATATTATATGGACATTGAGCCAGTCAAAAAGTTTTTTAATCCAAAATCAAATGGCATTTATTAGTTTCCATTACAGCAATGTCGCCGGTAAAGGATTGTTTCTTAAATAAAATCTATAAGTTTCTAAATTTAAAAAAACTGCCTTTTTAGGAGTTACGGTCATACTATTGGATAATAAATTTTAATATAAAAATTATAAGGGTAAAGTATAAAAAGGGTGCATTTTTATTTGATAAAGATATTCTATTGGTTGGTTAAATATAATTTACAAAGAATCAAGTACCGCAGCGTGCGACAGCGCACTAGAAAATTTGAATATAAATAGATCATACATTATGTAAACACTGGTCAATCAACCCGTACAGAATTCCGTAAATATCAACAGTAATTTACTTTATTTTTATTTAAAGGCAATTTTTTTTCAAATATGATATGCAAATTACATGCTGAACTAAATTATATCTTAATAACCAAGTCGGTGCAGTAAATTTTTAGACTATGTTACTAGTTTTCGTCCCTAGCCAACACGATAAGCTTTAAAAGCATTTTTTGTCCCAGTTTTTACCTAACACAGCAAAATTGACTTTACAAAACAATATATCCAGGTATAATGATAGTAATGATTTCTATCTTATGCTGTTAAATAACTTAAATCTTAAAGGAACTTCATTTAGTTTCGTAAATGTTCAATCATTTTTTCCCAAAATTTGGTTTTTTTAACTTTATCCAAAGCCTAAAATAAATATTATATTTTCAATATTCAAGAAAATTAGCGTATGTTTGATAATGATTTCATTACACTCGGTTTTATAGTTTTGCTATTATGCCGTATGCTAGACCTAGAATTCTTGCATAATGTTTTTTTGTGTTTAGGAATAGAATAAGAAAGCATAAGTACATATATGGGATGCGCAGACAATAATTGTTTCTTTTGTTTGTAAAAATAAAATAAAATAGATATAAGCAATAGAGGTTATGTTTATGTCTTTTCGTCTATGTAAATATGGGATGCCTTTAAAGTCTATGATATATTTTAAATAAATCACCAATCATGATCCAGTAAGGAATGCTAATGAAGAGATCTAAATTTCGATTATCGATTGTTTATCAATTGTGTTTTTCGCGATATTATTTCAGCTAGTGTTCTATTCGATCCGTGCATAAGTTTTATCGCAAAGAGTTATCATAGTAACGATACACCACTTCATCAATATAATTGTATGGGTGGACATATAAGTCTATGGATTGTAAATATGTTTTACATTAATAATTTTATACTATTTTTAATACAGATTTAATAACATAATAATTTATATAATTTCATAATTTATGAGTAATATATTGAGTGATGAGTGTTAATATATACCATATCAGCATTGTAGTAAACGCCTTGCATTTCTAACCTTGTAGATGTGTTTTTCTTGTTAAAGAGAGACAAATTTCAATTTCTATTAGTACATTTTTTACAAAAGAATAAACAACTTTTATCCGTAAATTTAATTTATTTTGCAGACACTTTTTTGTAATCATCCTTGTTATTCTGATGGGCATATGAGTATGGAATATGTACCTGATAGTACATATTTGATTATATTACCGGAACATAATATTAAGAAGAGTAGGGTCGGGGTGAAGGAAGGGAGAATGTTATGAACATTTCTAGTTGTTTCCATTCCATTCTCTTACATTTTATACAGTTGTTATGATTGTGAAAACCGTCTTATTTTCATTTCTTAATGTTTCCATACTTATGTATGTTTACATTTATCTAAAGGAATGCTTTATATTTTATATATAAGAAATTATATAAGTATCTTTAATAATTATACCCTACCCGTTTTTCACCCCGAATTTGTCACCGTTAAAAATAACGTTTATTTTAAAAGCTTTTGAAATTTTCTTGCCTACAGAATTTAATAAGTATAAATACTTATTTGGTTTCAAGTAGATTTCCATAAAACAATTGTTTTTTTGTTTTGGTGAAAACTCTTCTTTAACTGGGTGATAAAAAAGTTTTCCAATTTTTGGTTAACACTTAGCCAAGTTATGCCCTACATATGTAGCTTTCGCAATGACCAATAGTTTAGTTTCAATTAACATTTAAGAATACTTATCAAGTACGCTTTGTTTACATAAAACACACTGTATAAGTTTTATTACATTAATATTTTGGTATGAATGTTTTGTATATGGCATTAAAAGTATGTATGCAATGTATAAAACAAACATATACATACGTATATGCTTACATATTGTTTGTGGATACTAAACATCATTGTTTAGGAAAATGAAATAGAATAATATGACATAACGATATAGATATACAGGGTGTCCTCTGACTCCATGGGCATAGCTTAAGAGTGTATTCTTTGGACAATTTTAAATCGAAAGTGCCTTCGATACTTTTATACAAAACTCAATAATTAATGAGTAATGTGCACTATTACATCCCCAAAGATCGTAGATTATTTCGATAATTTTGAAAATCATAAAAAATTTATAATAATACTACTTTGAGACTACCTTCTCTTTGACTGGACTATTCCTTAAACCCCTTACTCTGTGCCTGACTCTTATTTAAGGCGATTAGACTGTAGCAACGATGTAAATACTTCGAATTGGCACGCGCAAAGGGTCAGTAACTTAAGATCTTCCTTTCTTTACAATAAACTAAGATGTATATGGTATCTATATAGTTCTACTTTCATTGAGGACAAAGCCATGTCAAAAGCCTTCCTAATTTCGTCCTTGTAGATCCCTCTTTACGAAACTAGGAGTAATGATACCATATATATCTTTAGGGTTAAAATAGTTTATTGGCAGCTCTAAGCATCCACACCATTGTGACAGCTTAGAAGAAGTCAAAGGTACTTAAGTGGGAGTCAGGTACAAGGGGTTAAAGAATTGTTAGGGAAGAAGAAGGTTTGCTATGGTACACGCTGTATAAATTAATACTACACAACAATATTCTTTGAAAACTTTTTAACTGTAATGGTTTTCTTTTATTATAGTTATCAAAATAATATCAATTGAAGATGAGAAAACATCTTCAACCATTCTATGTTATACTTATATAAAAATATTATTATTTATTTTAAACTAAAAACAAAAACTTCATAAACACATTTAAAAAAAAAATAAAAAAATAAATAAATATGTTTTTAAGCAAATTGTATTGTGCTTTTAGTAAGTTAATGTTGATAATAAATAACTTGTATTGAAAATCAATAAGGTCGTGTTCATACTATCATAATCTAAAAAAAAGTAGATTTTTATAAATTTTAATTTCGTGATAAATTCAATTTTATTTAAACAAATTCATTTTATTATTGAATTATTTTATATTTAAATTTTTAAAACATTACAATTTATTATACATGCCTATAAAAATACAATGTTATATTTTCACTAAAGAAACAACATTGCCAAGCGTAATATAATTATATTAAATTTCATACATTTTGTGATAATTTTTGTTAAGTATAACAAAATACTGTGGTAATTTTTTTGTGAAGCTATCATTTTCGAGTCTCGAGCTATGAACCATATTCGTGTTTTCGAAAATGACATGAGCGAAAAACTGGCATCACAGCTGAAAAGAATGACCCAAAATTAGTAGAATTTTTTAACTTGATGACGTCAACAAAATTCAAAATATTTAATTTTGCTCTATTACATCGAAATTTTATCCAATTTTGAGAAACAAAGTATGTAATCCTACTAAATTTGGGCCATATTTTTCAAATTTATGATCAAAATTAACCTTAATCTATTAGGTTTCAAGAGTGTGGAGGCCAGGTTCCGGAATTATCCACTTATGTGATAACTAGCAAAAAACTGACATCACAGCTGAAAAGAATGACCCAAAATTAGTGGGTTTCAAAAAAAATTCCAGTAAGATCGGATCAAAATTGCCTGTGTTATTAAAAAAATCGAATTTTTGAACTTGATGACGTCATCAAAATTCAAAATATTTAATTTTGCTCTATTACATCGAAATTTTATCCAATTTTGATAAACCAAGTATGTAATTCTACTAAATTTGGGCCATACTTTTCAAATTTCTGGTCAAAATTAACCTAGCACTAATAGGTTTCAAGAATGTGGAGGTCTGGTTTCGGAATTAAGCACATAAGTGATAACTAGCGAAAAACTGACATCACAGCTGAATGAAATGACCCAAAATTAGTGGGTTTCAAAAAAAATTCCAGTAAGATCGGATCAAAATTGCCTCTGTTATTAAAAAAATCGAATTTTTGAACTTGATGACGTCATCAAAATTCAAAATATTTAATTTTGCTCTATTACATCGAAATTTTATCCAATTTTGAGAAACAAAGTATGTAATCCTACTAAATTTGGGCCATATTTTTCAAATTTATGATCAAAATTAACCTTAATCTATTAGGTTTCAAGAGTGTGGAGGCCAGGTTCCGGAATTAACCACTTATGTGATAACTAGCAAAAAACTGACATCACAGCTGAAAAGAATGACCCAAAATTAGTGGGTTTCAAAAAAAATTCCAGTAAGATCGGATCAAAATTGCCTGTGTTATTAAAAAAATCGAATTTTTGAACTTGATGACGTCATCAAAATTCAAAATATTTAATTTTGCTCTATTACATCGAAATTTTATCCAATTTTGATAAACCAAGTATGTAATTCTACTAAATTTGGGCCATACTTTTCAAATTTCTGGTCAAAATTAACCTAGCACTAATAGGTTTCAAGAATGTGGAGGTCTGGTTTCGGAATTAAGCACATAAGTGATAACTAGCGAAAAACTGACATCACAGCTGAATGAAATGACCCAAAATTAGTGGGTTTCAAAAAAAATTCCAGTAAGATCGGATCAAAATTGCCTCTGTTATTAAAAAAATCGAATTTTTGAACTTGATGACGTCATCAAAATTCAAAATATTTAATTTTGCTCTATTACATCGAAATTTTATCCAATTTTGATAAACAAAGTATGTAATCCTACTTAATTTGGGCCATATTTTTCATATTCAAAATTAACGTAGCTCTATTAGATTTCAAGAATGTGTATTCTGGTCCTGGAATTAAGCACATAAGTCATGATGTCATTTTCGTGTTTACCTGCGTTTCTCTATAATACATTGTGATAACCGGTCTTAAACTATACTAACTTAAACATCATTTTTCACGAAAACTAAAAGAAGTAATGACTTTGGTTAGACTTTAGAGTAAAACTTTGGTTAGACTTTCCTTATTTTAAACGAATAATTGTCTGTCAATTTTTAGAAAGTTTGTGATTAAATAGCATTGTTTTCATAACTTAAACGAATCAAAGAATAATATTTATTCAAAACAGATCAAAAACTAAAATAATGAATGGTTAATAAAAGACATTGATAGTGTTGATGCAATTCAAACAAAAGAACTATAATAAGCATCAGACAGATCAGTTTCTTTTTCTTACTACTACTATTATTATTATTATTATATTGGCTTGATGAAATTGAGGGACGTTGGGAAACTTTGGTGGTATTCATTCTAACTTACTATATTTATGTAGAAAGAGACATAAAATGTATATACAGTGTGTGGCATTTAAAATAAAAACAACCTCATATTTTTTTTATTTATAAGAACATCGATTTGAAAATTTGATGGATCACAATTTTGAAGATACTTAACTAAAATCAGTACTTTAAACTCAGCCTCATTTAAATTGAAAAATAGGGCCGATTCTCAGTATTTTGCCTAGCGTCAGAGATGGTTACAGATATCGAAGAAAAAACCCAATAAGAAAAAGTTGCTGAGAATTTTTTTTATATTCATATTCTGAATCTCATGATCAAAGTCGCATTTTAAATTTTTTCATTATTTTGATCTTCACTCAAGTTTATTGAAATACTTGAATACATAACACTATTAAATTATCAATTTATCCAGTTTTTACATTCCATAGCACACTAATTATAAAATTAAAAAATAAACTTTTATAATTAGTGTGTTATGGAATGTAAAAACTGGAAAACGATAATTTAATAGTGTTATATATTCAAGTATTTAAATAAACTTGTAATAATTTTGGCGAAAATAATGAAAAAATTAACGATGCGAATTTTGTCTTGACAATCGGGTATAAAAAATTATTCGCAACTTTTCTTACAATTTTTGTCAATATTTGTCAATTTGTAGTAAGCTGAGTTTAAAGTTCTAATTTCGGTTAAGAATCAAAAAAAAAATGTATGACTGTGTAAAAATTAGAAATCGATCTTCCTTTAAAAAGCGAATTTGGGGGTACGCCTTCTTCTTAAATGCAACACACTGTAGGATAGATAGTATTTATATGTATATGGTAGAATGATACATATACAAATACACACAACACATACCTATATATCGGCAAATCAGAGTTTTGTAATGAAATACCCGGAATTCCTTCCAGATCAGCGAACGGGCCTAACTAAATCAATGTGTGTGCTCAACATTCATTTGGTTCAGTGACTGACAGGACAGACAGACATCTGGACAAATAGACAACACATATAAGTATACGTAATTGAAAAAGAGATATAACAACACAGACGGAATCTATACTAGAAGAATAAAAAATCAAATCAAATACATTCCTAATAATAATGAGTGGTGTTGATAGAGTATGGGGTAGAGATTGGAAGGGAATCAGTATTATGGTCCATTACATTTTTAAAAAAATGTTATATTGAAAGGCTAGTTTCAGGACGTTTTTCGGGATAGACCAAAAAAATCACGTTTTCTTAGGAAAATCTTTAAATCGTGTAAATGTATTCTCATTAAGGACTACTCCTTTTCAAGGCTAATTTTTAAAACTTAACTATTATTAATTAGTTAAAGGCTTGTCAAATATTTCCATGAAGATAATTATAAAAAGGCTCTATCGTATATCCACCATAAATAAAAGAGTCCATTGATATCCGCTTCCTTTTTAACGAATCTTGGACGGATTTATTGATTGATTTTATTTTATTTTATAGCAATTAGAAAAAATGTATAAGGTTAGTGAATTTATTATACAATAATAGGTAAAGATAATAAAATCTGAATTTTTTACTTTATTCTGTTGGATCTAGTATAAACGGATCTTGACTCTAATGATACCTATGTGTATTCCTGGATCTAAATTTTTACTGATTCGGAACATCTCTAATATGTATACGTATAGTTAAAAATTTAAATAAGTGCAAACGAGATATCGTTATGATTCAAAAAATACAAAATAAAATTTCTTTTTCATTGCAATCACTTTTAATAATTTGTATACATTTTTATTATTTTTATCAAAAACTGTCTCATTTAGTTCTTTTATTGTTTTTATTATCAATTTTGAAGAATATAGAAAAATGTTTACACAGCCTGAAGAATGAAAAAGGTAAAGAAGAAATAGTTTAAGAATAGAAATAGCTTGTACTTGTATCATCGAAGTCGTGGTGGTGGTATATATAAAAGAACTCAAGTAAAATGCTTTTTGTTTTACGAAAATTGAATTTGAAAATTGTGTTCTTTTCACTATTTTCTCTGTCTAAAGATATGTATGTTGAAATGCGATGTTTCTCTTCTCATTACAGAGTTTCTCACCAAACAGCTTTTAACCCGACATTATTTTTTGTACGATTTATGATTAATTATTCAAAACTGTACTTTTTTCATGGTGGTATATGAAGAAGTCGTTATAAATGTTGATTTTTTAATCAATGAGGGCTTTTAAAAATGCTTTACCATTTACATAAAAAAACTTTTATCAATATTCCTCAAGTTTTAAGCTTTAAAATCATACCAAAATTAAGAACTATGCATAAAAATAAAAAACTTAACTTTGATAGTTAATTCCTCCTAAAGCGTTCGAAGAATCGATATGAATTTTTCACAAAAGACACATAAAAAGATGATTAATTGATCAATAAAATTTCTTAGATCATTTTCATTTTTTCGGTATCGATGAAATGACTTTTTTCTTAATTACTCCTATTTTTTTAATCGTGACTTTTAATCGTGATACAGTATTTGTCATTGGCTCTTGATCAGTATGCGAAGTTTCAATTCAATTCTTTGTTTTGAAGTGAGTAAAAATCACATTTAAAGATTCCATTACATTTAGATGCATACCAAGCTAATAAAAGCGTGTTAAAAAGTATAATAAAAGTGAAATATTTAACATTTATAAGGATAGTGAAGAGACAACTTGTATAGAATTGAATTTAATATTAAAACGCTCTCGAATATTATATTATTGTGAAACGATTTCTATATACACATACATACGAGTAATAATAGCCATGTTTTATTGTATATTTATCCCATTTCTTTTTTCTTCAAATGAAAACTGGAGTAAAACTGGAAAAGCGTATTTTTAGTGAGTCGTTTCAAGAAGGCTGATAATTTCTACGCCAACACTACGTCCTCAATCGTTAGTAAAACTACGTTCTCAAAACTAGTTTATTCAAATGCTAAATACAAATTTATTATCAAATTTATACAAAATCCACCCTGATTCTTTCTATCTATCAAAGAACGTGAGTTCTAGACTAAATCTCAAGTCCAATTCTACATGCAGGTTTGCTAAGAATTCTAATTTTGTAGGGGAAACCTCTAAAAACTGTGCAAAAAGACTTATTGGGGATTTTTTTCGATTTTTTATAATCAAAATATATTTTCTAGAATATTGAAGTTCATTTAAGCAAAAATTGTTTTCACGGGATTATCCTTTTTAACTGAATCAAAATTGTCAAATTTAGATAGTTCCTTGAAATTTTCATATTTTAAAAGGCAAAAAGGGTTGAAGCCAAAGATTGATCTTTTAAATAGGTCTACTTCATAATCCATGATATCGGGATTTTTTATAATTGGAGTAGTAATTTATGGTTGCAAAAAGCTTTGTCTGAGTGAGCAAAAACTCATGTTTACTATGATAAATCAAGGTTAAAGGCTACAAAATGATAAATGGGATTAAAAACTTCTGTAAACTTTTCCAAATATAATTTTGTTTATTTACAATTGTACTATCAATAACATGTCTGAATACGTACGTCATAAAACAGCCTTTATACATAAAATATAAAATAAATACACGGAATTAACCATACCATTCCATGATTGGAATGCAATAAATTCTTATTATAATCGATGATGTTCTGATATGCATATATACTGGATCAACTTTACATCCTGTAATATTGATGAGTTCTGATGATGTTATGAACGATGAATAATAATTAATAAAATTACAATAAGTGATTATCAGAAACTGGTATATATGTATATAATATGAATATTCTTAAATAACTAAATAAAAAAAAAAGTCGATACAAATTAAACAAGTGAAAATAAACAATTAACTAATTTACTTGTTGAAATACCCTGTATATCGAATGTTGAATATTACTGCTTGCAATATTTTTAATAAAATGAAAAATTTGAAAATACCAACAACAACAAAATTTTTTTTTGTTCTAAGAACCTTTTTTTTTCTTTTCATGTGGTTCGTGGCTAGTTGAAGCTGCCATGTGGCTAGTTGAAGCTACCTAAAAACTTTCATCACTCTTTTATAGTTTTAGAGTAAATAGACATCAAAGTTTTGTCCTAATTTGCTTCTTCGTGGGAAACTTTGATGTTGAAAAACTGAAAAAACGAAAAAATGAATGAATGAAGAATGAAAATGAATATTTTTTGCAGTTTAACAGTTCTACTGATCTAAGCGATTTACAAGACCCAATTGACCTATGTTGTTCATTTTCGAGGTCCAAAACTCATTTCTGGATCTGAGCTATAAATAATTTTAGCTTGATATATCTTGTCGTTTTTAACTGATCATGTTATTGTTATCAGACACTTATACCGAAATTTTTTTCGTAGCGTTACAAATGAGGGCTAAAATTAGTATACCCCGTATATATTTCCTATATACAGAGTATATAAACATTGTATTTATGGTTGTAACTTAAATAAACTCCCCAAGTAAATTTATGGGTATATATACTTTTTACCAAGAGAATCATAAGCAGTTCATCTTTTATGTTTGCAAAAGTTGAACTACCGCAGTTAAACTCTGCGTAATAACATTTAAACAAATTATTTTTTTTCAATTTGAGTAAATACTATTCAATTAACATTATTACGTCACAACGATGTTTTACGAACATTTCTTACGAACTGTCTGTAACTTTAAAATTATCATGAAAAATCCCAATTACTTATTAAAATTTCCATATATATAATGCATTATGTCCATCCACTTATTTACGATTTATATGTTCATTCAAACTCTTATGACAATAAATTAGAGTGTATTATAAGTCGTTAATATGGTAGCTCCCTGAAATAAAACTCATGCATGAAGCGAATAGAATGAATTTAGAGATTTTAGAAAACGGAAAAATAAACATTTAAAACTTTTTTCTTTAATTGTTTAAATTAAAAAGATTTATAGTAGTTATAATTATATTTGTTGCTTAATTTTGTAAGAATTTGATGGAAATCATTTGATTGAATAAATACATATAATATCATAATTATTGTTCACATATTATATACCACTATTATATTATATATAAAATAAAATTGAATTGATCAGATCTGATTATATTTTATATTTAAACAAATAATTTTATAATAAGTACATAAATAAATATATAATCAGATAATAATAATTATTTATGGTATTCAACTGACGCCTATAAAACTAAATATCATATAGTAAACAGATGCCACACTAATTAAATATATATTCTTATATATTATCATTCAAAACCGGACTTTTGTATCCGAATTCAATCATACAATGCCTATTAAGAGCCAGTGACAGTAAAACTGCACTTAAACGAATTTCGAAATTTCGCATATTAATCAATTATATTTAACGATAGATACAATATGGACTAAGGGTGCCAGGGTTTATCCAACCTATACTTTCGGTTGATCATAAGGTAGTAACTATAGTGAACAAGAATTAGCGAGCCCATTATCCTCTGTTCATCATCATTATAAATAAATGCATTTCATTAAAATTATATAGATAAAATTTAAAATTATAATAAGAATTCATGCATATAAATATATCATTAATATATTTATTTATTTTTATATTATTAGCATTATATAAAATCAACTCATAAACCATAAACCCAACAGAATCTCATGTTTGAAGCAAATAAAGACAATAAAAATAAATAAATAAAAAGAATTAAAATAAAAAAACAAAATAACTTTATTTGTTTTTAAAACTGTTTAATAAATAATTAATTATATATTTAAACCTGAATAAATTAATAATAATAATTTGTGTGGTCCATTTCTTTTATTATACATTAGATAGATGCTACCATAAACATACCCATCGTCCGTCATCCAGTAATTGTTTTACATAAAGATGTTGAGAATTCCATTCGAGTATAAAAAGTTCGAGAATCAAGTAACTAGTTTGTTTCCCATACAATAAATATTGTACCATGTGTATATTGGCTAATCAAATAAAAATTTTCGAAAAATTATTTTCAAGCAAACTGCAAATCGTTTTAATACCTTCTTAATTTTTCATGGTGGAATCAAGAATTTTATGCCCTTTCAAATGGGGCGTAGCAAAGTAGGGAGTACCATTTGAAATTTGAAAGTTACGGTGGCTAGGGACAAAGAGATGAAACCTAAAATTCTCTTGGAAATTTTTGAAGTTCCCTATGATAACTAAATCGACGCGTTTTCACACAAAACAATAATGACCTCAGGTCAAGAGTTATTAAGGGTGGATACTTTAGAAATGAACGCACTATATATGTGCTTTTCTCTATATCTTTAAACATCAATTTTTCAAAAACTATGATATGTATCGAAAAATTTTACTCTTAATTTTCGTCTAATTTTCCCAAGTTTTAACAGAATTTATAATTACTTTTTGAGGAACTGCTTTAATAGATATGCTCATAATAATAACAGTCTACAAACATGCATGGAATTTTTGATTGTAGACTAGTTTGCAACTAGTTGAAAGTAACTAAACTTTGCAACTAGGTGAAACATATCTACTACACAAAAGGTTCTTGGGTGTAAGTTAAAATCCTCAAAACTATCGAACTAAAAATTACACAGGGTATTTACTCAAATTGTTTCTTGTTAAATTAATGACTGATTGATGTTATAAATGGTTTTTGTTTAAATAATTGTATACTGACTAATTAAACTTGTTTTAATCTACGGTGACAATTACATCAACGATCATTTGCTTTCTTCTAATTGCATTGAAATTTCTCAAAGTAATTAATAAACAATATACAATCCATAGTTTTTTCATGTTATCATTATTATTTTTATACTTTTTTCTGTATGAATTAATTGTAACATTAGTTTAAAAAAGACATACTTCTGATTTAGTAGTCAACCCAATATGTGCGTGCATTACTTGTACTAACTTTAAGTTATCTCTGGTATCTTTAATTTCTAATAATTCTGTTTCATAATTCATTTTTTTAATGAAAAAACATAAAATTTTGACAAATTATAAATATATTTTTGCATATTCTCAATATTCATGGCAAGCTAAATCGATTGAAAAAGTTATAGTTTCCTAGGTGACATAGGGGAAACTGGTCAATTTTTGGTGTCGGTTTTTTTTTTGTTACAAGTTTTTTGGTTTTACCTCCCAACTCTCAAACAAATCAGAACCATAACACGCGATAAAGAAAATAGATCTAAAAGAAAAACGTCTAATTTAGAATTCATATTACTTCATTTTCTGGTGTTGTAGAATACTTATCGTGTAGAAAGCGTATTGTTTTATATCAAAACCATGTCAGAGTGAACTGCAAATCGATCCGCATAATTTCAATGGGCGTTGTTCAATCAGGCAGAGGGTAGTACGACTATTCTGAATGATCTGCCAGTTATATCAAGAATGGTCTGCCAGTCGAGTTTCGGTATTTAAATTTAATCAAAGTATATACAAAATTAATGTATCTATGTTACAAAAATTGATCGATCCTAGACGATGAAGCGAATTTAGAATGCTATTTTCCCTAATTTATTCTGAAGATCCGGTAGTTTTTAACACCCAATACATACATACAGAAGGTCGTGTGCATTCTGACCGCGTGCGCATTACTATGCGAAGTAAAAATCAACAGGACAATTGACTAACGAGACCTCTTGTCATTAGCCAACGGACATTGTTATACTATTTATAGTTGACCATTCCTATAGTTGATATAATCAATTAACAAACAATAACATTGTATTCAATGACTGACTATTGACTAGTTGTATGTGATTTTTCAATTATTTTTATTCTACTCCCATCAAATTTGATGAAATTTCATATGATTTACTGACGTTGAAGAGACAGTTTATAAACCTATGCCAAGTTTTCGCTTATTACCTGTAGAAAGAAAATTTTTATATCCGCAGAAAAATTCGGAAAAATCAATTTTTTGCAATTTACTCGAAAATCATGCCCATTAGAAAAGAACTATTCCAGTTCAAAGTTTCTGGACGTACAATTTTCAATAGATTTGAATGTATAAACTTTTTCTTCATTCCTGAAAAACCTACATAAATGTACATTTTTCCTTGTTTTTTAGTGTTTTTTCTGTTAATTTTTCTTAAAAACTATACTTTTTAAGAAATAAATACTTGTTTATATAAACTTATTTATATAAGTTTATGCAATATATGTTTTTACTGTTCCCGATTTTTCACATTTTCTCGACTATGCAATTTTAGAGGAAAAACCTTTCAGTCCAAAGTTGTAGAACGTAAAATTTTTCAATTGATTTGAAAAATTTGGAAAAACGTGGAAAATTTTATTAAATATGAAAATTTTTATTCTACAGGTAAAAAGCTAATACTTGGTAGCATAGATGACATTGCTGTCTTCAAAACTTGATATAATTTGATGGGAGTAATTGGTTGGTTGTTGGTTCATTGATTGTGGTCTGTCGGTCGGTTCATTGTCGATTGTCGAGAGTTGACTTTGGTTTTAGTTTAGTTAGTTCAGTTTTTTGTTTAATTATTTATTTATTTGTTATTGATGGCGGGCGGCTTGCTTATACTTTACTTTACTTAGGTATTACTATTACTCGTTTATATACATTGTCAACACAAGCAAACCAACAAATAACAAAGCAAATTCAATTTAAGTTTCGCTTCTTATTTGAACTTTATTTATTTTATTTTATACCTCTATATTCAAATATATTACAAAGTTATGTGTCTCTTGAGGAAGGAAAACTGTAGTGAATTATCATTGAATCTTTAAGTTTTCAGGCAGGCTTTATATTCGTCATCTAAATATTGAATTTAATAGAAAATTAAATTTTATTTCTATTAGAAAAAAGAAAAAAAAGTTTAGTTTAGTAACTTTTCTTGAAAATCATCTTTTAACATCAGGAAAAACCAAATTACGTAGATTTACGTCTTTAATGGGGTCGATTTAGCATGGATCTGAGAGTTTTTTGTTTCTTTTGGTCACCCTGCGATGACGTCCACTCTGTTAGCAGCAGAATGGAAAATACTTATGTTCCGCTATAAATATATAATATATAACAGTTTTACATGGAATTTCTTCAAAAAAAGGTATGATGCAGTAAAACTTTATACTTGTTACTGTCGACTGTTTTGTTTAAATTTTTGTAAATCTGGTAAACCCGAAATTATCTTCGACCCATAATTTGCGCAATAGGTATTGTATCTGTTATATAGAGGTCGTGTGGCATCCTCTCCATAATTGTTTTTTGTAAGGTATATCTTATCTCGTTTATGTTCATTATCCCTTAATATTATTGGCAATTTTTTAATAGAATTTTATAAATTAACAAGTAAGACCCAGCAAACCATAGATATTCGAATTTTCGCTGGCGCTTAGAAGAAATTATGTGACAAACACACGAGCTTAAGTATTCTATGTATTCAATTTTTTCTCCGCGTACGCAAAAATTCACTAAATGATTCATATGCTTTATTCATAGGACATAATTTTTAGTTTTATATTATATCTACATATAGTAACCCGCTGAAAATATCACCAAAACTCACGATTATCGTTAAAAGTAGCTTTATACAGAGTAACTTATAAAGAAATGACTTGCAACTCGATTGAAATAGTTCTATTTTACTCTAACAATCTCAATCGAGAATAAAATAAACTAACTATTTCTTGTTGCTTTAATTTTACCATTTTTTCATTCTTTGCAATACAGTTTGTTATCTATGATATTTGATCGCTCCCTCTTATTATTTCTGTTTCTATTTCTAGAAATATAAAACTGCTTTTTGATCCCGTTTTGTAGGTAATACTAATCCTAAAGTGGAATTATTGAAAGGAATTATTATAATACAAAGGAATCACTAGTATTTTAGTTTTTACACCAATCAAATATTATCGGATATTTTTATTTGCTGCATATTATAGATATGAAATAACATGTTATTCAAAAGCATTGTTTATCGAAATGTGAGCAAAGAAATCAATTGAAATTACATTTAGAAAGTTGCGAGGAAAAATTATATTTCACAAATTTCAAAAAATCGAAAAATTTTTTATATGTCCAGTTTCGATACAATTTAGTTTATAAGGTAATTTTAACCCAAAAAATACAAAAATCGGGTTTATTTGATGAATGAATGAGTAGTTTCAGAGAAAAACGGTATTTTAGATTAATTTTTGCCGTTATTTGGAAAACTACGCTCCCAATTGTTAAATGAACCCGATTTTTGGATTATTTGGGTCAAAATTACCTTATAAACATAGCTTCATCGAAATCCGAAACAACAATTTTTTTGAATTTTTTTCGATTTTTTTGAAGGGGTACCCCTTGAAAAAATTTCGAAAAATCGAAATTTTTTTTATATCTCCAATTTCGATAAAATTCAGTTTATAAGGTAATTTTGACCCAAAAAGTACAAAAATCGGGTTTATTTGATGAATGAATGAGTAGTTTCGGAGAAAAACGGTACTTTAGATCAATTTCTACCGTTATTTGGAAAACCACACCCCCAATCGTTAAATGAACCCGATTTTTAGATTATTTGGGTCAAAATTACCTTATAAACATAGTTTCATCGAAATCCGAAACAAAAATTTTTTTGAATTTTTTTTCGATTTTTTTGAAGGGGTACCCCTTGAAAAAATTTCGAAAAATCGAAAATTTTTTTATATCTCCAATTTCGATAAAATTCAGTTTATAAAGTAATTTTGACCCAAAAAATTCAAAAATCGGGTTAATTTAATGATTAAATTAGTATTTTTGGAGAAAAACGATTTATGGGTAATATGGCAAATTCGACATCAGGCAACTACCGTATTGTATTAATTATAATGATTGTCCAAAATTACTTAAAATAAAAGTGTTTATCTTCTGTATTGTATAAGTTAATGCATAGAATAGTAAATGTGACGTCATGATTATGGATACTGTATATGTCTGTATGATTGTGATAAGCACCCTCAATCATTAGGGTTCAAATAATAATAACGCCACCATTATCAATCTGAACCTAAATTACCAAAACAACATACAAAAAACCACTTACCCTTATTTGTAATATACCGTAAATACAAACATTCGTTCATTCTAAATAGAAAATTTGTAAATGAATTCACAACTGAAAAAATGATTTTTTGAAACAAATTTTGTACAATCAAAGTTGATTTTAATTCCACCCCCTTCACATCTTTAAACTGCTACCATAAAATTTTTAAAAGAATCTAAAAATAAATATTTTCTATCTGTAAGCCTAATTTCTAGAATATATCATTGAATTTCGATTTCCAAACTGAAAATAATCGTAGCGTGAACGAAATGTAATATGTAATTTCGCTAATGTTTTTTTCCTTCGTACATTAATTAATGAATTACAAATGAAAATGATGAACAAGATGCCATAAAAAATATTAATCATATTTAGACGGTGCCATCTTAAATTAAACATACATTTTGAATATTATTTATTAGTTAAATATTTTCTTAATATATATATATATATATATATATATATATATATAATCTATATATATATATATATAATCGTTGGTGCGTCTGCATGTAATATATTTTGGTTTTGTCGATGACTATATTTGCTCCCACCCCCGATTGCTTTTCTCTCCCGTGTGAGCAAAGGCCAAACACAACAATTTCTTTCATCCAAATTCGCCTCTTTTGACCTTTGTTTAGGGGAGTAAACCATATTGCCAGATTTAAAGCAGAAATCAACGTTTGAATTCCATCACTTCTGTTTAACCTCTGTTTTAGGGTGAAAGCCTATACTGTGAGTTTGATTATACATTTGGGTTCGTACATTCATGAATATGAGAGAGTTTTTATGTACATACAATGTGTATAAGAAAGATATACTATTATTATGTTATATATTATTATGTCTATACTATACGATATTTTGAAAGAATGTATTCGAGTTCCTGAGAGAGTGAAGAAGATGACAGAAAAGTTCATATGACAGAAGAGTCGGGTTGAAAAAATACTTTGGAACTAAAAGAAGGATGTTAAAGAGCTTCTACAGGGCTGTAAAGCAAGGATGAATAACATGACGGTATTTACTCTAGAGTTGGAGCTATCAAGTAAAACCGACGGGTAATGGTTAGTGAATGATATACCTAATCTGGTAAAAAAGAAAATAGTAGATTTAATGCAGGCAGACATCGTTGCGTATATATATGTATGTGTATAAGGTGATATTGGGTATAAAGTATTAGTGTGTCTGATAATTAGGTCTTAACAGTCAGTGATCTATCTTTCAGTATACAGATGGTGCTTCAATTATTTTTACGCAAGAGGGTGATGAAACCTTTTAAATTATATCTACTACTTTTATTATTGGACACACATCAACAAAACTTATGGAACACATCTATTATTTATTATACGTTCATTAGTTATAATAGTTGTATACCTACAATTGCCCAATGCCCAGGATTGTATAAGTTAATGCGAAGATTTACACCAATAAAACAACTGGATTGAAATTTCCACTTTCTGAGGATTATTTGTTTATTGGCGTTACCAAAGTAATATATGCGAGATGATAACGATGGATCTCATTGATCTTACATCAGTTTTATATGTTAAATAGCTCAAATCTGACGTCCTTAAACGAAAAAATTTGCGATAAACAATAATAAACGAAACCCAATATAGCTAATGGCGCATATATCGGAGAAAAAATTGCTCTTGAGTACATATTTTTGTAGATGATTGTAAAATAAAATTCAATAAATTTGAAAATATTATGTTGTTTTATGGAACCCTTCTTGTCTTCTTAATTCCAATGTTTTCTATATTTTTATGATTTTTTTTTTATCTATAACAGTCAGCACTCTTTACTACACTATTAGGTATATGTATTCGCATCGTGCATGAGTTTTATTTCAAGGAGTTACCATAGTAACAATACACTACTTTATTAATATTACTGTATGGATGTACATATAAGCCTATAATTCAAACAAATTTCAATAAGTAATTATGTTAATTTAATAAAAATTTCTCATGCAACAAGTTTAATTAAATGTTATTTTCCATCAATTTTAATTTAGCTTAAACTATACCATTTACATGTAAACAATTGAAAATTATCCATATTTTAAATAAAACGATTAATTTATTACAAATTTCAATACAATGACAGCGCTTCGTTCGATTCAGTTGTATTTTCCACCTATTATGCACCCAACGTATAATCAGGTTGAATGAATGTGTGTATCTCAATATCATATGGAATTATGTAATTCAATTTTACCGTTAGCGTGTAATGGAGCTTATGAAAATAATGCTTATAACGATTATGATGTCAAAAAAGGGGACAGAGACCTACGAACGTATACAAAATCATATTACATAATATTATTATGAGATAGAAATGTAATACAAACATTTGGCTTGCTAATAATATAATAGATCTATCTTTAATTAATTTAATTAATTTTATAATTCGTTATTTTTTATAATTGGTAATAAAAATTTAACAAGCAAATATAATTTTGTTTCGGGAAATCATTAGTTTTCCGTGAGGTTTAAAAATGGATGATTTCTAGATTTTAAGGTGCTCTTTTCGAATTTCCACTTTGGCACCTTGTATCTTTGCCGCTCGCGTAGCTATATTGGAAAAATAGCGTCGGAAAGCGCGTTCCAACAATTTATGTCTCTACAATTTTGTTCGTAAAGTCATTAATTTCAGCGTACGAGCAAGTGATTAGATTAAGTAAAAGATTATTATATTTAGAATGAAAAGATGGTTTCTCGTACCTTTTTTTTATGTTTTATTCAGTACAAAAACTGATAAATTTACCACGGGATGCTTCAAAAGTTTTAACAGTTTCGAATACAGAGTTTTCGAAAAAAACGAAAAAATTGTCTTTGTCGTTAATTATATCGGTTACTGATGTTACGTATTTTTTTAATAATTCATAAAATTTGAATGAATATTTTTGTACTAGAAATTGAAATTTGTTAATAATAAAAATAGAATTATGATAAAAATACATATTTCAATATAAAAATAAATTATGAAAATATATTATATATTTATGTTATATTTTTCTAACTATATCCCTTGTTCAAATTCAGTAAGCGAGAAAACAGTAATGAAGCATGACATCCTTCTATCTTCTGCCTTATATTCCCGTACTCCTGTAGTAGTGTACTTGCTTGGTTGTCAGCTAAACAGGACTTATACACAAATGATTACATGCATAGAATCGGTAATGAGATTCTTTTATCAATCATATTTTATAGACTAAAATATCGTATACTGTTTGCTACGTAAACGAATTGTTTTTCTGATAACTGTCATATGATTACTAAAATCCTGTTGTTATTGTAAATAATGCCAGAATACAAACATAATGGTATGGTATGTAATAATATAGAAATCAGTATTTTCTAACCACGATAAACATGTGCTCTATTTCGGTACAGTGGCCTAGTGGCAGAGTTGAGTTATACACCGGAGACCAGCGTTCGAACCCGCATCAAGAATCTGCAAACCTACTGTGTAAAAAACTGGGTATTTGCAGTTACTATGCTAAAACTATGAAAAAATCCACTTTTCGAACTAATATGAACAAAATTTTGGTATAGGCGTTCATAAAATGACCTAATTAGTTCATTTCCGGTTTTGGTGAACCAATTATTTAGTTCAAAACTGAACTTGCTCATCAATTGCTGATCGTCAATGTAAGACAACTTTTACAATATTTCATATACATTTTTATAAATATTATTTGTATGGCGTCAATATTGATGTAAACGGTCATGTTTTATAAAGCCCCTAGATTTTCTCATACATATATTTTTTGACAGAATATGTTCTACATGCATACATACCACAACACATGTGTGGGAATGGGTGTATATGTATACTGTATGTATGTGGGAGTGTGTATGATGAGTAAACTAACTTTACGTACATTATTATTCAGCTCTTACAGTCCTAGTTCGTATGTACCAATGTTGAATGACAATATTATTAATGATACAAGATGGTAGACTTTACTTTCAAACTATTATGTATTCTAAGACAAAAAATTGTTACTTCATTTTGATATTCAACAAACAAATACAGAGGACATTATTCGAATGCATTCAGGGTAGTTGCAAAGAAAAGATATTGTGACCTGTGCCAAGGCAAGATTAGACTTTCGGTTATAATATTGACATCTTATATTCAACTTGATTAATTTTATTATAACTATAATTGATGGTTAACGAATTATCTTTGATACTTAAGGAACACATTCCACCAGGATTCAGCAAAAAGTCAGGTGTTTCATATTCCTTTACTAACCAATTTTAGTCTTTTTTCTGTACTATTCGTATTATTTGTCCGTTGAGTAACTATGGAAATAAATTTATTATGTCAAAACTTGAAATTATCATACGAAAATTGATAAAACTATTATTATTTTGTATTATAACTAGAAATCCATGAAAATTCTCGTCAGATGGTGAAAAGTTGTAGTGATAATGGAGCTGTTAAATAAAAATATTTTGGGTAATCAATTTTAATTCACATAGTTTTGGCCTATACTTATTGTAGAGCCCATAAGAAATACATAACACAAAAGGTACAAATCTAAAAACAACGAGACCAAAACGTCTTTTTATTAATTGTTTTGGTAAATGAAACCGGCAATCCAATTTGAAACTTTTTAAAAACTGACGAAGAAATAATACATAATTTCGAAACGTTCATAATGTGAAATGCTTTACTTAAGTTTTGGGTGCAGCAATGTCATCCATGCTAGCTTTTGACTTTTTACCTGCATCCTATACGATACGATGTGTCCTTTGATTAAAAAGGATACACGATGTGTCCTTTGATTGAATTGATTTTTGTTTCAGGCGTAACAATCTCCGTATCGAAAACCAAAACTATCCATAAACACACCAATGTTTTTAAAGGAAAATCTTCGTAAAATTTATCCAAAAATTAACCGTCAAATTTAATTTTTATTCTTAATGTATTGTATAGCGTATTTCTTTGATATAATTGTGAAAACAATATTTACAGCCATATTTATGGTATACTTTTCATTTGTTACATTATCATTGTACATTATTTTAAGAAGAAACTGTTACAGAAACTGTTAAAATAATTCAGTTCATATCATGTATGTTAAAACCAAAATTTTATCTACTTACATTCATACTATATCCAATTTTATTATTCGATTTATGTGAAAGAATATTGAATCAATATTATTGCAATCATTTCATTTATATTGTAAAGTTTTATTGTATTTTTCACAAAATAAAAACTATGTATATTATTGTTTAATAAATTTTTCTATGATATTTAAAGAATTTTCAAGCACAAAACACCTTATTGAGTAGCCGATTTTTTTGGTTCGAAGTATTTACAACTTAGTTTTATTTTTTTCACTACAACTGGATTTTTGGATCAATTTTGTTGTGATAATAGTAAAATTTTTATTCATGCAATGTTGTAATAAATTACGATGAATAATAATAAACTAATAAAAGTGTTATTGTTCATAATTTATGTAAAAACGAACATAATTTATGATTTTTCAAAATATATAAAAATAAAATTGTAATAAAGTATCGTATACATACAAAAATATTCGATATCTCAATACATTCGTTTAATATTTAAAATAATATTTACTGAGTGTATTAAAAGTATGGGATAACGATCGAAAATGCGTTTAAAAATTTGTATGCGAATTTAGTGTTAAAATTTTCAATGCTGAAAATTTTAGCTATGTTTCAAGTGTGAGTTTAAGTTTAATTTAATGGAGAGAGTTCTTAGCCATATTTCAGTTGTAAATTTTATGGTTCTGTACCTGAAACAACTAAAAAATAGGCGCGATGATCCTCAAAATCGGTTCAGTTTGGGGAAAGCTCATAGGAAAAAGGTAATATAATGAAGAATGTTCTTAGATATGTTTCAAGTATGAGTTTAGGATTCCGTACCCGAAAAATCTTAAATTAAAAAATGTTGTTTTTAAATCAAGGAAGGAGTCAATCCTCACTTAGTTTAGGCAATAAGTTAAACAGATGTGTAAACGATAATTGCATATGTTTCAAGAAAGTCTGAGGGGAGGTGGTCCGTGGTTTTTTTAATTTTGTAAATTTTTGATGTACTGTTTGTTACTTTTTGTGTACAAGGTAGATAGGTATCGATAATATAAAGTTTACAATATAATAAATATGAAAGACGTAAAGAATAATGTATGGATCCCCAATATGCTATAAATTTTGATTAAATTCAAAAATTGACGACGCTCATTTTTTTTTTTGCACCCTATCACGTCTGTTTGGGGGTACAATCGTTGGTATGGTACATCTCAATTCCCTGATCAGCAGTTGAATAACCATTTTCGATGTGTATAGTCAACCACCAAAGCCACCCCCTTGTGTTCGTTCACTGGCGTAGCGGAACACTATGACTATATAGTAGATAGATACCTACTAGCACATAAATATCAAATACATTTTCTAGTATATATGTGACCGAATTATTGTAAGAATCGTTTGTTTATAATAAAACTAGATAGATTGTGAAAAACTTTACGATTTACAATTTCGCGCTTTTATTTTTGGAAGTTTTAAAGCTAACTTATTATTCGAGGTGATACTTATTTGTATCCATATAGTTAATAATTGAAATGAATAGTTTGATAATTACCATTTTTGGCCTAAAATGCACAGTGAAAATCTATAAATTATAATTCGTTCAGAATTTACAGACCGTTTACAATCTAACTAGATTTATTATAAATCAACGATTTTTAACTTATTCGGTGACATATACATACAAAATACACTACGCGGCGTAACTGAGCTCACATGTGGGGGTTGTGTTGTGTGTATTACTTTTTAACAACATCCAAAAAAAAAAAAACTTAGTTATAGTTTTTAGTTTTATACGCAATGATTATTTATAACAGTGTCTTCAATCCAAGCATTTATTAATTTAACTTTACTTGTATATATTTATTTTTATATATTTATTGGCCAATGAGCGGATATTATCAAATATATTAACGGATATTATCATTCAATTATTATTTTGACGTAAATAATAAAATTTAAATCAATTTTAAAAACAAAAAATTCCGGGCTATAGCTTCCTTTCCCTTACCCTCACTTATCCGCCTTTTAGTTCACAATTTCATTTATTTTATATTATGGCTTACTAACTTTTATGGTGGAATAGAACCAACAAGGTTCGTAACATAAAAATTCTTATAATTTAACGTCACATTCAGTATCAACTTTCGTTATTATTAACAGTTATTTGTAGTTGCGTTTTCCCAATTCTTTTCAATTCAAATATTGACATTTTCATTAAATTTTTCAGAACATATTTTGATTCCCAAAAAGAATTTCCTTTCGTAGGATGGCATAGAAAAATATTTTACTAGGAAGAAAATTAATAAAGACACTGTACAAAAGAATTTTTCTTTTAAATTTGTTTTCGTAACGGGTAATTGCATATGTCATATAAAAAACATTTAAAATGTTTAAAAAATAAAATTGTTCACGGATAATAAACAATTTTCTCATAGAATTTGCAATACAAGTACGCAAAGCAAAATTGCTATCATTGGCATTGAATTTTACATAGAAATTATTAGATATATTGTTCTCAAGGATATAAAAAAATTATCAACAGCCTTCATATTATAAAGTGTTTTTGAAAAATAGTTCCCTATAAAAAAGTTATGGAAACATGAGTGACATTTGTGAGTTATTTCTTCCATAAGTGATTTTTTTAAAATCTTTAGGCATCAATATTTTAAAAATTGTGGTATCGAAAAATTTTACTCTTAATTTTTGTCTAAATTTCTCAAGTTCTAACAGAACCCACCCTAAAAATTTGAATCGTCAAAGTCTTTAAGTTGTGAGTGGAGCTATTTATCCTTTGTTCATTTTCAAGTATGAGAATATTTGGTCTTTGTAAATTAGTTTCATGTATGAAATATATATTTTTGATATTAATATGATAATAAAGAATAAATTTGGTTCATAAATTATATTTTATAATTAATTTGGTCTTTTCTAAACATTCATTTTTATATTATAGATAATATATGTAATAAATAAAATATATTAAAACTAAAGTCTATAAATTATTGATATATAAGGTGCCCTAAAAATAGTGAATAACAGAAAAATGGTGAACAGGAAATGGAATTCTAAGATGAAAATGTATAGTTTTTCTCCACAAATATTAACAAAACCAAAATATTTATAATTAGCAGGGTAAGTTTGCTGTAATTTTCTGCCAAAACATTTTTTCAAATATTTGCAAAGAAATTTAATTTAATTATAAAAATTACGAACTCTTTAACGATCGAAAAATCCCTGAGAACTTTTTGACTTTTTACATTACAACACTTGATTTTCGGCACTCTATATAACATAAATAATATAGTTTAGTTTAGTTATGTGTATTGTAAGTTGTGGGTAAAAGCCATATCATATTTCAATATCCTTGACATATGAATTAGAAATCAATAAACTATATGATATTCTATAAGTTTCTGACAAGACGAATGAATATTCACAAACATATACAGAGTGTCCTATACCTACACCCTACATATTGTGTGCTTCCGAGCCAGTATTCAGATCAAACATTTACCCAATCAAGATTCACATTTTTGAAATGCTATTAAATTTATTTACATAATTAAGACAATAAAATAATTCATATTACAAAATGATCATTTTTTATATTCGTTTTTTAAATTAAATTTTATAAAATCAATCGTGACTTGAAATATTAATAATGCCTTATATATTAATAAGAAACGTTAATATAATCATTATTATATTATTGCATTATTAGTTCAGGCTAATTTAATCCATAAAAATTTAATTAATAATAACAAAATGATCTTAAATAACTGTCAACTCAATGGTTTGATAATAATATTATTATCATTATATTCTTATTAAAAATAATTGGTTTTTTAAAAAATCTGACAATATTCAATGGATGATCGAAAAATTCATAAAGAGGGTACAACATGTAAATTTACTTATAGGTGTAATATACAATAAAAGACATGTTTGCATGACTACTTCAAATATAAAATATTGTTCCATTATTATTTTCCAAATCAACACCCTTCTGATGAACATTAATTTATTGCATTCAAAGATTCTTGTCTGTCTCTTTTTTGAAAAACAAAGTTGTATATGTATTCTATGGCGATATCGTGCAATGATGTCAATAGTCGATATTTTCCTCTTTGTATAATCAAGAGTTTTAAACGTTCATATTTTGCGTATTTTTAGAGATTTTCAAAAAACAATTTTTCTATTCGTAAAGTGAGAATTGATCCTCTGAAGTGATAAAACAAATTAAGTCAAAATTTTCATTATATTAATAAAATAGTGTCTCGTTAACTTTTTGAAGAAAAAAAACTTATGCACGGTGTTTCAATCACATGTTTTTTAATCCCTTATGTAAAAGAGATACTCTCAAGTGGCCTATTAACAGTGGACATTACATAAACTAAGGTATAAAAATAACATTTATCTTTTTAGGTGATTTTGTAAATTTTCTATATAGGTATTATATGTATGCATTTATTTTGAGAAATGTAGTAATATTCTTATAGTATAGTTTGATATATGAAGATAATCTATTCGAATACTATGTGAAAATAAGAATAATACATGTTATTTTTCTGAATATAACCAACTCTAAATATACCACTAGTCTTATCCCATTTCCACTAACAGCTAGCTACCCCCGAAATATCACATTATTTTAAAACATTATTCGTTCTTCTTTTTATACTAAATCTTGATGTTCAGTCGTCAACATTATGATTACACAAACCATAAAGGTACTTATTTGTGAATAAATGTATATATAATTGTTTAAACCATCAAAAATTTATAACACGTCAAAAAAAAAAATACTTTTTAAATGAAGGTAATACGAGCACCAAGGCAAGTTGAAACTATTTGTACCTTATTTCCAACTTTAATGATGAATTTTGTTTTAACTACGTGATATAGACGAAAAACAAATATATAATTTTTTCGAAATTTCGAAAACTAAAAAACTAAACAAAATTTTCATATAGATATTTTGAAAATTACTCCAGATATTGAAAAATTTGATACTTACTTTTCGTCTTATAATATCAAGTTATAACATAATTCACCATTAAAATTGAAAATATGTATTTTTTTAAATTTGTGAATCCACTATCATAATTAGTCGGGCACAACGGGTTTATTTTTCTTCAATAATTTAATAATGTTATAGCTTTAATTTAAATAGTTTTTTTTTTTAATTTCCACAGATTAGTTTTCCCATAAGACCAATGTTAAACATGAGTACTTTTGAAGTCGTTTATTTTTAAATAATCGGACAACCCCCCACTCCTAAAATTTTCAGAATTCATTTAGACCTAAGTCCAACTTCATAGAAAAAAAATATAAAACCTTTTATCCAAAATTTCCCTGGCGCTGGTATATCGTATTATCTATTGCTCGATTATTTGCAGATAGAGCATAATGACGTAACGGTATTGAAATTTGTTATCGTAAATGATAGTAGGTACACGTAAAAGGTTACGCTTCGTGGATAAGGCGTCATCAATAACAACGTTTCTTAGAATCCCTGGTGACGTTCACTAAGCTTAGTAGCAGCAAGCAAGCAAGCAAGCATGTATAGTGAAAAACATACATATATATATATGTATAAATATATACCCTTTGTATACATATATACATAAAGATGAAGAAAATGTGGCGAAGGCAGTGAAAAATATATGTACATACATACATACATACATAAATATATATACGGTATGAATATGGTGATCGGGATCTTATATTCTTATGTAGAAAACTTTAGGTGCGGGGATTTTACTTTTACAAAATGTGCTAAAACAATGTGCACCGTTCACAGAAAAGATTAACCAATCACAAAAAAGATCAGTGACAAAAAAGTCACCACTTAAGTTGGGCAAATATTACTTTTATTTATCTATATATATAAATATGAGTCCCTATTTCTTCTGGCCATCAAATCACGCGTGAATGGATGGCACAATTTCGCAAATTCTTTTTTGTTGTGTTAATTTTTGTCAGCAAAAAATTTGTATGAAGAGAAAAAATTAAGAAAATTGAGCGGAACATTCCAAAATTTAAGAACAAATATTTAATGCAATAAATGGTGGAAACGCAGATAATTAGTGTTATTATATTATCCTAATATATACTTATGTATTTATTTGCGCTCCCACCATATTTATCTAGAAGTGAAAAAAGTTAAGATCAATAAGACCCCTGGGATTTCTTATGAAACACTTTGGAAATAACTGGTATACATGCTCTTTATCTTTAAAAGGTAGACTCCTGTTTTTGTGTCTTTCTGTTTAGTGTCGTTCTGTTTAGGTTGCCTAGCCCTTATTTATTCCTGTCTAAAGTATATGTATATAATATCATCTTAGATTATATACATATATATTTATTTTATAACATTATATATAACTCCTATAGTATCCCATCTAAAGCCACCATATTCCACCAACAACACATCACACTGGTGGTGTTAACATCACACCATTTTCGTACACTTGTATGTGTGTGTGTGTGTGTGTGTGTGTGTGTATGCGTGTATGTATCATTCGTATGAGTGTGTTGTTGGATTATAAAGTAAATGTAAGCATCCATTACAATGTTATATGAATGACATAACGGAAAAAGTCTTCAATATATTTACATTGCATAGATATATAATTTCATTTATATAGATAGTTTTATTTATTTTTTTTTTTAGTATGTTGCTATCTATACGATGGCTATACTTGCTTGTACGACTAAGGTTTTATACTTACATAGCACCTTTTGCTTATCACACAATTGTTTTTCGATGATTTTTATTTTATTTTCAAAATATACGCATTAAATTCATTTTTTTGTTTATGCCACTATGCGCCTTTCAATTATTTTTTTTTTTTGAATTCCTAATAAATAGCTTTATTGACTAAAAAGTTGACTTGAATGGCAATCTACTCACCGGTAGTTTCCTTAATAGGATTCACTTAATGATTATGTAAAAATAAATAAAAACATTTCGTTGGACCACGAGTCTGCCTGTAAAGTTTCAGTTCGATTGGATCACGGAAAAAAGGTTAAAAATGGATCCAAATTTGTTTCAGCAGTCTGTTTAGTCAGTTCACTCTACCACAAAGGTCTGTTCAATAGATGCCAAGTGTCTATTACTGAAACACACAATTTCGTCACGCACTTTAGGCTCTTCGAGACTCCACTGAATGTCATCACGTACGTAACACGGAGATTCTTAAATTGTTCGTAATATCTTTGATTGAAATTTTTGAAAAAATTTCGATATCACTGTTGCTAGCAGTTTCCCATAGTTGAATTCCATTGGTCAAAACAGGTTTAAGCACTGTTTTGTACACCAACACTTGATTCATTTTGTTAATATATATCCACAATAAAATTTAGTAAAATTTAGAGTCCTGAAGGGTATATATATTAACAAAATGCATAATACACCCATCCCACAGAAATCCTCTTGATTTGAATAACACTTTATTGTTTAATGATAGCTTCATAGAATTTTGTATCCAAAAACCAGTAAAAATTTAAAAAACTTCAAGTTTTCATTTCAACCAAATGTGTTGGCACCTAAGTGCACATAAGTCATCTATCAAGGTGTCTACAACAGATATTTGACTTCATTTAATTGTGGAAAACTGACGCCGTTCATTGTAACAGCTAGAGCTTTCATCAGATTTTAGAAAAAGGTGAGCAATTTATATAATTTTCCTTAAAGTGTTACATCTTTGACTGTACTAATAATACATATAGAGTTACTAAATAGGTACTTAAATAAAATTAGTTTACCTATATATAGTTTTCCCCCAGCTGCATCGTAGAGAAGGTAATAATAAGCCATTTTGATGTTTACAACTTAATGTAATATCTAATATCTTAAAATATTTAGTTACAAGTATAATTTAGGTACCTACCTGACTAACTATTAACTTTGATTGAAAGCAGATTGTCAGGAAATTCAATAAAAACATTTTGTTGAAATTGAATATAATGATGTAAAAATTCTATGTCTAGAGAAAATTCAATTTTAAGAAACCATTTTTTTTTATAAATGCCAATTATGGAGGGTAAAATCAATAAAAACTTATTCAGAAATAATGAAAATAGTTTTTTATCATTTTAAAAATCATACGAAATCATACATTATTTGATATAAAGTTATTTGCTCAACGCATGAATTTAGTTACCATAGTAACGACACAATACTATATTAATATAATTGTATGGGTAAACATATAAATTTATGGATGTTTAACATTGAAAATTTAATAATATTTTCTATCAAATTTAAATAAGTTATTATGTTAATGGACATTTTAAAGGTATTATTTATGCAATTTTGTTTCTTATTTTCACAATTTCTAATGCAAGAACTTTAAGTCAATAATTTTAATGGAAACCCACTAGTTTTGGGCGATTTTTAATTTTTCACTCTATTTATTCGTTTATATTAACCCTTATATAAAATATGGAAGAATGACCCAAAATTAGTGGGTTTACATACTTGGTTGATCCAAATTTCATAAAATTTGCGCGTGGTAAAGCTAAATCAAATATTTTGGCTGCAAAATTTCTATTTTAAAAGCAAAAACTAAACAGTTTTATAATGAAAAGTTTTCGAAGGTAATGGAAGAGAGATAAGAGAAAGAAAGGAAAGTGAAGGTTATAACGCGATGGTTCTTTTAAAATGAAAATTTCCCAGCAAAGCAGGCGGGTATCATGCTAGTTCTAGATAATTTAGTATACTTGATAGTATTTAATATTGTGACTTTAGGAGTATGTCAAGATATACTTGATGGATGATCGTAGATATTTCTACATCTCATTCTTAATCATATATTTTGTAACCCTTTCATTCATTATCACACAAATATCACCCTACAATACTATCCTACTCTCTATTATAAGAATCATTTCAACCCTTTCATTATATTGTTCGATATCATATCAATTCTAATATATTCTATAACTTGGGTATTGTTCATATACATATATATAGGCACTAATGGTTCTTTTGTACACATTCTTATTTTATCTAAAATTTACGATTTTCTGGGTTAAAAAGTTCAAAAAAGTAATTTAATCAACAGTTTTATTTTTAGTTCGACTACTTCAAAGTAAATTGTACCCTACTATGTAACATTTAAACTCCCCATCCTAAAAAAGAGGAGTGTTAAAAGTTTGACCGGTATGTGTTTCTGTCTTTCTGCCTGTGGCATCGTTGCTTCTAAACAGAAAAACCGATTTTGATTTGGTTGTAAAGTAATTAAATTAATAGTTCTCTTAGCCTTGTTTCAAAAAAATTGGTTCAGTTTTGAGACAGCTGCAAAGAAAAACAAGCATTTACCTGGGGATTTTTCAATTTTGTAAATGTCTAAAAAATTTAGGATTCAAATTGGTATAACAGCTTATGTGATATAATTTTTTTTAACCCGTCCCCCACACGCGTCTCACCGTTCGGTAATCTTTCATAGCGTGATGAGAGATTTACTGACGCATTTTGCATATGCTTCAAATATTTCGCGCGTTAAATATTCTTTAACTTTGTAAATCATATCCTCTACATAATGATGTAAGTTCTGGCATGTTAAAAAAAACTTTAAAACCCTTTTGAAAGACAGAATACAGTAAATTTCACAAACACAGCATACAGAATAGTCAATTTCATTAAAAATAATTCCACAAATTGATTTCCCGTTGTGATAATCATATACATTTATTTGTAAATAATAATAAAAAAAATACAAATTTGTAAAAGGGTACGAAAATACATCACATTTATACAATAAAAGCAGAAAAATACTAAGCTAAATTCGATAATTTCTTTAAATGTGTTTTTTTTTTAGTTTGATAAGAGTGGCAGTAATGTGAATAAAAAAAGGGGGAATTACATAATATAAAATTTTGTTTTTAATATTTTTTTATAGATTTTGAATAGAAAAACGTTTTTAGTATAAAATCGAATAACTTCAGGGTGTTTACACCTTCATTATAAAAGCCTTAACGCTTGTTGGTTGGTGATGGTGATGTGAATTTAACAACAACATTTTAGTCTTCAGTCAGTTAGTTTACATTAGATTCGTAGATTCGTAAGGGAGAGAAAATGTATAATATTTATTTATATACATTATAAATATACATTCATTCAAAAAGCAGTTCTTTCTACTATATATATATACATATATCTATCTATGTACTTTTTTTAAATTCACTGCGTATAAAAAAATATATATAAAAAAAGATTATTCTAAATTCCACCAACCATAAAAATAAATCCATCATTCCATTTTCATGTAACATTCACGTAAAATAACATTTTTATTTTTATACAATTTTTGTGTGTTTTATAGCATAAGAAAAATTGTCATTTTGATGAAATCCAAATTTTATCCAATTTTTATAAACCAAGTACGTTACCCTACTAAATTTGGGTCATACTTTTCAAATTTGTTATCAAAATTAATCTAGCTCTAATAGATTTCAGAATGTAGAGACCAGGTCCCGGAAATTTGTTCATTAGTGATAGCTATCGAAAAACTAACATCACAGCTGAAAAGAGCGACCCAAAATTAGTGGGTTTCAAAAAAAATTCTAATAAGATCGGATCAAATTTGCCTGTGATATGCAAAAAATCATTTTTTTGAACATAATGACGTCATCAAAATCCATAAAATTTAATTTTGCTCTATTAAATCCAAATTTTATCCAATTTTGATAAACCAAGTATGTAATCCTACTAAATTTGGGTCATACTTTTCAAATTTGTACTCAAAATTAGCCAAGCTATTATAGATTTCCTGAATGTGGAGTCCAGGTCCCGGAATTAAGCTCATAAGTGATAACTAGCGAAAAACTAACATTACAGCTAAAAAGAATGACCCAAAAATGGTGGGTTTCAAAAAAAATTCCTATTAGTTCGGATCAAATTTGCCTGTGATATAAAAAAAATTTAATTTTTTAACTTTATGACGTCATCAAAATCCATAAAATTTAATTTTGCTCTATTAAATCCAAATTTTACCCAATTTTGATAAACTAAGTATGTAATCCTACTAAATTTGGGTCATACTTTTCAAATTTGTAATCAAAATTAGCCTAGCTATTATAGATTTCAAGAATGTGGAGTCCTGGTCCCGGAATGAAGCACGTACGTGATAACTAGTGAAAAACTAACATCCCAGTGTAAAAGAACGATCCAAAATTAGTGGATTTGAAAAAAAATTCCAATTAGATCGGACCAAATTTGCCTATGATATAAAAAATTGCATTTTTTAACCTTATGACGTCATCAGAATCAAAAAAATTTTATTTTGCTCTATGACATCCAAATTTTATCCAATTTTGATAAAAAGTATGTAATCCTACTGAATTTGGGTCATTCTTTTCTTCATCAATGAAAGCTTGATCTGCTATCATCTTACAGTATGTCTATTACATTTACAATACTGATAACAAACGTCTATACTACATACAAATGTAAAATGTAAAATCCCATTTTGAAGTTAAGCCAAGTAAAAACCGACAACTACCCTTAACTAACATTAGGGTAAAAATCTCTATTTTTCAGAATAAAATATACGTTTACAGTATTGTATTTGTTATTACTGCCTTGTATTACCGTATACGTATACGCAATGCCCTTTTTACTGACCTCATGAATAAAAAATTTATACAACACATTCTGTTATTTTTACTGTGTGCCATATATTTATTTATTCCTTTTTTTTTAAGAAGAACGTTATCCTGCCTGCTATCCTGTATATGTTATATATAGGATAACTGACTATATAAGAAAATAGTTATTTAGAATACCAAATTTATTATAAACATGGTAAAAACTAAGGAATAATCTTTTTTAGTAGTATCAAGTGAACCCAAATGAAATTCTAACAATTCTGAATTGAACTGAACCGAACCGAACTCAACTGACTAAATCAACTTAAAAACATTATTATCATATTGTAACATGTATAAGAGACTGGAGCATCATTCACTATAGCTCACAGCTCACAGCTCACATGATGGTGAATTATTTGAAAATGTTTGTGGTGGTAAAAAGATATAAGTTGAATGGGATGAGTTTTTAATGGAATTGCTTCCATACAGATATATATCGTTTCTACATATATAAATATTTTATTTATGTATACATTTGAGTGTAGGTAAGTACCTTTTTTTTATATTTTTATTGTTTTCAAATTAATTCCTTTTCAAAATGGATTTTATTTTTGCTTGTTCTTGTATTTTTCTCATTTGTAAATAGATTCAAATTCATCTATCACTTTTTTATAACTTGTAAATATGAAATATATATCAAGATATATTTAGTTTAGTTCCAAGTTTGTAATGCTTAAAAATATTGATATTACAAAACAAGATTTTGGAATGTAAATATTACATATAAAAACAAAAAGAAATATCAATCTGAAACGTACTCAGGGGTTAGAGAACAATTTTCTGGAACATATTTGGCCTTCTTCAAAAGATTTCTCTTGTACCTCGAAAATTGCTCGAAATTTGGATAAAACTTTTAGCATACTTTCTCGTTTTCGGAAAAAATTAATCGTTTTTGGGATTCTTATGTAGTTTTTTTTTGGGTATCGGCATTGGTTAAGTACCACGCTTTATTCTAGCTAATTTTATTCATTGAAACTAATCGAATCGTTTTACTTATTTTCACTCAAATTACGATATATGTTAGTTTTCCATTTCCCAGCATGTCCAGTTGCCTTTTCTACCAGTTGCCAGTTTGCCTTTTCTGTTCCAATAAATCTTGCTTGTTATTTTCTGAAATAACGGTTTTAATTTCATGCACAAAAGATGAGACGCACTTCCAATTAAACACTCAAACCTTAAAAATTATTATGAAGATTGCATAAATTTCTATTGATTACGTCATAAGCGTATACACAAAGAATTGAACTTTATTGGCGTATAATAATCTGTTGATTTTCTTTTACCATTACTCATTTTTTTCATTTATTTATCGATTTTATTGTTTCATTTTGTAATCTTTTTAATAGTAAAATATAGTAAACAAACTGCATATATAGGATGTCCAAAAAGTAGGTTTACAGCTGAATAACTAGTCAACATACTAATGTATACAGAATGTATCAACTTAATCTAGTATGGCTAATTGCTCTTTTTATATTAAATCAATCAAAAAATAACTCAAACTAGAGTTTTAGAGTTTGAAGGGGGGACATAATGTTCTGACATCAGATCAAACCTAGTTCTTCGGGATTCTTTAATAGCCAATTTAGATTCTAAAAGTTAAGCGATAGAATAACACTCTAAATTAGAAAATTGATTTTCATAAATAAACTAACAATTTTTAAAACTATGTCATTATTGCATTTAATAAATAAACGTCATTCCTCTGTGCTTATAACTTTTAAGCCGAGATTAATTTCCAAATTCATTTGAAGATCAAGGACAAATGACCTTAAAAATAGAATTTCATGTCAAAGTCATAGACATAGGCGAATAGAGGATATTGTAGACCATATATACAACTCATAGATTTATATGTCCATCCATACAATTATATTAATAAAGTAGTGTGTCATTACTATGGTAACTTCTCGAAATAAAACTCATGCACAGAGCTTATAAGTTACTTTTCGATATTTTAATGTCGTGAAGAGTTGGCTATATACTCAACCATCCATACTTTTTGGAACAACCTGTACATGTACTTTAAGTATACATCTTATACATATTAAATTGTATAAATGTGTATACATTTATACTCCTCAATCCTCATACTGACAGAATAGACAGTCTTGTGAATTGAAGGAATGCAATACAATATTGAGATTGGATTTCAAACTAACTACCCCTTGTCTTCAAATAATTCTCTCTCAAGCTCTAGTCTAGCTCTAGCTACAGCTTTCTACATACATACATACATACATACATACATAAATACAAATATACATTACGTTATTGTAAGTTTGCTTTGTATATTTGTATCTGTTTTTTTTTATAAGAAAATTCCACTTTCAATAGAATTCTAGTTATTTGTATGCATTATTACTAGATTGTTAATTAACGCTCCTCGGGAAACACAAAAAAATCATGTTTTCTTAGCAAAATATTTAAATCGTGAATACGCATTCTCAATAATGTCCTTTATAATTTTATAGTTGTTAAAGTTTGGCGTATTTTATTCGACTGCGCAATACAAAGGAGCGGTGATGTGTTTATCAGTCTATGTATATGTATGTATGGATGTGTCTTCGCATATGCGTGATTTTGTATATCTTGCTGCAAACATAACTGACTGATGGGTGTATGTAAAGGTATTTTTCAAAGATAGTTTTCAAAAAAGATTGTATTTGTGTTTTAGTGCTAAATACTTAAGAGAAAGCTTGGTACAATATCCTAATATAATATATAAAAGCATTCATCTACCCCCCGTACCGCTTTAGTACCACCACTACCAAAACGTGTTTGAAAATCAAAGAAAGCCAATTTGAAAATGTCTATTCTCTATACACGTATTACAAACAAAAAAGGATCACAAGATGAATCAATGACTGACTAACAACATAGGTATGGTAGTATACAGGATATTCAATTTAGTAACCATATTTTCCTTGGTTCGTTATTCTTGCTAGTAAAACTTTTACCCTATTTTTTTTAAGTCAAAAACAAAATCTATTTTGTATTATTTTTATTAAAATCGTGATCGACTTTTCCATCGCCAAAACACCCAAATCTATAAAGCAAACATTTTAGCTGAATATGACGCTAGATAAATGATAGCTAGAAATATTCAAGAACGGAAAAATCAAACAAGTCTTTCATCAGTTTTTATGAAGGGGTACGCTAACTGTGAAGAGCGGAGATAAGATCTTTCATCCTCAAGTAGAATTTCCTTACAAAACCAGAAATATATACGTAGCCTTCGGTTCGACTGGACTGGAAGAATAAGAATTGAAATAAACACAAGAAAATTACGACGAAGTCCTAAACTCACTCTTAACGTATCTAAGACCACTCTTCATTAAATTAACTCTTTCCTTAGAGCCTTCTCCAAACTAAACCGATTTTGAGGATCATCGCCAAATTTTTTGTTGTTCCGGGTACTGAACCCTAAAATAATACTTGAAACATACCTAAGAACACTCCCCATGAAATTACCTTTCAAATACACTCTGCTATTAAGGTATATCATTCTCACCCGGTATAAAACATAAACACATAGAAATACAATTGATATGATTGTGAATAGTTAAAAAAAAGAACTTCGATTTTTGTCTGTTTTCTTTTAACTGATTATTTTCGTCCTCATCATTTTGTGCGTTCGTTAGATTTTACTATCAGACAGTAACCAAACGTCCATCGTTTCTTTTCTAGTAACCTGATCAGTAACAATTGTACAATGAATAGTTTTATATATAACAAATCACCATCCCTATAGCTGTTGCATTGTTTTCATTTATAATACTTCAATGAATTCTTTGTATATATCTATCTATCTCTATCTATCTATGTTCATGTAAGTATAAATGTAGCAGTTAACTGGCTTAATTAGTCGTACAATCAACAGCCTAGCCATTTACTAAACGGGGCCGTTCAATATTCAGCGGCTCGAACAATATTCAATCATTCAATCAAGTATCTTGACAAACGATATTGATCGATAAGGTTAAATTACTTGCAAAGCTTAGGCGCTGAAACCTAGATAACAATATTGCTCAAGTTTCCCACAGTTTGGCATTAAGATGAAACTAAGTATGATACTATTTAAATATGGTTTTCACTGCAAGAGTTGCAGTACTTAGATACAAACTATAGTAGAATTTCTTTGAGAGAGATTTTATAAAATCAGTCACCTTCTAGTGATCAGGTCGCTAGTTAATCAGCGTCGATTTGTAGAAAGACAAGACTGCTTACTGAACGGCTAATTAAGATAGTTTACTGCAACATATACATACATTTCACTATACTTTCAAACAGATTAATATCATTTGCACTTCAAAGAAAACATGAAATCGTCAAACAATATTGTTATTTGGTTTTATTAACAGAAAAATATATAAATGAATTAAAACTGAAATATACGACTAAAGTCGTTTTTACCAATATTATATATTAACGAATCTTATTTCTATGATATTTATTTAAATCAATATGCAAATGGAACCATGCAACTTTAAACTTTAAATTATTAAACGCGTAGTGACGGTTTATACAACGGCTTTTCGCCTAATTATTTCGGAGCGGAGAGCCCAAATTTAATAAAATTACCAACTTTATTTATCAAAATTGAATATAATTTGGATGTGATAGAGCAAAATTTAATTTTTTTTAAATTTGCTGACGTCATTAAGTTCAAAAAATCGATTTTTTTTTATATTAGAGGCAAATTTGATCCGATCTTAATGGAATTTTTTTGAAACCCCATAATTTTGGGTCGCACTTTTTATCTCTGACATTAGTTTTTCTGAACCATTCACCAGTGTGCTAAAAACCCGAGATCAGGATCCTATATTTTTGAAACCTAAAAGACTAGGTTAAATTTGACCACAAATTTGAAAAATATGACCCAAATTTAGTACAATTACATACTTTATTCATCAAAATTGGATAAAATTTGGATGTCATAATGCAACAAAATTTTTTTGGATTTTGATGAAGTCATATAGTTCAAAAAATCGATTTTTTTGATATAAGAGTCAAAACTAACTCATTGAGCGATTTTTTTCGTTTACCTTCATATGTTTCACCTTTGACTGTACTATAAATGATCGTAGTATAATAATTTAAAACAGAGAAATCAAAGTTAAAACATTGTCGTCTTTTTTTTACTTTTGTAGAAAAGTAAGCTATACCTTTATACACCCACCCTCTTGTATAAATGTATTTATGGGTATGTGTTGGAGTCACCCATTTTACTTTGATCTATAACGAGTGAAAAACTAAAGAAGAAAAAATACACACACACACACACAAATGAAACGACCCTTGTCTGCCTTCCAGGTATTCACTTTCTAACATGGGAATTCTAAGTAACAACTTTTATTGGTCTCTAATATTTATAACTTGAGGGTAGGTAGGTATTATTGTATAAAGGTATTTGAAACTACTTGACTATCTATGTGTGTTCTAAATTCATATTATATTAAATCTAAAAACATCAAAAGAAAATAACGAATATCCAATTTTTCTGGGCGTTTCTATGTTATAAAAAAAAAATTACCACAATCAACTTTATATACACACGGAGGTTGAGGTTATATTTGTGATACATATTAAAATTCTTTTTATTTCTTTTATTTAGTCATCTTTAAAATTCAAGTAAAATTAAGTTCCCCTTTTATTATTTTAAATTATAATATTTACCCTAAATCGATTTTATATGGGGGAAGTACATTCGTAAACCCTTTTCAAAAAATTCACCATGGGTACCATGCTTTTTTTTACATTTTTTGCTCTTTTCCAATATAAGATTAAAACTTTTCTCTAAACTGTTAATTAAATCAATTTCCAAGTTCTGCTTACTTGATTTTTTTATATGAAGTTGGGCTAAATTTAAATCAATTCTGTAAATTTGGGGGGGCTTACAGTCCTTTATCCATCAGAATGAAGGATTTCAAGATATTGGATATTCAATTACTCATATTTGGAATTCAAGGCCTATGACAGAGATTTTAACCACTGGCATCGTTTTCGCCATGTTCAAATTAAGCTAAAACCATGTTTTAATCATTTTCAGAAATTTCAAATTTTGCAAAACCTGTTTTTGTTCCCGATTTTAATGAAAATCAGTTTTTAGGGTTATTTTTACCCAAAAATAACGAAAATCACATTTATCCGCCAGGCTGAAGGATTTCAAGATATTGGATATTGAGAGTGATATCTTAAAAGCGTTAATCGGATCATATTTTAACAACTGGCATCCTTTTGGCCATGTTCCAATTAGTCTTAAACCATGTTTTCATCATACTTGGAGATAAATAAATTTTCTCAAATTTTTCTTGTTTTCTCGAATTTTACTTTCTTTCTAATTTTTTTTGGATGGGCCTTAAGTAAAGAAGATAATAGATTCAAAAAAATTTTTAAGTTTACGCTAAGCAATGAGTGTATCTTTCTTCAAATTATTTTCTCTGAATTTTTCAAAATAATTGGAATAATTAATTTTCGCATACCGGTAATAACATTTTTTATAATATGTAAAATAAATTTTTCTATAATATAGACATTTGTAACAACTGCAAAAATGTTACATTTTTTATATCTATGTGCGATACAATCAGGCTAAACACACACGCATACACATATTATACTAGCTGGCCCGGTCATACGTTACTATGTCTCGCAGTTATAATAAAATCAATTAATATTATACCTACTAAATTATTCAACACAATTTAATTACTATATATAAATAGTAAGCCGACAATAATCCCCAATCTAGCCTTGAAAGAAAATTTTGTTAAAATCAATCCGTTTAGCCATAATCTTCTGTGTCATATAACGTGGTATAAGTATTTAAAATTGAAACACAGTGCCATCTGTTGAATACTTACACAAAATAAGATTGCATGAGAAAAATTGTATAACTCTCAACGCCATCTATTGAAAATTTATAGAACTCAGAAGTGAATTGAACTTTTTCTCTATAAAAGAACATTAAATTCGCGATAAATAAAATTGACCGTCACTAATTAGAGATAAAAACTGTCCTAAAAGTTGGACCAAAAAATACACATCTATAAAATTTCATTGAAATCGTTTCAGTAGTTTCGAAGCTTATCGTAAACGAACATCGTGTCATAAGATTTTTATATTTAAAGATGTATATATTTATATTTATTTGCTAGTGCAAATTTAACTCCCCCATATATATTGTAAGTAGTACTTGAGGATGATTTTACCCTCCTGCTGTATGGATGCGTATATAAAGTCTGCTTGCTTACATGTGGGGGTGAATATGCCAGTGTCACATGTCTAGGGGTGAATTATTCTTTAGTACAGTTCATGATAAAAGAAAAGACACACGTTCGATCCATCTATACCACGTTCCATGGTGTTCGAATATATTTTGGTTTTATAATGATGCATCATTATAAATTTATTTTTATATTTAACAATTTTATGGTTATTTAGTAAAAAAAAATTTGAATATAAATTGATTATGATTAATTTTTATTTAATTCGGTTCAATTTTTTAATTTTTCCAACCCCAAAATCCGACGATGTTACCTAGGAAACTAAAATTTTTTTCTATGCATGGTATTTCAACAATTAACTCAGTCAATTATTGGTTTTCACTTATATAATTAAAACAATAGTGACCATTTTAACATTTGTTTTTTGATGATAGACTTTTTTACAATATATATGGTTTTCTTATAAATGTTACAACATTCATTTAATTAATTGGATTTTTAATTTGTCAAAGAGTTTAGTTTTTATTGTTTAAAATTATTGATTATATAGTTCAATAAAACTTACTGATATTGTTAATTTTGTAATTATGTTTTTACTGAAATCAGATAGATATAGTAAAGTAGCTATATGATTACATCGAAAAACTGTAGGTACCTACAGTTCATTCCTTGCATGAGTAAAGTTACCATAGTAACGTCACACGACTTCATTTATATAATTGTATGGATGAACATATAAGTTTATGGTTTATATATATGGCTATCATTGAAAATTTAATACTATTTTCTAACAAATTTAATTTACATTTAAAAAATATTAATTTCATTTCTTATTTTCACAATTTCTAATGCAAGTTTAATTAATTGAAATTTTTCAATTAGTTTAATTTGACAATTTCTATAGCCGTTTATACTTCTTTTGAAAATTATTCATTTCATTAGTGGATGCGACCTAGGTAGCTTCATTTAGAGATTTCTGTTAAAATGGTATAAATACAATTCATGGGTATCTGTTCTGATATACTTAATGATTTATGACTATTATACATTTTTAAAAAAATTTGAAAACTGTACATATATTTTACCTGTGTTCAACAACTCCTACCATTGCATTAGTTCAAGTGTTATGGTAAGGAGTGAATGAGAGCAAGGGAGGTGAAGGCTATAATCTGGTCGTCTTTACCAGTCTTTACTTTTAAACCCAGTGAAGCGAGCGGGTATCAAGCTAGTAACGTATATAAAGAATTGACAAAAATCTTACAATAAAATGTAATTGAATTAATTAAATTGTAAAAAAAAAAAAGAAAAAAGAAGAAGCTATTTTCATTTTAATGTCTATTTTCTTAAAGAGAATGTTAAAGCTTCTGAAGCGGTAGTAAGTTTCCATTTGCAATGATTGGGGCGTGGTCGTGGCTAATCGATGCTATATTGTACTATCGATTGTCCCCTTTCATCACCGCCACTATACTATACCTACTACACAACTACTTTGTTGTTCTTGTGCATGTATATACGTATATATATACAGGGTGTCAAGCTTTACGAAACAAATATATTCTTTATAAAAAGCTCTACTTTCAATAATATTAACATTCATCTATTCACTTTTGACATCGAATAAACAGGATGCCAACAAATTCAGAAAGTTCGATAGGAATGTTAATGGTCGTTTATAAATACAGACCATGTTGAACAGATACTAAGGGCAACGATTCAAGAAATCACTTCCGAGATATGCAGGAGTGTATTTCAACAATTTTGTAAAAGAAAAATTACATCTATGAAAATATTAGGTGGATACGTTGAGGCAAAAACGATCTGAAGATGTTTAGGAATGAATTGCTAACGATAGGAATGTTTAGACCACTTTAATTTTAAATTGAATTATGCAAATCCTACTTATAAAACACGTTATCTGTTATCCAAATTAACCAGTCATCAGAATAGCTAAATGTTATTATTTTCGAAAGCAGAGAATTTTATAAAAGATTTTTTTTTTCGTAAATCTTATAATAAAAAAGTTTTCCATAGGTAGCCAAGTTAGCTAAACACTCTATATATACCATCAGTAGGTACGTAGGTAATATAGTGCACATAATATCGGACTACTATTGCCGTATTACCATTTTATCAATATAAACGTATATATTATACATACATACATATGTATACAAATACCAGTTGTTATATAGATACTTTTTGTAATTACGTCTACGGGTTTAATTTTTTTTTTTTTTTTCTATATATTTTACCTCTATACATGATGCATTCAGTCTAGGGTAGCAGGTTCGATTCCCAGTCACAACAAAAAGTAATTAAAAAAAAAAAAGTTTAGATTTGTTGTTGAATTTATTTGTACTTTATTTAAAACTTTGATAATGAATTTTGTAGACGAAAAATAAGAACAAAATTTTACGATATTTGTCTTGGTTTTCGAAATATTAAAAGCTAAATAATAAAAAAAAATTCTAAAAATTTTATCTTTTTTTTTCGTCTTATATTGGCAAGTACCATCAAAATTGAAAATATTTTTGTTTGTGTCTACGCTACCGCTCATTGAATAAGTAAGTATCCATAATTAGTCAGACACAATGGTTTTTTTTTAAAAATAATTTATTAAGGTTTTTTTTTTTAATTTTCACCAACTAGTTTTGGAGTAATCTATGAAAACATATCATCCATCTATCGTTTTCGCATAAAACCAATGTATAATATGGATGTCGTGTGGTTATTTGAGACACATGAGTTTTTATTACACAATTTTATAAGAGTAAAGATATTAATTGTAATCATATAACTTATTAAATGAAATCTTTTTCCTAATTTAAAAATTTTCTTTTTTTTTCTTTAAGAATAAAAATTTTTCTTTAAGTTAGAATCATCAACTTGACTTTCAAATTTTTTTCATGGTATCAAGTATAATTTTACATTTTTATGCGTAATATATAGCAAATTCGACGTCAAGCATCTATCGTTCTGGAGCCAATAAATGATAGATACTTGTTATACCATGTATATATGTAATATATATATGCAAGGTATACTAAGTTTAGTCCCAAGTTTGTAACGCTTAAAAATTTTAATGATACGAACATAATTTTGGCATAGGTGTCTGTTGTCTGTCTGTCCGTCTGCCCGTCTGTGTACACGATAGCTCAAAAACCAAAAAAGGAATCAAGCCCATCTTGTAAACAGTTTGAGATAGAACAAAAGTTTAAATGTAAAAAATGTTCCTTATAAAAAAGTAAACAACTTTAGTTCGAAATATTTTTTTGTAAACATCACTGTTTAGCTGTGAGGCCGTAAATTGTATAGTATGTATTATAAGGGAATATCAGTTATATGTATGTGTGACTTGTATGCATGTGTAATGTGATAGTGTAATCAATACTGTCTATACATGGTATTTTAACAATTAACTCAGTCAATTTTTTATTTTACCTTGTTTGGTATAGGATCACCCATACAGTTGACTATCATCTTTTTGATTTGTACTCCAACAAGACAGGCATTAATATAAGAAAATGTAATAACATAAAAATTTGTGATATTTTTGCAATAATAAATTATATACATTTATAAACATTATTTTTAGTCAAAAAGTGTTCAAGATGAAAAAAAAAAAAGTTGAATGTATGTATAATGTATTAAGAAATACTATTTTATTACCAAACTCTGAGCTATATATTTTTTAGAAATCGAATAATAAGCAATACATTATATACCTATACTAGAAAATATACGGTCAGTCTTGAATACTGTATGAACTGAACCTACACACATTTGGTTCGCATCTATAAAATGGATATGTGGGAGATGTCACGAACAGAAAAAAAAAGATAGCTTTCGAAAAATAATCGACCATCTTATTCGAATATTCCATTTATCTAGACAACGTATACATTTTACATATAAAGAGTGGCTCATCAAAAGTGATTCATAGAATTAATTGCAAAATACTAGTTTTAATCATTCTAATCTGATAAAGATATTCCCTACTTCTCATGGTCACGCTATACCTTGCGAACGGATGTAACAATTTCGCTAGTTACTTTTTTTGTTGTATTAATTATTGTTAGGCAAAGGTTCTAATGAAAGAAAAAATTCAGTTGAGCTGAAAATTTAAAAAAAAATAGTTAAATGCAATAAATGGTGGAAGCGCATATAAATAATGCACCTTTCTGTGTACTTACACAGAAAGTACATTTTCTGTATACTACCTGCTCGCTTTGCTGGGCAATATTTCCGTTTTGAAACAAAGACTATCATGCCCTTACTTATCCTGCTTTTTGTACACAATTTTATGGATTATAATTTTTCGGTGGGGAATTACTTCTGGAAATATTCTATTTAAATTTTATTGAATTTAAATAAGTATAATACTTATATTATCATCCACAAAATCTTGTAATTTTTTGAAAAATATATGCCCTAAAGTATTTTGGTATACATTTATTTATCTTATTGAAGCTTTGAAGCTGCTTACATAACTAAAACTTCATTGCATATAAACAGCAAATAACAAGATGTCGTTTTCTTTTCATAACAAAATTGAGTTTTCCCGAACATTGTAAAATGTAATAATATTTATAACAAAACAAATACATAAACCTACGTGTAGAAAAATAGTCAATGGATAAAGAAAGGTCAAACTTTTACAAGACTATACCTGCCACTCCACCACTATCTACGAACTAAGAAGATTCAACCAAGCAAATATAGATGTATACAAGCAAGTGTGGCTATGGACCTTTAGTGACCTGGGCAATATCTTTCTAATACAATAACTTTATACCTCAAAGCTTGCGTCAAATCTGGTAGTTTTTGTTTATGCTGTTTGCCCAATAAATAATCCAAGTTTGTGACCTCAAGCGCCAAAAGCAACTTTGTCAAAGATCGAAAAAACCGTGAAAATTTTGAGTTTTTTTCCAGATTTTGGCGAATATAACCTTAAAAGAATAGTTTTTGAAAGTACCTTTTCAGGACTTTTTTACAGTAGAGTAAATTTTTTATATGAGACTTGTCTCTGTAGACCCATTAGTTTTTCAAGATAAAGCTTTTCAAAGTTCAACCACTAAAAGCATGACTGAAAAGGAAATTCTCTGGTTTCAATGATCTGGAATCTCTGGAATACATGGTATAAAATTCATCTTTTTATTATTCATTCATTTTTTCACTACCGCGGCGCTGAAATCTTAAACTTATTCTCGGATAATTTGTTTGGATAATTACATGTAAACAATTGAAAATGAGCCATCATTTTAAACAAAACGCATGATTTATTGCAAATTTTATAAGATAACAGCGCTGCAAACTACATTCCCCGCCAATACGTAGCCAAACTCGTTTTTTTAACATTATTTTAAGATTAGAACTATCACAAAAACCAACGATATTTTAAAATTTTTGATTTCGTTTCGATCGAGATGAAAAACAACAGCTTCCTATCAGAAAATTGAATACACAAAATACACTTATGTAACAATTTTCGTATTTCACAAGCAAAAATATACAATACATATGTTTCTTTCCATATTATATTGAGAAGTTTTATTTAAAATAACATTTTTCTTTCCCATTTTCAAAGAAGAGTAGAAGCGTGAGTGATTCCCTAGGGATAAAAAAGGCAGGCAGGCAGGCAGGCACTGCTGTTCAATGGATAAAAAAACAGCTTTTCCTTGTTCGTCCACAGCATGCAAACATTACTTTGTATAAATAAATATAGTTATATATACATTTTTATTTTTATTTTTGTGAAGAAGATGTAGAAAAGAAAATTAACCCTCCCACTAAAAACATTTTCATTTCTTCTGTGTATTATTTATATTGTATAGTCAATATATTATGTAAGCAACATTAGGTGGAGAAAAAAGATTATCATAGCGTGATGTCTTCTACAATAATATTTATATTTCTTTTCAATTTTTAGTACTTAAAAATAAACGTTTTATCTTTTGAAGGTTATCTCAATCTAATATTGTAAGTTTAAATATTAAATAATATTTTTATTTGTTAAGTTATACAAACAATATTCAATTTTTCTTTTTTCTTTTTGCATACCAATTTTTAAAGCTATTATTTCCTAGTTCTTCTCTGTTTGCTTAAACCGTTTTCATACCAAAACGAAAATTTTACCAAAAATTTGAAATATTATATCTTTATAAATTACTTTAATTTTTACTTTACGTCTTTATAAATTTTAAGTCGATTCTTTGTACGGTTTGCAAGAAAGTAATTATTATGTAGGCGTTATTAAAGAAGGAATTTTTCAAAATTTTCCTACCAATGATGCAAAATAGGGCATACAACTTTTTAAAATACAACAACACTACCTAGCCTTTTTCTGTAGTAATAATTTTATACTCATCAAGTAAAAACAAACAATGAACTGAGCTAATTGTTTAAATATCATATATAGACAGTGTTGACTATGGAATCTTTTTTTTTTCTTTTGTACGTCATGTAAGTAAAGAAAGATAGCCACTCTTACACACAAATCGCACTCATATAACAGTTATTCCAATACAATGCATTCTATAAAATTTGCGCCCAAGACTTATGTTACTCAATTACGAACTCAACATCACTTTTCACGTCCTAAGCACGCTATAAAAATTTCAGCTTGATATCCCTTTTGGTTTTTGAGTTATCGTATCAGATGAACGGACAACCGGAAATGATTTTTATGAACACCTATACAAAAATTTTGTTTGCAGCATGAATATTTTTAAGCGTTACAAACTTGGGACTAAACTTAATATACCTTGATATATATTACATATATACATGGTATAAAATCGTTTCTGTATGAAACTTGAGGCGATGTTACCAAAATACTTGAAAAATTTGATTATTTATTTACCAATACAAAATATAAAATAAAATATCTTAAAATACGATTGATTATGTAAAATTGAATAAACAATTAAGTGGAAATAGCATGAGCCATTTAAAAACAATTTTATTTGGATGCCTTAGAGAGAAATTGATTTTGTATTCAAAGTATGATTGATACATTTTTATATATATATATCATAATCTTTTATTATAACATATAAAAGATATGATAAAAAACGCTTGAGGTGTTCAAAGACCTCAAAGGTCAAATCAATCTCTTGTCTATATAATGTGCACATTTGATCACACAAACACAGATACACACAGAAGATACACAGCAGAGGGTGGATGATAAGTATAAAAATGTGTAGTCACAAAACACAAGATAGCATCATCTATTTTGAGGGGTTGTTGATGATTTTTTTTTATATTCCTATTTTATTATTTACCCCTAAATATAAAAAAAAATTGTACAGTATTTGGAATTATTACTCTTGAATATGATTACTTATTACTTATTATAATATGATAAGCGCGTCCAGTTTTTAGGCGAGATACACTGTAACGTTTGAATTAAACATTCAAGTTCTGAGTGTTGTATTTAAAGCATGTAATTGGGTTCAAGCAGCACTCAAAGCGCTATCAAACTGTACAGTGTCATCGCGACTCGTCAATGGGACTAGAAACAGTCTAAACAACCTGGCGAGGCACAATAAAGTCAATATTACCTGGATCCCCGGACACTCTGGTTGGAACGGTAATGAAAGAGCTGACAAGCTGGCCAAACTGGAAACCACCATGGCTCCCCACTCAAGAAAAGCTTGCGAGGATGCCATACCAAGAAGGTCTTAACAGATTAGGAGATAATCTGAAAAACCAATAATTAAAGGCATGGACCAGCTACGAGGTAGGACGAATCGCCAAAAGTCTGTTGGGTGAAGTAAACTCGCTCGGTAACAGAGCCAAGGAGATCTTGAAACTAAACAGAGCTGATATTAGAGTCATCGTAGAGTTACTTACAGGGCATGATAACCTGAACAAGTTCCAACATCAAATTGGAAAAAGACAATCTCCCGCGTGTGACAGATGCGAAGAAAATTCAAAAGAAACATCGATCCACTTTCTCTGTTACTACCCCCCGCTCATACAGCAGCGAAGGAAATGGTTTGGTCCGGCCATAGACGAACCAGACGAAATTAGGAAACTCAGCGCTAAGCAAATCCTGGGTTTCAGTACATCTGTTGGTTATAATAGCCACTGAAAAGCGTAGCGGGGATAGAGTACAAGGGTCAATTGGGCTAGGTGCTCTGAACCATTACTTCGAGGCGTGATGCTCGAGCATGGCCCGCTAACCTCCATACCATACTATACCATACCATCTATATTCTATAATACATAAAAGTTGCAAGCAAACAACTCACAAATTAATATCGACCAAGAACAATGTTATGTCTGCCATCTCTACATTCATAAATGTACTACTCACTCTATAAGTATATCAAATAGCATAGGCGTACATTCAATGCTTTTATAGAGAAAATTTTTATAATTTCAATAATCAGTATTTTATTTACTTTTTTTTTTTAATATTTTAATGTACTTTCCAATTTTGTTATTTTTAAACATATATTTTTAAAATTCATTTAAATTATTTTTATGTTTTATTATTTAATAATTAAAAGCGTTTTTCATAAATAAAACGCATTACAAAGACCCTAATGTATTTCCAACATGAAATCACTTGTCGAGAGATTTAGTCTATTTTTTTCACAGAATCAGAAGAATGTTAACTGTGAGATCCCGAAGTTACAGAATTTTTTTTCGCTTATTTCGTTTGTCGATTATACTAACTACGGTTTCTGTATTCAGTACTTAAGGTGAAATTTTTTAACCGAATCAAGAAGTTCGGCTTTAAAAGAAACTTTTTTCCGTATTTCGAATCAAAAAATATATTAAAATTAAAAATTTATTGTTTATGCTGCTTGACTGTTTTTTCATACCCACCCAAGAAAAACTTTGAATACTTTGAAATAAATTCAATCAGGCGGTTTTTGTCTTTTTAATATTAATTTTTCAATAATTCGGAGGAAATATTTGGATTAAATTTTTTCGTAATTTCTAATTTTGAGTTAAAGCTTCAAATTTGAATAGATCTACTAAATATATTTTGATAAATCTTCATAATTCAATGATTATAGCCAGATATTGTTAATTATAATAATTAATAAGATCTCAATTACTTAATAAAGCTTTTTTTTGGTATACTTATTTATATAAAAAACAATTTAGTTCGAAATTTATTATTTTTTATATAAAGTAATATTAATTTTATATAAGAAATACTGCGTCCTTTCAGTCAAACTATTTCAAATTTTCAATTTTAATTTAGAAAAATTTTCATTATGATTTCATGATGAATATTTGATTTATTTTCATTCAAGGAAAAAATTATTTTAAGGAAAACATACCTGTTTCTATTCAAATATTTTAAACCATTCAGTAATTTTATCCACTTTGAAACTTAATTCACAAAATTTTCTTTAAATTATAAGGAAAGGAAACTCATTATTTAGTTATTCACTAATTTTAAAAAAATAATTTGAACTTTTTTTTTTTTGGAAGAAAAAATTTTAATTTTCTTACACTATTCAATTTTAAATTCGAATAAAATCGTTGATGCTTAAATTTTCCACTCATTTTACTTTTATAATTAAAAATAAATTTTAAAGAATAGACAAACATAATGAAGTATATTCAAAAAATTTAATAAAACATTAGATTTTAATTTCTTTTCTTAATTAATTTTTAATACAAATAATTTTTTCTATTGAAATTAAAACAGTTTTTCGTCACTTTTTTCAAACAAAACAAATTTTTAAGAAAAATCTTATTTTTAATTTTCTAATCGCTATAAATATTAATTAATTTTTCATCCAAACAAATTTTTCCAAGCATTTAAACAATTTTTCGTCATTTTTTTTTTATAGAAAATAACAAATTTTTATAGAAAACACCTGAAATAAAATTTTCTTAAACGATACAAATATAAATTAGAATTGAAAACAAATCTTTTTTGCGTAATGATTTAAATAAAACTTTTCTTTCCTTGTAAAATTGTTCACCTCCAATTGATTGTTGAAGCAAATGAAAAGAATGACGTAATACCCATAAGTAAAATTCATATAAGATGATTGTATTCAAACTGTTTTGCATGTCTTCAACCTACGCAGTTTTCTTATGATAAAAAAGGGTGGAAACACAAAATGGCGATTCTTGAGCTAATAAATCCATCTCTGTCACCTTGTAAAAAAAGAATCAATCTACAAATGGTTTAAACAAGGTAAGAGAATACCATATACCTACATAAACTTTTCCACAATTCAAACATAGATACTGTAAAAGAGAACCCCTAATTTAAATATTTTAAAATTGATATTTACATATATGATCGCGCATACGAATATGCGCATTTGTTGCCCATTTTCCGCGTTGAAATAGTCAATAGAATTTTTCACTTTTATTTTTTGAATTAAACTCTACGAAATTTCTATTAATTTCTCATTCTAATAACAAAACACGGCACAAAAATTTAAGGAAGAAATTTTTACATCACATATTTTATGCTTTTCATGTCCTAACAGCAGAACAACTAACAACAAACAACCCTTTCACCTAAGATATCACCCCAAAAAAATTTTTTATGATACAATTTTTTTTAGTCAAAAAAAAAATTGTTTTTATCCTTGTTTAAAATTTTCAACTGAATAAACATCTATCTCTGTTTTTTGCTCTATGTTACGCCTTTTTCTAAAAGGACATGTGCCAAAAAAGTAAATAGCACTGTGATTTTTTTTCCAACCCTTTTTTAAATAAAAAAAAAGGGTGAATATTAACCCCTTTTTGCACAAGCAAAGTTTTTTTTTGTAATAAAAAATAAACTTTAATAATTTTTATTTTATTTATCATGTATATAATTCATATGATTTTACCCCAATATGTTAACGCCATTGGAAAGTAAACATAGATGAAAAATACAAGAATAATGTATAATTTTTAAATTCCTAGATTGTAAGAAATTTTGAAGATGTAATTTAAAATTTTAACTTTTTATAATTTTTTTACTTGTTTTAAGTCTGTAATAATTTTTTATTCACCCTTTTTTTAGCAATTTATATTTATAAAAAAAAAAGGGTGATTTATATAAAAAGACTATAAACCCTTTTTATTGACGTACGACAATTCAAAATATCTCTCTTAGATATAGTTTTTAAATATACCTCGGGTCGAAGTATCTAAAAATGAAAATTGTAAAAATTGTATTGATTAACTTTGTTTAATATTCTATATATAGTCGCATCAATGAATGTTTTTACTCGGAAGTCCTCAATAACAGCTCCGATTTGTATGACTTTTTTTCAAAATGATTGATTTTATGTATATTATTTAAAATCAGAAACATTTCAGATGGGGGAAATAATCTGGAGGGGGAATATGCAATATCGCGACTGATATATCGAGGCCCAGTTTAAATCGCTAATAATAGAAGTTTCGAGAAGATATTGATTTTATACTGTAGGTGTCACATAAGAAAAGATTTTTCGAAATTCATTCCCTAAAAGGGTGAAATTTGGGGATAAAAGTTTGTTTGAAAATATATAAAAACAGTCATTTTTCTCAGCTTTTCTTTATAACTGTAACAAAAGATAATTCATAAAACATGTTAGAGGTTTCACTGTAAAAGTACAGTACCTACCTAAGTACTTAAGTACTTTTCAAATCTCTAAGGTAAATAATAATTATTGACGTTCATATAAACAACAAAGTTATCTTAAACAATCAAACTTGTATATAATGTCACATAAAATTAATAACAAAAACCGTATGTATTTATACACATATACCATATACACATATACAGCGTGTTCTCAAGTTTTAATCTGAAAATTTTTTCAGATTAAATTTCTGAATTTCGTAACATATTCTTAAAAAAAACACACAAGAATTAAAAAACAACACCCTTACATTAAAAAACACACGTATGCATGTAGTTATACATATCTGTATATGTATTTGCCTATACACACATAGGCATATATTATACAAATATAAGTACATTTTCCAACTTTAATTTAGCTATAACATGAAATCCTGTCATTTCCATGACTTGTGACCATGGGAACTTTTCTTTAGAATAACTTAAACTATCATTTGGGAGAAGTATAATTTAGGAGAAGTCTTTTAATTCTTGCACTCTTAATACAACATCCTTTATACACGTATAGTCAGTATATTTTATCTTATTACTTTTTACAAAAGTTTTCGCAAACATTTCTTGGCTACATAATAGATAGACAGATAGATAGATAGACTACAGTTTAATGTACTTACTTACCAAAATAACATTTAATTGAATTAGTACTAATATTTAATAAAAATATTATATTTAATAAAATTTATTAACACGCAGATTTGACTGTTTTGATCCTATATTGATTATAGACAATAAACATTTTTATATCTACCATGTATACAGAGTGTTTTTTTTTAAGTTGACATATGCTTGAAACTCGATAAATAAACTTAATCGAGGAAAATACTTCGGACGAAAAAAAAAAAATCTCATTCTGATTCGTAACTGACAAACATTAGATAAACGCTTCAAATTAGAAAGTTGTTCTTTATGAATACGCAAAACTTTTTTTCTAAACCGAATAGTTTAGACAATAATTGCTAACAAAAATCTAGCTTTTAATTCAATATGAACAAAAATGGTCTTTATAGAAAAACAAACCACTTTTATTAGATTCATAAACATCACTGTTAACTCCTTGGGGACGCAAATTAGGTTAGAAACATTATATAGTATGTATCCAGGTCCAGATATTGTATATATTTTAAATTTATACGTACCATATATGTTTGCTTATAGTATTATACTATATCCATTGAGGAGTAAGATAATAGATAGGTACTCTGATTACTTTGTGTGTAATAGTGGATATCATTCTTTACTCACATGACGTAAAAAACAAACAATTATTTAATCAACACTATCCATATATGATATTTCAACCATTTGTTCAGTCAATTGTTTGTTTTCACTTATTTAGTTAGTTTTGTATATTCTTTTTTATATTATTACATCATGTCAATTTTCATTAACGTATAAAATACGTATCTACCACCCCCAGTCTAACTAACAAATGTAACAAACATCTAATAAGTCATATACTTAAAAAGGGTGTCCATAAAGATTAACGCAAGATTTTAATGTTTGCCCATTTGCGTGATGAAGTATTGAAGTAACATCTGGTGGTTTGGGGTTTTATTAAATGAAGGAAATGCAGCGTGGAATTTTAGCAGCTACAGAACCCGATAGTATAAACAACTATGATTGAAATGATGATATACCTTCATCAAATAGTTCTGGTCCTCTATTAAGGAAAAAAGTTTTTTGAGGTACATACTTCGTGACCATAGGGGTGGTTCGAAATGTCATCAAAAAACAAAAACAAAAATCCATCAATGTTTAGCTTTTTACGTTTTGACGCTGCCGAAGATTTTTATTTCATCCAGATGGCAAAACGGTCTAAACTGACTTTTTATCATAAAGTACAACCAAAGAATACAGAATACCTGACACCCTATTTTTTTTTATCAGGATTAATTTTGAGAGTAGTGGATAAATAAATTAATAATACATATTTTTTAATGTTTTAAAAAAACGAGAATAAAGGTTTAATTTTAAAAATTTTATTTTCAATTGATTGCCCCATTTCCATGGAATTTTTTTGAACAGTTGAAAACCATGTTATGGATATAGTTGTTTATCATCACCATGTATCTGATTAAAAATGAGATAAACTTTTTTGTTTTTTATCGCTCCTTTTTACAATTTGACGCTGGACATAGTTCTATTTTTTTCAACCAGGTGGATTCCTAATTTGACGCTTAAAGCCAGCGTCAAGCATCATCATGAAGTTACATCTTTTAAATTTGACGCTCCACATAGTTCTATTTTTTCAGCTAGATAGCATCCTAATTTGTCGCTCAAAGCCAGCGTCAGGCGTCATCATGAAATTACATCTTCTCTTGTCAGGGTTACCAACTTAGGGGTTTTCCCCCCAAATTTAGGGGTTTAAAAAGTCTAATGGGGTTTTTTTAGGGGTGTTATATTTTTAGGGGTATTTTTAGGGATTTTTTTTCAACTTCGAATATTCACTTTTTTAAGGTTTTCAGGTTAAAAAACGAATAATTATATTATTTAAATAATTCAATTTGGTATTTGATTATTGATTAATTATTTATAAACGATTATGTAATTAATGTAATAATACTTAATTGTTTATTTTATTAATAACATTTATTTAATAATGTTTTTTTTTTTTTTTTTTTTTAAGGGAATCTCGCAGCAATTGTATTTTAGGGGATTTTAGGGGTTTTTGGTTGGAGCTTTAGGGGGAAAAAATTTTGAGAGTTGGCAACACTGTCTCTTGTTGCCATTTTAACCATAGAGATAATACAGATCGATTGTATTCATATCTCCATGCTTTATGATTTGGGCACACTGTGATTTTAAGTACTTGGCACGATATGAATGAATTTTTATTATCTATGAGGCTTGAGCATGTTTGGATAATGTTGTGAAAATTTGATTAAAACAAATATTATTCCATTTTAATAAATTTTATTTTTATTTCTATTGAACATAAATAACAGATTTCTCAGTCAGTCAGTTAAATGTTAACAGAACTGGTCAGTCTGTCCTAATCCATAATATAGTACATTTTATGTCATCCTTTTTTACAAATCTACAATTCCAGTATGAATCTTTTTATGTCGAACTAAACTACTTTGTACTGTAAATGTTTTATTACAAAGATCACAAGAAAATGGTTTTTCTTCAGTGTGAATCCGTTTATGAATAGTTAAAGCGTCTTTTCGACTAAATTTTTCATTACAAAAATCACATGAAAATGGTTTTTCCCCGGTGTGAAGTATTTTATGAGTAGCTAAATTGTCTTGTCGAGTAAAATTTTTATTACAAATATCACAAGAAAATTTATTTTCGTTTGAGTAAAATGGTTTTTCTCCGGTATGACTTCGTTTATGTTTAACTAAATGATGTTGTTGAGTATATTTTTTACAACAAATATCACATGAAAATGGTTTTTCACCACTGTGAACCCGTCCATGCCGAACTAAATTGTTTTTATCAGTAAATGTTTTATTACAAAAATCACAAGAAAATGGTTTTTCACCGGTGTGAATTCGCTTATGAGTAGTTAAAGTGATTTGTTGTGTAAATTTTTTCATACAAATATCACAGGAAAATGGTTTTTCACCACTGTGAACCCTTTTATGTTTAATTAAATTACCTTGAACAGTAAATTTTTTATTACAAATATTACAAGAAAATGGTTTTTCACCAGAATGAATCAGTTTATGTCGAACTAAAGTATTATTTTGAGTAAATGCTTTATTACAAATATCACATGAAAATTGTTTTTCGCCGCTGTGAATTCGTTTATGTAAAACTAAATTACTTTTCTGATTAAAAGTTTTATTACAAACATCACATGAAAATAGTTTTTCTTGTTTTTCTCCGGTATGAATTCGTTTATGAAAATTTAACCTACTTTTTCGAGTAAATGTTTTATCACAAAAATCACATGAAAACGCTTTTTTTCCAATTGGATCTTGTTGGGTTTCTAACAAACTTTCATCTATTACTTCATCTTTGATCATTAATTCTGAATGTAATTCTTTTTCAAGTTCACTGCTATCATCTTCCCGTATTTCGTTTTTAATTCGTCCATCTTCCATTGTGTCCACTTCATCTTTTAATTCTGTATTTAAATCATTTTCAATTTTGATATTTTCGTAATTTATTGTAAATATTTGTTCTTTATTTTCATCAATGCTTTCATGTTTCATTTCTAGTAATATTTCTTCCATTCTATGATTATCATTGCTAGTATTTTCGAATAATATTTCATTTTTAATTCGACCATCTTCCATTGTAACATTGTCATCTAATTTTTCATTTTTGATGATTATGTCTGAATTTGATTGGTTTTCAAATTTAATTCTTTCTTCATTGATAAATAAATTATTATATTTAAATGAAATATTTTCCATTTTTGATTCTATATAAAATTTATTTGTCAAACTTTCCTTTTGAAGGAATGCTGGATTTTCATTAAAAGAAATAGGAATTGTTCATTTCTTGTTAATCGTGATTTGTTCCATTTATTATTTTTTATGGTTTGTTCACTTTGGACGCTCATACACTTTAAACCACGGTCCTTTAAACTAAAGTTCGAATTCGGACACATTCATCCAAGCTTGTAAGCTGGAGTGAGAACTGCCTCTCCTTCATTGGGATCTGATCATGAAGCATATAGGCAGGAGAACAATCGCTATAGAAAATATTGTACCCGAAATATGGATAAAATAAGTGAGGCGCTGCGATCAATACGTAGTATCAATAAAAGCTGGCTGTTGTGCGCTAATTTCAAATGATATATCAATTTGTACATTATGCTAACAACAACAGCTAACTTCACAGATACTACTTCTTGATGACAGCGCGGCTGGTGGCTTAAAAATGAACTATAAATGCTACAAATTTTTAGGGACAGGTACGCTAATGCTTTAGTACATAGCGATCTTTCTCCTGTTCTATAACCTTCATGGTAAAATACTATGACTTGTGCTCCACTCCACAAGTCATAGTAAAATACTATGACTTGTGCTCCACTCCACAAGTCATAGTAAAATACTATGACTTGTGCTCCACTTCACAAGTCATAGTAAAATACTTGACTTGTGCTCCATACCACAAGTCATAGTAAAATACTATGACTTGTGCTCCACTCCACAAGTCATAGTAAAATACTATGACTTGTGCTCCACTTCACAAGTCATAGTAAAATACTATGACTTGTGCTCCATACCACAAGTCATAGTAAAATACTATGACTTGTGCTCCATACCACAAGTCATAGTAAAATACTATGACTTGTGCTCCACTCCACAAGTCATAGTAAAATACTGTGACTTGTGCTCCACTCCACAAGTCATAGTAAAATACTATGACTTGTGCTCCACTCCACAAGTCATAGTAAAATACTATGACTTGTGCTCCACTTCACAAGTCATAGTAAAATACTATGACTTGTGCTCCACTTCACAAGTCATAGTAAAATACTATGACTTTTGCTCCACTCCACAAGTCATAGTAAAATACTATGACTTGTGCTCCACTCCACAAGTCATAGTAAAATACTATGACTTGTGCTCCACTTCACAAGTCATAGTAAAATACTATGACTTGTGCTCCACTTCACAAGTCATAGTAAAATACTATGACTTGTGCTCCACTCCACAAGTCATAGTAAATTACTATGACTTGTGCTCCACTCCACAAGTCATAGTAAAATACTATGACTTGTGCTCCACTTCACAAGTCATAGTAAAATACTATGACTTGTGCTCCATACCACAAGTCATAGTAAAATACTATGACTTGTGCTCCACTTCACAAGTCATAGTAAAATACTATGACTTGTGCTCCATACCACAAGTCATAGTAAAATACTATGACTTGTGTTCCACTCCACAAGTCATAGTAAAATACTGTGACTTGTGCTCCACTCCACAAGTCATAGTAAAATACTATGACTTGTGCTCCATACCACAAGTCATAGTAAAATACTATGACTTGTGCTCCACTTCACAAGTCATAGTAAAATACTATGACTTGTGCTCCATACCACAAGTCATAGTAAAATACTATGACTTGTGCTCCACTCCACAAGTCATAGTAAAATACTGTGACTTGTGCTCCACTCCACAAGTCATAGTAAAATACTATGACTTGTGCTCCACTCCACAAGTCATAGTAAAATACTATGACTTGTGCTCCACTTCACAAGTCATAGTAAAATACTATGACTTGTGCTCCACTGCACAAGTCATAGTAAAATACTATGACTTGTGCTCCACTTCACAAGTCATAGTAAAATACTATGACTTGTGCTCCACTGCACAAGTCATAGTAAAATACTATGACTTGTGCTCCACTTCACAAGTCATAGTAAAATACTATGACTTGTGCTCCATACCACAAGTCATAGTAAAATACTATGACTTGTGCTCCACTCCACAAGTCATAGTAAAATACTATGACTTGTGCTCCATACCACAAGTCATAGTAAAATACTATGACTTGTGCTCCACTCCACAAGTCATAGTAAAATACTATGACTTGTGCTCCACTTCACAAGTCATAGTAAAATACTATGACTTGTGCTCCACTTCACAAGTCATAGTAAAATACTATGACTTGTGCTCCATACCACAAGTCATAGTAAAATACTATGACTTGTGCTCCACTCCACAAGTCATAGTAAAATACTATGACTTGTGCTCCACTTCACAAGTCATAGTAAAATACTATGACTTGTGCTCCACTTCACAAGTCATAGTAAAATACTATGACTTGTGCTCCATACCACAAATCATAGTAAAATACTATGACTTGTGCTCCACTTCACAAGTCATAGTAAAATACTATGACTTGTGCTCCATACCACAAATCATAGTAAAATACTATGACTTGTGCTCCACCCCACAAGTCATAGTAAAATACTATGACTTGTGCTCCATACCACAAGTCATAGTAAAATACTATGACTTGTGCTCCACTTCACAAGTCATAGTAAAATACTATGACTTGTGCTCCACTGCACAAGTCATAGTAAAATACTATGACTTGTGCTCCACTTCACAAGTCATAGTAAAATACTATGACTTGTGCTCCACTTCACAAGTCATAGTAAAATACTATGACTTGTGCTCCACTTCACAAGTCATAGTAAAATACTATGACTTGTGCTCCACTGCACAAGTCATAGTAAAATACTATGACTTGTGCTCCACTTCACAAGTCATAGTAAAATACTATGACTTGTGCTCCACTTCACAAGTCATAGTAAAATACTATGACTTGTGCTCCACTTCACAAGTCATAGTAAAATACTATGACTTGTGCTCCATACCACAAGTCATAGTAAAAAACTATGACTTGTGCTCCACTTCACAAGTCATAGTAAAATACTATGACTTGTGCTCCACTTCACAAGTCATAGTAAAATACTATGACTTGTGCTCCATACCACAAGTCATAGTAAAATACTATAACTTGTGCTCCATACCACAAGTCATAGTAAAATACTATGACTTGTGCTCCATACCACAAGTCGTAGTAAAATACTATGACTTGTGCTCCACTCCACAAGTCATAGTAAAATAATATCCATCCTTATTCATACGGGAGAGAAAGGATCAACCAATGTGGAAAAAATTTTATTATTCTAATTTCTGTAACATATTATCAATCTATTTTATGCATATACAAGTCTGTGGTATTTGAGTTGATGTTATTCCTTCATTTTATTGACATTTCTCATCAAATAAGTCAAACAACAAACTACTTGAAATAAAAATCCCGCTAAAAATCTTAAATCGGCCGACATAAATCACCTTCATTTCGTAAACGTAAAAGAATAAATAAAATTTTGGCTAAAAAAAAAAGAAATTATTCTTAATAAACAGTGATTAGATAATTCAATTATTATTATTATTAATTAAAAGTAAACATGTGGCTTGATGATTATGATAACGCAGGTAATTCAAATTTTGATCCAACCCAAAATTCCAAAACCAAAATGTATTCTTCAAGAGTACTAAGAGAGACTTCGAGAATCAATATCTCGGGAACGTTCCAAGAAATTTTTGTTGCAATCCAATTTGTATTGTGCTTAACTCCTGGAATTATTTCAACATGAAACTAAGGCGATATTTGAAATTAAATTACTAATTGTACATGTTTGCTATTGTTTAGGTGGTCAAGGTGGAGGTGGTTTTGATGCAAATACTACAGTACAGGGTGGAACCAAACAAACGAATCGATCACGTCAATTAATGCCTATGTTTATAAAACATATGCATTTATTATCAGAAGATTTAACATTTTTTGGTCAAACGATACAAATGGTTGAATTATACGGGGTGTTACGATCACAAACAGTTTCATCCACTAAAGTCATCTATGAATTAGAAGATTTCAGTGATAAAATCATTTGTCATTTGTGGCTAGATCATGATCCTGTAAGTATTACATAATATTACTTAGAGTAGTAATTTCAAAATACAGTGTGCCCCCGTATAGAGGTAACTTTTGGCTACCCCGTACATTATTAAGAAGTTTTAAATATACCTACATACTTTTCAGAATAAGCAAAACTTCTTATAAAGAATGACTTTTTTTCTTAAAATGCAAAATATGGAAATTTACAAGTATAGTTACCTCTATCCGGGGACACACTGTATATTATCCCCAACCATTTCAAAAAATATTATCCCCAGAATTACATAATTGTATATCGAAGCGTTTTATTGTTTCTAATTTAGGATCAAGCTCCAACGATACCAAATTTAATGTTAAATGCATATTGTCGAGTTGTTGGAACACTTAAAAGTTTAGCAGAAGGACGTCGAGTTATGATTTTGAAAATAGAAAATATGAATCATCCAAATGAATTGGTCACCTTTATGCTATCAGCTATTTGTGCAAGATATGAAATCGAAAAAATGTTCAAAGAAGAGGTAAGAAAATCTAGAATATTCTAAGTATTTTTTATTTCGCAGCCGATTTCTAATTGGACGTGTTTTCACTCAAAATTACATCAGATCAAGAGTTATTAAGGGTGGAAACTTTTGAAATGAACACACTGTATATTTTACCTGTGTAAAACAATCCGTATCCCCTATTTCGAGTATTATAGAAGGAGGACAAGTGAGAAGAAGGGAACTCTCCAGCTTGGTGTTATTTTTCAACGTAAAAAAGTCGTAAGTTACGAATTCTAAATCTGAATTGTATTATTTTTAGGCGAATGGTGGTACAATGAATATAACAACAGGTGCAGGTGGAGTTGCAGGTACGAACAATGATTTAGATGATGCAAACAATATGATTGGCACACCATTCCAATATAAAGTTTATAAGGCAATTGGAAAGTGTAATGGAGAACCACATGGTGGAACTATCAAACAAATCCAAGACATTGTGAAATGTACAAAAGCTGAATTAATGTAAGTATATTTATTTATTTGCTACAGAATTTAGTGAGAATAATATTCCTTATTTATTTTGTTGTTGTTTCAGGGATACACTTGAATTCCTGACAAATGAAGGTCATGTTTATACGACCATTGATGATGACCATTATAAAGTTGCAGCGTAAACTACAATTTGTTGTTTTTTTTTGTTTCTTTAAAATATATTTCATCGTATTTTTATTAATTTTATATTCTAAGTATGTTCAATCCAATTACCTGATTTTCTTACAGGAAAAAGAATTCTCATAAACCTTATAGTCTAGGTCTTTAGGTGATAAAAGAATATAGTGTGTAAATAAATATGCCAAAATTTTTTAAGTGTAGATCCCTTGCCTCGGGAATGGAACAGTGAACCCCCTTCCCCTGTGCAAGGGTTGGGAATACGCTATACTAATCGAAATATTCGACTTTTTCAAAGTGTTGACAATCTAAGTCTGAATGTTTCCAGGAGTATTTTTCAAAATATTTAAAAGTATTGTAATAAAATATAAAAATAATATTTTTATTCAATAATAAATGATTTTTACAAAATAAAGTGTTTTTTTTATTATCCTCTGTTCTTTATCATTAAGGTATTATGAGCGCCAAGGTAAGTTTAGACTTGTGCGTGGAGGTTATAAGTTGAAGGGATCGCTAAGTTGAAAAGGAAAAAAAGCAAATAATGAAATTATTATTAATTATTATTATTATTTACTAATGAATAAATTATAAATTATCTATTCTACTTTATAAATTTGAATGGTACTAACTTCATCTACTTGTACTCATAAACAGCTAACTTCGCAGATACTACTTACCGACAACAGCGCGGCTGGTGGCTGAAAAATGAACTATAAATTCTACAAATTTTCAGGGACAGACGCGCTAATGCTTTAGCGCGTAGCGATCGTTCTCCTTCTTTATAGTTTCCATGGTATGTACCTTGGTAGAATCAGACAAAGTATGCTCTTTGTGCAAGTAGGCGTAGGGTGGGGGAATGCTCTCACTCTCGGTAATCTCTCTCACACGGTACCCAGTTACCGCCATATTGATTGCTTGTTTACATTCGAACTGTCAAGTTGATTTATTTATTTAATAATTTTTTTACATATTTACTATCAACAAATATGACATAAGCATTATGGTGGTGACTGGGTACCGTGTGAGAGAGTAAGAGACTGTCCCCAGCCTTTCATAAGAGCATAACTTGTCTGATTCTACCAAGGTATGTACTGAGTTTATTTTAGTGTTGTTTAGGTCGTGTTTATTTGTGATTATTATATAAATGGTTAGACATTGCATTTAACATACATAAAAGTAGTAAATATTTGTTAGTATTAAATGCTATTCTGTTTCAAATATTTCAATAAATTATTATTTTACTAATTCTTGTTATTGTATTTAAAAAATTTTACTTTATTTTATAAGAAGACAAATAAATATATAAAAAATTTAAAAAAAAATGATAAACTGAATAGAAATAATTCAAATAGTACATAATTCCCGCAATTTTTTTCACTTTAAGTGACTTTCTCAGGGGGTTTTTTGGACAACATTTGATGTTCAGTAGAATTGCCTATCTATTTATGTAATAAATTATAATCTGTGATCCCGACTAGTAAAGTCGCTATGTAAACTGCTGAATTTGTTTTGTTCCTTTTCAGTTTATATTTAACTCAATCGGGTTAATTTGATTTTTTAAATTATTATATTTTTATTAATAAATTTTAAATTAAAAATAAATTTGAATTAATGAAGTAGTACATAATATGTACACTATGTGGTGCTAGTATCGCTAATAAAAACAAAACTGGCGTCTATTTGACAGCTTATGATTATGAGAGAGTGTTAGTGGTGATTTCAAAGCTAAGATTTGTTCACCATTTTACTGTGATATCATAACCCTTATTATAATAATAAGTGTGTTTAAAAAAAATATGTGATTTTATTATTTTACAAGAACAGATACCGGTTCATTTTAAAAGTGAAAATGTCTCGATCAATCAGAGCTGAAACACGAAGTCGAGCCAAAGACGATATTAAACGTGTGATGCAAGTTGTTGACAAAGTTCGAAGATGGTAGGGTTATATTTATTTTTTTTACCTATATTTATTTTTTATTAATGTTTACAATCCTTTTTAAAAGGGAAAAGAAATGGGTAACAATCGGTGAAACAACCATGAAAATATATAAATGGGTTCCAATATCAACCAGTGAACAGAAGAAGAAAAAAGATATTAAAGAAAATGGTACGAGTAGAAAAACAGCCGGTTTAGATAATTCCAGTTCGAATTTCAGTTTAGCCGAAGATTCTAATACATGTAAGATGTTTTAATTTTGTCGATCTTCTTATTAATTAACTTTTTTAATTTAACGTGTAACGTAAATTATTCACATTTCTTCGAAATAATAATATGCCGAATACAATATTTCAAACAGGGTTAGTACTGCAAAATTTTGAAGAAAATTTCACAGGACTTTTTCAAACCCCTCCTCCCTCTCAAATTTGTATTAAATATAAGATGAAGACAATAATGTAAAAGCAACATCTCACTAGGGGGTAAGCTTACCAACTGAAATATTGAGAAAATCTGGAATCATTCTCATAATCGTCATTTTAAACAAATTTTGCGCCTAAAAAACAATTTAATATCGATTGTGGCTTTCCAGTAAAGAATCTACCAATACTTTTTCTCCAATTTTGTTGAAAATTGGGAAATCCTTGGGAAATTTTGTTGAAAAATGAAGGAGTTAGAGCCATTTTTTAAATTTCGAACAAGTATTGAATTCGAAGCGTCTGAGCAGGCCTGGATTTATTGATTGCGCCACATGGGCCATGCCCTTGGGCCATAAGCTTTTTGAAATAATGACGAATTCTTAAGCATGGAAGCTTTTTTGTTCAGTTCAAATTATTTATGTAATTTATTGTATTAGATCTAGCCGAAGAAACTTGGGGCGGCATTTTTTGCCATTGCCCAAGATTCGGGTGAAAATTATTGTATAATATTAAATTATTAATAATATTAAAATTTTTATTTAGGTTTTTCAATGGTAAGTGATTCACAAGGTCCAACTGATTTTTCAACACATATGGCATTTTCAGAAGACTCAAATTCACAAAGTAGTGAACCAGGAGCGAAACGTTTAAAGACTGATTGATTATATAGTTGTGGTTCTTATTTTAATTGCACTACCGCATCTGTATCAGCATCTGCATCCTCATCATGAACAAATTTATTTACTTGTTCTTAACTAAAGTATTTGTGTGTCAAGTTTTGAAGTCTGAACTCTGAACTCTCAAGTCATCCATCAATATAAATTCATGTGTGAACACCCCACGCTATATTCTATTCTTTGTTCGCCACTTCTTCGAAATCATAATAAACGATCGACGATTAATAAAAATAGTGATCAGATCTCTTGTTCATCAACAAACATGAGATCTGAGACATTCTTTATTTGCTCCCGAAAACGGCAACTTTTTTTTAGCACAGCGGGACGAAAGTTGACATTATTCCCCCACATTATTCACTCATTCGTCGCATTTTATGTTACAAAATGTTCAGAAATGTTCTAGCCATATTTCAAACAATGATACCACTCTTTTTCTAAATATAGCAATGAAAATACTGCCGTCATAACTTAAAAAAGCCCTATCACCAAAACACAAAATTTTACAGTAAGGAAAACACAATGCTTTTTGATGTGTAAAAGTTGTTTTATTGGTCAAAATACTGTGTACTGGGCACTTATACAGGGTGTTCTATAATTGACTGCAGATCTCATCGCTTCTTGAATTAGCTGAGAAAAAAAAGAAGAAAATACTCTTTACCAAATTTGGATATGAGGCCTAATTTACGAGATAATTAACCTACTCTTATTTTAATAAATTAATAAAATCTCGTAAATGAGGCATCAGGTCCAAATTTGGTAGAGAGCATTTTTTCTTATTTTTCTCAGCTTATTCAGGAAGCGATGAGGTAAGCAGTGACACATATGGCATTAAGGTATTTCTAACGATAGTAATTGTATTCAAGTACAGTAATTCTGTAATTTTGTGTGTGTAATTTTAAAATTGAACAAAATAAAAATATGTGTAAATAAAATAGTACTTAAAATTAAATACAAATTAATTAATTAATTGATCCAAACAATAAAATTGTAAATATTGTATAATAAAAAATTTATTGTATTCATGTCTTTACGTACATCAATTTAATGTTTAATTCAAGCATAATATTCATGGATTTATCATTCAAAATGCAAGGGGAATTTTATGGCAATGCTAAATCCAAGTTTTCGAACCTGGCAGACGATCAGGATATTCTCAAAAATAATAATTTTCAAAACTGATATCAGATTTTCAGATATTTTCCATCGATGTATTTCATACACATGTATTTCCTTTTTTTAAATATAATTCAGTAATTTAGAAAAATTTCAACATTTTCACTACTGTTCAAGTTTCTGATTGAGGAGGGGTCATTTCGGAATTCCTTGGCACCATTGGAGAGATAACTGACAGGAAAAGAGAGGATTTTCAAGAAAATGAAACGATTTCCACTGAAAATGATGAAATTTTTGCTAAAAGCGTCTTCTCTATGAATAGAGAATATTCATGAAATTTAAATTTTTATACGAATGTGACATCGAAGTACGGGCCTGTCAAGTTTGTTGACATACTCTATGATATTAATTACTTACATTTTATATGGTATTTCATTAAATTATATTATTCTACGGCTTTTTATTAGAAAATTTAATAATAACGAGTGTAAATTCTGTGTTGTAAATTCATTTTTTTAAAGTGTAAATTATACATTGAACTGTCATCAATTGACAGATCACGTACTTATACGTCATCAACAGAGAGCGCCAAAAAACGTTTAAATATCTCAAAATTATAATGAATTTTAAATGTTTTTTTACACTTAAATACAGCATCTCTCTCACACGGTACTCAGTTACCGTCATATTGATTGTTTGTTTACATTCGAACTGTCAAGTTGATTTATTTGTTTAATTATTTTTTTACATATTTACTGTCAACAAATATGACATAAGCAATATGGCGGTGACTGGGTACCGTGTGAGAGAGTAAGAGAATGTCCCCATCATACTCCTGCCTTTCATTAGAGCATACCTTGTCTGATTCTATCAAGGTTATAACGGTGTAAACAATGAATTAAAAATATAAAAAGAATACATGAATATTCCTTATTATGATTACATTTGATTGATCTTATTTCGTTTTGTAATAAAAACATTTAGTTGTTATTGTAATTTATTTTTTTTCTTTTACTTAATTAATAATTTCGTAATAATTGTACATAATAAAATTTAAAATATAATAATTAAAAATAGTAATTGATGCCATTCATTAGTTTAAGTTCAACTTTGAATTTATTATTTAATAATTATCAATTTTTCATTTATTTTTAAATTATGCCTACTCTTGTAATAAACACTTCCTGTAAATTTTTCGATTTACTGGAAGTACGTGTTAAGAGTCTAACAAATATGGTTTACATTTTTGTTACTCGTGGCGCTGACATCTTAGCGTTAAAATCCAATATGTTAAACACAATAATTGAATGTTTGATAAACTAAACTTTAGTTTTAAATAATTAGTGATAATAATTATTTTGTAAAATCAACATTGTTACCGTTAAATAATTAATATAATTATTAAGCTAGACTAGACTCAGTGACGGATCCACCCATATGGGCATGCCCATCATCTAAATAGAAATGACTGGCGTTTAATTTAATTTGAAGTTGTAAAAATTGCATTAAAATTGGTTCAGTAATTTAGAGTCTAAATGTGACACTGTGAGCGAAAAAACTTAACATTTTATCGGTTTATTAATTTAGAAATACACTGTAAAAAATTTTGTTGAGGGCATCATATATTTTGTATACATCTGCTTTCTAAGAATGCTCTGTATCGATCATGATCGAATTCATACTCCGATTCGCATTTGACCGATTTTCGGGTTGCTGTGCCGTGCCCATTACCTTATTCGAGGGCTGGATCCACGCTTGACTAGACTGTTGGTGATGATCAAATACAAATACTATTTTCTCTCTAGTCTTTGAACTGGACATAATTCTTTTATGTATTTGAAATTAAATGTGTATTAAATAAATTTTAAATTCTTCATTTTTAGTTCATTTTTTACCTTTAATATCTTTACAGGCCATTTAAAAACAAATAAATACTAACATTTGAAGACATATCGCAGCCATTTAGCTTAAATAGACCTCTAATTAACAGCCTAGCCTATTTATTAAATACCGCCGTTCAACTAGCGTCCTGAACCATATTCAGCCATTCAATCAAATGGTGTGGATTGATAACGTTTAACTACTTGTCAACTCTATTTATTTAAATTTTGTTCTACTTTCTGCCGCCTGATGCTGAAACCCGCACATTGTCAATATGGCTTCGACAACCAACAATATTATCGAGTGTAGTGGCAAAGAAATTGGAAGATTTCCATATAAAACATTATTTGGCAGTGAATTTAAAGCGGGTTTGAATGGATCAGATATTCTAACGCCTATAATTTTAGGAACAGAAACAGGAGCAATTGAAAACTTATATCGTCGCAACTTCATGCAATATTCGGGTGAAGAGGGCTACGGTTCTAAAGTTGTATGCGTCTTATGTCAGGCTGAACAGAATATAAATATAGAAAAGCTCAGAGTTTACAAAGGACTTAAAAAAGCAGCTAGAAATTGGTAATAGTGAGCCTCTGGAAATGAAAACTTTTCAAAGAAAAATTGTTGAACGGCGTTCATAAAATTGGAGCTAAGTGTGGTACTATTTAAAGCTGGTTTCCCTGCAAGATTTACAGTACTCAGATACACACTATCTAGAAGAAATTTCAAACAGTTAAATTTTTTTGAGAGATACTGTGGCAAGTCACCCACTTTTTGGTAGCCAGCGATTTAAAAAATTAGTTGTAGCTACAACTAGGTCTAGACCTGTTGTGACTCAACAAGGTTCTTTGCGCATCCAAATGTCATATAAGTTTAACTTTCCTTCGATTAAAATTTTCTGACGATTCTCGAGAAAATTTTTTCAATAAAAAATAAAAGTTTTTTTAAGAAAATCAACTTTCTAATTTAAAGTGTTATTCTATCTCTTATCTTTTAGCATATAAATTGACTACTAAAACTGTACTTAGAACTAGGTCAATCTTGTGTCAGAACTTGATGCCTCCCATCAAACTCTGCAACTTTTGTTAAAATTTTTTTTAGCCATAACAGATAAAATTGGTCCACCTGTATAAATGTACCTGTTTTATTATCAAAGGATGTCCTTTATGTAAAATTGTTTGCCAAAAAAATTATAATTTTCCTTTCTACGATTTTAGTATTAAAATTATTTTATAGATTTTGTATTAACCACCATTTTAAAAAACCATAGTGTAATAAGTCAAATCAATAGTTGTCTTATCTATGACCGATATTCAAATGTAAATACCCGAATAATATCTATAATATTAAAGTCGACCATAAACAGATAATGTAGTCTTCTTTACTTTATCCAATTTTCTTAATTTGACATATTCTGAAGGATTTCAATAATGGAAAATTATTAAAAATTAATAATTATTATAATATAGTGTTTAATTTCAATGATACATTTATGCTTGACGTGTAAATTACATGAACAACTAATTGCAAATCAACGCATAAGTAGACACCTTCCTAAACTCTTAATTACCTTTTCTGAGATATACATTGCGTAGTTGCTATGTCAAGTTGAAGGTCTAAAAATAAAATAACTTCATTGATACTTATTTATTTAGAAGTAAAATATTTTAAAATGGGTGGAATAATAAGTTCAATTTTAGAAATTTTTCGGCCAAAAACAAAGCCAAGAAGTAATAACATTGTGAGACATTACGAAACCAATTATGAAACAAAACCGACATTCGTATCAGAAAGTAGATCAAAATTTGTTACTAAAGAGACCTTTCAAGTGTTATATCAAAATAAACGTGTTAGTGAAAATGAATTGCCATTTGGTGATTTTAGAACTATGCGAATCATACCTACCACAAATGAAATACTTGGACCAAACGAAACAAAAATTCGACCAAATATTATCAACGGGAAATATTTAAGTGTGAATCATTATTTAGACATACATTTTCGATTATTACGAGAAGATTTTATGGCACCGTTACGTGACGATATTCAAGATTATAAGAGAAATTCAGTATCGAAATTACGAATTTACAATGTACAAATTGTATCTAGACTTTGTGTTGAACAAAATCGATTATATTTTGTAGTTAAATTGAATTTAAGTAAAAACAAATTAAAACTTTTACAAGATTCAAAAGATTTATGTTATGGTTCAATGGTTATACTTTTTCAAAAGGGTTCTTTTCAAACAATGATTATTGGTTCGGTTTCACAAAAAGATGAAAAAACTTTAGAGGATGGTGAAATATTTGTGGAACCATTAAATTTATGGGATATTAACAAATATTTTAACAAAGATTTGATAATGATTGAACCAAATTCACATTTCGAATCATATCGATATATAGCAGAAGTGTTTCAACAAATCAATGAATATTCTTTTCCAATGTCTAGATATATTTTAAAAGCTGAAGTTGCCAGTCAATTACCTGGGTAAGTTATTATTTCATGATTTTATCATATATGCCTTACGTGTCATTAAAAATATTATGGAGACACAGAACCATAACTACATTGTGTTAAGGTAGTACGAGCGCCAAGGCATAACTTTAGATTATTTGTTATGAAATTCTTTGTACTTTATTTTCAACTTTGATGATGAATTTTATGATAACTTCGTGAATGTAGACGAAAAATAAGGATACAATTTTTCGATATCTGCCTTCGAAATTGAAAATATAAAATATTTTAAGTTTTTGTTCACTACCGTGCTCATACATCCTTAATTAGTCAGACACAACGGGTTTTTTTTGCTTTCAATAATTTAATAAGGTTTTAACTTTAATTAAAATATCATCCATCTATAGCTATTTACCATAAAACCAATATTAAAAAAGGCTACTTTTGAAGTAATTTATTTATTTATATTTAATTTATAAAATTTTCTAATTTTCCCACCCAAAAACCTCGTCTCTTGCCCTTATTAGTTTAATGTTTCTAAATGCCGCTATTTTTGAACTATGGAGAGTAGAGAAAAGGAGAACCATCTTAAATGGGAATTAAAGTAAACAAGTGAAAACAAACAATTGACTGAGTTAATTGTTGAAATACCATGTATAGACAATGTATAGACACTCTTATTTGTGTTTGAAGTGAACGTCTCTTACAACTTCTTTAGATCTTTATCTTACTCTTATTACTTTGTGTTTGTTGTGAAATTCTCTTTCCTTCTCTACTAACTTGTTTAGGTCTTTATCTTTACTATTATTACTTTCTTTTAAAAATTACACTTTTGATACAGCAGCGCCATCAATTTTCTACTTTTCGGTGGACATATTTTATATACAGAGATGGTTCTCCTTATCTCTACCCTTCAATACTTTAGACTAAACTTATAATATGAATACCCTTTTTACTTAAAAATATTTAAAAAAAAGGTTTTTTTCTCTCTTAGGTATTTAACAAATAAAATATGTACAAATATTTTATCTATTCTGTTAGACTTTTCTGAACAAGTGAAATATGATTGTACCCAATATGATGCGATTAAAGCAGCTCTAACAAATGAGTTTTGTATTATCCAAGGACCACCTGGTACTGGAAAAACCTTTATTGGATTAGAAATAATTAAAATATTATTACAAAACCATACATTGTGGTGTTACAATGGACCGATTTTGATAGTGTGTAAAACAAATCATGCCTTAGATCAATTTCTAGAAGGCATTTTAAAAATAACCCATCGTCTAGCACGTGTTGGTGGTCAATCGAAAAATGATAAATTGAATGAATTTAATATTAAAGAGTTACGAAAAAATTTTAAAAGAAATCGAAATCGATCAGATTCGTTAAAGAGTATTACGGATCAAATAAAGATTTTACATTCCAAATTACTTGACGCTTATACGTATAATAGAGGTAAGATTAATGTCTTATGGTAGCATACGAAGACATACCACTCTGGTTAAATTAGAAATACCCTGTCAAACCACCTAGCCCGTTTTCAGTACTTTGTAAATTTCACTTGTTTAAATTTGTTTTAAGAAATGGACTGGGATTGGAACCCGGAAAATAATCCAGAGAAAATAATCGCTCGTATATTGACTTTAAAAAATCAATATAATGCTGTAAGTTGTAGAAATACAAATTTTATTTTCAGTAGAAGCAGATTTTGTAAAAAAAATGGTTTATTAAACAATATTAATTTATAATGAGCCTAAATGGCCGAGCGGTCTAAGGCGTCGTCTTAGAACGTTGGACTATTTAGACTTAGGTTGCGGGTTCGAATCCTGTCAGCGGCAGTGTGAAAAATTTATAATTAATGGGAGTGCAGAATTATTATTAATTTATAGGTGTCCATTATTATTAATGTATAGGTACTACAAAATAGAGATGTCGAATTATTACGACAATATCTAGTGGTGGGGATGACTACTACTGGTGCCGCTAAAAATCGTAGAGTTTTAGAAGGGCTTAGATCTCCAATAGGTAATTCTATTTTTAATTAATTTACAACAGCATAGCGTAACAAATATATTTGTTGTTTAGTATTTGTTGAAGAAGCGGCCGAAGTATTAGAATCACATATTATTATTTCGTTAACGACTGCATGCAAACATTTGATTTTAATTGGTAAGTAGTAATCTAGATTACCCATTTCTACATTTAGGGAAAAGACTAATTTATTTGGTCCATGTAAAAGTAATACTTACGAAGTTACGAATATTTTAGGTGATCATAAACAATTGCGCCCTTCTACAGCCGATTATCGTTTAGCAAAAGATTGTAAACTCGATATATCATTATTTGAACGAATGATTCTAAATGGAATGTATTGTGCGACATTAGGAGTGCAGCATCGAATGAGACCAGAATTTGCACAATTAATTGCACCATCTATTTATCCCCATTTGAGAAATCATCAATCAGTATACGCGTTCCCATCAATTATGGGAATGACAAAGAATTTATTTTTTATAAAACATACACATTTAGAGCAAGTAAGTAATGCTTTTAAGTTTTTGACAGTTCCATACACTTTTTCATTTCAATTGAGGATTGTGGTTTTTTTGGATTGCCAGGGTTGAATTTTTTATCAAACTTCTTCGTCAAAAGGCAGTTTGATGTGCACTACAAAGGACGCAACAACCGAGAAGACTATACCTGGCCCAGATAGGCGCCTTTTTTCGTGCTACCCTCTCCACTCCAATCTTACGTCCTTATTACATACGTTCACTCCTAGAAATACGATAAAAATAACAAAACAATGATTATTGTTCATCGGTTATTGTTACACGATCATCGTTAATTCAAGAGTCTTCTAAATAACAAAATTTTAACTGGGCTTAGGCGCCTGGAAATGAATTAGACACCAAGTTTTTTATGTTGAATTTTATTTTTGCTTAGGTACTAGATTCTGTTAGTAAACAAAATAACCATGAAGCTAATTTCTTGCTTCAATTATGCCGCTATTTAATTTTACAAGGATATAGTGCTAACGAAGTTACAATTTTAACAACTTACAATGGACAAGTGCAGCGTATGAAAAAAGTAAGTACACGATCTAAAATAACCTCTTATTTACTCTTACTGCCCTTACTTACTGCTTGGTGAATAATTCTACGCTAATAGGGTATTATCGTTAGTCAAAAATAAATCATGAATTTGAAAAAAGTTAAAATTTATGTAAAAATATATTTAAATATTCTGATTTCGAGTCTTAAAAGCACATTTTTCTTTTATAATATTAAATTTAAAAATCGTAATTTTTAAATTGTATATCACGTGACCTAAAACGCGGGCAAGCCCTGCTGTGATGTCATATCGGTATGAGTCATAGACCAGCAGTTACTTCAGTGTAGACAGCTGGGTATAATATACCCATAGATAATAAGTATTTATATTGATTATAATCAGATGTCTATGAATATATCTGTCAAACTTATTTGTGTTATTTCGTATAGTGATACCCATATTACGTCATCAAATTGTATGTGTCATCTATGAACACAATAGATAAGCTTATATAATCGAAATTAGAGTTTCCTAATGATAACTGGGAGTTGTAACACCGCCAACTGGCGATAATATTTCGTACTTATTAAAACAGGAAAACGCCCCATTTTCAGTAGTTCAAATTAATACTACCAGATGGCAATACTTATACTTACCATTTTTAAAGGCCAATAAAAATATTCAAATTCAAATCAGATAAATCGCGTCAATTGGCGATAATAATTCGTAGTAATTAAAACAGGAAGTGGATCCGTTTTCAGTAGAGAGTAAATTATATTTTTGTTTTATTTTTAGTTACAAAAATCCATTCCGACAATTGACAATGTACGGATTACTTCTGTAGATAATTTCCAAGGTGAAGAATGTAATATTATATTACTGTCATTGGTTAGAAGCAATGGAAAAGGAGAAATAGGATTTTTGTCCGCTGATAATAGAATTTGTGTTGCTTTATCACGAGCTAAACACGGTAATAATTTAACAAAATCAAAATCTCTTTTAATTGCATTAACACTATTCTCTTTTAATTGCGGGTAACACCGCTCTTTTTAGGCTTCTATATGATCGGTAATATGAATATTTTAGTAAAGCATACCAAATCAAAGTGGCCAGAAATTAATCAAGTGCTAATCGATAATAAAAGTATTGGAACTGATTTGGTATTGCAATGTCAAATTCATAAGGATCAACGTACAAAGGTAAGAGAGATATTTTAATTTGTAATTTAGAATTGTCTATAAGTTCGAACTCTTTGCCACCTTAAAAATAGGTGAATTGCGGAGATAATTTCAAAGTCAAATGTCCTGAAGGCGGTTGTTTGTTGCGATGTAATACAACAATGCCATGTGGACATGTTTGTGAAAGGGTATGTCACGTTCAAGATCGTGCTCATATCAAAATAATTTGTAAAAAGCCATGTTTAAGGTAAATTTTTTTAATTACTACTTATAGAAGTGTTGGACTAATCATTTAACACTTATTAACAATAGACCTTTCAGTATATTTTTCGATGTACCAAAAGCACATCGAATCGATTGTAGAGACCAAAAAAATGATTCCTATAATAAAATATTTACATTTAAAGGTGTTTTGCAATAAATATACTCGCTTAAAAAAATTGTGACATTTAAACACTTCAGAATTGTGCGCCATGATACATGGCGTTATCTGTTATGACAATTTATAGTATACCACAGAGTTTATACAACTCATTGGCTACATATTGTTTACTACGGAAGCCTGAATGGCTCACAATCAATATATGAGAAATTGGCGCTAATGTTTATTATGACGTTATAATTAGAAATCTGCACATGACAAAATACCGACTTTTTCAAAAAGGTTCGTTTCCATAATAACACAAGTCACAAGTGCACTTGTTGAAAGTGAACTAGTGGCTTTTTAAAAGTTGGTTTTATACTTGTGGGTAGTACGCATTTAAAAAGTAGTGTAGCGCCACTTTCTTATAAATTGATTGTGAGCCATTCAAGCTTCCGTAGTTTACATTATTGCTATTAAGTAAAAAAACGATTTATGGAATATTATTTAATACATTAAAAGTTATTCAAAAAGTAGAAACATCAAAAGAGACTTTATTTACATAACAAACACAGATAAAGAGTTTAATTTTGAATAAAATTAACTAAAAATTTTATTGAGTTTAATTATAATTTAAATTTAATTGCACTTTCATTTACCAATATTGTTTTTAAAGGCAAATATGTCCACAAAACAAACATCAGTGTCAGGAATTGTGCTACAAAAAATGTAGTAAATGCATTTGCTACAAGAATCGATTTGAATATGGAGGAAGCAGGAGAATAATTTATGTTAGTTAAATGAAAATATGTGGTAAGTGAAGTGGGAATATTTCGCTATTTATTAAAACAATTTTTAATTTTATTTTAGTCCAATGACACAAATATACCATCTCCTACTTTTGCTGCTTATAGATTACCACAAGTTGAAGTTGGATCGCGTTATTGGGTAGTAACCAAAAAAACAATTGTGATGATAGTCTCAACGGTAGTAAATGTATTTATGTTTTTAATTGGAAGGAGATGATGAATAAAGTTGTCAAAATTATCAGAATTTGTAAAATTTCAATGTCAATTATTTTTTCGACCTCTCCGGTGTTAGCTTTCGTTCCGCTGTGCTAAAAGAAATTGCACCTTTCCACTTCCGTTGAGCAGAAAAATAGTACATATACCAAGGGAGCAAGTAAAGATGTATAATATAGTAATTATTTCAAGGTTTATGTCTTCAAATAAATTACCGACACTAATAATTGCACATAGCACACTAAATTTATAAACTAATGTAGTATGGCAGTATCTTATATATTATTACTCTAGCAAGTTTTTTCTGCCCTATCCTTATTTTCCTTATTCCTTTATCAAATATAATGATTCACGCCTTATTTTCAAGCGTATTGTCTCTAGGTTTGGCATAATAATTCTTAGTGCTTGCTCATTTATGTTACTTAAGGAACGTGTGTACAAAATTTCATTCTTCTAGACCCAGCGGTTTAGCTGTGTGTTGAGCAGAGACTATATCAGTAAATAAGTTTTCAAAGTTAATTAAATATTATAAGTTTTCTAATGTGATGCATATAAGGTAAATACAATTTTTATGCAAGACAATAACCTTATTATTCAAGATAAGAACCTTATTATATCAGGTAATAAAGAGATCTATATAGTCGATTATACAAATTTAGTTTGCCGTTACATTCAGAGATGGCATTAAATTTCAAGCGACAAAAATTAGTATTAACTTTCCGTTCTTCTTTACCGATATATTCTCTGGTGTTGATCGATCAGTCAGCTTCCATTCTTGTACATATAGATATGTCGGTAAAGTATGTTGCTATTATTATCAACATTTTTTTGACATATGAACTCATATATGTAATACTCCTATATGGCCAGTTATGTTATAGCTATATGGTTTAGTATGAGACAGAATGTCCCAACATTACGGTGTCGACAGTATATTATTCTCTCTATCCTCCACGAGCGTTTGATAACGATGCCCATGTTTGTCAATTTGACAATATGTATAACTTAAAAATTCTTAAAATTGTAACAGTTTTTGATAATACAGGGCTAAAAACCTTTATTGATTAAACTACCAAGGCAAAAATATATCTGGTGTTTTTTTTTTGTCACAGTTGAAATAATCTTCATTAACTTTCGTACCATATGCAGTAGTTTTCTTTTAAATATTATGGAACGAACAAAAACAAAACAAAACGAAAACAATCATACACTGTATTGTTCATTATAGTTTTACTTCTAGAGCTATTAAATAGCAATAAAAATAAAATAATGTAATAAAATTTATTTATATTAAACGAAACAAATTATTGTATTGTTGATTTTATGTGAATGTGATCGACACAAAAGTACCTATGGGCTGCATAAGAGAGGCTATGTTGTTTAAATATCATCTATCTATACAAAAATCATTTTACTCTCCTCGTCTGTATGATACTATACTGTACAACATATATATATGTCGCAGCCACATAAATTAACTCGCCCTTCAATTAACAGAACAGCCTTTTTACAAAACAAGGAAGTTAAACTACCAAACTGAACGATATTTATTCAATCAAACATCTAGGCAAATGATTTGAATCGATAACGTTTAACTACTTGCATAGCCTAGTTATTTAAATTTAGTTCCATTTTCTGCTACCAGGTGCTGAAACCCACACAGTGTTAGTTTCGCGCCGGCAAAGCAACAGTTTTGTTGACGCGTCTCACATTGTGATTGCGTTGACGTAAAAAAAGAGTATAATATGAAGAGTGTAAGAGTGTGTAAAAAGTTGGAACTAAGTATTGTGGTATAAAAATTGGTTTTCATGGCAAATAATCAGATACAAAATATGGCGACAAAATTTCAGAAAGCCTAATTTCTCTTGAGAGAAGCAAAGGTAGATAAGTCACCTTTTGGGTGGCCATGAATTCTAAAAATTTATTTGTAAACCTGATGTTAATCAGTGTCGCAATTATAGACGTACTTGTTCTAAAAACTAAGTTCTTTGCGGATCTCATACCGTGGAACTTAAAACTTGGGTTAACAAATAATATTTGAATTACTTCCATGTTTACTTTGTTATTGAGTTACAATAGAAACAAATTCTAATGACAGATATTTCACCTTTTTTGTCAAGTGATCACTCTATTGTTTACGAATGGTCTAAGCATCAGTCAGCCAGTTCATTAAATATTGTATTAGACGCTACGACTGAATATTAGGCAGGCCGCTAGTTTGGCATCACCAATCAGTAAAATGATTAGGCTGTTAAAAGAACGGCTAATTAAGCTAATTGGCTTCGACAGATATACTATAGTAACTATACTATACTTTAATGGATGATACTGAACTAATGTGCCTTGGTTAGGCTGGTGTATACATGCATTCGTTTTAAATTCCGTGTTATACTCCTACTATATAAGAAAATAAAAACACGTTGAACAAGCAGCAATACACCAATTTTATCTAAAGTAACAACAAAAATCCAGTCAATTAAATCGAAGACAATTTTTTTCTGAGGCCGACCCCCCTTTTGAAAAAAATTCGAAAAATCGAAAGTAATTTTATGTCTCCAATTTCGCTCAAACTTTGTATAAAAGGTAATTTTGAGCCAAAAAATACAAAATTCGTATTCATTTGATGATTCGAATATTAGTTTCTGAGAAAATCGACCTTATGGTATAATTTTTGCCGATATTGTTGAAACTAAGCATCGAATCGTCAAATGAACACGATTTTTGTATTTTCCAGGTTGAAATTACTCTAGAAAATGATTTTTATCCAAATCGGAGCGAATCTGTTTACTCGATTTTTTTAATTTTCTGAGGCCGACCCCCCCTTTGAAAAAATTCGAAAAATCGAAAGTAGTTTTATGTCTCCAATTTCGCTCAAACTTTGTATAAAAGGTAATTTTGAGCCAAAAAATACAAAATTCGTATTCATTTGATGATTCGAATATTAGTTTCTGAGAAAATCGACCTTATGGTATAATTTTTGCCGATATTGTTGAAACTAAGCATCGAATCGTCAAATGAACACGATTTTTGTACTTTCCAGTTTGAAATTACTCTAGAAAATGATTTTTATCCAAATCGGAGCGAATCTGTTTACTCGATTTTTTTAATTTTCTGAGGCCGACCCCCTCAAAAAATACAAAATTCGTATTCATTTGATGATTCGAATATTAGTTTCTGAGAAAATCGACCTTATGGTATAATTTTTGCCGATATTGTTGAAACTAAGCATCGAATCGTCAAATGAACACGATTTTTGTATTTTCCAGGTTGAAATTACTCTAGAAAATGATTTTTATCCAAATCGGAGCGAATCTGTTTACTCGATTTTTTTAATTTTCTGAGGCCGACCCCCCCTTTGAAAAAATTCGAAAAATCGAAAGTAGTTTTATGTCTCCAATTTCGCTCAAACTTTGTATAAAAGGTAATTTTGAGCCAAAAAATACAAAATTCGTATTCATTTGATGATTCGAATATTAGTTTCTGAGAAAATCGACCTTATGGTATAATTTTTGCCGATATTGTTGAAACTAAGCATCGAATCCTCAGAAAATTGAAAAAATCGAGCAAGATAATTCTCTCCGATTTGGATAAAAATTATTTCCTAGAGTAATTTCAACCAGGAAAATACAAAAATCGTATTCATTTCATGATTGGATGCTTTGTTTCAAAAATATCGGCAAAAATTATACGAGAAGGTCAATTTTCTCATAAACTAAGAATCGAATCGTCAAATGAATACGATTTTTGTATTTTTTGGGTCCAAATTACCTTTTATACTAAGTTCGGGCGAAATTGGAGAGCCAAAACCCCTGTCGATTTTTCGAATTTTTTCTATTTGTTTTTTTATTTGTACAACGAAAATCGGATATCCAAAACACTTTTATAATTCATATTCGATTTGATAAGTTTGTGAGTGTGTGTGCTTATGTGAGAGTGTGTGTTTTGTAGGTAAGTGTATGTGTGTAGAACAAAGACAGAGCTATAGGCAACTTTGAGGTTCATGTTAGAGAAAGATGTAATCAGGTGGCATCTTATAGTTTTAGTTGCACGATTCCATCTGTACAATGGTTTATTAAGATGTAATTATGATGATGCTTGACGCTGGCTTTGAGCTACAAATTAGGATTTCACCTAGCTGAAAAAAAAAATACAACTATGTGCAGCGTCAAATTTAAAAGATGTAACTTCATGATGACGCTTGAGGCTGGCTTTGAGCGTCAAATTACGAATCCACCTAGCTAATTTTTGATGTGAAACATCTATAGCTGCACGTTAAACCGATTTCTGGTGTGGCGACACGTCACCACGCTATATGATGGTATATATATATATATATATATATATATATATATACAGTCTATATGCAGTAGTGTGTAGATGTGGAGTTCTTTTCTGCATATTACTTTTACAAAATAATGTCGATGTTTCACATCTGCCAGGCGTCCCGTGACGGCTCACATTTTTTTACAGTTTTTTTTGGTAGTCTCCCCTATATAAACAAGTGCACGCCTAACTGGTCTAATGACTTTCAGTTTTAGTACTCTGTGAGTCGATGAATTTTTCATTCGTCTTGATGAGCTTATTCAGGAAGTTCAGAGTTCTACTATACAATTAAAAAATTGAAAAAAAAAATATATATATGAACAAAATAATAGAATCGTACAAAAAAAGAGTGTATAGTTTATACACTGGAGGACTGGTTGGGTGGGTTAGCAAGACCCACCAGCAGGCGGTATCGGGTGTGTTCGGTATCCTCCCGGAAGTGCACGAATAGTTTGAACGAACGCAACAGTAGAGAACGTCTCTCATGTACCATCCGTCGGGTAAAAATAATTTTAGTGCATAGCGGGTATTTCATGAAACAAAATTCCGTTTTTATCCGTGTGAAAGTGTTTTACCTCATGTGAAATAAAAAAAAAAAAAGAAATATATACAAGTGATATTATATTGAAAAATGTGTTTATTAATACAATATTAAAATCTATTTGGAAAATATTTATGAAAATTCTGTGAGAAAATCTATGAAAATAAACATACATACAGTTTTTGTGAGTGCAGTTCCTGGTGAAAAAAAATCAATAACGTATTAGTTTTATTTTTTTGGTGTTTGTGTGATTTCTGTGTAGAAGGAAAATCAGTTTTCTAATTTTCTCTTCATATTGTGTTATTTTACGTTTTTATGTGGAAGTTTTCATTTCCGTTTTTTCACCCTTGCTGAATTATAGTCTACTTAAAAAAAGGTGCTTATGAAGTTCTAGTATTTTCCATTTAAATTACTAACAAATTTTTTAAATTATTATTTATAAAAATAATAATTTTTCATATATTTTTTTTGTTTTTATTTATAAATTAATGTTTGTAAATTTCTTATGTTTACCGGTATGGATTTGTATAATAATAAAATATGATAACTTTTTTTCTTTGAAATTTTCATTTTCGACATTTTCTTTATAACTTTTAATAAAAAATTAGATATTTTTTATTTATTTATTCTTTTAAAAAATTTTATTTTATGTAGGTATCCGATTTTTATATTTCTAGTAAAAATTTAAAAGAATTTTTCATGGAAATGTGTTCATTGCGGCCAATATTTCCTATTTATGACTACATTTATATTAAAGAGTCAAAGATTAGGCCTGGTTAGACAGAAAATTTTTTATATTCCATTTATACATTTCAATGGTTCTACTATAAGCGTTTTCGAATTAGGCCTAAAATAGATACATTTACTTTTAAGGGTGTCATGAAGAAGTTAATGACTAATTAATCACAAATTTCCATTCACTTATTCATTTAATTTAGGAACGCCCAGCCAAAACATTCCTTTTCTTGATTTTCGTAAAAAACGATGTACAAGTTAAATACATTGTATGATAGGGAAACGACGGTAAACACATTAATTTTAGGATCGTCGATCGAACTCGAGTCCCGGAAATGACAGCTTCACTACCCATTTACAAAACAATCCTGGTTTTAGTTTTTGAGATCCACGTGAACGAAGCCGTGGTGGGTTTACAAGGAATTAAATATGAATCAATAAATTTTTCTCTTTTCGAAAATACAATCTTTATTCGATGAAAGTTATCTCAAAGCAATGAGATATGCTTGGGAAATATAACAATTTGCTTTGCTCGTTGCAAGGATATATCCTTATTTTTGTATATAATGTCAAAAAGCCTTTTCCCGAGAAAATACGAAGGTTGGATTGCACTAATGTTGAGTTGCTTTTGCCTTTTGCTTTTAATTTCGCCTGTGAACTTTTTAAATAAGTAGCCTATGTTACTGTTCAGGTCAGAAGCTATGCCTCTATATGGAATTTATATTACCCGCTGCTAGGTGTAAAAGTTTCTGGACCAACTAAATGAAATTGATCAATATAAATATAGGAAAAGCCTACGGGTTGTTAACGGTAACAAAACTAAGATTAAAACCCTGGTTTTAATAATAATACAAAAGAGGGGTACTGCAATTGGGTTCTTAGCACCTAGGCCAAGGATTCCTCTGTGCCCTTCTAGAGAACAAACTGCCATCCGAAGAAGGGGAGAGGCCAGATGCCATGCAGAAAGCCCACAACTTCTCCGCCATATTTTGTTTCTTCCAGGATTTATGGATTTAATTTGGTTACGTCGTCCTCCATACAGGCCCTACAAGTAGGATCATTAGAGATCCCCATGTTATGAAGGGAGTAGTTGCATATAATCGACAGTGTCCTGTGTAGAGTCTCACCACCCTTCTGAATTGTGCTATAAAAAAACCAATAATATTGGGAATTGAAAAAAAACAGTTTTTTAAATAGACAATCTTTCGCTATTGATAAGCTTGGAATAAAATGTATGTACTGGATCTAATTTTAATTAACTATTTCGATGATTCTATTCGACTTGAAAAATTGATGAATTAGGCTTTGTATCTTTGTGTAACAAAAACGCACATTTTATTGTATATCCTCTATATAAATTCGTGCGGGTTTTGTGACACAGAGATACTTTCTGGACTCATTTGAACTGTAGAAAGAACGAATTTTGAGGCTTGTTACTCCTGTGGATTCAATTCGACTTGTGAAAAATTGGTGAATTAGACTACGTATCTCTGTGTCACAAAAAACGCACAGTATATACTCTATGTAAATCCTTGCGAGTTTTATGATACAGAGATACTTTCTGGACTCATTTGAACTACAAAAAGAACGAATTTTGACGATTTTTACTTTTGTGGATTCAATTCAATTTGAAAAATTGGTGAATTAGGCTACGTATCTCTGTGTATCACAAAAATACTCTATGTAAATCCGTGGGTTTTTTGTGACACAGAGATACTTTCTGGACTCTTTTCAACTGTAGAAAGAACAAGCTTTGTGGCTTGTATTTTTTGTGGATTGTTTTCGACTTGAAAAATTGGTTACGTATACTATTTTAACCCGATTAATTGCAAATTATTTTCTATCACGAACAAAGTCTTGTTTATAAGAAAAATATTGCTACGTGTAAGTTTTATTTTCCAAAAATTTGAACTAAACACAAACGAAAACAAACAATTGACTGAGTAAATTTTTGAAATACTCTGTGTTCAATGTCAGTGCTTGCATTATTTTTTTATAAATTTATAAATGTTTAAAAAATCAACAAGGTTTTCGAAAGTATTTTCTAGAATTTGTCTTCGTTTTTCGAGAATCTTTTACAAGACCGCTAGTTGAAGGCTACCCGCAAATTTTCAACTCTCTATTTTTTATAGTTCTAGAGAAAATGAACCACAAAGTTTTGTCTTAATTTACGCCCTCGCTGGTAATCAATGATGTTTACGAAAAAATGTTTCAAACAAAAGTTAATTTTTCTATATCTAAGACCCAAATGATTTATGTTAGGCTTTGCACTTTTTACGCATTGGGCACGCTATAAAAATTAAAGCTTGATATCTCTTTCCGTTTTTGAACTATCGTGTCGACAGATGGACAGAGACACAACGGAAGTGGACTAATTTAGATGATCTTATGAGCACCTATACCAAAGTTTTGTTTAACAAACTTGGGTCTTAACTTAGTATACCTTGATATATATTTCATATATACAGGGTATAAAAATAAGGTTTTGAACATTAAATAAAATAAGATTAGTTTGTGTCGTTTGGTATTTGAATGATAAAATTCAAGAATCGAAATACATTTTATGTTACACAATCACAGTGATTCGTAACGAGTGCCTCTAGTGACTAGAGAGTTTTGGGGTGGTAAATTGTTGCGCAGCTGCAGTTTACTGTACATTTTGGTTTGGTATGGAGTCACCTATTCGTTTGCAAGCTATAACTATTTCGTGACGATATATGGAATTTTTTTTAATTTATAAAATTGTGATTTATTTTCACATTTATTTGCTAACAATTTAAAATACAACATTTTCAATTTAAGTAAAAACATTCTCTGTATTTTCTTTTCACTTGTACGTAAAAAAAAATAGGGAGTTTTTGAGAGTAAAGATAAAATACATTACGATGTATAATTTTTATTTTCCAAGAGTTCTTTTAAAATTATGTTGAAATTGATTCTATGTACTTCTACAAATATGTTAAACTACTCTCCAAAAAAGTTTACTTTGATCAGTGGCGTAGCGAGCTTAATTCGCGCCCTGGGCACAATAACTTTTTTGCGTCCCCTCTGCCCCATTCGAAAACCATATCATATTATAAATTAAGTCATAGGCTCAAGCTATCCTTTAAATTTGAGACAAAAAATATAGTTGAGAAAACAAGAAATGTAGTTGAGAAAAGAATCTAGAATTAGTTCAAAAGATAACTATTATTTATCTCTAGCCAATTCTCCGGACATTTGTGTGGTCTTATTACACGTATTATTGTATTAATATCCCATTTTTGACGAAGAGACTTCGCCTTTTTACCTCTTCACAGAGCTTGTCTCCGAATTCGGCTAGTTGAGTCGCTAATTCAAGATCATATCTGACATATTATTTTATCAGACAAATCAAGTAAGTAATTTATGTAACCACACAGCGTAGATGCTATAAGGAAGTGCTGGCAGACACAGGTCGAGCCAGCCTTGCTAGTAGAAAAGACAAGACATTTCTATTATGAATATATTATTACAGTTTGATTTAAACTATTAGTGTTTCGTTTTTTCCTTTTTATTTACGAATTAACATTTATTATACAACTCTGGCATTCGTATATTCAGCAATTTTTTGTTTTGTGGACCATTTGGTGCCCTTTGTGAGTAGCAACCGGGGTACGATATACCTCTTGCTCCCACTCGCTATGCTACTAGTTTTAATATAAAAAAATGCTAAAAAAGAGATAGTTTGGAGTTTTCTAACCACCAATTTTTTCTTGGATACCGGGCTATCAGTACAGCGCATATTGTTGGCTATAATAATATATATGTTCACTTAAATATGAAAAGGTGAATGATCGCAAGAGAATATACCAAGTACCCAGTACAAGTAAAAAAAAAAATATGTCAAATTCAAGGTTAACCAAATGTTTTATTTAAACAAATTATTATGTGTTTAGGTACGAAATGAACATACTCTACGGTTCTACACTAAATATAATTCTAATGTACTTTTCAATTTATATTTTATAATTGCAATAGATCGAGTAGAATAACTGACTGAGTTAATTGTGAAAGTATTTTTATGTTCAAAATTGATTCTAAGACTATTTAGAATCTTAGTTTCAACGTAAGGTGATTTTGGAATTATAAATTACAAATTTTCACTGGGAAACTGTTTGCTTCTTTTTTTGACTTTTGACTTAAGCTATCTTAATCTCTATCTTTATCTTAGTCTTAAAAGAAAAGGCGCAAGTTTGCGCAAGCTTTTATTCATAAAAATGTTACAGAATACTTAAACTTTGCCCTTTTACAAAAAATTTTACCGGGTAAAAAAGGGGCACATAAACAAAAAGCTTTGAGTTTGATATAATTAATGAAAATGTTGCATTTTTAACAGCAAATATGAATCACAAATATTTAACTATATTATTAGAAACATTAAATAAATAAATCACAAACATTTGTCTTCAATATAGAAAAATCCTTACTTAATTGCACTAACAAACACAGTAAACTTAAATTTAATGACACGGTAAATCGAGAGCGGCAACAAAAATAACACATTCGTAAGAGCATGTAGATTGCGGCTTATAAAACAGTTGAAGCGCGAGGTTAAGGTAACTCAAGTGACTAAAAGTAAACAAAAGAATTGAAAAACTGACTTTTGTTCGGAAATTTGGTATAAATACTTCACTTGGAACTCCACTTGGAATTGGGTTTATTAAAAACAAAACTGCTTGTTCTTACATTTTAATAATAAAAAATGAAATAATACACAAAAGTAATAAAATAATGTAGCTCTTAGCTTCTAGGTATAGTAAGTACTTTACTGTAGGTAATGTGATGCTACGAAAAGCATGATTGGTTTACAAAAGTACAATTTATACGTAGGTACCCATTTCTTATGTGTATTTGTGTTAGATGGTATCACTGACTTGTTCGTTAAATGTGTGTTTGTTATGTTGGCATTAACTACGTAGTTAATTTAAGGTCGTTATGAAGAAAATGTTATTTAAAGATAAACTTCCAAAAAATTTACAGTCAAGATGGTAGTTACTTGATGTCGAATTTGCCATATTACACATAAAAAATGTAAAAGTCAAAAAAAGGAGCAAATAATTTTCCAGTGAAATTTTGTAACTTAAAATTCCAAAATCACCTTACGTGGAAACAAAAGCAAGCGTAGATAAGATACAAAGTGGCTCAGAAGCAAAAAAAATTGAAGAAGATTAAATAATTGGTTTTGAAGACGAATATGGTTAAAAAAACTTTTGCAAATAGTCTTTTGAATCAATTTTGAGCATAAAAATCCCTTCATTATATTTTGTTCGGAATTTTGGTATAAATACTCCAATGTGCACTGTCGTAACAACCTTATAAGAGTAGAAAGAAGAAACAAAAGAAACTAAACGTCTAAAATATGTGTTGTATTAAATCTACGTATTATAGCTAGCTGGCTGCTTGCTACCTTCAAAATAATAAAAATAAAAAATAAAATGTTCAAACCTCTCTTTAGATTTTAGACTCTAGAGAGTGATGTTTTTAAAGAAACCGGTTTATTATTTTATTATATATACAACTTAAAAATACATGGTGATATTACTACTACTAGTGTGTCTACTTGGATTTTGGATTGTCAACTTCCTAAGGGATTTATTCTAAGCATTATTATCAATCTTGTAATTAGAGTACAAATACAGGTCATATAGAAGCTCGTTACTCTCGTCCATAATGCACTAAATAACAAGAGTTATTTTTTATTTAATTAGGTTCAGTATCACGTACTGAATGTAATTGAACGAAATCCTTACAAAAATAAGCGAAGGAAGTGCCTCCATTTTGAGGAAAACCGTTTTGGGCTATATCTCCATAACCGTGCATTTTACACCTTTTTTTTGTATCGCTTTTTTTATGATTTATACAACGATTTACTTATTGATTATTTGAACGATATCTCTTCTAATAATATACAATAAAATGCTAATAACTTAACTTTTAAATCTAAAAATTTTCTAAAACAAGCCTTAAAGTTACTGAGACAAGAACAAAGTTTTCCTAATCTGTTTTTATAAAATGGATATTATGTAAAAGAAATCTTTACATCACTGATTCTTTAATTTGCCTTTACAATCAAAATTGATCTTTTCTGATGAAGCAATTTTCGTAGTGCACAATACCCGCCGAGAACATTTTTTGACCGGCCTCGTAGATATTTCCAAATACTTACACTTTAAGAATTTAAGTGTATATTGATTGTATTTATTGCACTTGCATTAAATGAATTTAATTTAATTCATAATAGTTATTATGAATTATTATAAATATGATATTTATAAATGAAATATGATACATTTTACTATTAAAAAACATAATATTCCCAAGCTTGTCAATTATACAACATATTATACGCATAATACTGATGGGACCAATGTTTATCTACAAAATTTACGAATGCGATTAAAAATGATATCGTTCAAATGAAGTGCTAACATATTGTTATGTATTAACTTAAGGACATTTTCAACGAAGTGAAGAAATTATGAGAAGTATGACGAAGTATTTGAGAATGCATTATTTGAGAAAATTTTTCGATATATCTATACCATTGTTATCGAAATATCGATGCCTAGAAGATTTATATAAAATCATTTTTAGAAGATAAAAACACAAATGCCATTCATTTTAAATGTATTTTATGAAAAAACGAGTTCTATTTGATATAATTTTCTTTGTGGGAAAATATTTCTCATTCTTTTAACTAATGAATATTAAGTTTCCAAATTAATTTTAAGGAAGTTACTCTTGTAGCATATTAAAACATCCATCCCTTTAAAAACACTTCATTAGCAAGAAAATAGTCCGTCGTATAAGTATATTAAAAACAAACCGTATAAGCCCGTTAAGGTTTTTCAGAAAGATCTTGTGGACAGATTTGACCTATTTTTTTCACAGACTCCGAATAATGTTTAGCTGTGAGATCTCGAAGTTGCAGCAAAACATGTAAAACTCACTATTCTCTTAGCTATTTTTTACGATATTAGAAAATTCTTTAGACAGAATTTAAAAACAAAGTAGAATAGAATTTTAGAATAAAAATATAACATCACGTCGTTGTTTTCGGGACTTTAATTTTGACATAATTTGGTCAAAATTTGGAAACTTAGGCTTAGGTTTAATAGTAATCCCTATTCTTGGCCTATGGAAAAAAATTCTTTAAATTCTACTGAAAAGTGGGTTTCACCATCGTTCTTAAGCATAGGAACTGCAAATAACATGCTGGAAATACCTTAAAAACAAACTTTACTTTGTCAATAAACAGTCAAATTTAACTGTAAAGTACATATTAGTGAAGTTATAGGTATTTTTCGATGTCCAAGCAAGAGTTCTACCAAAATCAAAAGTACACAAGACAAGAGGTTCGCAAAACATGTGCTTTCTATGCAAAAAGTACTCGGAATCAATGTTTTCTTTACGATAAGAGCACACTAAATTGCGTTGAATTAAACTTTAAATAGTATTCTTTTACAATAATAACACACACACCTTTGTGAAGTTAGTCATGTCATTATCTATGAATCAGAAGAACTTTATCTTTGTTAAATATACACAAAACATTACTTTATAATTCTTTAAAACTTATCATATTGGTACTATTCAAACATTACAACTGCATCACGTTCTACTGCATAAGTGGAATTTGTTTATTCAAAAAAAAAAAAAAAAGAATGAGAAGTGTCGTAGGATACTCGGTAGCAACTCTGCCCTTTCGTACCTTCGAATATTATAAATGTAGCGCTTAATTTTTTATTTACAAGATGTATTTTTGAACATTTAAGGTATTAATTTTAGAAGTCAAATACTTGTTTTACACTTTAAAGAATTTAATTTTACCCGAACATTCTGAATCTAACGCGCTGCAGATTTCTGCAGGTGCAAATTACATGTATGGAGGTTTCGTCATACTCAATATAGGTTGTACTGTCAAGAGTCCCACCACTCTTTTCAATTGTGCTCTAGTAAGTTTCAGGCGAGCACAGTCGAATGAACTAGCTGTGGTTATACACAGTTTGGCCTGTCGCATGCCCTGCGCAAAGTCTCAGTAATGAAGATGGGCTTGTCGTAGCCATTCTTTAATTCGGTAAATTATAAGAGCATCTTACGATGGAAATGACAGGCTCAGGTGAAAGGAGTGTTTGAGACGACCCCTCTCATGATAACGAGTCTGTTGCTTCATTTCCTTTAACGCCATAGTGACTCGGAACCCAGATTACCCTTACTGTAGTGTTCAGTGCCAGGTGATTCAGCTCCTCGAAGATTTTTTGGAAATAAAATATTGTAGTTATTATCCACGTTATTATATTTGACTTGTATTATAAATAAACATAATAGTATTATTATATTGTATAAGTACGTACGTATAGGTACACATTTCAAATAAAATAAATACGTCCGTACTCCAACATACAACAAACTTGAATTGGAAAAAGAAGAAGAAGAAGAAGTAGAGTAAGAGAAAGATACATATAGTACACTTAGGTAGAGAGACAGAGGTGGTATATTATATTTTATTTTGTTTGAGAGATTACTAACACATTGTAAGGTATTATCATCTATTATGGGCTAAGTTTTAAAATGAAGGCATTATGTATGAAGTCCAGTCAGTATGATTAATTTTAAAATGTAAATTCGGAAAAGAAATTAATAAGTAAAGGATCCCGCCATATTAGATTTAGAAAATGGCTTTCTGTGAAATTTTTTCTAACCCACCCAAAAATGTTCTTTGGATCATTCTGATCCAAAACTCTCACGGACATAAAAATGTTTAACGAATGGTTTTCGAGCTACGCACGCTCAAAGCTACGAATATAATATAGTTTTAGTATGTGACTAGGGAATGGCTTTCTCTGAAACTTTTTCAAACCACCCTCAAAATGTTTTTCAGTACGTTCTAATCAAAAACTCTCAAGGACACAAAAATTTTTAACGAGTAGTTTCCCTAACTAGACAGTTTCCTTTAAGTTTTCTATTTTGCAGAACTAGCAAAAACATGCTGTACTCCAAAGTACTCCAATAAGAGATAATAGTGAACTGATCAAGCGTGGAAGTTTGAAATTATCGATTCTACTGGTTCCAAAAAAAAGGAATCGATCTATACATCCATTTGAGTGTCCATAGATCTCCTGCTAGAATCAGGATTAATATAATATTTAGGAAAAGAAAAAGTCATCGTCACACAAACAAACGTTAAATTATATTCAAGGTTACGAATCGACGATAAATGTGTGGAGTGTGTGTGTGTCTGTGTGTGTGTGTGTGCTGAGCTAAGCTTGTGGTAAACGTAACATTATTATACATAACTTACTTTATAGTACGCTCTCTATAATCGGAACCAAGTCTATTCAAAATGTTATCCAATTCAATTTAACCAGTTTAAAGCAGCGGACTGCTTGAACTTTATTTGGCAAAAAACATGACAGAGCGCTAAGCCTGTCTGCTAAACACAAACTTTACTCCTATTTCAACGATCAAATATACAGTGCAAAAGAATATTTATTTTTTAGCAAACTTCCGAAGGAAATGGAGCTCTTTTATTTTGAAAAATTTCAAAATTTTGCACTTTCCGCACTCCTCACGTTAACGAGCCTGACCTTTCAAATACCAAAACTCTTCTTGATATCAAATTTTATTCAAATCGGAGTAAAATTCGACATAAACGTATACCATAATATATATACGTGTACTATACGTTTATCTGTAAACTCTCTAGCCGCAATTTTCTTCACAGAGCTTGTCTCGAATTTCGGGTAGTTTAGTCGCTAATGATTTAAGATCATATCTAAGATATTATTTTATCAGACAAATCAAGAAAGGAGATAATTTATGTAACCACACATCGTGGATGTCATAAGGCATAAGTGCTGACAGACACAGGTCAAGTTATACCTGCCAGTAGACAAGACGTGCCATTTATTTATGAATTAAAATTTGTTATATTACACTGGAACTAAATTTAAAAAATATTTTCCAAAAATCAATTATAATAGAAATAAAAATTATATAGCAATTTTTTTGTCTTGCGGACCATTTGGCGCCCTTTGTGAGTAGCACCCGGGGCATGATGCACCCCCTTACCCACCCCTCGATACGGAAAACAAAAATTATAATACATCATCGCGATTTCGTAATCTATCTTAAGTTTTAGTGCCTGTTTCTGTAAGAACGGGACTAATAAGCTTTTGGAGTTGGTAAGATTTCCAAATGATGATAGACGTACGGTCAACATCGTGGTTTAACTAGGTACAAAACACGACGGTGTATACTGTATAGTGTAGGAGGTAGAGAGAGGGTGTTTTAGATGTAGTATAGTTTTTAGTTTGGTGAGAGAGCAAGAGGAAATAATTCGCGTCAAGCAAACACACTCATAATAAAACATAACAAGTTTAGTTTTAGTTTATAAAAGCATGCACAACATACAGCATTAGCACCACCATACAAAATACAAAATACAAAATATAAATGAATATTAACTGGTTGACTGTTGAGGTTGACAGTGATGGAAGGCGGAGTTTAGATTATAAAAATTCGCATAAAATAATAATATTATTATTAATATTACGTGAACAAAACAATAAATTGTAAATATGCACATTATTACATGTTATGATAGACCTTAACTCATATTGAATGGAATTAATAATCAGTTTTTAATTTTAGAAAATCTTTTAGAAATTATCATGCTTATTGCTTTGATTTCATTCCGATAAGACCTAAGAACTAGTAATACAGGGTGGGCTATTTTAATCTATTATGACTAATTGCCCATTTTGTAGTAAACCAATAAAAAAAACAAAACTTAAAGGTTGTAGACTGATTTTGAGTTTTAGTTGTTTGTTTGAAAGGTAATTTGATCGAAAGTGTTCTTAGTTAAGTTTTAAGAAAGTCTACTCCGCCGTTTGATGATAATAGACTCTTTTCTAGTTGTTTTCAATTCCAATGATGATAAGTTTCTAAATATCTACCAAATGCTTCGTGCTCTTGCAGTTTTACCTATGACAACAGCGACGAATTAACGATCCTTTTGTATTTTGCTCAAAACGACTGAATATCGGCTAAATAGTTAAGCCTCGCTCAATATACATTACGGTATAGAAGCCGATGTGCACAGACTTTTTGGAAAGTGTTTTTCTGCACACCTCACAGAATTAACTTAATATTTTGACATAATAAAATGTTCTCTTATTCGAAAAATGAGTATATTCTCCTTCCACCACTTCTTGGATGATTCTTGCGAACGGTTCTGTAAATAAAACAATTCAAACTTTAAAATCAAAACGTCGATTTTAAAATAATATTCTCTATCACATCTGGCTGCCGTCGGCTATTCAATAATTAATATAACCACAAATGTAGATACCAGATGTGTGCGATGCGTGTGTAAAGCGTTATGCGTACCGTATCTATAAAACGTCTGAAGCAACGTATTTCTTATCTACAGATATAATTTTATTGAGATAAAATTATTTCATTGAAATATTTCATTTCAATTCAAATATTAATGCAGGACAGTGAAAATCTATTTTGTTGTAGATAAAAGGGTACCTTATAATATTTTGGCCTACATGCAGTAGTTAGTTATCTCTGCGAAAAATGTTGAATCTGAAAAATAGTAGTTCTTTTAAGTTAAACAAGTGAAAACAAACAATTGACTGATTAATTGTTGAAATACTCCATTTGTTTTGGTTTCCGAAAATTTTTGAAAGTATTTTGTAGAATTTTTTTTTGTTTTTAGAGAATATTTCACAACTATTTGAAGTTACCTACAAATTTTCAATTGCGTATCTTTTATAGTTTTGAAGAAATGGGCACCAAAGTTTTGTCCTAATTAGCACCCTCGCGGGTAAACCGTTTTAGCAAAATGACTGGACTATATATTAACAAAGCAACTAAAATTAAATGCTAGCTAGATAAAAATGAATAATATTTCATAAAAATTTAGTTTACCGTTAATAAAAATTATAAGTACATGCATACCTAGGTCGTACTTACATTTTAGATTATACTTTTAGGTTCATATAATTATGCTTAATAATGTTGGTAATATAGTCGAATGAACTATCAGGTTGTCTGATCAAAATTAATTTTATTCTAAAACAAAACGTCTGTGAAACTTTTTGCTACAATTACCTATTTACGTGTTTTAGGTATTTCTAACGATATGAGACTAAAAATATTTTTGCACGATAAGTTCCAAATATATAGTTTTCAACGTCGTAAAACTTTATAAAAGTTTTTAAGACCATACCATTGACCGTCTTTGTGCTTTAAAGCTGCTTTAAACTTTCAAAGTTATCGATATTTAACTTGTAAAGGATAGGAATCCATGTTTAGAAGATATTATTGAAAATGTAGCAAAAATTAGAATTAAATTTTTTAACACTTTTGGAGAAAAATGCAAAAACCTGTTAAAATTTCAAATGAATACATCGATTTCTTTTCGAATTTTGCGTCCGGAAATATACGAAAGTTATATTATATAAGATCTACACTAAAAAACTGTTATAAATAATAAAAAGGCAACAGCACACAATGTTATCAAGCGGTTTCCCATCCAAGTGCGAATTGTGCCTAATGTTGTTTAACTTCAGATGATCAATCGGGAATTCGTAATTGTCAAAGTAAAGTTTGTTCACCTACTAAAATAACTATTATAAATAAATCGTTGAACGCGGTTAAAGAGATTTTCATTTCAATTGGCGACTTTTATTAGACCTGTAGATTGCCTACTATAAAAATGTGAATGTTAATAATCATTATTAACGCATACATAAGTTTAATATTTATGTATTTATTTAATTAATTAATTAATTAATAATATTTCTTTATATTACAGGTATTATTCTTTCTTCGAATTAAAATCTATTCTATGCAGAATGCATTGTATTATGTAAGTAAGTATAATTTATACTAATAAAAACGTATTAACTTTTTATATCGATAACTGGGAGTTGCAACCACGCCAATTGGCGATAATAATTCGTACTAATTAAAATAAAAAGAAGACCCGAATTCAATAGAAACAATTTCGCTAATCAGGTGACAATACTTGTACTTCAATCATTTTTAAGGCCAATAAAAATATCCAAATTCAAATCAGATAAATGCCACCAACTGGCGATAAAAATTTGTACTATTAAACAGGAAGTGGACCGCTTTTTCAGTAGTTCCAATTTAGACCACCTGATTACCTACCATTTATTAAAGATTCAAAAGCTTTAAAGAGTTTTAGGCTGGGGTTTATTAATGAAGTCATATATTGAAGAGACTCAAGAAAAAAAAATGAAAACTCTGGAATGAAAATTTTAATTAATTATAGTAAGAATAATTAAAGTTTCTTAATTTGTAAATAAAAATTATTAACGGTCACCCATCTTAGAACTAAGTGTGTCTAATGTTGCTTAACTTCAGTGATCGGACGAGAACCGTTGTTTTCATTGGTCTATTTATAAAATTTAATATATATCGCTTTTAAATGTGTGCATGACTTCTGATGCCACCCTGTCCATAACAATAAGATGAGCACTTGATTGATTTTAGTTTAAGGGAGGACAATGATGATGTGATGATAATGACATCCTTGATGATTGAGAGTGAACAAAATGAAGTGTATAGGTTAGGTTAGGTTAGATTGAGTACTCAATAATAAATGTAGACCATGAACATGATGTGATAAATAATATGATGCTGATGCTGATTCTGATTTTAATAATGTTGATGCTGCAGGCGGTTTCTTTGTAGTAGATAAGATTGTATGTGAATTTTAAGAATTGTTGACTTTGTACATACATATAGACCATCGTACAGTGGAGTATTTATACCAAATTTCCGGACAAATGTCAGAAAATTCATTTCCTTTCTTTTCCATTGAAAGTTGTTTTTTGGCCTAATTATAGATAACCACTCCAGAAAAAACAGGTCACTTGAGTTACATGTTATTATTGTTTTTGCTCTCGATTTACCGTGCCATTCAATTTACGTTTACTGTGTTTGTTAATGAAATTAAGTAAGGATTTTTTTTCTTATATCGAAGACGAAGGTTTCTTGCTTTTTTGTTTTTGTGTCCCTTTTTTCACGGTAAAATTTTTTGTAACAGAGCAAAGTTTAAGTATTCCATAACATTTTATGAAAATAAATCCTGCACGAACTTGCGCCATTTCTTTTCACACTAAGATAAGGACTTGAAGATAAGGATAGAAATTAAGATAGCTCAAGTCAAAAGTCAAAAAAAAGAGATATATATATAATTTCAAAATCACATTACTAAGAAAAAAAGTGGCTCAGAAGAAAAAAAGTAAAGAAATTGAAGAAGAAAATGAGATAATTGTGTTTTAAGACAAATATGTTGACAACGAACAAATTTTGTTTTTTATTATTGCCAAATAATAAAAGTACTTTTGCATCTAAATAGTTTTTTGAATCAATTTTAAGCATTTAAATCTCTTCATTATATTTTGTCCGGAAATTTGGTATAAATACTCCACTGTGCACCGTATACTTACAGTGTATTGTTTAATTGCTTTTGCATTCTATAAAATCTAAATACATAACTTAATAGTTTGTTCTTTTTGTTTTAGAGTAGTACATACACTGAGTGTAAGTAGAAAATGATAGTCGTTAGAAAACTATTATAGTACTATCATTTTCTATTTACTCTATTTATACTCAGTGTAAATATTGTACTATACTAGTGGAAATAGTGTATAGAATTTGGCAACCATCTCTTTAGCCATTTAAAATATATAAAGTACAAAGGGTTTTTATGGACGTTCTTATGTATAAAACAAAGGTCGGGTTTTTTATTTTATAAATTATTTGCTACCGTCTAAATATTGTATATTTAAAATTCTTCTATAAATTGAGTCGTTACGTGGTTTTGTTTTTTTTTTTTTAAACATTATCTATCCAATTAGGGGAAACTTAAAAAAAAGATCCTGTACATGTATGTATATTGAATATGTAAGATAGACAAACCATTAATAAAAAGCTAAAAGCTTTTTAGATTTGGTAAAATAAAATAAACGATCAATAATAAAAATACTATCAGCTTTATATGTACTTTAACTACTATATAGATAGTATATAGGAGAGAATGTGGTACCAGATATGAAAATATATATCCCTAACTGTCCTAAAACATTTCAATATCAATTTTATTTTATTTATAAAATTATTTAATAATTCCTATAAAATAATTTTCTTCAGCATCATTTGATGTTCTTACGCAACCATTGTTGCAATCTGAGCTCACTATCAGCCCTACGTGATCGAAGAAAATTTAAATAAAAAATACTTTGCGAGGAACAAGCGTTTATTGTACTAAATAGTAGAAAATAACTTTTTCTATGAGTCACTCATACATGACTTTTTTTATACCATGTACTTATAAACAACAGACCTAATTAGGATTAATTTAATGTTGTACTGTTGTTATCAATTTGTTGATATCTTAAAAAATATTGAATAAATTAAATATCACTATTATATGATTAATCATACAATTAACTATTCTTACTTGTAGTTATAAATAAGTATAATGTATTTGTATATACAGGAGTGTTGTAAATCATCAGCCCTCATATAATTTATAATATCATCTTTAACACAAAATAGAAGCTCATAGCAAAAACTCAGGGTTAGATCTAATAGCACAGCATACCTTGTTTGATTTAGGATAAAAAATTTAGATTAAACATTACTTAAACAGAGGATATGTTTTATCATACTGTGAAGGAGTGACCTAAATACAAAATTACTACAAATTTGGTAAATAACATTTTTTTCCTTAACTTCTCAGCTTATTCAGGAAGCGAAAGTTCTGCAGACATTAATAGAATCCCTCGGTATGTATATCAAGGTATACTAAGTTTAATCTCAAGTTTTTTTAGGTATTCATAAAATCAACCGAAAAAGTCTATTTCCGGTTGTCTGGCTGTTCGTCTGTGGTCACGATAACGCAAGAACGAAAAGCGATATAAATTTTTACAACGTGCTCAGAGCAAAACCACCCCTCGAAGGGGATGGATAAACAATATAACGGTAAAAATACATTGTCAATTGATAAATAAGTAAGTATAAATATTATCAAAGATAATAAATGAGGACTCTAGGATATTTCGAAATTAATTTCGATTTTTGTGTATATTACTCGTTGCTAATTTGGTGGCGGACTGCACATTGATTTTTTCATGTATATACAATTTATATTGTTTTAAGTATCTGTTAAATTGTAATGTTAGTGACGTCAACCAATCAGCTTCATTCATATTGGTAATAATAATTCACAACATAGTTTTTAAGGTGTCTCCGGATTCTGATCTAGCTATATATCGTAAATTTTATATACAGCTATTTTGTCGAAAGTGCTTTTTATTTTGTTAAAATTTAAATATTGTTGTAATGCACGAACCATATTATTCATTCATTTGGACATTTCTTTAACTGTCTGGTAATAATGAATAATACCTAGTCCATTAAAAAATCACTTTGTCCATATAACTAACATCTTTTATATATATTATTATATTTAAAAACTGGTTTTACAAGGTTTAGAACAGAACAAAAACCAAACACACTATGTATAAGCAACCACAACAACAAAAAACAATAACAAATTTATTTTTATAATACTTTTATATTAGGTACATTTTTAAATTCAATGATAACAGAAATACTTATTATATATCGTTCTATCATTATTAATCTTTGAATTCGATTTCTTTGAATTCCGTAAAAAATAATATTCCGTAATATTAATCTTTGAATTTCGTTAAATTTTTATAACACGAGTGCTGAGGGGTTATTAACAACGTACCCTTGTGTAATTAATTAATAATATTTTTTTGCTTTAGTTTAAAAAAATGATTGTAACTCTGAATTCTTAATAACAACCGATATGAGGTTGTCTCGACCTCATCGTGAGAGCAAATGGGGCCACGAATGTATTTCAACTACCGAACGGGGTGAAGTTGACACAAAAGAATGAGTTGTTTGTATGAAAGTAATATACTGTCTAACAAATTTCAAATATTGTTGTTTTGAAATTGAACATAGTTTTAAACAATCTTTTTTTGATTGTCACAACCACATGTGCAGGTTATTAGGTTTATTTAAAAAAAAAATATATTTCTTCGAGTTGGATTTGAACCAGTAACATAGATTATGATTGATTTTAGTGTCTTAAGTCCAACGCTATACCAACTGCCTTATCGAAGGTTGTTAAATATGTTCACAAATATGCTGTATATAATTAAAATAATCAATAAGTTTATTTCAAACTCTCTGTAAATTAATAGTAACAATTTTCATGTAGTTGACACAACCACACATTGGCTAGACATGACATGTATGTGCTGGTACTAACTAAATTAAATTAATTTAAAGCAAACGCAAAAGAATATTCTTTGAATTCGTCTATTCGCTTTATTTACACGATTATATATTCCAACTAAGTATAATTTTATTTTCCATCAATAAAATACATGACTATAAACTAAAATCAATCTCTTTCATAGAAGTAATGATTTTATTTATTTAACTTTAGTGATTTTGTATCATTCAATTCATATTTTAAATTCTATCCCATTTTATTGTAAACACAAATATTATCTGTACTTGTTCCAATTATTAGGAATTTGTTTTAAAGTATTTTATTTCTTTATTTCAAAATGAAACGACCAACTTCGGAATGAGGTTTTCATTATTTTAATTTTTTTTTTTTTTTGGTAAAGGGATAATAATAATAAAAGTGATTACAACTACATAGTACAACAATTAATATCCTTACGTTTATGTATACTCTATATTATTAAAATCGCACCGATTTAAAATATTCTCATGTGTTCTAATCGCACTCGCAAGCAATGTTATAGTACTAACAATTAGAATGTTTTAACTAGTGTGATATTAAAAACAAAGAGTATACTTACACTTTATTGAACATGCAATAATATAATCTTTCATATTTAATTATATGCATAAAATTATATTTAAAGGTATAAAAATGTTATTATATTTTTTAGCTCATATACCAACCAACTAATATAACATTTTAATAATAATAATAATACTACCTATAATACTGTACCTGTAATATAAAGTATAATAAATAATCTTATATATTATTACTCTAGCAAGCTTTTTTCTGTCCTACCCTTATCTTTCTTATTTCTATATCAAACTCCATGATTCACTCCTCATTTCCAAGCTTTTTATGTCTATAGATTTAACGAAAAATATACTCACGGACTAAAAATGTATCGCTTAGGAAAAAACACGCTAGAAAAATACTTTGAACGAAAAAATTAGTTTAAATACTTGTTCTCCTAATATTAATTTAAGAACTTTTGCTTTTTTAATCACTTTTCTACGAAATTTGTTGTTTGCCGTTTTTAGCCACGGGTATAGGGTACCACGGGATGAGGTAACTACGGAATCGGAATTCCACACGGGTCGAGCTAGTATATACATATTAATATACCTGTATGTATGTAATCAAATATTTAAATTAATTTTTTTTTATTTTTAATTCTAAACAAGTGCATTCATTATTATTATAATACAACAAATAATATGTGTGTCATTACATAGGGATATACAGGATGGGTCATTTTATGCTATACACTTGAATATCTCGTTTTGTAGTTAACCAATCAAAAAAAACATCACGGTCTGACACATCAGAAGGCCGTTTTGGTAGCTCAATCTTTCGAGATATAAAGAAAAGAGCCTTGAGGTACACCAGCCTTGACATAATATTGGCTCGATGTACTTTGTTAGAGATGAATTCGGATTTTCGGTTAGAAAAATCAGAAATTTCAGATTGTAGGTAGGTATGTTAAATTTGGAAAGTTTGAGTATAAGTGCCAAACCGTATCAAAAGCCTTTTCAATGTCCAAAAGGACCATGCTATTGGATTTATTCTAGTTAAATCTAAAAGATTCACTCACTCACTGTTGTCTTCTTCGATCTGAAACCAAACTGTTGGGAAATAAATTGTCCGTTGATATCTTCATGCGACTGCCGTTTCAAAACAACTTGTTCCAAGACCTTGCTGAGAGATGGCAGCAAGCTAATGGGTAATACAATTTAAACAAATTCAAGGATATTATGTACAAAAGACTCCAACATATCTCTAGTGAGAGGAGCATAGAAGTTTTTATTTTATGAAAAACCGTTTAAACTGGTGAGTCTCGCCTGAAAATCCTTCTTATATCAGCTCGACTTGTGGAATTATTTGCAGTGTTATTGTGTGTTTTTTTTTGTTTTTTTTTTTGTTTTTGTTTTTGTTTTTTTTTTTAAACTTGGGCATGCAAAACAAAGATAAAAACAGTATAAAAAAGTGAAAAAGAGAATATAATGCACAGCAATATAACATTGTATTGTATTACAGTGAATATTATACACTTATACAATTCCAATACCTATACCGATATATTTTTCACGTTGAACAACGAACGCGGATTCTTTAATATATTCATCATTATCCAGCTATTATATTCTAAAATTATATGTACTCTGTCTCTCTGGTTATTGCATAGAGATTAAACCATAGAGATGCAAAGTCGCCGCTAAACGGTTTGATCGCAGAGAGTAGCAAATAAGATAGGTTCGTATAGTCTTCGTCTGAGGTTAGACAAACTGAGCCGAAGGATTTTAACGCTGTTTGACTGTAGGTGAAGATACTAATGCCGCTATACAGGAGAGTGCTATACATTCACATATCTCGTAAATAGCCATCACTTCGGCTTGATACACGCTACAGTGATCTAGCAGCTGGAATCCCATCCTCTTCTCTAACTTAGATTATAGCCAAAAAAGTGCATATATATATAGTTGTTGCATAGAGATAATACCGTCAAGCTGCAAAGTCTCCGCCAAACGATTTGATTGCAGTAGAGAGAGACATATCAGATAGGCGTGTATAGTAGTCTTCGTTTTTCTTATAACTGCTATAACCAAACAAATTATACAACTAGAGAACGCCACTGCCCAAAACTTGCGATATAATGAATGAGAGAGAAGACTACCAGTGAGTTATTATTGGAGAGACACAAAATCTCTATGCATCATATGGTTATGACATATGACTATGACAAGGACACAGGGGAACTCACTGGCAATCTACTCTCTCATTCATCATATCACATCCACTGACATGCTAGCGGATCTCTCGTGCTCTCTAGGTATGCAAAGACAGAATGTCTACAATTTCTGTCTCTTTTTAACTGGCCAAGACAAGAACTTTCCTATGTCCATTTAGCTCTATAGTATTATCTCTATGGATTGTTGGCGTATAATGGAATGAGAATATGAGATACCTTGTTGATAATGGAATGATGGTATTGTATTGTGTAGCTCCGCCTACAGATTTTAATTTATTCGAACTATAGGTAGTGCTTCCATGTGAGTGATTTTATAATAATATAGTTTTAGTGTATACAGAATAGAGTTGTGTTGGTTGAGTTCAAATTCAGTTGTGTTTTGTGTTTTAAAACTTGTGTGTTGTGTAGAGAGATGGAGATTTCAACTCTAACTTTTAAATTGTTGGATTTCTAGCTTTTTAAACTTACATCTGCCTGTTTTATATTAAAAATAAAAGAGTTAAAATACCCACACTATAAAAATATACTACAAAGCAACGTTTTTATTATTAATTCTGGCTAAAACAAAAATGATTTTTTTTTTGTGGTTCTACAGTTTGTGTGAAGTGCCATTTAAGTGATTAGTTATGTTATTCTGTTTTGTTTAAAAGTGTATTTACAGTGAAATTTAAAAAAAAAAAAACCAGTGATACAACAATAGTTAATTATTAGTTAGTTAATTCAGTGAGTGGTTATTTTTTTGGAAAATTAAAATGTTCTATTCTTATTTAAAGTGTGAAGTTCCCTCAAGTGATATTATGCAATATTTAGTGAAAAACTTGTGATACATCTAAGTGTTATACAGGTCACATGGTATCCTGAGCCATTTGCCAGGTAAAGTTTAAAATAGGCCGATTGAACTAAACTTACCTAAAAAAGATTGCGATCGTGGGAATAAAATTCTTTACGAAAATTGTACAAAAAGAAATGTAAACGTTAAATAAATACCTTATATACAATTTTATTAACTTACTTTTCTAAATCTGTATAATACATATAATCTGTTTTCATGGATTTAGTATTTACACACACACAGACACAACATATCTTACATACTTACGTGACAATTTCTACCAATTTGCTTAGCATGGTAAGCCGCGTTAAGGAACTTCGTTTCAAAAACTTGCTGTGTTTGGGCGCTAGATGGTTGAGGTGTTGATCTTATTTCAATTGATCTTATTTCAGATTAAACACGAAGTACTTGTTATTGAAATAAATACAACGTCACTCGAAATAAAATTGTACTCGTATATTAAGATATCTTATTTACAATTAAAAAAATATACAATATACTTACATTTCGATAAATAACGATATTTCGATTGCAACACAATCATTGTCAGTAGCTAAATTTATTCATATAACACATTTCAAATTAATTTTAACACTTTGATAACATTGTTTGTGCTTATTTTTAAGGGCACAAACAAAGGGATGGTTTACAAAAGCGATCGATTTACGGTAAATAACTCAAACTGAACATTTATTTTAATTAAAAAAAAAAAAAGAACATATAATATTAATAACCAAACAACCCAGCCAAGGATATCATAAATCACACATTTTATCATAAAATATTCTTTCAAATAAAAAATAAAAATAAAAAAGATCTCTTACACAAGTTTTTTAAGATTAAAGTTATATAATTTTTAATGTATATTTTAAATAAAAAATATTTACTGACATAGAAACTACTTTAATATTTTCTACTCAAAAAAACCCAATATTCGACTTTAAAAGATTTAACTATTTAAATTAAATAAATTAAATAAAATTTTAATTTTAATAATTAAGTATTTCTATTTTTAAATATGAAGATCAGAAAGTCTAATTTCTTTGAGAGAGGCTTTGTCAAAATAAATCCAGATATCTTTTGAATTCCAAAAAATAGTTCTAAGTCTGCTGTGAATCAGTGTCACAATAATAGCTTGTTTTAAAAACTTCTTTGTGGATCCAAATGCCATGGAAGTTTAACTTGGATTAACAAGTGATATTTTAGTAACTTACATGTGAACTATGCTATTTGATCTCATGATTACCAAATAACAATATATTATATTTTAAATTACGTAAATAAACAATTGTTAAGACAGTCTGTTCATTAAATGATGTATTAAATGCCATGGCTAAAGATCATTCAGGCCGCCAGCTGAGCGGCACTGTTTAGTAAAAAGGCTAGGCTGTTAACTGAAGGGCTAATTAAGGTATTTGGCTACGACATATATAGAAGATTTAGTACGAAGTTACAGGTATTTTTAAAATTTAACCACAATAAAATTTCCAATAATTAAAGATTTTTCCTAACTATAATATAACAATAAACATATGAGTAGGTTAGCTATTTAAATGAGATGATGCATTCGTTAAGGTTGTTGAGGCAGACACAAAAAAATTCCTAGGAATTTAATATGAATTTTAAAACAAACTATACCCATAACGAGATATTAATTTTAATAAAATTATTTAATAAACTTGCATTCGTGTCTAGAACTCGAATAGCCTAATTGGTAGGGCGCTTGACATGAATCCCAACAGTCCGGGTTCGAGTCCTGTTTCGAGTGTATTTTTTTCAATTCTCTTTAATTAAAATTATTTAGTTTTAGATTCAATACAGTTTTCATATTTAAATAGATTTATTAAATATTCTAATTTGTCTTTTTATTTTATTAATGTTTTTTGTTTTTGTTTCAGATTCATCGAAAATTCTCAACACCTTCAAATAAAATAAAGTATGGTATTAAACAATTCAGATGAATGCTTAAAATATGTGTTATTTTTCCTCCATTTATATTAGCCTTTTTATTAGGCTAAAAATTAACAAAATACATCATAAATATCACGTTGCATCTCTTGGGAATGAACGAGAGAAGTCTATAAATAGTAGAAAATTCTAAATTAGTCTTTTGATCCGATTTATTGTGAGTGCCTAGACTTCGCAGAAACTTCAGTCCGTTTTTGTCTAAACTGTTCAAACAAAAAAATTAATTTTTTAAATCAATAACTAACTTTCTAATTTAAAGTGTTCGTCTATCGATTATGGAGTACAAAGAGCTTTTCATTGAGCTTAAAAACCTAGGTAAAGTTTAATGTCTGTGTAAGATGTGCGCCTACACTCTCAACATATTTTGCTTGAAGCATTTTTATCGATAAAACTTGTATCAATCCTGTATAGCTCTCTTGAAAGAAGGCACAAGTTAAACTTTGTCATTCTTTACTTTCGATTTATTTTTACCTAAAGAATTCATTTCCATGAGACACGGTTTCAATTTCTTTGATTTTTTTTAAGATTCAATAATATATCCTACCTTTTGTTTCGTGCTGTAGCCTATTTTTCTTAAATTTGCACGTTATACAACTAAAATTTTATCATTAATCTGAATTGATAGCCGAATAATAAATAAAATTTTTTGTTTGAAGTTAAAAAGTGATTTAAAACACAGTAAAATAAAACATCAAAAAAGAGCAGCTTTAAAGGATACATTTGAAAAGTTGTTACGATTTAAATAAAAATAAAAAATAAATACAAAAGTATTTAAAATTACAAGCAACACTAACTGACATCCAGATCAGAGCAGACATGTGACATTTTTAAAGTTGATAGAACATTATGACGTATTGTGTTGTTTGAGTGAGTGAAACAGTAATACATCATACGTAACTATTCTAAAATCAATCCAACCAAAAATATATATACTTTTATCTTTATCTTACACACATACACAGTGGTTTAGTGCATCATATATATTTGTATTTGAATGTGTTTAAAAGTGTTGTAATTGTAAATAGAAAGGGCATTATAATACATTTTGGATTTATAAGCTGCATACCTGTTTTTTAAATGGACCCCTAAGTAACACTGGACTATTGCTTATTGCCAGGTAAGAATAACAATGGAATTCCAATCATTTACTTTACGTTACCCTATACCTATCATCACATCATTTCACAATTTCACATATACTAACTAATATAATTTCATTTATATTGATCTCCAGTTTTGATCGGGACACTCCCGAAATCCTGTAATCTCTCCCGATATCAACATTAATTCTCCAGAGTTCAATAAAAAAAAATTATTTTTTGTTTATTAGTTTCATATTCAGGTAAATTCTACAATTCTGAGCAGCTATATTAAATTACTTGATATTTATAAGGTTATTTGAGATAAGGCAAAGTTGAAAGTTAGCGTTCATTTGTCGCTGTGATCACCAAAGAGTTTATACAACTAGAGAACGCCAGGGCTCAAAACTTCAGATATGATGTATGAGAGAGAAGACTGCTAGTGAGTTCCCCTGTGTCCTTGTCTAATCTATATGTCATTAGCTACATATTGTTTACATTATTGCTATTATGATTATGACAAGGACACAGGAAAACTAACTGGCAGTCTACTCTCTCATTCATCATATCGCATCCCATTACAGGCTAGTAGATATCACGTTCTCTATGTATATTACTCTTTGGTTGTGACAGGTTAAACTGCCAGAACGCGATGTATTTGGTTCATATTGCGAAACGCATCTCCTTTGTCATTTTGTTGGTAAAGACATAAGCAAAATTTGATAAGAGATAGCAATGATTCAAAAATCAATCCTGTAGGGTATATCGATTGTGGTCAGGAAAGAATCTTCAATTGATTCACTCTGTACATTCGAGCGTTGAGTATGTTTTGATGCGAGTATTGGCTTGAAAATTTTTCTGGATTTTTCACCAGTATGAACTCGAAGTATTGCTCTTCAAATCGGCCTTTATTTTCAGTAGTTTGGAAGTAATTTGCAATTAAAGTGTATCTTCGTGTGAGAATGAATGAATGAATATATAAATTTCATCCTACATACAAAAATAAATAAGTATTAGTTTTGATATCACCCGCAAAGTAATTAAAACATATTATTATTAATATTAATGGTGTTGTGTGTGTTTTAAATACTTATAATTGGTAACTGAATCAAGGTCTTTCTTATTCACTAACTTACTTACTTTACTTAGTGGATGACTAATCCAAAAATATTATTATCCAACTAAATAACGGCGACGACTGACGAGTCAGAGTCACACCAACATTGTATAATCATAGAACTAGAGGAGACCAACCAATGTTTATGTAGATGAAGTCATCCACTACACAACTGTATAATACTGCAACTCCAAGGAGCAGTGTAAGAAGCACAGGGAATCAAAGTTAACTGTATAGTGTAGGCGCTGAGTGGGTTTCGTGTGCATTTACAGGTCCTACCGAACAAGGAGTATATTTCGACCCGTTGAATTCGAATTTTCAACTTGCTCATCGATCAGAGTGGGGAATATTGCATAAGGTCGTCGCGTAGCGTTGAGAAAGATTGAAAATAATTTCATTACATTCGATTCGATTTTTATAATGCTGGGGAGTTCTTGATGTGGACCTCAAGGGTCCTACCAGACTCTATCCACGGCTTGTTTATCTATTTGTTTACTATAGGTACCTTATACCCATTGCTTAGTACCTTCTTTAGTTTACATGTGCGATCTTATATACAGATAAAAATATAATTGGTTGCTTACTTATTTATTATTTCTATTGAATCGAAAGTAACTGTATTTATAAAATAATAAAATAAGTACTTTCTAATATTATTAAAATTTATCGCCAACGAATGAAATACTTTAAATTTACTATTTAAGTAAAATGGACCACTTTTCTTTATCATGTTAGGCCATAAAGACAATAAAAACAAGATATTTTGTTTTCATAGGCTTTATCTTTTAGGTTCCTTGAACTCATTCTTGACCTTAAGGTATGCACGATTTCGTTACAGATAAGAGATAGAAGATAACATTAAATTAGAAAGTTTTTCCTTCCCTTACACAAAAATCCTATCTCATGATCCAATAAATAAAAATTCCAATGTATTTTCATGCGCAGATAAATTTTTAGATCCAATTTCCGCCAAATCTATTCGTTAAAAAATTTTTTTATAGGAGAAGGCTTTTTATTTTAAAGTTTTCTTCTTTCTCTTACCTTTAATGAAATCGAGAACGCCTTTAACTGATCTTCAAGGTAAAAAGACCTTTGATACGAGCTTTTACTTGGAAAATTTTTCTGTATGAGATTGAACTTGGAAGAAAGACCATTAAAGAATATGGCGGACTTGTGAGACTGTAAATGCACATTGTGAACCAAGACACAACAGTCTCCCATAATCATAATGTGTAAAACTGTGTGAGAAATTAGTGCCCCAATCATTATTTACAAATAATATTTTATTCAAAAGTGAATAATACAAATAGACATGATTTCCTAATAAAGTCAACAATATAAGAGAGTTGAATAGAATTATTGGAGTTAAGAAAAAGAAGAATAACAAGAGCAAGATTGAGTGAGTGCAACGCCATGGATGAATCCATCTATCCAGTGTCCAGTGTCCACATAACATAAAAATCTCAAATCACGATGTTCGTTTACGCTTTCCTCCATCCGTCAGTTTTTTATGGAGAGTGTTGAAATCACTTCTAGTAAGTTCAAATACTTGTGATAGCTCGTTAGATTTGAAATGATATTTAGAAACATTTTTCGGCACAGAAAAAGTTGTAAAAGGTATAAACAATTAAAAATGATAAAAAAGGGTATTTAGTTTTTCCGTAATAGGCGAAATAGTTATTTAGTTTTTGCCTTAAAGAGGAGAAAATTACCAATAAAACTCCCATTCGCGAAAGTCTATCTCCATTGTTTATAATCCGACTTCCATATGCATGTAATGTCAGTCACGTTTGCCTTTTGTTAAATAAATCATATATCACAAAGTTTTATGAACACATTTCTTACTACAGAGGGACTAATGCATCAACCATAACTATACTAAAACAAAAATCGTTTAGGTAATTGTATGCATATTATAACACAAAATAAAACGCCTTTTTGGGTCAAATTTAGTGTCAGTCACATTGAAATCATCCAGATGTGTATTTTTTGGTCCACTTATTAAGGTTTTTTTTTTAAGAGAAAGGAATGAATTCACTTTTAAATTCTCTCGATAGATGGCAGCGTCTGTTATACAATTTCCCTCAAACAATCTTGTTTTTATTTTGTGTAAGTATTAAACAGATGGCACTGTGTTTCAATTTCAAATATTAATGAATGTGTTGAATAATTTAGTATCATATTAATTTATTCTAATATAAGTGAGTCACAACAACGTATGAACGGGTCAGCTAGTTGATATATAAGATAAAGACTTGACAAAATGAACTGATCTTTAAAGTTGACATTCATCAAACTATAAATAGAAGGACTGTATTTTTTATTTATAGACATTACATTATTATTACATTATATTGTATAATGTATGATGTACGGTGTATGATGAATATATACATTTTTAAAAAAAAGTTTCATTTGTGTGTGTCTGTTTAGTTTTGATAACATTCCACATTTATATCCATATCGATATCCATATCCACATCCGGCATTCAATATTTGTTTGTATGTGATTTAATTCATTTTTATATTACTGCTTTTTTTTCTATACCTATCTATGTATTAAGGATTTTTCCAAATTAGTGTATGAAATTAATTGAGACTTACGTTTCAAATTTTTAGAGTGGATTCTGTTAAAACTTAGGAAAAAATTTGACGAAAATTAAGAGTGAAATTTTTCGATATTTACCATAGTTTTTGAAGTCTATGTGTGATGTGATGTGAGTGATGCCTAAAGATTTAGAGAAAATCAGTTATAGAAGAAATAACACACAAATGTCATTTATTTTTTCATCACTTTAAAAGTATTTTATGGAAAAACCAGTGTCGCTTGTTTGATTTTCTTTATAGGAAAATATTTGTCATGCTTTTAACTAATGAATATTACTTTTTCAAAGTTATCCTAAGATAATTAGTCTTGTTACATAATAAAACATACCTTTAAAAAAACTTTAAAATTGCCTTGGCGCTTGTCCATGCTTAAGAGTGAATATTTCGATTAAAATTTGTCTAAAATGATTTATTTTAATATTTCTTATAAAAATATATTTGAAATCTAGATAGCAAATTCGAAGGCTAATAAGTAAATTATGTTAAAATTTAAAAAAAAAAAAAGAATTTGTTTGATGTTAGAGCGTCAATGAAACAAGTTGTACTGATAATGATAAAAAAAATCTTATATATTAATACTCTAGCAAGTTTTTTTCTGTCATACCCTTATCTTACTTATGCCTTAATAAACTTCTATGAATTATCCCTCACTTTCAAGCTTATTATGTTTAGGTTTGACGAAAAGTATACACACGGTCTAAAAATGTAACGCTTAGGAAAAAACACGCTAGACAGAGAGAACGTAATTCGGCACGAGTCGAACTAGTACATATAATTGTAGTTTAGTTATTAATAATAAATATTAAGTAAGTTTTGTTATTTAGTAAAATGTAAGTTAAATAATAAATAATTGATTTATGAGTTTTAATCAGTTCACTTACAATCAATAATTTTTATTGCATTTGTATAATGATGCGACCTTAAACATATAAAATCTAAATGTTTATATTTTTAAATATTATTGGCGTCTAAACCACCTCTAACTTAGTATTTATATTAGTTAGTTATTATTATATAGAACATTAATTAGAATACATATACAGATGGGTATGGGTATGGAGGTTAGCGGGCCATGCTCGAGCATCGGGCCTCGAAACAATGGTTCAGAGCACCTAGCCAAATAGACCCTCTATATATAATAGTACTCTATCCCCGCTACGCTTTTCAGTGGCTATTATAACCAACTGATGTACTGAAACCCAGGATCTGCCTAGCGCTGAGTTTCCTAATTTCTTCTGGTTCGACTATGGCCGGACCAATCCATTTCCTTCGCTGCTGTATGAGCGCCGGGCAGTAACAGAGAAAGTGAATCGATGTTTCTTCTAAATTTTCTCCGCTTCTGTCACACGCGGGAGATTGTCTCTTTCCAATCTGATGTTGGACAGGTTATCATGCCCTGTGAGTAACTCTACGATGACTCTAATATCAGCTCTGTTTAGTTTCAAGATCTCCTCGGCTCTGTTACATATGCAGATACAATTTAAAGATGATTCTAAGAAAATTAGATTTTTTTGGGAACGTCCTTAAAACAATAATTTGTTTGCGTTGATTAGTTTCGATGAATTATTTTAGAAATTATTTGCACTGTGCACTTGCATTGGTCGTAGGTAAACTTTACAATATTCTCAGCACGCACGAATGCATCCATCATTGATTGTCTTAACTGAACATTTAAAAATTCCTTTGTCAATAAAAGAATCAGTTCAACAAGTATCTGGAATGTTTTATTTTGTTTTGTTTTATTTAATTCATTCAAATAACCAACAACTTTATAAATAAATCATTTTAATTGTTTGCAATTTTTACTTCACTCGACTACAGTTCTCTCTGCAAAGTAACTAACTCAAATATTTGCACCTGCTAAGCGAATTATAATAACTTCAAATCATTTGGATTGCACACTGAAAAACATTATCCAACGTAAACATAACAGATTCATTTTTATTCACTTCAAGGTAAATTTTTTTATATGGTTTATACAAATTTAATTAATCATTATTTTTAAACGCTATGAAAAGAAATTTTTAAAATAAACAAGTGAAAACAAACAATTGACTGAGTAAATTGTTTAAATACCATATATAGATTGTGTTGAATACTCTGTCACATTACACATTCATGTATATCACACACATATAATTGATATACCCATATAATACATAATATACATTTTGCGCATAATTAGCGCTCTCACGGGTAAACAGTGATGTTTACGAAAAAATGTTTCAAACAAAATTTGTTTATTTTTTTATAAGGAACATTTTTTACATTTAAACTTTTGTTCTATCTCTAACAGTTTACTCGTCAAGTTCGAAAATGTTGCTCATTTACGAACTTCACCTCATTTTTTACGCCCTGAGCACGCTATAAAAATTTCAGCTTGATATCTCTTTTCGTTTTTGAGTAATCGTAATGACAGACGAACAGACGACAGACAGACACACAACCGGAAAATGAACTAATTAGGTGATTTCATGAACACCTATACCAAAATTTTGTTCATAGCAGCAATATTTTTAAGCGTTACAAACTTGGGACCAAACTTAATATACTATGCATATATCATATATACATGGTATAAAAATTTAGTACAAAGTTGCCGACGGAACCAGTTCAATTGTTCATTCAGTGTAGCTAGATAGTCCAATTAATCTACAGTCCAATATTTTTGACAAAATTGCTATCAGAAAACATATACTTAATGCAAAATTAAGACTTAAATGATTTCCTCATAAATGCCATTATCAAAACTGAACCATATTGAAATGGGACAATACGGGAAGCACCAGCTATCAAATAAAAAAAGAACCATCAAATCGATTCATCCAGTCGAAAGTTGTAACAAACATAAAAAAAAAGTCTAATTGAGAACCTTCTTTTTTTTTAATCGATTTAAAAAACATGGAATTCATATTTTCTAAATTTTGAACTCACTTTTTCAGTGTAAAATTTTCATCCAACTAACCTGGATGAACATATCTTTCATTAGATTCCTCGGTACAGATTTATTGATTGACAAAAATTCATAACTTTTTAACTATTTTATATTAAAGATTTTGAAAACGATTCAAAAATACATAAAAGATTTGTATAAAATGCAGGAACCTAATAAATTCAATCAGTAATTCTATTTCCGTACAAAAATAACATAAATTTATGAATTTTATTTATTTATTTTTTTTAAGTTAATTTAAAAGAAAATAAAAATTGTATGACATTTATTTGTCAAATTGTAATTTATATAAACCATTGAGTTTTTATTTAATATTATAGTGCTATAAAATATTGTAATGTATGAGTTTGGAAACTGTCTACGAATTATTATAAACATTCATGTAATAAAGGATGTTCTACAAAAATTCGTAGCGTAGGAGAAACGTTAGCTAAGCGAATTCTCTCAAAGATTGAAAAAAATAACACATTGTCTTAATATCGAATATTCTATTTTTAATTTTTCAATCCTTTTTATTTCGAAAACTAAGCGTCTAGAAAAAAAATCATAGAAGTACTTTTTTTTATTTTTTATTTTGAAATAATTCAAAATTTGGTACTTTGGGCACTCCTCCACCCCTTGTTTATCGGCCGAACCTGACTTTTCTAATATCAAAACCCTTCTTGATACCAAATTTTATTCAAATCGGACTTAAATTGCGACCGCTAGATAATTTACAGACAAATAAAGGCATAAATAAATTTTTGACATCTAGTAGTCATTTTTTACATCTATTTGGTAAGATCGATGACCAATTGAAGAAATTTATTCAAAATTCCATCAGCAGTACAAAAATAAAAGCTTCATTTCCTTCGGAAATTCTCTAAAAAATAGATAAAATAAAATAAGACAAATAAAAATAATGTCTGAAACTTTTATCAGTAGATTTTCTCCAATAAGAATATCCCAGGGTAGAATATAGCATCGAAATTTTGTCCAATTTTGATAAACCATGTATGTAATCCTACTAAATTTAGGCCATATTTTTCAAATTTATGACCAAAAATAACCTAGCTCTATTAGATTTCAAGAATGTGGAGGTCTTGTCCCGGAATTAAGCACATAAGTGATAACTAGCGAAAAACTGACATCACAGCTGAAAATAATGACCCAAAATTAGTGGGTTTCAAAAAAAATTCCAATAAGATCGGATCAAAATTGCCTGTGTTATTTAAAAAATCGAATTTTTGAACTTGATGACGTCATCAAAATTCAAAATATTTAATTTTGCTCTATTACATTGAAATTTTATCCAATTTTGACAAACCAAGTATGTAATTCTACAAAATTTGGGCCATACTTTTCAAATTTGTGGTCAAAATTAACCTAGCACTAATAAGTTTCAAGAATGTGGAGGTCTGGTTTCGGAATTAAGCACTTAAGTGATATAAGACCTTTATTTATAGCATGGTAAATGACCTTTTTCAATATCAACACAACCTCTCACTTTTGCGACTTTTTAAACAATGTATGATAATAAACAATAAATAGTAATTTTTACACTTTTAAAGTACTTCGGCCACATGCTATACGGGCTAACAACCCGATAGTATTGGAATCGCCCATATGTGACTACGGGCCTGGCCCGGGCAGTGAGAATTCTTCCCCTTAACTGATAAAAGAATTTAGTCACCAACCATATGGTCTAATTTTCAACATAATTCAATTTTGAACAACTCTTTGCTATACAGTTCTTTTTTCGCTGGAGGAAATCATTCATGACATAAGCGTTTTGTTTAGCAGCAAAAAAAACTACTGAATATTTGACGTAATTTGTCCAATTTTTAATAAATTTAATTCTGAACAGTTGTGAAGGTATGAAATTTTCTAAATACAAAATTTACTGCCCTTTCTGGCCTCGTTACTTATGAGACCCCCCATAAGTAAGTATACATACATAAGTTTTTTGAACACATGAGTGTAGCAGCTGCACAAATAAACTGAGAATGTCAATTTATATGATTACTGTTTCATTTTAATATTTTTGTATGATACAAATCATCTCATCACATGCACACCAAAACACTTTTAAAAAAAAACTTTTGACACAATCCTTTAAGCTTTTATTTTCAATTTTTTCAAAAACATTTATTGTACCAGAGGTGCTAGAAATTCATTGATAAACTTTATATTATGTTTGAAGTCCTGTGATATTTTTGTATGATACAAAGTATCTCATCTAGTACCCGAGGGTATTGATAAACATGAGATTTGAGTGACACATTCTTTACTTGCTCCCGGCACTATTTTCCTGCTCGGCGGGACGACAGTTGACACTTGAAAGTTGAAGCTTTAAAATAAGGAGTAAATCATGAAATTTGATAGAGGAGTAAAGAAAATATCGCCCACGTACGTTTAAAGGTAATCAAAAAAATCGAGAAAAAACCGTAATTTTGACCCAGAAAACACAAAAATCGCGTTTATTTTCTGATTGGATATGTAATTTCTGAGAAAATCGCTTTTCGTATGCGATTTTCGTTGGTATTTCAGAAAATACTCAACCTAACGTAAAATGAACACGATTTTTGAACTTTTTGGGTCAAAATTACCTTTAATACTGAGTTTTATCGAAATTGGAGACAACAAAATTTTTTCGATTTTTTGAAGGGCCCTTTAAAAAAAATCGAAAAAAAATTTTTGAGGCCATGAAGATATGACATAATTGTCATGAAAACAATATTATTATTTTTTATATGATATTATAATTATTACTGCAGGTCACGAAATTATTATATTGATAAAAAACTAATTAAATAATATTAGAAAAAAAAATTTATAAAAAAGATAATAAATAATGATAATTAACATTCATCTTTATGATATAGTAGACACATATATACCGGGTGTCAAGCTAAGTTGGCTACATATGGAAAACTTTTTTATTATAAGGTTTATAACCAAATAAATTTATTCTTTAAAAAAAGCTCTGCTTTCAAAACTATTAACATTAACATTCAGCTATTCACTCTTGACAAAGAATGCCACAAAGGTGTCCACAAATTGAGAAAGTTCCATAAAATATTTGATAATTTTCACTTGGTACGAATAAACAGAATTGAATTTTGTTCAAAAATTCAAGGTATAACTTTGGATATTGCACTTTGTTTAGTAAAACAAGTTATTAAAAGAAACAAGTGAAAACAAACAATTGACTGGGTTAATTATTGAAATACCATGTATAGACAGTGTTGATGACACAATCATTCGTTTTTTGACGACACGTAAGTACAGAAAGATATCCACTTTTAGATAGCCACACATTCATAACTGATATTCCCATATAATACATACTACTTACCTCGTGGGTAAACAGTGATGTTTACAAAAAAAATGTTTCCAACAAAGTTGCTTAGTTTTTTATAAGGAACATTTTTTACATTTAAGCTTTTGTTCTACCTCTAATGATTTACAAGATAGGTCCTACGGACCCAAGACCCAATTGACACATGTTGCTCATTTACGAATTCGAACTCACTTTTTACGACCTAAGCACGCTGTTAAAATTTCAACTTAACATCTTTTTTAGTTTTTGAGTTATCAAAAGAAATGGACTAATTAGGTGATTTTATGACTACTTATACCAAAATTTTATTCCTAGCATCAATATTTGTAAGCTCTAGTTACAAACTTGGGACTAAACTTATTAGTAAGTATACCTTGATATATTTCATATATACATGGTATAAAAAGATCGATTCACATTATATTTATTTCTTTGCACTATACTGTAGTACCTATTTATAGGTAATAAATAAATATTAAAAATAATAAATGATATTTGCATATTAATAATAATAATAATAATAATAAAATATTGTGCAACACACAATATTCATATTGATATGTAATTATTTATGTAAATTAAATAAAGAATACAGAATAAAACAGGTGTGCATAAATTAATTAATAAATATATTTATAAACACAAAACTATATTATATTGTTTATGGTACCTGTACCTGTACCTTAACTAATCCAATCAACCCTCTAACTTTCTATCGTCAACACAATTATATTAAGTATATACTCTAGAAATCGTTGAGTACGGTATCGAAGAAAAGGTAATCTGACAAAGTTGGAAAAATTTGAAAAAAAAAATTAATTAGGTATATGGAAAATTTTATCAGGAAATCTTTATTAACTTCCCTAAAATTTTGAAAATCCCCAGTTTTACATATTTCCGCGGTTTCAAGGGCTTTATATCCGAATCAAACCTTTTCAATATGATGTCTGTGTGTGTGTTTGTGTGTATGTGCGTATGTTTGTTCGGATTATTTGGCCTCGATTATCTTGCGAACCACTTCTGACATTACCACGTGACTGGGCTATTCGATTTTCAGCAGAATTAATTGAGCCGTTTATTAATGGCAATACAAAAACTGAATAAACAGAATCTGGAAAGATCTGAAAAGTGGATAAAATACATCATTTATCTATGGAGATAATGATCGTTCCAGTATAAGCTCCGGTTAATGTTCGAAGAATAATCTATGAAAGCTAACAAGACCTTTTTTTTTTTTTTATTTTTTCCTCTGGGAAGTTAGTCGTGTGGACTACAGGGGTCGCACTCACATGACTTCAGTACCACACCGACTATGTACTGTCAATTTATTAAAAAAATGGGAATATTTTTATCCAGGTGTTCCCTTATATCTACGCTTCTTAAAAATCATAGAGTTTTCCTATTCGAGATAATTTCTTATAATCAATATTTCAATTAGTCCGTCATAGATGGCCATAAATCTTAATTAGTGAGCTTTAATTCGTGAACTAAACGCTTTAATTCGTGAAGTAAAAGGTATTATAATTTGTGTTGTGTTGTGTATTACGCGGCGTCATTAAATGGTAAAGAATACCAAACACAATCACCTCCATCCAAGTCTTACCTCCACCATTGTATCGTATCGCATCGCATCGCAACACGATGACGATGATCGGTGAAGTGAGTGTATGACGTAATAAGGTAGAATGTTTTAAGGCGCATAAAACCATAAACCGGTTACGGGCATCATAGTAATAATAATAATATACCTTTTAGTTGTATGTGTGGTAGAAATCAGCAGCTATGAAATACGTCAATTATAGTTTAGTCTAGTTCTTAACTTGACATGTACGTAAATCTCGAAAAATAAGTTTAATCGAGGAAAATGCTTCAAATGAAAAATGTTAGTTTCAAAGGCACACAACATCCTTTATACAAGCATTGAGTTCGATCTAAGTTTTAAGGTTTCAATTAAAACTTCACTCTGATTCATACCTGGCAAATTCTTCTTTATAAAAACGCAAACCAAATAGTTTAGAAAGTAATTGTTTCCAAAAATTTAGCCTTTTGCACGTTTCTTTATTAAATTTCAAACAAAAATGGTCCTTTTAGAAAGACAAACCACTTGTATTGGAAATTACGTAGAGTGTTTCAACAATTAATTCAGTCAATTGTTTATTTTCACTTGTTTTTATTTAAATATGATATAAAAGAATCAAATTAATGCTGACAAATCACTCACTAGAAAATATTTCAACCACATTACAGAAATAATAAATTGTAAGATGGAAAACCTGTTGAAAACTTGTAGTATTATTCAAGGGCTTCTTTTAAACGCATAAATTTAGGTTTGCATTATTTGTATTCATTAACTTTTTCACATTAAGTCCTTATAAACCATGATATGTTATTCTCTTCTTAGCTTTAGATATAATTTTCAACGAATATTTAAGATGGCATATTTGTTTTCGCTGTTTTTTGGTATCTAACGTTATGGAGATCTGTTAGAGACGAGTTTCTTTTATTTATTTGCAAATTTTACAGTTTTGTGAATATGAATAATCTTTATATAAGATATAAATGTAATCGAAACAATAATATTTATATTTAGATAGGTGGAACAAAATCACCAAGGTGATAGATTCTTTGTTAGGAATTTCTGATGTGTTTTTTTCTTTGAAAACGAGTTTTTATCATTCACAAATCAATCTCTAATCGATACCTAAGCATGACATACTGGAAATTAAAATCAAGTGAAAACAAACAACTAACTCAGTTAATTGTAGAACTACCATGTATAGACAGTATTGATTCCGAAATCGTTTGTCATGTAAGTAGCTAGCCATACAAAACTGTTATTCCCATATAATATATACTATATAATACGCACCTGATTTGCGCCCTCATGGCTAAACAGTGATGTTTACGAAAAAGTGATTCAAACAAAAGTATTTTTTTAAAAGAAACTTTTTTTACATTTAAACTTTTGTTCTATCTCTAACGGTTTACAGGATAGATCCTACGAACCCAAGACCCAGTTGATGTATGGTGCTCATTTACGAATTCCACCTAACTTTTTACGTCCTTAGCACGTTATATTGAGCTTAATATCTCTTTTCGTTTTTGAGTTATCATGTTAACAGACAACCGAAAATGGACTAATTAGGTGATTTTGAGCATTACAAACTTGGGACTAAACTTGGTATACCTTGATATATTTCATATATACATGGTATAATTATGTAGGTAAAAGATATTTATGTCGAAAAATTTCATGAAATAATTAATATTGTTAAATAAGTTGATCTGAATAATGTGGTTACATTATTTTGTTAAAAATGAATAAATTTACTGATTTAGAAGTCTTCGAATTTTCAACCTTGGTGATTTTGTACCAAGTGTATTACATTTACAATATTGTTTATAAATCTGTCATTTACAACATTCTTATTAAACTTTAGAATAAATCCAAACGCAAGTATAACTTATTATCTCTTTATTATTCTTGTTGCGTAATTCTAGATGGCTATAACAAAAGTACTACTTCGAACACAAAACTGATTTTACTGATTTTCTCACACTAATAAGTAAATCTGGCGGTTTATAGCCTAGCATGCTGTAAAATTGAACAAGCTATAGTACTTAAGCAAAAAATTATTTTTCATACAAATCGAAAATCATTGATTCATTTCATGGAAATCGAAAATAAAAGCGCTTATGGATTCATTTGCAGAGTTTAAAAAAAATGATTCAATTAATTATAAATATATTTACACAATTATATTAAATTCATGATTATATAAAATAAAATAATATTTAATTTAGCATGACAATTTTAATTTTTATTAATTTTATTTATTATTATTAATAATAAAGTAGACATAACAGTACAATAGTCGCTACCTACATATGAGGGACAGCTATAGCTTTTGTTCTGCTTCTAAAAATATGCTATTGCATTTTAGGGCAGGTGCTGGAGGGAGTTCAATATAAAAAATATAAAGTAATCAGCAAGAAGAATCATTCTTTAGTTTTTCATCATTTCTCCAAAGATTATTAGCATTTATCCAAAGTCCTGGATCAAATAGCAAACAATTTAGAATTATGTGGTGGATCTTTACTATCCTTAAGAGTAGAGTTTGGTGCGACCCTTGGGGTTCACTCGAATAACACTCCAGCATAATAAATAGTTATAAAAAAAAAAAAAACTCGACAACTCAGCCGACTCAAAAAAACTCGAACGAATGTTATGAAATTCTTTTCGGGTCATATTGCCGTTAATACGGTGTTGAAAATTTCGATTTCGAAAATCGGACCCATCAGGTCCCAATTAGGGCTGAGGAATTAGAATCTAAGCGTAGCTAACACTGATTTTCTTTTAAATACAAAACTGAATCTAGCGCCTGCACTAAGTAAAGAACGTTTACTGCCCCTATAATAATACAGTATCCGGGTTTTTAGTTGTACAAAACTTAACTCAAACAATTTATATTATTATTTATAGCATTGTGCATCCCTGGAACCAAATGAATCATTCAAAAATAAACTTTTAAGTACTTCACTTTAACAAACATATACAGGCTGACCCGTGACTCGAGGGACATAGCTTAAGAGCGTATTCTTTGGGTAATTTTAAGTCGAAAGTAGCTTTTATACTTTTGTCCAAAACTCTATGGTTAAGGAGTTATGAGCACTGTGGAATTTAACCAATAAAGATATTATTGAGTTAAGTAGTTTAATGTTTAAAAAATTTTCTTTGTATACAATTAGACGGACTATTTTCGACAATTTCGACTTCGTTGGAAAGATCTTGATGCACGGGACGTTGTGCATTAGCCTTAAGAAAATTATCTTTTTCTGCCAGTTTTTAGTAACAATTTCGTTTTAGTATCGAAACATCTTAAGTTTACTCCTCTTAAATATTATCTATAATAGTGCACATAACTCCTTTAACTATTGGGTTTTGGACAAAAGTATAGAAGGCACTAATCTTAAGTATATAATCCTAATCCAGCAAAGTAACATTTTCCAAATTGATTACTTGTTATAAATTATTAAAGCATCTAATTTTGATGGATTTGTGGTTGAATTAATTTCTCATCATCTTTCATAGAAAATCTAATTAAAAACAGCTTCAAACAAAACCATAAAAGATTTTGCTTGACTCATCATTTTTGTCGAAAAGAATTTTCTTCTTTGTTTAGTAAATAAATATATTTATTCTATTTCTATAACGTTGCACTACGTTGCGTTGCGTTGCGCATTACATTCCTTTGTTCTGTTACAATTTCAGAACTAATAAAATGTAAAGAGGGTGCACAATATATAGGGGTTGTTTGTGTTAGATTGAATACGTCAAGAGAAGAGGGTTTCATATTTGACAAGGAATAAAATGAAATAGTTTTGTTAGGCTTATACTACATATATAAACTAGGGTTGTCTTCAATGTAATCAGCTGTCCAAAAGGGATCCTTAATTTTCCTATTTCCTCCTCATTAAAATTTTACTAAAGCAAAAATCCACAAAGTTGTACTATCCCCGACTATTTTGGATATAAACTTCCAAAGAAGAATTGCAAAATACTAAATTAATCTTAGTTACTTAAAAGTTTTGAAGAAAGTGGGGTCCTGGTACCAATATTTCGCACAAAAACGAATGTAAGCTTAAAATTAACATCAAAAATGAAAAGTTTGGCCTAAAATTAGTGGGTTTCAAAAAATATTCCATTGAAATTGGATACTATTTAGGTGTATTTTGAAAAAAATTGATTTTTTGTACTTGATCACGTTATCAAAATAAATAAAAATTGAACTCTAAAATTTTGGGTATCAATATCTCTAAAACTATGGTACATATCGAAAAATTTTAGTCTTGATTTTTCATCCAATTTTTCGCAGGTTCATCCATCCTCAAAATTTGAAATGTAATTCTCAAATATTTCCAGACACTCAATTTTTTGGAAACATCTGTAATAAAATCTTCAAAACGTAAAATTAGTATTTTTCCAATTTAATTATAGCAAAGATATTTCATTTTTTTAACGTTTTTCGACTTACTTAGAGAAAAAGCGATCCGTCGGACAAAACAAAATAACTGGACAAAAAATTAAGATTTTGGCATGACACATTTCCTTGTCACCCGCACTCGCTACGGTACTAATAAAATAAAGTCAAAATACAAAAGCTGACGAACTAATCACAGGACAATAGAGCAACTTTGATTCATTTTGATTGTGATTCGTAAATAAATGAGTTCTTTTGAAACGTTCGGAAACCCTAGTACACATTTAATTATTATTTTTTTTTGTAAAAGAACACATAATTAAGTATATTGGGGGATTTCTAAATATGTATGTAGCAATTTTATTCGTAATAAGGGAATTTTAATTGCGCATGCTATTAAAATTATTAATTTCAATTTTAGTAGCAATTTTAAATCTTATTTATAACACATTAACACTAACTCATTATGTGTGTAGTTTTAAACTATAGCTTGTTAACTAATTGGCCAGTATTTTTACGGTGGTTTAAAAAGATTCGGTTTCTTAATTTTGTTAAAAGACTATGCGGTTTTATATTATTCGGCATTAATATTTACAATAAACAGGTAAAACTTATAGCTCAGTCGCATAAAATATGAAAAGTTTACAACCCAACCCCCATCCCCCGAAACATCGACAGAAACCTCCCAAAATTACGTGTTTCAATTCTATGGCAATGAATTATTCGGTGTTAAATCTTATGAAAGACATCTGAAGAAAGATTTGTTTATTGCAAATATGTCAAAAGTGATTAGAAAGAATTTTATAGAAAATTTAGATTATTTTTACCATATCTTCGTTTGTTTGTGAGATATTTTCAAAAGAGTAATTTTGGGGGTAGTTTTTAATATTTTTCTAGCACCTTAATAGAAATCAATATTTTTTAACTATGTTTACATCAAATTTATGTCAAAACGAACTTATATTCAAAAATTCAGGCTTATGTTTTGATGGTAGTTTAAATCTTCATTTTATTGAGCGAATCAAAGTAGTTGGTTTAGCTTAGCTTACACCATATTTAAGAGTGAATATTGTATATCTGTACATTAGTACACCCTGTATAACTATGAATCATCCCCTACAATAAAAATAATAATAATATACAAATGTGTATGTTTTCACATAGATTCACTAACGTACCCTCTTCAAAAACGATGTATGTACGTGGGAGGATGACATTTGTGACGGTCTAATGTTGTTCTAGATCGAGCGATTTTAACCCGAAAAATGGAATAGTGGATAACAGTCTCTCCGTGATACTCCAAGAAGATAGCACGCACCCCAAAATGTGAATTTTTCATAAAACGCTAATTTGATTCGTTTGTCTAATTGAAAGTCATGACACAATTAAAAATTATGACATCAGCACATCACCAGATGCAAATTTTCATAAAATGTAGGTGTCATTTGCCTGACAATAATTCGTAGGAAATTAATATTTACTTCAGCAACCCCAAGATTGAATTGTCAAAAAAAAATGCCATTCGTTAGGTAAAGGTTTATTCACTTAAAAGTTTTGTTACAAAGTTTGTTTTCTACATTTTAAGTTTTCAGAACAAGGACCAGATTCTACCCCAACAAACTCTTGATTTTTGATTAAACTCTTGATTTGACAAACTCTTGATTAAAGGGCGTTAATGAGGATATATATTAACGATTTAAAGATAATCCTAAAAAAGCAAGAAAATTTGACGCATGTGCTGAACGCGTGAGAAAATTTCTTATCACGGGACTAAAAGATTACCGAAGAACGGTTGATGCGAGTGCTGAGGGGTAAACGAGCCACAGAAACGCTTGGTCGCTTATTGTTATTATTATATAATTTTCAAATTACATGTAGATATAGATAGATTTGTTAATCACACTAAATTAAAATAATAAACATTCTTACAATTTTTTAAAATGAAGTCATCGAACTGAACGAAAATTTATACTTTTATTCACAAAATATTAATGATAATAAAAATATAAAATTTAAACAAAACACAATTAAATTCTGTGTCTTTTATTTCATTTTTATGAAGTTTTATTTAACAAAAATGTTTTTGTACAAAATTTTATTAACGATTTCTTTCTTTTGTGTGTTTCCTGTTTACGAAAATTATAAAATTATGTTAATTTTTATTTTTATTATCTTCATGTTTTTATTGCTTTACAAGCTTAAAATTTTTCTTTAAATGTTAAATTTTGTATTCAAAGACTAATTAAACATAAATTTATCCACACGTTAAGAAATGTATGGCGTTTATTATAATGCTGGTAGTATGGTACAGGGACAGATACTCAAAAAGTATATGGTAATACTCTCAATAATATTGCCGTAAAATCCATAACTATGCCTTATTTACAATACTGAATGGTATAATAACTTTGGCGCCACTTATAGTAGTAAACAGGGCAATGCATATTGTTTTTCCCGCTATGATTTTTGGGGCGTTAATCAATACGTGCAGGATCATTTTTTATTACAATTTTAATCATATCTTTCGAAATCCACTCAGCGCTTACACTAATATTTTTTAACTAACATTGGCTGCGAAAGGACGTCCTTAATATGTGTTATGTATGTTGTATTGTAAAAGGATTGAATACCATCTTTTAGTTATGTTACCTTCCTTATGCATCAACGCACGTCTTCTTCAGCTTTGTCTTTGTTTTATTTCTTATTAACATTCACTTTTGTTATTCTAAACAACGATGAACGAACGCTTCGGTTGCCTCCTGCATGTTATTATTGTTTGTGGAATGCTTCAGACACGTCTAACGTCGTCCCATTGCTTTGTCAGAGCACCACGTTACCGACAATTATTATATTATTGTTTTGTTACAATACAAATAATACAGTAAATGAACCTTTTTAATTGCAAACTATTTCGCGTAAACAAAAAGGAAAACACTCCCAAATTTTACATCTTTTATATCCAGATATCGAAAAATTGTATGCTCACTTTTATAAAACATTTATTTTTTTAAATCTGTGTCCCTACTAGCGTGCTCATACATCCTTAATTAGTCGGGCACATCAGTTATTTTGGTTTGTTTATTTCGACCGTTTTGTTTTGAAGAAATCTATGAAAACATATCATCCATCTACCGTTTTCCCAATGCCTACTTTTGAAGTCATTTATTTATTTAAATAATCAGGCAACCCTTAAAATTGCCATAGTGCTCGTACATCCTTAAAACAATTTTCTTCATTTTAGAACAATTTTTTTTTATAGTTTTTTGTTTATAATAATTCCATATTGATTAAATTTTATGATATACAATAAAAGTTGTTATTATCCATCCATTGCAATGGATTGCATCGTTATCATTTATCGACTATATCTATCTATCTGTAAAGTGTACTTCTGTTTTTCTACTTTAAAAAACAGCAGCTGTTTCCTATAAAAAGTCAACTTTTATAATCTTTATGACAGAGTATTAACAACATTAAAACTTACTTGCATGTAATAGACCGTAAGTCCAACTCTAAATCATTGACTTCTACATTGTTTACATCGAAAAAATTGAATATATCTATCTAAATTTTTGAAATGAAAACTTCTATAGGCACGTTAGATAATTTTTGGTGGGGTAAAATCTTATCTATTCGTGGTAGCAATGCTACGTTATTTCTATTATCATCGTCATCTGAATTTTTGAAATGAAAACTTCTCGTCAGCATCGTCGGCAACATGCTATGCATATACCTACAGATATATCACTGTAACCTAGGAAACTAAATCTTTTGTCAATTAAACAACGATAACTATGTAATAAAAATTAAAGCTGTACAAATAATTATTAACTAAGTGATTCTGATCTTTGGTAACTTCTGATTACTGTTCATAGATGGTGATACTATGATTTGTTTATATTCTATAATTATTATTATTATTATTATTATTCTTTATTCACAAGCAGTAAAAATAATCTGGCAAAATTTTGAGCTTCATTTTAGGCTCACGGTCTGTATATACCTGTGACTAACTTTTATTATTACTACAATATTTTAAGTAGTATCACCTGTTAAAATAGCGATAACTATACTGACTGAATCCATTCAGCTATAGTTTAACAGATAAATTAAAGGTAAAGTAACAAAAACCTAGCTTTAATTTATTTGAGCAAATGTTAATTATTTATAAAAATTGTTAATTACTTCTATTTTATTACTAATAAACTTTTTATTTAAATTTATGATATTTTTTCATGAAAATTATTTGTCTAGCGTGTTTTTTCCTAAGCGGTACACTTTTATGCCGTGAGTACATTTTTCGTCACATAATAAGCTTGAAAATTAGAGCTGAATAATGGAATTTGATAAAGTAATAGGTAAGATAAGGGCCGAATAGAAAAAAAAAACTTGCTATAGTTGCTAATATTATTAACACAATAATTTGTGCTTACTTCACTAAAACGTTAGAAAAGATTAAATTTTGTTAATATTATCAGTTTTTTTTTATTTATATAAGCAGTAAAATGTGAATTCCATTCGTGAAGTACAGTTGAACCTCAGTCAATATGGTATTAGAATGTTTGAAAAAATACTAAAAATGTTGATTTTCCTAATAAAAAGCCACAAAAAACTATAAACAAGTTTTCTTGCCATAAAATTAAATCAAATTTGAAACCATTTTTAAACTCCTGATTTTTATCCTGTTTCATTTGAGGTTATTAAGTGATAAAAAACAGTTTTTCTTGTAGCATAATCTGAATTAAATAATAATAATAGTAAGACGTGATATTGCACGTTGAACTACACATAAGTCATACATAATAAATATTTAATATATATAAAAACAAGTTTGAATTTTAAACTTTTTGTTGTGAAATTTGTAAAATATTTGAAGTTAAAAGTTTTTAAATTAGTCAAATTCCAATTTAGTAGATAGTTATTATAAATGTTATTTTAACGTTTTAATTTTAAATACCTTATGAGGTTAATTTTGTTACGCTTTTTTTTATTGGGTTTTTGCAGTCAAAAAAAATATACTAATTTCTGCACTGATCTACGCACCAGAACTTTGAAAATAGTCTAACTGTGAATACGCATGATGCAAAAATGATTTTATTGTAAAGATTTTTGAAAAATCTTTACAATGCTCTACCAAATATAGTTTAGCTCAAAATAAGTCGATTTAGCTAAACATGCCCTAGTAAAAGTTGCTCCGCTTTGTCGCTATACGCTCTTGAAGTTTTGGAAGTCTTGAAGCAATTTTGAAATTAACTTTAAAACGGATAGTGTGATTTTGATAAAATTTGGTTCATACAAAATAACTCATATTAACCTTATAAGTAATATTCTTATAATTCATAGGCGTAAAATCCCCCAAATTTTTACGTCCATAAAAGAAAAGAAGCATTTTTTACTAGGGTTATATTTATACTTAATCCAGTCATAAAGGACCTAAATTTATATATTTCGACTTACTTGGATCAAAATTTCAATTTTTTGTACAGTCATGGCACTCTCGATGGAAAATCGAAAAAATTGCAAAAAATTTTTTTTCTATCAAAATTGTCAAATTTGATCATTTTTGGCTTATTTATACTTAATCCAGTCATAAATGACCTAAATGTATATATTTCGACTTACTTGGATCGAAATTTCAATTTGTTTTATGGTCATGGCACTCTTGATGGAAAATCGAAAATTTAAAAAAAAAATTTTTCTATCGAAAAATGTCAAATTTGATCATTTTTTGCTTATTTATACTTAATCCAGTCATAAAGGACCTAAATGTATATATTTCGACTTACTTGGATCAAAATTTCAATTTTTTGTAGTCACGGCACTCTTGATGGAAAATCGAAAATTTTCAAAAAAATATTTTTCTATCGAAAAATATCAAATTTGATCATTTTTGGCTTATTTATACTTAATCCAGTCATAAAGGACCTAAATATATATATTTCGACTTACTTGGATAAAAATTTCAATTTTTTGTATGGTCACGGCACTCTTGATGGAAAATCGAAAATTTAAAAAAAAATTTTTTCTATCGAAAAATGTCAAATTTGATCAATTTGGCTAATTTATACTTAATCCAGTCAAAAAGGACCTAAATATATATATTTCGACTTGGATCAAAATTTCAAGTTTTTCTATAGTCATTATATATAAGATAGACTAATAAAATTTAAACAAGTGACATAAGCGAATATGAATGAAGAGGCCCTTTTTGGGGAATGCATATTTTATCCCAATGTTTTATTAATTTAATGACGTGTAAATCCTCTAAGCTTGTATGGTGGTAGCCTAGGCAACGCCACAACTAAAGTTGTCTTTACACCCTACATTCATAGAACGAGAATGTATTTGATGTCTCCTTTAGTGTGTACACAACAGTAAAGGAATTGTCTCATAGCCTCTAGCAATCCTCGAATCAATAATAATACTGATAGGCCAGTACCAATGTTTGAAATAGGAAAATGTTTATCATGTAGCGAGTCTAAAAGTGCCTTTGCCACGCAGTACGGAGTACAAAGGAAAAATCATCGAATTAATAACTGGGTAGAAATTTAATTAACGTTTTAAGTTGTGTGTAAAAAAATAATGCTCTAGAAACGAAATAGATAATTCAGAAATTATACAACTATTAAAACAGTATTAATTCAATTGATTCTTTTAATTGATATCAATATTCATTTTTTTAAATTTTATTTATAAACAAAAATATTAAACCTTTATTATTTACTATGTAATTCATATACAATAAGTATTTTATACCTTTTTGACAAAATGAATAAAAATAAATTACATAACAAAAATTGTTGTAACCAGTTTTTTGTATTTTGATATAAAATCATAGCAAAGATAGGTAAATAAACCAAATTTTAAGTTTTTATCAAAATAAATATTATTTTAAGAAATATAAAATTATTTAACAACCACTAAATTAATTATTTAAATACTCTGAGCATATTTATTCATGTAATTATTAAAAAGGTGGATTCTATATGTGACTGACCACTCCAAAAATCAAAATTTTTCTGATAATAAATAAAGTAATTAATAATACAGAGTAATACAAATAAAATTGGATTAAAATTGTTGTTACTATTAACATATTCGCTGTTCATTAAAATATATCAAAAACATACCATTTTGGCAATTTTGATAAACCAAGTATGTAATCCTACTAAACTTGAGTCATACTTTTCAAATTTGTGATCAAAATTAACCTAGCTCTAATAGGTTTCAAGAATTTGGAGTCCTGGGCTCGGAATTAAGCACATGAATGACAGCTAGCAAAAAACTAACATCATAAATGAAAAATATGACCCAAAATTAGTGGGTTTCAAAAAAAAAAATTCCAAAAAAATCGAATCAAACTTGACTGTGCTCAAAGTACTATAGTGTTGGCACCATACTAAAGTTTTTTTTATTATAAAAAACAGCGATATTTTTTTTTTATTTCATGGTATAATTTTTCATGGAATCACCCCAATAATATATTAAAAGTTTGTCCTAAGGATTAGATAAAGTGTAAGCTTAATTCTCAACGGGTTTTCACTTAAAAACACACATAAAATGCATGCATTCATAGACTATACAAGAACTAAACAATACAAAATACTGATAGAATTTTATTTGTTTGATTGTTACAGAAAGGTGCGGTGGCTGCAGCCGGCCTGTGATGCTGGGCAGCCCCGCCGCAACGGGTCCAGGAGGAGGAGGTGACCGTGCAGCCACCCTCTGGCCCCCAACACCACCCGCATCTATATATCCACCATCACATCATCATCCACATCATCAACAACATCATACAACAGTCAGTAGTGGCATCACTACCTCTGTGGGGGCCACACCACTTGCTGCCCCCGCTTGCATCTCTAGCGGTACTAATAATTCCAGTACTGCTGAAGGTTAGTATTTTATTTTTTATTTCAAATTTATTTTATACAGGATTATTCATGGTTATCGATACGAAAGATTAAGGCTAAAAACACTATTCATCCGAAGGGAAGAAAAAATCATATATACTGATTTCTGTTGAAATACTTTTGTCAGGGTTTGCAAAAGGGTGACTGAAATAGAAAGTACAATATCGATACCTTAATTCGCAAACCAGCTACACTTAATACATTAAAAAATTAATATTTCTCCCCTCCGAGGAATATGATATACATGGTATCGCTAAAATGTCTTTACGCTCTCTACAACGCTCTAACAGATATATAGAGTAGCTGAAATATTTAGCTAAGCATGCTAGTAAAAGTTATTCCGTTTTGGCGCCATAAGCTGTTGAAGTAGAAATTTGGAAATCATTTTTCTTTCACGACTTTAAAACCGATAGCACGATTTTGATAATATTTAGTATATATGGTGATACTGTTTTTTCATATAAAACAGGTAATGTCAATCTTTTAAGTATTATCAATTCATGGGCGAAAAATGTGGGGTTTTTGGTAACTGAAACGAATTAAAGGATTTTAGGATTAAAGGAGGTAAATGATTTTAAGTATGGAATTTTGATGAAGTATACTGTTTTCTACAAAAACCGTGCTTTTCATAAACATCGATTCTCATGGTTTAATCAAAATTTCTCTCACGACCACAACACTTTTTAACGAGTAGTTTTCAAGTTACGGGCAATTAAAGCTACACATATAACATATTTATTGTACGTATACGATTAGGAAAAAGGTTTCGGTGAAAATTGTTCTGCTCAAAATCTCTCATGACCACAAAATTTTTTTTAATCAGTATGATTCAAATATCATTTTAAGGTGAGTTAGAAAATGCTTTACAGAAAGTCATTTTCCTATCATATATTGCGGGGTTCTTTGAAAGATTTTTTTTCCTATTCAAACAATTTGATACTTTTTTGGCAAAAAGAGTAGCCAACTTCTTTTTGTCAAAAAAAGTTGGCAACCCTAACTGTAACTGTAAATATAACACTATCAATAAATAATTACATAGATACATTTATACTAAAAACTAAACTATTCATTCATAGGCTTATTATATTTGACTATTATTTATATTTATTTTAATTTCAGCATTTAGCCGATACGGTTTGTATTCGGTATTCCCTGGTGGAGCAGCAGCCGCCGCTGGAGCATTCTATTCACACGCTGCCGCCGCCACTGCGGGAGCGTTCGGACGTCCACCGACTGCTGCCACATACTACGCACAACATAAATGTAAGTATAATATAACTATAACATATTATATAATAGCTTAGCCAGATTATAAACCAGATAGTAAAATCATAATTTTTCCTCCAAAAAAAATAAAGAAAGAAAGAACCGAAATTTATACCAACCCGAGCGAATTAACACAGGTTGAAGGTTTGGTAGCTTTAGTGATAAGAGGATGAAATTGTGGCGACGATATATACAGTGTTCTCAACCAAAGTATTAAGGAAGTTCATTCACCAACCTGTTTTGCTATGTGCGTTCATAGGGAAACAGTATATAAATTTTGAAATTTTTTCAACTTAGGTATCCATGCAAATTTTTAAGAGAAAAATCATTGAAAACCGAAATAAAATAAATCGAGATATTGTGAAAGTTTTTGATAATTTTCACTTCGAACAAATGAAAACAAACTTTTTCTTCTTTTTTGGAAACAAAAAATCTTTTGAAAGTTGATCTTTTCCATTATTTGCAATCGTCATTATCGACCATGAATTTTAAAGGGCTCTGAGATATTGACTAACGAAAACAGTTTTTAATTAGTTTTAATCCAACCTGTAACTTAAGGATGTATGAGCATGACAACAATGTTTGATTTAAAGGCTCAAAATTTGTTTGTAGGTAGTCTTTTACTCAAAGAATATGTTGTTAAAATTTCAGCTTAGGTATCCGTGCAAATTTTTAAGAAAAAAGTCATTAAAAATCGATATAAAATACATTGGCTCTTATGGAGGAATCTCAAAAAACGACATATTTTGGAAGTTTTTGATAATTTTCATTTGGAATGAATGAAAACAAATTAAAAAAAAACTTTTTAATAGAAAGTAAACATATTAGCAATGAATTAGAAAAGAAAAAAAACTAAGTGTCACCTTCCATATAAGGGATGTAAGAGCAGGGTAGATTAAGGGTTGAAATTATTTTTATCTTATTTTCAACTTTGATGATGAATTTTGTTATAACTTCATGAATGTAGACGAAAAATAAGAATACAATTTTTCGATATGTGTCTTGGTTTTCGAAATATTGAAAGCTAAATAATTAAACAAAATTTTCAATTTTCGATATTTTGAAAATTAAGCCAGATATCGAAAAATTGTATTCTTACTTTTCATCTTATATCGTCAAGTAATAATATTAATTTAATATAAATATTAATAATATTTAATCATCAAAATTGAAAATATCTATTTTTAAATTTGTGCCCCCACTACCATGCTCATACATCCTTAATAGCGTATTCTTCGTATAATTTTAAGTCAAAAGTTCCTTACATATTTTTGTCCAAAACCAAATAGTTGAGGAGTGCGTGCCCGGGACCTCTAGACAGTTGCTTTCTCTTCTTAATTCTTAATTCCAAGCCTGATTATAGTGAGTACGAATAAGATTTTGTAGTATAAGAAAGTATAATATAATGTATTATATTATATTAATTGTCCACTATATAGGTATATAATTAGATAGGTACACTCACTGTCAGAAAAAGTGCCACAGTTAAAACATTCTAAGCGTACGCATCATATGTTATGTTATAATAGTAACACTTAGAATGTTTTAAAACGAGCATTTTTTGTGACATTGAGTATAGGTAGGTACTGTACTGCATTGTAGTTATACATGAAATAGGCGTTCATTAAATTTAATGTAATATGTAAGTATAGAAGGTATACATATTATAGGAAAAGGTTTCAAGTCATGCATTCAAATTCACAATAGAAAATTTTACTGTACTGTGTTAAAGCACTGTTATTCCCTCACACTATTTTTTTAAACAATTTAAATATGAAAAAGTATCGATAAAAACATGTGAATCATGTCACATCAGGTGTGATCCATGGTACATTATTATAATATATCTAAAATCTCCACTCTTAGTTAAATGTTTGTGAAGATAAAAAGACTTATTTATAGCATAATTGTTTTATTTTATATAAACTATTATAAAATTTACAACTAGCTTAACTTCAACTGCAACTTTTAGTAGTACAACACGCGGTGCAATGCAAAGTAATTCAATATAGAAGAAATCAATCAAAAGATTCGATATAAGAACTAAAAAGCGAATTCTATTCACGAACTATACATGTCATTACATTACTTACTTTTACAATTTATACCATTTACAAAGTATTTCAAAAAATATCTGTCCCTTTTGTAACTTAATTATGATTTGACAATTATTTAAGATTTATAATGTTGTAAATGTGATCTAAATTGTACAACCACTCTAAAATATCATTCTGTAACTTAATATAACATAGCATTTGATTAATGACCAACTAAGTTTTAGGAACGTTCATCAAAATTTCATCTCTGGTTCTCAGAATTAAAAAAAGTGCAAAATTAGTGGGTTTCAAAAAAATTCCAATAAGATCGGATCAAAATTGCCTGTGTTATTTAAAAAAATCGAATTTTTGAACTTGATGGCGTAATCAAAATTCAAAATATTTAATTTTGCTCTATTACATCGAAATTTTATCCAATTTTGACAAACCAAGTATGTAATTCTACTAAATTTGTGCCATACTTTTCAAATTTTTGGTCAAAATTTACCTAGCACTTATAGGTTTCAAGAATGTGGAGGTCTGGTTTCGGAATTAAGCACATAAGTGATAACTAGCGAAAAACTGACATCACAGCTGAAAAGAATGACCCAAAATTAGTGGGTTTCAAAAAAAATTCCAATAAGATCGGATCAAAATTGCCTGTGTTATTAAAAAAATCGAATTTTTGAACTTGATGACGTCATCAAAATTCAAAATATTTAATTTTGCTCTATCATATCCAAATTTTATCCAATTTTGATAAACCAAGTATGTAATTCTACTAAATTTGGGCCATATTTTTCAAATTTATGATCAAAATTAACCTAGCTTTAATAGGTTTCAAGAATATGGAGTCCTGATGCCGGAATTAAGCACATGAGTGATAACTAGCGAAAAACTGACATCACAGCTGAAAAGAATGACCCAAAATTAGTGGGTTTCAAAAAAAATTCCAATAAGATCGGATCAAAATTGCCTGTGTTATTAAAAAAATTGAATTTTTGAACTTGATGACGTCATCAAAATTCAAAATATTTAATTTTGCTCTATTACATCGAAATTTTATCCAATTTTGACAAACCAAGTATGTAATTCTACTAAATTTGGGCCATACTTTTCAAATTTGTGGTCAAAATTAACCTAGCACTAATAGATTTCAAGAGTGTGGAGGTATGTTTTCGGAATTAAGCACATAAGTGATAACTAGCGAAAAACTGACATCACAGTTGAAAAGAATGACCCAAAATTAGTGGGTTTCAAAAAAAATTCCAATAAGATCGGATCAAAATTGCCTGTGTTATTAAAAAAATCGAATTTTTGAACTTGATGACGTCATCAAAATTCAAAATATTTAATTTTGCTCTATCATATCCAAATTTTATCCAATTTTGATAAACCAAGTATGTAATTCTACTAAATTTGGGCCATATTTTTCAAATTTATGA